>NC_064772.1:12083034-12708034 GCF_011397635.1 Epinephelus fuscoguttatus
TGACCCTGGTGGAATTTATGAAAATCCTCCCCACAAACACATCATCTGGGGTAAACAAACACAGACTGGGAGTCACACTGTGCAGTTTACAGCACTAAAAACATCGGGTTTTCTGCTGACAGTAAACACACACTGAGCATGTTTGGAGACAATAAAAACAACCAAAGGGGAAGTAATGATATTCCACATGCTGGGGGGTTTTCAATGCCATGACTCAAGCAGTAATCCCACTCATTTTAAAGCAGGCTTGGATTAAAACAGCATTGTGACACAGGTAAAGCAGCACATGATCACTGTCTAACAATAGCATGTGGTGTTAAAAGCCTGACGTGCCATTTGTAGGATTTATGTAGTGTCCAGACAGCGCCAATGAGCGGATATTGCTTTGTAAGAGACGTAGCTGACGCGTCATTTACTGACAGACAAGCCAACCAATTGATGCCATGACGCACAAGTTTGACAACTTCGCCTTTGGAAGATGGAGTTGTGATTAACAGCAGAAGGATAATAAGTATACCCATCAATATATCATGCTATGTCAGAGTCCATTACTGTGTGGAAGTATTTGAAATTGGACCTAAGGTGTAATCGGACAAGCAAAGGTGAAGTTTCTTACATCCTCGTCCTCGCAGCGCTGCCGGTACTGGAGCCGGGGTCGCTGGCTCTCCGCCGCCCTCTCCCCCTCGACACCTTGCCCGAGGAGATGGCTCGCCTCTGGAGGGTTGGGGAAGGATTTGTTTGTGTTGATCTTGCCGGTGAATCTCTGATAGAGTGACGCCATGTCGACTATTTGTCAAATACAAGAAAAGAACTTGAGTTTGCTCTCAATCATGCACAAAAAAAGTTAGTGGAGGTCAATGAGGAATGGCTGGGGTAATTCGATTAGATGCTCTTGTGCAGTTAGAAAAAAGAAAAATCACTCCAAGCCGTGATCAGGATTCACAGCACGTACTTTCAGCCTCAGCGGTCGGGTCTCTGCGATGCTGCAGCGACGCGGTTTCCACACTTTCCCCCCAACTTGATGCGAAACGGATGCAAAAAGGTTACAGGAGACTGAGTCAAGCTGTCATGATCCGGACCCGAAAGACAGAGAAACCAGCCTCAGCGATATCCAGACTCCCCTCTTTCCCTCCCTCGTGGTGGAAAAGAAAGTGGCCGCTGATAAACGTTCAGGGACTAATAGGTCTTTGCCTTACAAGTGAGACACAGAGACCTGCCGGTGCAGCCAACAGCTGCGGACGACACAATGCAACATTAACACATCAGATATCAGAGGTTTGCGGTCGAAACTTATCATGACTTTGCAGATAGAGTGGGCTCAAGTGTCTCTATTAGTTTCTTATCTTTGCCTCCATTTGGGTCTGGAGGGGAGTCATGCAGAGAGCGAGAGTGCCCCCATGTGGAGAAAGGCACAAAGGAAGATGACAGGAATGGCACATATTCAGACCATAGAATAGGATCAGTGTCTGACATCACTCTGTAACTTTGTCTACAGTTTCAACCTTCAGTTTTCACATTAACTGATACTCAAAACATAATCGGTTGCCCTTCTTCCACTAATTTTATTAATACAGCAATTTACTGGTGGGAATTTAGTAATGCATCACGATACTATCCAGACACGTTCAAATAAACTGATGTGAATTAAAATTAAGATGCAAACTTATATTTTAAACATGGATCTATTTAGTGCACAGCATGTGAATACAGCCATAGGTGCAAACTTCGAGGGGACAGAAGCCACGCCCCCCTCTATATTTAGAGTAGGTGCCTTTGTCATCCACAATAAAAACATCGACTTTGTCAAAACTAAAGTCCTCTGCTACTTTATTGACATTTACACCACAAACTGATTCCAGAAAAGTTACAAATCGCTGCATAAAAATTCACCAAAATGCAGGAAATGAAGTGTTTGATGTTCAAATTTTTAGGCTGCACGGTGATACAGGGGTCCCCGGGGTGTGGCCCCTCTGTGTGGAGTCTGAATGTTCTCCCCGTGTCTGGGTGGGTTTTCTCCAGGTGCTCTGGCTTCCCCCCACAGTCCAAAGACATGCAGGTTAACTGGTAACTCTAAATTGGCTGCAGGTGTGACTGTGAGCGTGAATGATTGTCTGTCTCTATGTGTAAGCCCTGTGATAGTCTGGTGACCTGTCCAGGGTGTAGCCCATCTCTTGCCCAGTGTCAGCTGGGATAGGCCCCAGACCCCCCCCCACGACCCCTAACATGATAAATGGTTATGCAAAATGAATAAATGAATGGTCAAAATTTGCTGGCAGAGGACTCCAAAACCACCTGTTTAAAGTGTTCCTAGAAATGCTGAAAAGAATCCTATGCCCTTGAATACAGCCCTTGATAATTTTCATCATCAGTACATCGAAATAATGCCCTATACAACTTCCCAAATTGTTTGTGTTGTTGGACCAACAGTCCAAATGTAAAAATGTTCAGTTTACTGTCAAATATGACAATGAAAAGCATCAAATCTTCACTCCTGAGAGGTTTCAACCACTGAATATGTGGCAGGTTTGCTTGAAAAATGACTAAAATGACTCAATTATTGGGTGCCTAGTAGCGTAGTGAGTAGAGCGGGATCTTGCCACAGTGGCCACGGGTTCAGTTCCAGCCTCCAGCCTGTTGCTGCATGTCATCCCCTGTCTCTCTCCCCCCTCATGCTTTCATTCTGTCCTGTCAAATAAAGGCAAATGCCAGAAAAGAAATCTTAAAAAGTAAGTGGAAATGAGTAATGAATAGCCACAGTTACATTAAAGTTACCAGACATAGCAAAAACAATTTTTATAGCAAGGAACAAAGATGGTGGAGGAAATGATAACACATTCAAAACAGAGAAAAGAAACAATAAAACTGCTGCTGTGTGTCACCGGCTGGCCTGATTCCACACTATTCAGCTTTATTTGTAATCCCATCACAGTAAGATTCATTTTATAAACAACAGAATCTGTAATCTGATTTGATTCAGCGCGGCCTCACAGGATACAGAACACCTCCCTCTGTGGACTTAACAAGCCGAGCATGCCGGGAGTTAAAAAACACAGAATCCAGTCATCGCAGCCCACAGGAAACAGGCACAACCACATCAGGGACTCTTAAAGCCTCATGAAATGCAAACACCCTTCTCGTATGCATTCACAGCCGACTTATTTGCAGCCAAACAATCACATCTGTTGAGATTTACCTTTCAATTAAGATGACTTCCTAAAGATTAAAACACACCCTGCCACTGGATTATATAGCCACTTACAGACTGTACAGACTCCAGCTCTGCCGTGATTCTGCAAAACATTTTTACCATTGATTTCCAAGACAGGTTTCATAAAAAGGAAAAAATGCTGCTGTGTGTTTCTGCACATCAAATCCATCTCAGACTCTGGCAAATGCAATTCAACTTTCAGGCACTGTAGTGATGTGATTAAGAAGGAAAAAAGGCTGGGTCGCAAGATTTGTCAAACTGCAGGAAGTCCTGAGGGTACCAGTGCTGCTGGCTTTATTTTAAGGTGGACTGAATATGTGGCATGGCTTTAAACTGATTAATAAAAACAATGGTAACATGCTTACTGGGCCTGCAGTGTGCTCTGTCTTCTCCTTCCTGCCATGTATTAGATTACCCACTCATATCAACTGAGATCATAGAAAGTACTAAATAGAATTATTTCTCCCCTATGAAGAGTTAACTGCAGCAGGCTGTGGCACTCGGAGAGCAGATCGGCCCTGCTGCTGGGCAGCAGAGGGAAGAGCTGCGTGGTTTAATCCCTGCCAGAGTCTTCCGTTTATGGGGAAGGACTGCCTGATGTCAGCTGAGTGGGACGTCACAAACTTCCAGAGGACGAAGGAAGCGAAAGAAGACATTGAGAGAAATCACTCTTACATACAGTGCTACCTTATCACAAAACAGAACAAAGAGAGGATTTAGAATAGCTTCAGCTGCATTTTGTGTGTCCCATAATTCACATTGAGTTGTCGTGTGATGATGCGTGAATGCCACTTTCAATGGTGAGCCACTGTGGGGGATTCCTGGAGATCAGTGACAGGAAATTGTCTCAGTAATCTGCTTAATTTCCCATTTTGTGTACTAATGAAATTTTAAGCCCTAAAGGTAAAACCCAAAGACATGAACTACAACTGTAACACGCTCAGATATTAAATACAGTTAAATTAGGAGTGGACAAACACTGCCATCTAGTGGGCAAATGCAGCTCCATTTGTGTTTATTTACTTCTAAACAAACAGCTCACTGTGCTGCTCAACAAAAAAAAGTGTTGCAAATGTCATGCACAAACTGTAAGCACACTCAGGAGTTCCCATCTGCCGGCGCATCTCCTTCTGTCACCCGTCGACCATGGTTTATGAGTCATTTCATGCCGCTGTGCGAGGAGCTGTACTTATCAAGACGCATGTCTCTCCCTGGACGGGATCTACTCTGGAGGGCTGCAGTCTCTAAATCCTTTCCTCCATCATAAAGTGAAGGTAGTGTGGAAGGAGCTGCCTCAGTGAGGAGGCAGAGGGAGTTGTCGGGTCAGTGTCCACGGTACTTCCAGAAGCTGTGTCACTGCCAGCGCATTTTCAGCCGCGGGATTGCCAGATGGCAATTAATGCGGCCGAGGGGAAGCGGTCAATCATCCTGACAAGCTTTAAGTAATAAGGATTAAACAAGAGGGTCGATATCTTTGATGTTGGATGGTGTAAGAAAAATGTTTACAATGTAATGAGATCAAGATTTAAAGGGTCATTTCACCCAAATTAATAGGAAACATGCTGTATTTTCTTCCCTTAGCAAAAAGTTTGTTCATAGTTTCTCCCTTTAATTTCAACTTATGTAGCTTTAAGCAATCTACACAGTCAGATACTATCATATTCACCATGTATCTACTTATTCCAGCTCTTTGAAGCTGTATGTTTACACTGAGTGAAATATTTAAACCCATGTTTCTTTGGCCACACTATTCCACCAAGTCTGAAAATTCGTTATATCTTAACTTTGGGAGCTAGATTGGAATTTAAAGGGGCAGTCTCAACCATTTCAATTCTAGTTGAGTTACTGACACCTGTAGATACTGCTGGTAACACCACATAAGTGAGTTCTGGGGCCAGCAAGACAAACTATTGTCGCTTTAATAAAGAAGTCTAGCAATAATTGGCCTTTTTCAATCATTCTGTGAGCAGCCATGATCTGATTTTACACTGCACACAGCATCAGTCTGTGGACAGCAGGGCACAGCGAAAGGAGTTGGTTAGTTGGAGGTGTGCAGCCTGTTGCCTGCAGCTTTTCATCTAACACCTCACTATAGCTGCTCCTTCTTGTTTCATTACTCCCTGCAGTACTTCAAACTGATCCACTGTCAAACAAATGCAGAAAATGGCTGTCATCTTGTTTTATAGATGCATTTTGAGTTAACCATAGTAGTAAGTGCTAATCTGAATGACACATTGCATTTCCTGTGACTACTTCATAATAAAAGTCAAGTCATGTTATAGTAGTGTAACGCTTTTAATGTGAAGCTTCAGCATTAGGAAGTGTTCAGTATGCGTTATCAGTAACTTAATACAGCACTTTTAGGTGACTGTCTCCTGCGACACCCAGTTCATACAACCCAGTCTCACTCCTGATTTTTCAAATACCCACACTTGTGGCTCATCAGTTAGACACCAACGTACAGTGGCACCTTCTAGCTGTGGTATTAGACACTCAGGACGGCGGCCTCTGTTGAAACTCTAGACAGCTTCCATAGTCCAAAGAAACTTTGCACAAAAAGGCTGGAAGATAACATTATCCTCTCTCTTCTAGTTAGAAGTGGTGGATTTACAGCACACAAGTACTTAATATAACACAGTCTCTGTTTTTGTTTGATATTTAGAGAAAGAAATATTGTTGCACATTTTTGATATGTCGTTAGCGCCGTTAGCCTTGTTTATTGTATTACATGAATGCTGGCGTCACTCTGAGCATCCTGCTAAGCCCCTTCAAACTTTTAGACTCTATATGGGAAAAAAAAACCTAAATCCTCAGATATTAACGACGAAGTCTGATTCGACTGCCATAATTCTGAGCCCTACTAAATAGCAAGAAAGTGTGCATACAGGGGGCAGGATGGGAAGTGGATGCTTCAAACAACTCCAGACTTTCACCCGGGAGCTCACCGTTCATGTCCCGTGTGAAACCAAAAGTCAGTTGAATTGTGTTAATAATGATGTGGTGTGCTAGTATGTGTAGCATACTATGCTAGTGATGAATGTCATATGATGTAGTCACGTGACATTAGATTAGTAACAGACAAACTTGTCTTAAGCCAAACCATGATGGGTGTTTTTTCCTAACCACATGCTAAATCTAAGAAACTGAATAATTTTAACATATGTTGTAATTTTGAAAAAGAGCAAAAACTGTACAATTCCTGTGAAAACAGATGTTTATTTTGAAAAGATATGATGCATGTAACAATCACAGATTTACCCACTTTCCCTGGAAGTCCAAAACTGCTACAAGAGGGGTACCTAGCCGTTCATATTTTGATGTGATGGACCACTGACCGAGCGTTGGTATTTGATCAGTGGGAGTGAGAATGTGTTGGTTCACAATACTTTAAATTTGTAAGTATTGCAGGACTTTCATCAGTGGGCCACAGGCTCAATTACCATTGTGTTACCACATTTGGTGATAAACAGTGACTTAACAGAGCGTTTCTTAAATGAAAATCTTTGAGATTATTGCTTTAAAATAAAGTAATGAGGGCATGGCATCCTGATATTTGGCTGTACAGGAACAGGAATAACATGGGGGCTGCTGCTTTACATGCAGACAGCTTTGGTTTTATTTGTCAAGATTCTCACGTCTCTCAGATTTCTGCCTCCAACCCAATACAATGCAGGTAAATGGAATTGCATCAATGGTGCTCACAGCACTGAAAATGGCATTTAAAAAAAAAACATTACTTCAAATAATAGAAAGACATCACAGTAAAAGGTTTTCTGAGAGACTGTTTTTTCAGTAGAAAGTAGTTCAAGAAAAATCTAAATCTCAAAACCTGGACAAATGCAACCAAAACTACCTGCATGGGTAAACAGATTCCTTAAACTGAATTTAAAAACAAGTCAAAAGGGAAGTCATATGGTGTTTTCTCTCTAATTAAATGCACACATATGCTACTTGAGTAATTGAACCACCTGGAAGAGTTGAGAGATAGCAAAGAGAGGGGGAAGTCTGCCAACGATATGTGAGGTAAAAGACATTTTTGACCTTGGAGGAGAAGAAGAATCCCCCTATTGAAGCTGTGCTGGGATCAGGCGTTCGCAGCAGGAGCAAAGGTTCAGGTGAGAGAGGGAAAAGGAGCGAGAGAGAGCGCGAGAACTCATGAATTTATACTGTGGTGTCACATTTCTCTGCTGCGGTCCATTTCTCAGTGAGAATACTGTCATAAACCTGCACCTTCAATCCCGAGCTTCACAGAGGGAGGATCAATCTGGCCATTACCCGAGATATTTGGGGCTGTTGGACCTCTACTTTATGACAAGAGAACCCAATTTGCAGCTGCAGTCGTTTTACACACCCTTACATCTGTCCCTAAGTATCACCAAGATGGTGCAGCGGCAATTTAAAATGTGTTAGGGTATAAGTCTGATAGATTTAAAGGCTTCTGACTGCGTACTTGCATCCTCAGAAAAGGACGGGGCTAAGTTTCAGCCTCAGATTAAAAGCCCTTCTGCTTCCTGTATGTGTGTGTGGGTGAGTGTGTGAGTGTTTGTGGCCGCTGGCTAGAGGCTTGTTTTGAATGACAGGGGGAGATTGAAGGTGCTGGAGCCTGACGCTGTTGGACTTAAAATTAAATGGCCAAATTAATAGGTGCTGTCACTTGGCGCTGTGAAACCACCTACCCGCCTCCACACCAATCCGACGCCAAACACCTTTTTTTTGACGGACATCTCCATCTGCCCAATGCCACGGCGCCGATCTCTCACAATGACTCAAAGCATCAGGAAGGAGAAACAAATCTCGGAAATGACAAATAGCGAGAGGGAGGGGAAAAGTTTTGACAAATCATATTTTGCTCATTCTGCAGTTTTATGATGTGTCTATATCAAGTGTGGAATTCTGCAGCAAAGTGACATGAAGCATGGCAAACTGAGGCCCAATCCTATTTGAAATGGGCGAGATAAAGTCCCCAGGAAATTTAGAGGGACAGAGCGAGCAGGGAGGAGGGCTGAAGGGGAGAAGTAGAAAAGAGCCCGGAGTTGTGAGCGGGCGTGAGCTGTAACGGAGGGTGAAACATCGAGCACATATATAAAGTGTAAGAGGCACAAAGGTAATTTGCAGATGCAAGGCTGAGAGGAAAGAGAGAGAGAGAGAAAAAAAAAGATGCATTCCAGTTATCTCATGCTTCTCTGTTGACTTGGATCCCATTTCCCCAGACGGAGGCCGGCAGAATAATTTCACGTATGGTGAAGATGGTGGTCCAAGTAAGAAAAGTCTGTTTGCTGAGGGTTGATTTGTCATTTTGGCAGCTCAGCAATAACCCAACAAATCCAGTAGCAGGGACTGAAAAGAGCATGTGAAATCCTATGTTGAAAGGACTAGCTACTGTGGGAGGTTGATAAATGTCCTGAGTGTTGAATCTATGCCTGTTTTTTCCCTTTCAAGGAATGCCATGAGTCACGCCATTATGTTAAACAACTAATTCATTAAAACTCTACATTTGTTGTTACCCATTACAACCAGTTTTCCCTTTATGTTTCCTCTTAAGTAGCTTAAAGGATCTTGAAATCATTTTATTCCACATGGTATCATTCAGTATCAGCTTGTTCCATTTCCCCATTGAAGCTATATCATGTTTTCACTGAGTGAAATATTCAAACCCAACACATTTGAGCCGTGCTGACAGCGTAGCTCTAGGAATGGCAATGTCTGTCTGTCTTTTCTTCTATCACGAGGTCCAGACTGAACTATATATTACATATATTTTCTTTTTGGTTCCTAAAATTGTGAAAACTTTGGTGATCATCAGATCGAAGTTCCTGTCTGTCAAACCCTTTGGTTTATGGCCTAATACCAAAAGAACAAAAGACATTCCCGTCAGCCTCAGCTTTTTTTTTTTTTTTTGCCCTTAAAGGAAAAGGGAGTATGATTTAGGTGAGGTTTACTGGCATCTAGTGGTGAGGATTACAAATTGCAACCAGCTGAAACTTTTCCTGGTTAGAATTCCTCCACTGTTCAGGCGGCTTTTAGTGCCGAATTATCTGTAGGGGGTCTTCTCCTCTCCAAAACAGACATACCTGGAGATTAATCTGTGTTTGGTTTGTCCATTCTGTGCTACTGTAGAAACATGATGGTGCAACAACACGATTTCCATAGACAAGAGATAGATATAAACAGCTTTTCCTAGGGCGACAAAACATGTAACAATTCTTATTTTACGGTGACTACAAACTAAAGAAAACATAATTATTATATTATATTAATTTCTGCCAATACATCCCCCTGAATCCTACACACTGGAGCTAAGCTAAGATGGTGAACATGCTAAACATTTCACCTGCCTTTCATCAGCATGCACTGTCAATGTGAGCATGTTAGCATGCTGATGTTAGCATTAGCTCAAAGCATTGCTATGCCCTAAAACAGCTTCACTGACGCTAACATGACTGTGGACTCTTACAGTGAATTCACAAAGAATGGATGGCAGCTGCTAACAGCATCATGAATTGCACAGCATTTGAAACCACCATCTGCCCAGTCTCAAGGTTGGCTTATGATATTACAACGCAAACACTAGGTGTGGGGAGAAAAAAATCAATACAGCATAGTATCACAATATTTTGCCTGGCGATAATGTATCGATACATGGACACCTAGTATTGATCTTTTATTACATACATTATTAATTTTTGCAAATACACATTTTATTACAACTTTTGGTACTTTGGAATGCAATAAATTGCTTTTTTGGTCCACTAGATGGTGCTGATGCACTTTGTCAGGTGTATGCAGCATTTCTGACAGGTTGCATGACAGTGTTGGTCAGTCTGTCTGCTTTGCATCACATTTTGCAACAATAAAAAAAATTGAAGTCAGATGAAAAGACTGAAAAATTTATCTTATGAGGTAAAACTGATGCAAACAAAGTTTTCCTTTGAGGATATAATTTGCAGTTGTGAAAAAAGGTAATAAATCACAATATATCGCAATACTCAGCATATCGCAATATCCCAATAATATGGTAACGTGATAATATCGTATCATGGGTCCTCTGGTGATTCCCACCCCTAGAAAACACGCCCATAAAGTTTAGCAGCTCAGTGCAACTTGCCTTTTTTTGTCTGACTGCAATTACCCATGTGCCAAAGTAAAAAACGTTGCCTTTACGCCGAGAACAAAGTCGGCAAAACAATGTGGAGATAAAAGACAACTGAAATTTTCAGTCTGCAAGCTACAGGTGCAGAGACATTCCTCAAAACTTCAGCCAAAGAATTTAAATGTGACTGAGTCTGGGCGTGACACCCCTTTTAATGCGCATCAGTTACCACAGACTCTAACAGACGCTAATAATTTCACTGTTGCTGATCTTTGTGAAGTGGACTGTTTTCGCCACGAGGCAAATTTGCATGGGAGGGGGCCAATTTTGAGCCAAACTTATGTATATTACCTATTTTAAATACATGCAAACAGCACTGGAGCACCAAGACAGAATTTGCTTGTCAGCGCACTTAGGGGTGCATTTTTCCCTGTTGCAGACACTTTGAAAATTTGTCTTATTTGTGCAAGTTTAGCGGCCACAAATGTCATTCAGTCCTTTTGTGAATTTGTCTTATAGTTTCATCTCAGCATTCAGCTTTCCCAGTTTCATCTTATTCCACACAGTATCATATGTGTTCTGTATCAGCTTTCTCTAACTCTTTCCTTAAGCTCTATGATGTTCACTCTGAGATTACATTTTCAACTGCAAGACACATTTTCTATGCATTTATTCAACCCAAAATGAATCTGACAAAAACTGAAAACTTTGGGATCTCCGCTATTTTAATAGAAGTTTGGTGGGTTTGAACAATGGTTGGCTGCTCTTGAGTCCACCAGTGGGCTGCTGCTTATTAAGAGGTTTTAATACTGTACTAGTCACTTCCTGAGAAGAGTTACTGGATGAAAAGTGTTGCAAAACAGTAAGAATTCAGACGTCTGGCTTCAGTTCCCTCGCTCGTTTTTCTTGTTATGCTGCAGGCACTGCAGACTTCAGCATGACACAAACCCTGAGCCCTCTGTTTGTTTGTACCTCCAGATGTCCTCAAATTATAACTGCGAGGTTATAAGGTTAACAGAAGGCAAGGCCAGGGTTAGACGGAATGAAAAAAACTGAGGGAAGAACAAAGATGCTAAGAAGAAAAGGAAAGTGTCAGAAGGGAGAGAGGGGGCGGGGAGGATGTAAAGTTCAGATACATTTGCCTCACCTGGACTGCTGGCATTTAAACACCACACACGTACAGTGCATACACACACACACCTTGAATTTATGATTGCGAAAAAGCTTTGTTATTACTACAACAACCTGCTGTCATTACCTGATGGGTTTTTAATTTGTTTTACTAGAGGATTCAGTCACAATTTTGACTCCAGGCCAAGTGAACTGGCCAGAACGCGTTAGCCAGGGCTTCAATTAGCACAAAAAAAATCTATACATTCAATTCCACATTAGTCATTTCTCTACTCAGCTTTTTTTTTGTTTGGTGTTCTGGCTTGGAAAGTAAAAAGGTTGCGTGAATGACTTAGAAAAAATATATAGAAAACTGTGGATTTAAAGTAATTATTGATTTATTTGAAGAGAACTAGGACTTAAATGCCACAGAGGAGCTGTGCCAGAGACAAATGTCCGCAGAGAAAATCACTTATTCATATTTCAGCCTTTGCTGTGTGTTGCAGTCAATCATCTGTCATTTCAGAAAGAATCAATACTAAATCTCCCTGTTTTTTTGTAATATATCCCCCATTTTTTACAGAACTAATCTGCCACAAAGCACATAAATATTTCTTCAAGCTGGATGAAACCTGAGTGGAATTTGTAAGGTAAACCAATTCAAGTGTTTTTCCAATAACTTTTGTATCAAAATGTCATTAAAATACATTCCTGCACTCCACTACGCACTCATCCCCCAATTCCTCACTGAGCATGTAAAGCATCTCTAGTGTTTAAAGTGAGAAATTTCCTTCAGAGATAATAGTTCATGAGCTGGAAACCATTTTAATATAACAGAATGGTTGGAATTAGACACATTAGCTGGGAAATGAGACATCTTAACATAAAGTGGTGATGTGTGCGGTCTGCCTGGGGAAATGTGAGGTGAAAGTGGGGGGCTTTGTATTAAATCTGGGACATCAAACCCCTCAGACAGGCCTGGATGCTGCTACTGGGCTGCAAATCATCTGATCTGCGGGTATCAAAGGGCTGACCCCGGGCTCCGGGACACGAGGGAGGAGAGCACTGGATCCAGTACATCACTGTTAAATTGCACTGGTGGTGACTAGTTGATGAAAGTGTGTGCTGAGACCGGGGGATTCAAACTGAAAGAGGACACAGAGAGAGGGTGGGAGGGTGAGATCTGTCAAGATATGAGGCAGCAAGAAGCCTGAGGGCGAGGATTGATGTTTTTTTTTAACTTAAAAAAATACGGTCCCTGACACAAAGAGTCAATGAAGCAAAAAAACGCAAAAGAAAAACTGCTCTGCTGATTCTGACGAGTATGATCTACAACTGTAAAATATTACACTGCCCTTTTATAAGCTATTGGTTGCTCATAGCTGAAATTAGCATGAAAGCCCCACCCCAGAATATTTGGCATTTTTATTACTTTATTTCATTTTATTTATTTATTTTATTTCATATATTCATTTCCTGACACTATTTGCCAAATATTTTTGGCCAAATAATTTAAAGGCATACATGCAAGATTTTCCCTGTCCTATGTCAAGACTCATACAAAAGTAATCCCTCTCAATCATCATCTGAGCAACCCTCGTGAGCTACCTAGTTAATCTATCTTGTACTTGGCTACAGTAAAGCTTTAACGGGTGCAGACCGTTCGTGAAGCGGATGTATTGCAAAACATATCTTTTAACTCATTATACTTGCAGCACACAGCCTAGGGTTGTATGAGTCACTGGCAAAACAAGACAGTGAGCTTTCTTTTGGGGATTGTGTGAGATTGTTTCTTCAGTTTTTGGACCCAGCACTGCGCTGTGGAACTCCAACTTTTTTCAACGTTTGTATAATATGAATAAGTTAAAGGGATAGTCCACCCAAAAATGGAAAATACATATTTTTTCTTTGCACTGTAATACAGTTTGTGGATGTAGTTCTGTAGAAAGACAGTAGTTCCTACAAAAAAAAGTGGCCACACTTATTTCTTTTTTTTTTTTTTGCACTCTGAGCACCGCGAGCCAAGTGCCACCAAGTTCCATTATAATCAAAAGAGAGCAGACATCTCTATAGCTGATATCTCCAACACTCAGCAACTCACACCAAAACAATCTAGATGAATAAATATCACTACAAATAAGGTGAAAAATATATACCGTAAAACTTTAATAAGTAGCCTGGGGTATTATTTACTTAAATCACTGAAATCAACAGGCTTATATTGGGTCCATGTCATTGGTCCGACAGCGCATTGGTCCGACATCCCATTAGTCCGACGGTCCGCGGTGGTGAACGGCTGCCGGCAGGCGTATTTCTACTTTGATGGTGCGCCGCGACCGGCTCTGGGTCAGCTGGGAAAGGCTTGAGGTGGAGCAGGCTCACGGCTTATGTGTTTGTCTCTTTCTTTTTCATTTTGACCCACACCATGATCTTTTCCTGACCCTAACCAAGTGGTTTTTGTGCCTAAACCTAACCAGATCTTAACCACAGGGCATCATGATGATTTCGGAACAATGGGACTTCGGAACAATGGGTTTAATATGGTCGGGACAATGGGCTGTTCCCCTTATATTTGGGACAGGCCTTTAATTCCTTTCACACAAAACTGTTACTCAGCAAAGATCCGGAAATACAATCAAACTGTTTTTTTTGTTTGTTTGTTTGTTTGTTTGTTTTTTTAAAAATTATTTTTTTGGGCTGTGAAATGGGGTGAGAGAGAGAGAGTGGGGGTTGACATGCAGCAAAGGGTTGCAAGCCGGAGTCGAACCTGCGACCGCTGCAGCGAGGCATCGCCTCTGTACATGGGGCGCCAGCACTATCCACTACACTACCAACGCCCCAAACTGTTTTTTAAACCGGTATAAATATCACTTGTTTAAAAATTAGGCTTCAGATCATATATCAATTATGAATCATTCATTTGATCTTGCTCCAACAGACAGCGCATCACTCTAGGATTACAGACCCCAGCATACCGACACAACACCACTTTATCCTGTTAAAACTATACTCCCAACTTGGATTAGTTTTTATGAAAAACCCTTCTGATTCTCTTGATCTGAGGTCTCTTGCAGACTAAAGGAATATAATTAACTTCAAAGGTAATTGAGGAATGGACACATAATTTGAGGTAGCCAATAACCTGGTTTTATACATCGGAAGAACTTCTACACAAAAAAGAAAAAATAAACGTACTGCTTGGCAACCAAACCAGGCCACTATTTGAGACAGGCCTTTATTTGACAAAATGAGTAATCACACCGGGCTAATGAAAGGGACAAGGGACTAGGTTTTTAATTTAAGTTTTAGGGTAATTTTCAAATTTAATTTGAGTCCCTTTAACTGTCCCTTTAACATCTACAAACTAGGGCTGCAACGATTAGTCGACTAATCGATGACTAATCGACTGTTAAAATAATTGGTGACTATTTTAGTAGTCGACTAATCGGTTCGAGTCATTTTTCATAGAAAAGTACTATAAAAGTACCCCAAAATACTCTTACTGCAGCTTCTTATGTTCAGATATTGGCAGCTTTACACACTCTCCCATGACGGTGAACTAAAACCTTTTGGCATGAGTATGAAACAAGACATTAGTTGACATAATTTTGGGGTTTGGGAGAGACAGACCAACATTTTTCAACATTTTAACACATTTTTCAATAAAATGATTAGTCAACTAATCGAAGAAATAATCAACAGATTAGTTGACAATGAAAATAATCGTTAGTTGCAGCCCTACTACAAAACAAAGTAGGCTTTGTAAGGGATAAAGTTTCTACGCAACCGTCAGCTGATATTGGCAAAATAAATAGTTGACCCCAAAGTGAAAGCCTTGTTTGATTCATAGTTGCCAGGGTGCAGTATAGCTGACTTACTAATCAAAGATAATCATAAATTGACGGTACATACTGGTTTAAAAAAAAGGGTATTTCATTAACTTGTCGTTGGCTATGCGGAATCTAGCAAACAAACTGGTTGCCATGGCAATGAATTTCAACCAACTATTAACCACACCACCATTCTCTGTTTGAGAAAGACTGTTACCAAAAAACAGATAGTAAAAGTGGCTGAAATGGGGCTTTAAAAGACATCTGCAGCTGAGATACACACCTCGACTATGGCAAAGACTCATGATAATTTGCATCGCTAATAAAATCAGTTGATTAAGTAACAGTTAACTAAAACTGGGTCCTCTTTTAAAGGCAGATGTCCATGTTATGCTCATGTACCAGGGACAGATTGACCACATTTACACCAACAGAACAATGGCCAACAATGTCAGTGACGCAAATAAATCAATAATATTCTAATGGTTTGACATCCTATATATTGATATTCCTGTTTATTTGTGCAATGTGCAAACAGCATTAAAGCTGAAGCAACTTTCTGAACGTTGCCTCGCAGGAACTCTACAGCGGAGCAGGGCCTTGCTGTTTGTTGCACAAAGGTTTGAAGGTTGTGTCAACGCCTGCTGTTTATTTGATATGGCATAACAAGGGAAAATACACCAGCTGTATAAAGTAGCTCCTGTTTGTTTGCTTTGCAATACAAATATGACGGGAAATGTGTTGATACCAGTGTGCAGGCATTTTTCATAAACAGACTTCACCGGTTTTATAAGCCAAGACAGGACGATCACCAGCTCTCAATAGCAGATGGGCTTTGGTAAATGGTCCAGTGTGTTTTACAATACACAACCACATGATCACCATCTATCAGTTAGGAATAATGATACCAGATTTAACACCAGATTTTCGTTTGTTAGTTGGTGTCAGAGCTGCAACAATAAATTACTTAGGTGTCAACTGTTAAATTATTTTTTTTCCTGAATTTAATGATCAGTTAATTGATTTGAGTAATTTTCTAAAACAAAATTTTTAAAGGACCAGTGTGTAAGATTTAGGGGAATGCATTGGCAAAAACAGAATACATTAAGTATGTTTTCTTTGGTGTATAATTACCTGAAAACCTAAATTGTTGTGTTCTCCTTACCTGAGAATGAGCCATTTGTATCTACACAGGGAGCGGGTCTTTGTTTATGGAGATGGCCATGTTTCACCACCATGTTTCTACAGTTGCCTAGAATGGACAAACCAAACACTGGCTCCAGATAAGGCTATTTGTGTTTGCACATTGGCCACCGTAGTGTGAAGCCCAACTGCAATGTGCACTGCAGAGATACACAGGTTGGTAATGTGAAACTGCTTCACACTGTGTTTCTAGCGATTAAAATCACCTGGTCTGTTTGTTTAGAAAGGAAGAGACTTTCTGGATAATTCAGCCTCTGGTGAACACCTTCTGAACGTCTGGATCTAAGGCCCTGTTTTCAACTGAAAACGGTAAACTTTAGTTGCGTTTTGGCCGATCGTTTACACAACAGCTGTGTTTTGGGTGCCTGAAAACGCAACATTTTGAAAACGGGTTCCAGAGTGCAACGCTTTGGAAACAGCATCGTCTCCGTTGTTATGTAAACATGCAATATGCTGTTCCTCCGAAAACGGAGACTTTTTGCACATGTCCGTTATGGTTCCAGTCACTAGGCATGCCGACCGTCACAACAACAATGCCGAGCTCTGTATGTGCTGCTCACCCTGTTGATTTGAAGTGAAATGTAGATCTGTTACTGTAGCAACTCCACCTTGTTGTCCATCCAGACAAAGTTATCTGTGGATGCTTTCGCCATTGTGTCATCTTTGTTTTGGTTTGTAATCACAGCGTTGGAGAGGAAGGCGCTTCAATGCAGGCGCATGGCGTCATGCCGTGGTGTTGCTTCGCAAATTTACACTGCCACCCAATGGCCTGGCGTGCATACTACAGCGTTTCCAGTAGATTTTGCGGCTCCGTGTGAACGGGGATCGTTTCAATAACGTTGTCATAAAAACGCAGAAGTTTTTTAAAATGCAAAGGACAGACTTTTCCGTTTTTAGAGAAACCCATTGTCATATAAATAGGGCTTAATGTTATCAGAGAAAAAAAGGCGACTGCACATTAGCATGTGTTGCACTAGCCTGCAGCGACATGGCAAGTCCATCGGGAATGAATGGATTTGTAACATGAAACTAGTGTTTTACCAGTTTAAATCCCCAGATCTGTTTGTTTAAAAAAGGAAGAGACCTCTTCGGACAATTCGGCTTGATAAAAGTCTCCTCAACGTCTGGATCAACAAAGGTGAGCACACATTAACTAATGAGAGAAAGGGGGTCAGCACACAATAGCATGTTGTGGATGAGCCCTGAGATGCCAAACTGTGTCAGAGAAGCAATGATTTGTAACGTGAAACTGCTTTATCCAGTGTTATTAGCAATTCTTATCACCTGTTCAGTTTGTTTTGGTGAGGGGGAAAACTTTGTGGGTATTCAGCTCCTGATACAAACTTCCTGTTCAATGAACAGTGAAGGAATTCTGGCCACCAGAGTTTTTAGCTGGTTGCAATCTGAAATTCACTGCTAGATGCCACCAAATCCCCCAAATCTTACACACCTCAGCTTTAAATGTGAATATTTTCAGGTGTCATTACTCTTGTACAACAGTAAACTTATCATCTCAGAGTAATGAACAAATCAATTAGCATGTGCACCCATAAGTTGTAGTTCCATTGCTGCCATAGAAAGCCAATCGGAGCTGTAGCTAATAATTAACTGTGACTACTGCAGTCATTTGTCCTGGGAGTGAATGCCGATTGTAACCTTTTCCATTAAAAACAAAAGCCACATGTTTGTGGGTGTTAGTGAGGTTTTTTGTCCAGTGGAAATGACCTTAAATTGTTCATTTTTTTCCAGCAAATGCATATTTTCTACATTTTCTTTTGTTTTTTTTGTTGACCTTACAGATGTGTATGCATGTGTGACTTTATTACGAACTGTTCCTGCCATCTGACATGTTGTTCTGGCTAATTCAATCATGCATTCACCTCACACTTTCACAACATGATCTGAGCATATGCAGTTTGACAACAGTTAAAGAAACGCCACCCAGAGATGACTGTAGTAGTGTGTAAAAATGCAAATATATGTTGGGTGCTGTACATGTTACTGCCCCTACTTCACTTTAATCTTCTGTCATTCACACTTGCTCAGTCTTATTGCGTCACTGCCTTAATTGCACTGGAGTCACATTTTAATATACATAGACAGGAGGCATTTAGTTGTTACAGGGATTAAACTGTTGGATTTCTATTACAGAGTCGAGTGAACCACCTCACAGCGCTGAAACTTGATCATTTTAGTGTAAAACTTTTTTATTTATCCATCAAGTAAACTCGTGTAATTCCCCAAACAAGCCACTGCAGCCAAGGCCACTTGACAAGTGTGTTGCAGCAGCATATATGTCATCACCAAACAAGCGGACACATGCGCTAAAAGAGTCACTTCTGGTGCAAGCCACGTTCTGTGAGACCACTGACGTGACACAACTTTGATGGGCTTCCGAGGGTTCAAACGGAGCAGCAGAATAAGCAAACAAAGGTGATAAAAAGACGAGCAGAAGCTGATTTAACAAGACAGGTGGAGAGTCTGATTTAGCGTCCACCTTAGCCCTGTAGCCTTGGGAGATGGTGAGTGAGTTATGAAGGAGAGCCCCGGGGAAGGCGCTGGCCCATCAAAAACAGGCAGCCCTCCTGTCACTGTATTGGACAGTAACAGTCCAGTGGTCTGACCAAGCTGGCCCGGTCCAGATGCACACTTAGACTGTGGATTGTAATTTATATCTCAATCAGAATGAGAGTAGGATGTAAGCTCCACAAAAGCGGCAGCTAAAATATGACAAAGAGCAGAAATACAAGGCTTTTTAGAGTAAATTAGCTTCATGCAAACCCCATGGGCCTAAAAGCACTATCAAAGAAGAGACACGGCTCACAAACACTAAGCTGCAGTCACAGCCAAAGATCCAGCTCAACAGTATGCACACAGTACGAGTGCAGCTCCATGCTTACCATTTTGGAGGTGGTGGTATCGATCTGCTGGGTGGCAATTAGCATTGACATGGCTGAAGTGGCAACAAAAGCTCCCCTAACACTCTTCTTCTTATTCTTCTTCTCTCCTTTTCCTCAGCACAGAAAAGTCCTCTGGACAAGTGCCGACTGAGTGGGAGGCTTCTCCTAAAGTGGAAGGATTAGTGGAGCCCTCTTCCTCGAGCCCGAGACCCCCCGTCAGCTGACTAACACACTCCAAGCACACTTCCACGTTAGCCAATCAATCACATAGCGACAAGGATTCGGTCTAACGCGCGGAGATCCATTCACCGGGATGGGTTCTTTGGGAATGTGTGCTCCCCGGCTTCACTCGCTCCGGCTGTCTTTCTCCCCCCCCCTTCCTCTGCTCCCCTCTTTCCTCCACAGCACTCTGCCTACCCCTGTTTGACTTTTCGCAGCCTCTCGATCTTTCTCATTGACTCTGCTCCCTTGTAGGATTTATCAGTCTTTGTCTCTCCAAGACAAGTCGTCCTCTCGAACTCTCACTTATGGTAGCTGCAGACTGTCTGTGTGTTTGGCTACTCTCTCCCTTCCCTGATTCTTTCTCAGTCTTATCCCTACCTTTCTCCCTCCCTGCTAAGCTCTTCCCCACAAGAGGCTGTTTTCTTTTTCTTTTTTTTTGGCGGGTTCAGCACCTGAACTGAATTGGATGTATAAACGTAATCTGTCAGGCTGGCCATGGGAGAGGCATCTGCCAGCAAACACAGCCAAACAGCGTTCCTTACATCTCCATCACAGCTTTAGTGAGGCAAAGGTGTGTGTGTGTGTGTGTGTGTGTGTGTGTGTGTGTGTGTGCATGTGTGTGTGTGTGTGTGTGTCTGCTTAGAGTTGGCAGGTGGGCAAAGAGACAGAGAGACAGAGGGAGGAAGGGAAGGAAATAGAGGAACAGACGGGAAACAAAAATGTCTGTGCTGATAAAAAAGCTGAAATGCAACAACCAGAAGCAAATACATATATGGAAGTTGTTACATGATGTTTGCACGACTCGAGTTATTGGATACTGAATGTCTAACTTCTGCCAGACTTTCTGTTTTTGCACAACTCAAGCTGAATGAGGTGTGTGCCACTGTCTACCAATCTGCAGATCAATTTAATCAGTCCCCGTGATGGGCTGTAATAAAGTGGTGGTGATATATTCGTGCCACAAATCGCACCTCGTAAATTACCCCCTACCTCTCTGGAAGATTGGTCCGGGGCACAGCTCAGGACCAATCTAAATTTATGTTGCATTTATAGGTACAGCGCGGCAAGCCAAAGTGCCAAAATGGAATGACCGTTTGTACGCTAGCCCAACACTAGCCGGGGCAGCAGCTAGTAAATGAGAAGCAGTGAAAAGACTACAAGAGTGGCACCGAGCAGGGATTGAAAAAGATTGAACGGTTTAAGTGAGGGCAGCACAAACTTGTGATAAGAAAGTTCTGGAGGTTTTCCATGAAGTTTAATTTGCTTGGTCAATATTGGTCCAGCTCTGCAAACTTTTAGGAGCTTTATTTAGTCAAGAAGAGAAGGGACAACAAACTGGCTGCCACTGATGAACAACAATGTGAAGTTTACAGAAACACAAGTTATGTAACCTCTCTTGGCCTTCTGTTGCAACAGAGACAGTTCGGTATTTGTTGGGGAAATTACCTCAAGAACTAAGCTTATTCTGAGAAATGAAATATATTCTTAAACAAATCTGTTGTTAAATAAGACAGAAGCCAATTGTGTTGTCTGTTGAAAAAAATGAAAGACCTCAGTAAGTTTAAAATGATGTGCTTGTTGCAGCATCTAGCAGCAACTTTTTCTTAACCAGTGCTGATACCTCCTTGTCCAGTACCAAGGCTCTCTTTTTCTAAAATTTTGCATCTGTATACCACACTATGGAAGCCAGAGAATTCATTTTGGATAAGGTAATATACAAGAGGCAACCCCTGGGGCTAAACAATGAAGCCAACATGGCAGTGCCAGAAACTGCAGTTCCTTCAATAGCCACTTGAGGCTGGCTCCAGAAGCCAGTCAATCCCTACAGACCCCCATGTTAAAATGCTCAACTTCACAGAAGAAATAAACATGTTTACAGGCTGGTACAAAAAAACACTTGTGGTCTCTATAGCTAACTTCTCAGTTCATGACAACTTTGCGTGGGTTGGGTACCATTCACATTTGAACCGATACCAGTACCTTGAATTCAGTATTGTACCAAATGTTACCTTTTTCGGTACTTTACTCTTTCTGTAGGCTATCAAGGCAGTCAAGAAACATTTCTGCTCTTCTGTCCTTTTCTATCTGCACCCCAGCAATAATTTGCGATGGCTGGGAAGCCAAAGAGGCTCCACAGCCAGCTTCTTGGCTTCAAGGCACTTGGCAAACTTCCACCTTCTTTCTACACCCAGTGGCTCCACGGGGCTCAGTTGTCTTCGCTGCAAAGCTTCACAGTGCTTCCACCTACTGGCTGAACCCAGTGTTCTCACCCAGGAGCACTCTTCAGTACCTGAATTTGGCACCAAATGATTTAATGTGAATCAGTACTTGGTGGTACCTATGTACTTTGGTCGGTACCCTCAAACGTAAAAAGTTTGGTATTTTTGTATAACTCGCTGGTTTAAATTCAATTTAGGCCTAAATTGTGCATCTTTAAGGGCGTGGCCTGTTTGAGTGACAGGCTGTTTGTGAGGCAACTTCCACCTTCACCTTCACCTCCTCATTCAAATATAATCATGTCTGGCTCCAAAACATCCAAGGTGGCAACAGCCAAAATGCCAAACTCAAGGGTTCAAAACGGGAGTTCGTAGATCAATGGGTGACATCACGGTGGCTACGTCTATTATTATACATATATATTCTATGGTAATATAGGACCAAAGATAGCTATGGCACAAAACATTTGATGGCCCGTCATGACCAACAGTATTAACAAAGAAAATGTATTCAGTAAGGATCCTCCACATCATGGCTGATACCCAGTCTATGGAAGCACATTGGTATCATAGTGCAGTCCATTCTGAAACCCCTTTTCAGCCACTGAAATCACAATAGATTGTTTTGCAAGACTTTGTAACTTTCCAAAACTGATAATCGAAGAATCACATCAACTTAAAGCAACATTTGGCTGGGAATGTGGCTGTGCATAAAAGGAAGGGTTTGGACTTCTTCCATGAGATCAATGTTTTCATTCTTTACACAAATACTTCTTTCACCTGTTGTGTGTACAACTGAGTGTCACACCATGAATGCTTCCCAGTACATTCTGACAGGAGGGTTCATGCATCAAGACTACAAAGACATGCAAAAGACACAGCATTCTTGGAGAGAGAGGCAGTGAAGCAAGGCCAGGAGGGAGCTACAATGGCAGGGTTACTGTCCAATCTTAAGCTCTGGTATCACTTAGTTAACGTAAGTGCTTTTGTTACCTAAATATAACCACAGGCAGGACTCAGGGTGCAAAAGTTCTGCCTTTGTATGCCCATTGTGAACCCTGACCATATCCCTGTGACTCTGATATGGTACATAAATGTCATTAACACCAAAAATGTTGTCTCTTAATATAAGGCAGATGTTTCACAATAAAAGTATGTGAATGGAACAGGTGATGGAAGAAGTAGTGTAACACAAATGGCTGGAGGGCTTTTAATTTGAAACTAATTAAGTACCAGGAATCAGTGTTCAGTCACATCAAAAGCAGCAACAGCAACCTAACTGCAGGAGCAGATTGGAAAACAGGGAGGCATCTCACTAAAATATGACCCAGTGATATAAAACAGAGGGAATAGGATAGAAAAGCCTCCAATAAAATACTGGTTCCCTATTCAGCTGAGGCAAAAATAGTAAAAACATTATAATATCCAGGTATAAAACCGACTGTAAAAAAAACCCCAGCAATATCTGAGGGACATTTCAGGAAACTGTGTTGTTAAAAACTCAGCAGGTCCATCTGGTCCATCTAGAGACCTGGCTCAGGTGCCGGCTAAACATTTTTCACCTTGACGTCTGATGTTTCACTCCACACAGCCAGTTACTGCTGCTGCCAAAGGAAAACGCATTCACCCGACATACAGTGCTACTAGGATTGAAATTGCTTGTATTTTATGGTTTACAGACTCAACAGACCGTGGGATTAGTAGCATTTCAATCATGAAAGCTGAAGTAACTAAATTAGCTTGATCGCTCAGTTGATTTCCTGGTTGGATTATGTGTTTGTGTATCAAATTATGTATCGTGTAATGACTATTATCAGCTGTACATCAAATGCTGCCCAAATTCTTTTTTGCGACAGTTAAAAAATATCTGATCAATACACAGATTTAAACTTAAAGGGACAGTTCACTCTAAAAATCAAAAATACGTATTTCTTCTCTTACCTAAAGGGCTTTTTATTAATCATGACTGTTTTGGTGCGAGTTGCAGAGTGTTGGAGATACTGTTTATAGAGTTGTCCGCCTTCCCTCCAATGTCATGGAACTAGATCAGTGGTTCTCAACTGGTGGGTTGAGGTCCAAAAGAGGGAGCAGGTCCATTCTAAAGGGATCGCGAGTGATGTGCCAACGTGTCGAGTTTGCAAAAAACATACAGTATTTTTATGTATAGTGAATTTCTGGCACAGACCTTTTATTTTGTAGTGAGCAACTAACAGACAGCTACTTGACAGAGACAGCAAACTAGCAACAAGCTAGCGACAAGTCCAAACGCAAGTATGACACTGAATATATTAAATTGTCTGGACCTTGAATTGATGACTAAGGAGAAATCTGGACCCCATGGCTGGACCAGTTGGGAACCACTGAACTCGATGACACTCGGCTTGTGGCACTCAAGGAGACAAGAAATACATTTGAAAAACTTAACAGCAATGTGTCTCTTTCCAGAAATCATGACCCAGTTACTCAAGATAATCAACAGACCTTGTTGTGAGCAGTTTCACTGAGCTCCACACCGCCAACCTTATCAACGTATGTATCTAATGCTAGCTCACCTAGCACCGCTGCGCTAGATATCATTTCAGCTCAGCCAAGTATGCCATTTATCTTTCACTGTCATGCTTTCACAAGCACAAGCTTCTCGACCATGAGTAGATGCACATGTCCTTCTGCAGTGGTTCGGTTGGTGGGTGTAGCTCGGTAGAAAGAAAAGAGTAGCCTACACGAAACTGCTCGCAACAAGGTCTGTTGATTATCTTGAGTAAAAGGTCATGATTTCTGGAAAGAGTCTGTTGAGTTTTTCAAATGTCTTTTTTGATGCTTTGAGCACCACAAGCTGAGTGCCATCTAGTTTCAGTACAGTGGAGAGAAGGCAGACATCTGTATGGCTGATATCTCCAACAGTCAGCAACTAACACCAAAACAAGGTTGATAAATAGCCCTACAGGTAAGAGGAAAAATATGTACTTATGATTTTGGAGTAGAGTGTCCCTTTAATCCCTTTTGTATGTGTAGTATAGATTAATTGGAGCTACACACATTTGCGTATTTTAACATAGTTATTAATAATTTGAATGATTACTTAAGTATTACAGGAAAAAATAAAGTGTCTGTGCAAACTCTTGTGACAAATTAATTAGTCAAACATACACCAAAACTCATTAAAGGTTCAAATTAATAGGCAGTGGGCAGTGAAGTGACAAATCTGCAGTTAGTGAAGCGTCCATGGTTGACAAAGTATCAAACACAAGTCTCATATTGTGTCTTGGCTGTTAACTAATACTTGGATAAGGACACGGTTCTCCACCTCAACCCTTTAAACCCATTTATTCCATTATTGAGCACTGACTTTTCAATTCCCCCAGATCACAAGAAAGGAGCGAAGAGACAAAATGAAAAAAGTCCCTGAGGTCTGAAGAAGCACTGAAGGCAATTCCAACATATTGTCTACGAAGATGAAGCTGGATGGAGCCGGAGCCAGCCAGGTAAGACTACTCTGCTTAAGGAAGAAACGGAGCTAAAATGAAATTCCTAATCAGATTTTCAAACGGTGGCACGAAGGTAAAAATCTGGGGAGGACAAAAAAAAAACCATGCAGTGCGCTGCTGCGAATGCTTTTAGAATGTCCAACTGGCAAATTTAATCTGTGCATCATTTGGTGAAAAACAGGAAGCAAAACATATCACTTGAAGTCATCCCGGTGAAAAATGACCGTGATGGAGTACAAATCCATTTCAAAATAGCTTTCCATTTTTTTGATTAGCAAGCAGTTCAGCATTTTGCTAATTTAATCTGGCCTCAGAATTGAATTTGTATTACCGCCATAGTTAATAACTTGACATTCAGCATATGACTCTGTGCTATTTAGATAAGTGATGGGCCTTCTTTGAACACCCACATGCTTCTATGCCAAATTGCCCCATTGCTCATAATAAAAACCTGTGTCTGAGAAAGTCTCTGCTGTTATATTTTAGAGGAATTGTTATTAATAGGACTATCAGAACATAATGCCAGGTCCATATGTAGAGATACCATGGAGCAAAAAAGAGAATCTTTGGGGAGGATTTGAGGAGATGAAGGAAGTCTGCAATGGCATTCATGCAACGGCTTGTGAATAAAAGATGAAAGTTTTGACTTGGCTCCAAGTTTCTCCTCTCTCGTGGCTCATCTCAATTACTACAGAGGCGGTTTAGAGGAGAACACAGTCAGTAAGTACACTGTAAGAAGGAGACATTGTGGAACGCTCAAGGAAATTTCTCATTTTTAATACATGGAGGATGATGACTGACAGTTCTGACGATGACAAAAGTCGCGAAACACAGTAACATCACAATATGGCGAAGCTCAGCCTATATTTCCCGCTACAAAAGGGCTCCAAGCACTTTAATCAATCATAGCTGGAGAGCAATAGCCTCACAGCAGACAAAGCTCTGTGCACTCCTGCTGTCAGGTTTTGACGAGGAAGATTCTGTCCTTCTTTAATACAAAGGTTTTCTGCTGTAAAAAAAAAATCACCACAATTTACAGTAAATGAGATCTCGACACAGTGAGCGCAGCTCAGAATACGCTTCTGGTAGTAGGAAATTGAGAAAAAGGTGTGGAAAACAAAAATAAATTGCTTATCATGAGAAAATAGATGATACTAGAAATAAATAGCTATAGTTAATGCTCAAATGTTGCAAACTTTACTTTTAAAGTCAATTTTTCACCTGAATATTGCTTATTCATGTTGGTTTACCTTAGTTTTACCCTGTTATCAAAATTAAAATTAACAGCTATAAATGCCTACAAAAACAAGAACAGAGACCTAGAGAACAAAATGAAAAAACAGAGTAGTGTTTGAAATTTTCATAAGGCTTACCATGCATGTTCAGTTCCCATAGTATGGTAGAACATTTCCGCCAGTGTGATGAAAATAAAAAAGACCATGTAAATCGTTATAATGAGAAACTTTCCCAAAATAATGACTTAGTATTTCAAAGTAATGAGAAACTTTGTCAGAATAATGACTAACTTATTAGTCACTAACTTGAAAATAATGAGAAAAGGTACTAAGTCATTATTTTGAGATAAATGAGACATTATTTTGGCAAAGTTTCTCATTATTTTTAAATACTGTCATTATTTTGAGAAAATTTCTCATTATTGGGCTGTTCTGGAAACCAATTTTTGGAGATTGAAGCTTTAGTGAGAAATTAAATCAATGCTTTGACGATGGATGAATAGAGCAAGGAGAGACAATGACATGTCTGACTTTTTTATTGAAAAAAAAAAAGTTTTCGTTCGATGCACCTAAAATTCGAGACAATTAGCCTCTTTGCTAGCGTGTAAGTTGCAGTAACATTAGCCATTATGGCTAGGAAAGAAGACTTTGTGAGACAGTTACTTAGAGTTTTCAGGTGATTTATGAAGCTTGTTAAATGTGACAAATTCCTTTGGCATTTCTGGCAGACTCTCAACTTTTGGAGGTCATCTTTCAAATTTCAAAACTCTTCACGCTTGACTTTTTCAACATCTTGCTAGCATATCTGTTAGCCTGTCACATGGGGTCAAACTGTTTCAGTAGTGATGGACATATGGTGACTGACATTTGATACAAGTAGGGGTTGAGGAAAAAATCGATACAGCATAGTATCGTGATGTTTTTGTGTGGCAATATCATATCTTCACACAGTGCCAAATATCAATTTTTTACTATGTAAATTATTAATAGTACAAATTAAACTTTAGCTAGCCTACTAAAAGAATATAATTCATTGCTCTTCCAGTCCATTTGATACATTTTAATGCTGCAAAAGAATGACTGAAGTAGGATGAACAGACTGAAAACTTTGTCTTATTAGATAAAACAGATGTTAAACAGATGTGACATAACATAGTCGAAAAAGTTAAACTTAATATATTGCAATATATTTTATCGCAATACTGACTTAAGTATCGTGATAATATCGTATCGTAGATCCTCTGATAATTCCCACCCCTAGATGAGAGAGAATCTAAGTCACAACTATTAAGTTTAAATGTCCTAGTCTGAGAATAACTAATAATGATTAATGTTGATGCATAATGAATGTTGTTCTTAATTTATGGGCTACTTGGGATTTTTGGGTATTGCACATAAATATAGAAAACTGCACATTGGAATACTGATTCGATGACCATAGCAACAATACTAACTCATTATATCAAGAAACATTTCTCTGTATAATGACTCATAGGAGCTTTTCTTTTTCATCATACTGGCAGAAATGGGCTTCAATACTGTATAGGGCTGGAAAAATATTGGCTTTTAAATGTCAATCAATACCAAGAGTTAAATGTAAGTAAAGCAAAGAAAATATACTGATCCTCAATGTGGCTCTAAATGAGAAAAAACATTACATAACATATAAAGTGTGGTAAGGATGTAAAATATCAATATGGTTTTTGTACACAGCTCACAGACATATCTCAGTTATATCAGCAGTTGAAGAGGTGACTGGACAAATGTGAATTTTTAAGTAAAGAATTCAACAATTTCTCTCTTATTTCTTACAGGTAAGAAAACATTTTCACCAATCAATGTCTATTTGTCAAAGTAAACCTTCAGTGTAAAACTAAGCTCCTGTTAAACAACAGCACTGACAAAATATTCATTTAATGAGAAACCTGCAGAGAGAGATTAACGCAACTCAATACTTCATCTGCCTAAAACAATTTGTCTTGGACTGGATAGATGAGGGACAATGCTCCTTTTGACTAATTGCCTTTTAAGCTGACTCCTGCTTGACGCAAAAGGGCAAAGTAATTCACTGACACCAACAAACAACTCGACCACTCACTCAGCCAAGAGGGTGTTTTAACCAAAAAGCTGAGACATTAATCCAAGGCACCTCCTCCATTAGCCTCAGCTTGTCACAAGTGAAATTGGAGCGAGAAAAGCCCACTTCACTGGCATATAGTTAATTTCATGCCATGCTGAAGAGAGACAGGGATGGGCAGAGAGTAAATGCTTTAGGTCGAGGACTTTACAGCACTCATAAATACTCATCTATTAGTTTGGGAATTTAATTCCGCCTCCCATCCTCTATGGAGTTTGGTTTGTATGGGAGGGGATGAGTCCAAGGTTGGAACCACTCCTCTGTTTGACCATTGATCCAAACGCTGGGCCAATTCAGCTGCACATGACTGATGACGACCTCAGCCAATCAGGTATTACAGGCAGGAGAGGCCAATATGGTGACAGATGTAGGAGCATGTGCACTGCGCTTAATAATGTAAAGGCTCGTCATACGGCGTCTCAAGGTAAATGACAGCAGGAACCAAGAGGGGAAATGTAATTTCCCAGAGCAATGTCAGACGCTGCCTGCTGATGCGCTTTTCTGCATCTGCTCGGCTTCAGCATCAGATCCCCTGCATGCTGGACAGATAAATGGATTTCATCCAACTTTAAAGAGGATTAAATACAAGAGCAATGGAAAAAAAGTTACATTTGTGCTGCAGTTTGGCGCTCAGAGTTTCAAGACTTCAGCAGAAGTTCAAGCGGTTATTTTTAGCCAGAAACGCTGGTATTAACCAGGAATCAATTTGTATGTGCTGACTACTACACTGTCTTTTTAATGTCTCCGTCTCTCTTTCTCTTTCCGTTATTTTCTTGTTTTATTTCCTCTTATTAAAGCCATTATGAACGCCTCCTCATGAACAAAAATAAATAGCAACTTATATTCAAATGTAAGAGTTTTCTGATGGTTATCACAGAAACAATGACTTTAAGGTTCTAAAATGTGTTTATAAAACAGTTAGATGTGCTTGCATCACTTAAATGAATTAAAAAACTAGAAAACCAATTCTTGTGTATGACTAGAGCTGTAGTCAACCAAAGAAAATCTAGTCAATAAAATTCTGCCTACTTGTCAACCAATTGATAAGTCAATGAAAAAAAACCCCTGCACCTCATCTCTAGTTTAATTAAATCAGCCACAGTGCACTCACTCAGCACATTTACATGACATTAGAGAAATTGATTTATTGTGTTAGTCAGACTAAAACTGGAGTTTTAAAATATATGTAAACATGTTAGTTTGACTGAAATCCTAATAATGTGAATTTCTCAAAGTCAGACTAACACACCCAGATAATGCAATTGGAAGTTGAAGTACTCCTGCATAGGCTTGTGCCGATTTCCAGTTTAACCGGTTCGGTCTGGTTTAAGAGCTCCACCCAGTTTAATTCACGTCAACCGGATAAACCGGAGGAGAGGAAAAAAACAGAAAAAGCTTTTCACATAAGCGGCGTGTCAAGGGACTATATTCAACTTCTTGCATTGTAACATGCAACTTAATAAGGTTTATGTTTGTTTATAAATGAAGTGGAGGAGCCTACAAGTGTTTTGTTTAGTTTGTCTCGGAGGCTTCAGAGGGACTCCGCAGCTCCACTCCGCTCAGCTGTCTGCTGCTGCTGCGAGAGATCAAATTCCATTGGGGGCGGGGAAAAGTGCGAGGGAGTCAACAGTCATTCAGTTTGTTGCCCTAGTAACCCGTTTCCACTGAAGAAGTTCCTGGTACTATTTGTGGGGCTGGAACTACTACAGGAACGTCCTCTCGCTCGGCCCTCTCAACCGCCATGTCTCCACTGAGAGAGCGGAGTACGAGGAAGGTTTCTTGGTGTCCTTCTGTGTCTTCTTCTTCTTGTGTAACCTTGTGTGTATTGGCGGTTAATACAGCATTACCACCACCTAGTGGATTGGAAGCACATTACACCTATAATGGGCTTTTATTGGGAAAAATAGTTCAAATGCGACCCCCAGTGGTAAGATTAGGTATATAATTCGATATATCAGTTTGGTTAGATATTTGGCTTTAAATCAAACCGGTTGGAAAATTTTCAAACCGGCAAAAACCTACTCCTGCATGTATACAGTAAACCGGACTTAATCTGGCTTAGGCGCCCTGTGCATGCTCCACAGTTTCCGCCCAGGGCTTTGACCCGGAAGTCGAATAGCATTAAATGCAGAACAGCAGAAGAAGCCAGTAACAACATGGCAAAATCTACATCTAGAGCCATACATTTTTGGATGGACGAGGAGACACACCATAACCATAAGGGATAGCGTGCATCTCATCTGTATAAAAAGTAAAGCATACAGCATGTATGGAATGTACAGAGCTGTAAAGTTGTTCACCATGGTACCAGTTTGCTGCTAGCTAACTTGTTGTCGATTGTTTAGCCCGTCGTAATAGGTCAACTGGGAAAAAAAAAGGTTCAATACTGTAAAGCTGAAAGATGGCATATCGCCAATCATCGTAGCGGAGTCAGACATACTTTGGTCAATAAATAAATTCCACTGTTGTACACTGGGACAAGGACAGTAGTCTGATTAAATAGCCTAGTCCAGCTGTAACCATAGCTCGACTTAACTGTGCATGTAAATGTAGTGACTGATTGCACTCTACCTGGGAGAGCTGTGTGTCCATCAAGGCATTTTTCTTCCTGAGACTAGCATCATTTTTTAACTCTTTGCAATGGGAGCACCGTATATTTACACTATGCTACAAACATCAGCAGCGTTACGAGGCACTGAGCATCTATTTTTTTCTGGTCGCCATCTGGTTGAGTGAAAAAAACATTTAGTCAGTGCCATTGTTTGGGGTAAACCACTGTGATTGTCACTGTTTTTTACCCAGCTGTCCAATTCCAGTGGAGGAGGGGCAGGACAAATACCACAACAAGATAAGTGCTGAACCACAGCAGCAACAACAACAATGGAGGCGAAATGAATACCGCTGGCCACATCGACCAGCAGGCTCAGACTTCCCTTCATCCAGTGCAAGTACTGTACCTTGTGCCGACATTTTTACTTCCACAGATATTCTGTATTATAGAAACCAGACACAACCAAAGTGTCCTCCCAGCTGGATGCTTTCCAAGGAGCACCTGGTGTTTTCAGCTGGAAAAAATGCTCTGGTGGACACACAGACTTTTGAAAGTAACACCTGTAACCGTCCAACCAATGAGAATTTGGTCAGACAAGAGCAAATCAAACAACCAGTCGACCAGCCGACCAGAAGTGTCGCCTATGAAGTGAAATCTTAAGTCAAAATTGACCTATATGTACTGTAAAATTTGATTGGCAGACACTGGTATTGTAGATTTTACAGAAAAATTGAAATCTGAGATTTGGACTTTTTGAAACGTTGTACTGATTTCAAGCATATGAGCGAACTTAACAACAAACAAAATTGGTGACCATATTGATTTGTTTTTATCCTCAAACTGCAGAATAAATGTTTCAGACTTAACTGTGTAACAATGAATTCTGTACAAATGCAAAAACTGTTTTCACCCTGTCTAAATATCTAGACCAGAGCCTGGTCATTGTATTGCTGCTTGCAGCTATAATTTAATTTGTTTTCTGTCACCCTGTGACCATGACCTTATATCATAAACCCTCGGAACCTCTCAGGGCTATCTCCTGGCCAACAGCAGCACAATAGCTATCCATCCTGGACGGAGAGCAACAAATCCTGGAAATGAAAAATAAAGGAGAATTCCATCCTTGGATTCCTCTTACATCAGGAGTAATGATGCTACTACTACTACTTCGCCTCCTGCTGGTGTTCCCTGCTTGTTTAAGACAGGCGGCAACTCTTTGCATGCAGAATGTGTAGGTGAGCAAAGTGAGCGACAAGAGAACTGGAGCTTTTCCAACTGAGGGAAAGATGAATCATACAGCTCACTTCAAATGCATCCTGCAACTTAATGAATTATGATTTACTGAAGCTGCTGTTGCATTACTCTATGCTCATACTAAAGAACTATTTCTAAGCTCTGATTTGTGCAAACGGGTAAGTCTTGACAGGAGTAATGCTCTTTAAATCTTTAAGACTGACACCACAATGTGATCTTTTCTGCCATCCATTTATGATATGATGAGCCATCATTTAGATTTAACCTTTTTTAAAGAAAAAAAAACAACCTCTTAGTACACCAAATATCAGAGTCCCCAGATTTACGAAGGGTTTCACTAGCTGCTGTATTTGTGTATTTTTTAGGTGGACTTTTCCTTTAAAAATGTTATCAGTTACACTTTCAAACTGATTCGGTATGTTTTAGAAAATTGGCTGCAAGTTAAACAATGTCAAAACTTCAGAGCTGAGCCTTTGAGAATACAGAAAATGTTGGCATTGCAAATGTGGTTCCACTCCATGAGTTCGATCTTGAGGGCCACTGGGGCGAAGGATAAAGAGATATCGTGTGAGCAGCGGGCGGATAGCACCGGCGAACCTCGAAGATCTCAACCACAGCACCGCTGACAGGTACAAGTGGAAGAGGAGGAGGAGGGGTGGCGGGCGACGCTCAACAGAAGGTAGCAGAGGAGGGTTGGAGGCGCTGCCAGTCAACCATCCCCTTGTTTCCTTGTAGACAGGTCCAGATGTCCCCCCCCTCCTGTCCTGATTGCATTCTCCACTCTTTCCCCCTGAGATTAGAAGAGGGGTGGGCGAGGGTACACAAACGGGGATACGCTATGGTGGACAAAGAAATCGCACATCCCTCTATCTCTTCTCCTCCTCTGTGTGCACAGCGCCATAAGCACCAGGGGGATATTGAGACAGACATATCCCTCCTAGATGAAAGGAGCATTTCAGTCACACAGGCCCCAAAGGTAAACGTGGTCTGAGTTAGCAAGCAGCTCCTCGTTTATTGAGGAGCGGGGAGAAAGACTCAAAGGCACCATAACACCACCGAAAGCAATAAAGGGCAACTGCTCCGCTCACACTTCTGACAAGCTATTTGTGGCTCTACCAGGCCATAAAGACATATGCTTATTTGCTATTGTTTGTGAAGCCCTAACAAAGTTTGTCCCTGTAGAGGTTACTGCGGTTTCCCTCCATCTATTTTCTTTCACGGCGCCGCAGCGGCAAGCATTTCATTTGCAGATATGAAGCCCTGACGGCGCTCTCGCCTTATCATTCATTATTTGTGCAAGCGATTATGCATGAGATAAACCTGACAGTTGGAAATCTCTCTCTTCCCTCCCTGTGGGTTTGCACGACAGTGCTTAGATCTTCAATATTTTTGTTAAAACGAGAGTCATGCACACTGTAAGCCAGAGAAAAAACAAGGCAAATATTTGCCAGATCCTATATAAGAGATTCCTCATGGTGCATTTATTTGCCTCGATACGTCTGATTAACTCTTTCAACCTGCAGCCTTCTCTATGTTTTAACACAGCAGAAATAATACTCCAGTTTCAACACAATTTCTCACTCCAGGTGTCACCGTATCTCAGTAATAAATACAACGATAAACTGAAGGCATACAGCACCTTCCTCTAATGATAACAGAGCCTGCGCAGTTACACCAACTCCTCAAACAGCAGTCACCACCGCAAACACTGCCTTCACGGGGCGGCCATATTCATTTGTTTTGCTTTCCGTGTAAGAGAGACATGTAAAATGTCAGTGACAAATTTGTCTAGACGCCATTATCTCACTCTGGATTCCACAACAGAGCCATGGAGAGGCTGAGCATGGACGCCTGTGGTTACATAGTCATTTCAGCTGGAGTACCTCTGAGATGTTGATGTATTTCTCTCGGGACAATGTGGCTCTGTGTACTGCAAAGAAACCCTTTACAGAGAGAGCACATTTTGCTCAATTTAGCGATGAAGCAACGCAGACCCAGGATTCATTTCCCAAGACTGTGAATTTCAATGAGCGCCTTAGTTACAGTGAAATCTACATGGAAATAAGTGCTAATTCTGCAATTATGTTGCAGGCTAAATTGGAGGCCAATTAGTGCGCTATACACCAAAGCGAAGACTTAGGTGTAAAAGCATCACTTCTCCTATTGACAGATGTTTTGCTTACAAGTCCACAGTTTCCTGAAATGCATTAAATAAGTTCCAATTAACGAAAAGTGCTGTAAAGGTTTGCTTTGTAGGTGGACAATCCACATGCCGCTGCTTGACGACTTTCTTCGTTTTACAGCTCAGTATGAGTGGAGCCAAACAAGGGAAATGCAATATTCAGATTTAATTATATTTAAGAAAAAACATTTTGACAAGTACACCTGTTGGAAACTGGGATATTTAGCACATCAAAACCCAACAAACATTGACAGAAACACTCCATTTGCATATCCTAATTAGAAAATATATCTACAGTAAGTTCATTATGCTCAAACAACTTTCTTTTTTATTGGAGTTTGTGCTCAGCGAGGTAAACTTTTTCCTTTGGTCCTGTTTTTTTTTTTTGTTTTGTTTTGTTTTTTTTGCTTTGGTACGTCCTCTGAAATGTCAGCAATTTTCAGGGAAAGTTGTTGTGCTGCAGAAAGTGGCGCTTCTGATAATTACAGTGCAGCTGATTGGCCTGGGACACAGCCGCCCACGGTAGAGCCAAACTTCACTTCACACCGTGTTCTGGGGACCTGACAAATACATGTTCCACCGACAGAAGACATAAAACTGATTTATATGGCCTCTTATGTCCATCAGATTTTAATTATATGATTGACTGTTTATTTTAACTGGCAATTATTGCTTAAAAAGTTACGACCTTTGTTTTGTGTTTTATTTACTTGGCTGCTGGAGGTTTCTGAGGGCTTCCTGCTGTATATTATCTCTTGCTGTTGCCAGGGCTGAACAAATTGGCTGCACAATTAGCCACTGTAACACAATAACCCTGGATATTTTTGCAAGATGTTGTCATCGTGATTATGAGACTAATAAACCACAGCATCATGAGTTCTTCTTAACCTCTGCTTATCTATGAAGAGCCAGCTGTGCAGGCAGGCTTTCTCTCAGCGGCGCCCCGTTTCAGAGGGCATCAACAACTTTTTTTTTTTGCTTAAGTAGAAAAACTGCTTTTCTTATAGTTTTCTGTTCCATTTTATTCTAATTATGTTTTGGGGAAAGGCAGAAAGGGAGGGCAAAAAAGGAAGATATATCTAGAGAATATATAGCCAAAAGTATGTAGACAGGGCGGTTTTGGCCTTAGAGTGTATATACTGTCGAATAAGTTTAACTGTGTACACTATAAATATGATTATACTGTATTAGTAGGGATGATTAATTGTGCTACAACTCCAAGTAGCATTTGCAAAGTGGCAGTAACAGCGGCTGAGTGTGAGGGAGCGAGGAGGGGTAAAAGCAGCATTTCCAAAGGCCAACTGGGCGGGAGGAGGAGTAGAAGAGGGAGGGTGAGAAAGGGAGGGACAGCGAGAGAGAGACAGAGAGAGGATGTAGTCAAGATGAGGACAAGAGGGAGAAACAGACAGGGAGAGAAAGAGAGGGCAAGCCTTGGCATTGACGCGTTTTGCTGCAGCCAGGGTGCCAGCTGAGAAATATGGCAGCTGTCCCTGGCACTGGACACTTCGACTTTGACTGAGAAAGACACACACAAAATACCCATAAGTTATTTTTTTATTAAAATATTCTGCAAGTTTAGAGCCAATTTCTACAAAATAAAATGTCAATCAGTTGTCAGTGTCAGCTGGTTTGTAATCTTTTCTTAATGAATGAGATCATTATCAGCTGCTATGGTGAAAATAATGAAGAATATAGTCATGCTATGGATGCATTTTTGCTGAACTAACCTTAGTGACAACTACATTAGTCTCCTGTGACTGCTTCACAAGAAAAGCCATTGTGTGTTTCCCCAGTTGAGTGCTTTTAATGGCAGTAGGAAATGTTGGATTAGCATTAGCAGTAACTTAATACAGCTCCAAAACGGTTGTAAATGAGTGAACAGTACACAGTGAGGCTAAAATCGATGAGATAACATTACAAATACTAGCTCTGGATTACAAACTGAGTCTTTTCTTTTCATATGGATCCAGCGTGGGAATATAAAGACAGAATCTTTGTCTGTATATCTGTTTCTTCTTTGCGTATCTCCAAAACCAATCTACTTCACACTTGGTGGGTGTATTGCTGTGGACGCAAGGACATGCAGTGGTGAATTTGTTGCACTTTGGACATGCAATATGTTCAACAAACACAACCTTTGAATAACCAAGCGAGCAGCAATCTGTGGCTCTGTGCAGCAGCGTGGGTGCGGCTTCAGGACTCTGCAAAGAGTCTGGCATGTCTCGCTCATGCTGCGTTCAGACGACACGGCATAATGTCTGTTCCAACAGACACTATGTCAGATTAGGTGATTGTGGAGCCATAAATCATGCCATGACTTGGTGAAAGACATGACGGACTACATATTGGTCCACGACAAATCATCATTGGTCGTCTGTCACAAGGTGCTTGATGTCATTGAATTATTCCTGTCCTATTTTTATTATTATTACGATTATTTCAGTAACTATGGCTGAATACACTGTTCATGTCCAAGCCGAAATATTGTAGTAATGTATAAAGTGCCACCAGATGGCTGGAGCTATGTTGGAAGTACGACATGCAAACTATGCAAGTCTCTGAATCCTCCACAACAAGTTCCTGCAAATGTTTCACAATAAAAGCCTTTTTAGAAAATAAAGGAATTCTGTCAACAGAAATGATAAGGGTTTTTTAATTTGAAACAGATACAGGAAGTGTTGAGTTTGAAATGATGGCGTGATGCATTAACTTTATCAAGGTAAACTGGAGCAGATTAAAAGTAAAAATATAAAAATACAGATGGAATAATAAATAAATAAAGGCTCTGTTCTAATGTAGTCTGTTTCAAATGACGCTGGTAGCCTCTGCAGTTGTGGTGAGTAAAAGCCCCACCACTATTATTGTATTTTCTTAGTTTATGTTTGTCTCCATTATGAAGAAGTAACATTCTTTGCTAGCCTGATGCTAATGACAGTACTCACCGGGTTGACAGAGTGCCTCTGCCGTTTAACACCATCATTTTTCCCTTTTTACTCCTGTGGTAACGTCCCTAGAGGAAATATGTAAAACGCTGGGGTGTTGTTGTCATACAGTTGTCTACTGCAGCAGATAGCTCTGTGTTTCTGTTGGTCAAAGTGACGGCTGTGAAGGGTGAAGTCATGAAAGACAAAAAGAAAATCAAACATGCTAGACTTTCTGTCCTGACATCAGGAGGAGTCCCAGATGTGGTCTATTATGACACACTGCATGAGATGAAACCATGGATTATAGCATTTTTGTTCATGTTGTTGTGCATGTTTTGGCACTGCACTTGTAGAGGTAATGCAAGAATGTAAATATGTTGAATGGATATGGGATATTGTAACTTTACTTAAGTAAAAATGTCAGTGTGAGAATTTGCTTTTGTATCATTTTAATCTAAAGAAATGTGGGTTTCGGACTGCTGGTCAGTGTGCAGAGGAAGAGGCAATTTTCTTGGCTCAGCAGATATCACAAACGTCCCTTTTTAGTTAGTTACTTTATTACCACTAACTACTATTGAGAACGACTGAAGCATTAAAAGCTACTTTTTTGTCTCACGATGCATTCACTGTCATCACCACAGCTAAAATTCCACACATCTACACATTTTTAACTTTTCCTCCTGATTACTTTTCCGTAAACTTTTTGAGAGGCAATTATCTTCTTTTCTCTCCACCTCACACACACACGCAGACTTGGCACACACACACTTTAAATTCTGGAAGCAAGCTTTGATCACCACTACATTAGCTTTACATTAGAAACAATCATTAGGGGGACATCATCCCCACGACCAATTTGCCTTCAGAAAATAGTAGTGCTTGAGTGTGCTGCAGCCCACAGAGGACCAATGAGCCACACCAAACTTGATTAGGCCTCATAGTAATGTATCATTCCTCCTGGCCAAGGCTTTGTAGATGAACAACTCGTCTTCATATTAAACGCGGCAAGAAACTGGAGTGGACTCGTTTTCAGAAATCTCTTTGAGGAGGTTTGCTCTGGCAGAGAAGAATGTGTCAAAAGATAAATGAGTAATGAGTTCCACGTGATCAGTCCAGGCTACTGAGATACTTCCTAGGCAGGCATTTCAGGTTGGATTTTCAAAGAGAAGCTTCTGACGCTGTGGCTATTTGGTTTGAGAAACCGGATCACACTGTCGCAAGTAAAACTTTAAACATTTTTAGACTGTGGCGCTTAGGAACATATTGAAAGGAGTAACTGTTCTTTTATCAGACATGTTTTTCTGATGCCCGGCTGAGAAAAAGATGCTTTTCATCCAGTATAGAATTTCCTCACAAGGTTTCAGAACAAAGGGATGAGTTGAGCCGACAGCAGTCTAATGCGCTTCATGCTTTCATAGCATTATTATCATCTTTAATGTGCAATGACACCCTATAAATAAAGTATACCTTATGAAAGTCAATAAAGAGAAACCTCCTTGAGCGTCACTGACATGCACTATACAATGTAGTTGGGATGGGCTCATTTTTAAGAGCATAAAGCCTCTCCATCACCAGGCCCCAGCATAAATGGCTATCAAATCTACCTCCCGACAGCTTTATGAGAGCATAACGGCCGCCATTTTGTGGCTCGGGGTAACTTTCCGGGAGCAGATGGGAGTGAACTTTAAACTCAGCGGGGAGCGAGCAGCAACGTCCAGCTGACAGTGGGGATGGCCTGCCTGATGTTTGATTAAGAGGCACGTTGACCTTTCGGAGGCTCCAGGGGGCGCTGAGACACGCTCTCACCTGACAGCCTGCGAGTCACAGCCTTCTCATTATGGCCCAAATCTATCAATCTAGCCCGCAGCTTTTTCTCTCTTGTTCGTTGGGAAAAATTAAATGCCATGGGTTTGTGGAAGAGAAGTACGCGTTGTGGAAGATGCAGCTGAAAGAGAAGTGTCAAAGGGTAAATGTAGAATATTGAAAGGAGTGTTATTAGGTTAAGAGAGGAGGGGAAAAAAAGAGAAAGGATCGAAAGGAGATGAAGCAGGGTGAGGTGTGGTACATGTCTGCAGAAGTTCCTGTGAACAATGTTACAAAGCTAAGCTCTAAAACACAGATCAGTCAATAACAAGAAGCTCAAGCTACTCTCATACCATCTTTGATAAACACAAAGGGATCTTCTGAGCACAGCGCTGATGCCTTTACCTAAGATTATAATTGATGGCCAGGAAGAAGCTGAGGCGAGTCAATACGGCGTGATGAATTGGACCTGTACAGCAGCATTGGGTGTGCGCCTCTACTGTTCATGACAAATTGGCCATGTCAGACTCTAGGTATTTCCCTTACAATCAATACATACTGACAAAAAACACTGCTGAGGCCAGCTTTACTTTGTAATCACAGACAAAAGATGGACAGGGACACAAACTTTACAGTTACAAAGAGACTTTTTAACACATCAGATGCAGATCAGAGCTGAACGGTCTGATCTTCAATATCAAAATCATTTCAGGAACGTCCTTACATAATCAAATATTTAACACCAGGCTGAAAAGCAATTGCCTTTCTGGGCATAGCCAGAGGTGCTCTCTTTGTTGTAACACCCAACCCAATACCACCTAATGGAGGCTTATGGCTCCCCAGATTCAAACATCCAAAAACACATAATTGAAACCACAAAATATCTCCATACTGCTCGTTCGTAGTGATCCAAGTGTCCTGAAGCCCTGACATAAAAAGTTGTTTGGAAAAACATCATTTGTTCATCATCACAGTGGTGGTACAGAGTGGTAAACAGCCCCAAAAACTCAGACAGACATCGAACTGTTAAAAGCTAAATCCATTAATAACCATTAGGTTACCTTAGCCAACTTATACCAACAATTAGTCCTGTCACTGTGTTTGTGTGCAATCAGCCAGAATGTCCCAGTGCAGAGCTCACACTCCTGCAGCAGCACCTACAACCCATATAGTCTGGTAGGGTGAAGCCTGTTGTGTGTTTGGGAGAGCCGGCAGTTAAGTGTGCCAAATCAATTTACGTTATGAGTATTGAATGAAATTCTTTATTGGTATCAGTATCACTTCAAAATAATAAATGTTTATCTGTGTGTTTGTAAGAGAGCGCCTTTCACATTAAACACTATATTTGATGGTATTTTGGTATTTAATGGTATTATAAAAAATGTATGATTACAGCAGCTTTAATAGGCAACTTAACATCAGCTAAAAATGTTGCTTTTGCTAACCTGTCATGTTGTTAGGGCTGGGTATTCCTTAAAAAATTACTAGTATACTACTAGTACGAGTGCCAGTGCCTGTAGAAAAAGAAAAAAATGTTGATGCATATTTAAGATATTTTTTGTCCACCTGGTGGCAGCACAAGAAGCTGTAGAACATTGACATATTATTACCTTATATAAAACTATTATGGCAACAGGTTACCAAAAAGTCCAGTCTTCACTCTCTTTTATCCCTGTCTTGATGTCCACCAGCTTCTCAGTATAATATCCTCCTCTTAATCTGCTAAAAGCTTACAGGTAAGTGCTGTAATACTCTTAACTGACTAGACTGTTCTAGCTTTTTTATTATTTGATTTTATCCACTTAGTCATTCTATCCACAATACTGATGATTACTTATCAAAATTCTCATTTTGTAGGTATTTTGTGAAAGCACCAACAGTCAACCCTACAATACTGACAACAAGTATTTGGTCAAATTATTGTGATACTTGATTTTCTCCTAATCACCCGGCCCTACTATGTTCACTAGTTGCTAACACTCATTGTTTGGCACTGATAAAAAATACAATGAGTTTATCAGAGTTTTCTTCTTACTGAAAACAACTGCTATTGCTGAAAACCTGTCTACGAGAACTTTTAAACCAGAACCAAATTACTGAAGTTGTGCCGAGCTGAAAGATGTTACAGAGATGAATGAAAAGCCAAATCATCTTCAGACAATAGCCGATAGTTTTAAAGATTGCATCTGCCAGTGAGTTCCACCTCTTCTGCTCTCCACACACTGTTCACCTGCATGCATCCAAAGTCTGCTCAAATAGAACACAGAAAGCTTCCAGTACCAAAATCTTGTCCCACTGCCTACAGATTCTGCATTAATATGCAGATATGAGTCACATCTAAAAGTGTGCATGACGTGATCTATGGCAATATCACATTGGATAAAATAGAACACTTTTTCCTAACCCATCTTAACCCTTTCCTGCCAGCATTTTAAAGAAATAATTCCCAAATATTTGCTAACGAACATTTAAAGTGTGACACTGATGCACACGTGCCAATCAGCCTGAGGGAGGCTGGATAAGGTCAAGGGGCATTTATTTCCCAAAACATCGAGTTGGGTCGGTCAAGAGATGAAACAGCCTGTATCATTTAATAAACATAAGTTCTCAACGGCCTCCCATAAAGCTTGATTTAAGAGAAGCTTTTACTAAACATACGGCCACGAGCCAAAGTTGACTCTTGACATTAGTATAAAAATATTGGTATTCCGCCAGCCATAATGCAGCCACTGTAAATCTCCCTTCTTGTTCTAAACGACCTGTATTAATATGTCTGTGTATGCATGAGTGTGTGTAGAGATGCACTAGTGTGCCACTACGCCCATACTGCACTGCTGGGGTGGATACCTGCCAGTGAGCATCTGCCCGATCAGTGGGGACTGGAAAATAAGCCCGGGATGCTACTGTAATCCATTAATTCAGCTTCACTGAGCAGCCTGTTTGAGACTCTACAGCACAGTGTGTTTGGTAAAGGTTCACTGGATCTGTGTGTAATATACAGTAGAGACAGTAGACTGGTGTAGCTGAGCAGAAACGTCATAGTTCAACTGTTGTAGGTGGATGTATAGCAACTGTTGAACTACAGTATATCACTTGCTCATATACTCTGAGCAATGCAGCTGAAAAGTATTGATTACAGTCAAGTATGACCAAATGTCATCGGCTGGAGACTGAAAAGAATCAGAACCGGGACAGCCATGTTTTGCAACGGCACTTACCCAAAGGCTATCTGTGCCCTTCACTCTTAATCATTAATGTGCTGCTACTATTCAGGTCTGTAAGATACTGTAAGGGTATGTATGTATTGTACTATATACAACTGTGAGCAGTGTAGCTGGTGTGGCACTGATATTATCCCCATTTTTGATGATTTATCATTATTAATGTATTTCTCTGCAGAGGTGGTATCAAGTCATGGTTTTGCAAGTCACAAGTAAGTCCCAAGTCAAGGTAGGCAAGTATTGACTCCTCAACTTTGAGTTTCAAGTACTAAAGAAGTTGTAATGGGTCCTCAAGACAATGCTAGTCTCGCCACCAGACAATCAGAGATCTCCGCCTTCTGATAGTCTGGGGATACTCCTTTCTAAAGTGTGTTTAACACACCAGAGGAAATGGCCGGCAACAAAGCAACACCTCTTGCATTTTTGAAAAGGACACGCCCTCCCGGAAATGTGCGCTCCCCCTTTTCTCGTCTGCAAGGACACAAACACACAGAGATACTGAAAATGTATGCCAAGAGATTTAACTCCGTTTTATCAAACATGTGCTCAGTCCACAAGATTGTGGAAATGAAGGACTTACAGCGACTTGAGCCATTTTGTACCGCTACATGTGTTTCTAGTCGGACTATGTTTACGAGCGCAAGAGTTCAGTGAGCCACCAAAGGACCGCCCTGCAGATTTACTATTGGTTCTGCAACGCAGGGAGTTTTTTTGAACTCTGAAATTGTATCTGCCCATCTAAACACAAAATCAGGGAGAAAGTCATCAGTCTTTAGTTAAGCAAAGCGTCTAAGATAATGCCAATATAAATGTTACAAAAATCATGAATGCTTTTTAAAATTAGCATTTATTTGTTGAAACAAGTTTGTTCAACTTTGCTGTTAAGATAACTTTAGCTTAGCCATAGCTCACTATGTTATTATTAGCCTCTACTTGATGTTCTTTGGCAATTTCAAATGTCAAACGAAGGTCGAATTATGTCTCTGTCTGTAATTTTCAACCTGAAATTCCTTTTTTGTTGATCACTGCGCAGTTTTTGTACATAAACAAAATTATCTTTGGTATCATTTTTTTTCCGACTGGCGCTCAGTAACGTTATGTTAGTTTCTTATGGTCCTCAGCTGTAACTTGACTGGATGCTGTCTGTTTGATTCAACAAAGTGGATCTAGGGATATAAGACTTGTCTTGCTGTAAATGAAAAGCGTTACTAATAATAAGCAAAATAAAAAAAATAAATCATAGAGCCAACAGGTTTTAAAAGAAAGCAGATTAACAAAAAACAATTTGGTGTACAAAACTGAGGAAATCAAAGACAGTACAAAGGAAACTAAAATTCAAGACTGTCTGGTAAAAGTTTGTTTAAAGACGAACCTTAAAAGAGATCACTGACTCAGTCAGCTTGATTTCCTCAAGCAGATTGTTACAGAGCTCTGACTGCAAATTCCCCTCAGTTTTCAGCCAGACCTCTGGAACAGCAAAAATACCTCTGCCCAAGGATCTTAAAGTACGTATTGGCGTGTAAGGCACTAGGATCTAGGATATCAGACCTGATCTCCTCGATCTGGCAGAGAGACTACGAAAAGCCTTAAAATGAATGAATGAATGAAGTCTACATACATGGTACAATATTTACATGACATACCTTTTCATCTTTAGCCTGAGGGGAAGGTAGGAAGTATTTTCAAGGCAAAAAGCACATGTGCAAGTGAGGTCTCAAGTCAAGTTGCAAGTCTTTTTTGATTTTGTTGAGTCTACAGTCATCAAATTTGTAAATAAAGTCTGTCTTGAGTCCAACTCATGTGACTCAGGTCCACACCTCTATTTCTATGTCCTAAGGAGGTCGTTATGTGAGCTGGGTTCTTGTTGTGTGAGCTCACCAAACCAAATTCCTATCAGCTTTGTCGAAACTAGGGCTGCTACTAATAATTATTTTCACTATCGATTAATCTCTCAATTAATCATTAGTTGTTTGGTCTACAAAATGTCAGAAAATAGTGATAAATATCAGTGCTTCCCAAAGCCCAACATGACGATACTAAATGCCTTGTTATGTCCATGACCCAAAAATGGAGGAGTAAAGAAACTAAGAAACTTTTTCTAAAGCAAGTGCTCAAAGTGATTAATCAGTTATCAAATTAGTAGGCAATTGATTCAATTTGTTGACGACTAATCAATTAATTTTTGCAGCTGTAGTTGAAATGCAAATAAAGTATTGAATCTTGGCTTAAACCGTTGGTGTAAATCAGCTAACAAAACCACACTTTTGTCATTTTCATTTATGTTAGATCTTTCTGAGATACAGTAAATCAACCAGGTCTTGTAAACCAGAGTTATACAGACTCACTGTAGCTGCTTTATATGCCAGAGTTTTGATAACCTCAACCTCAACCCTGCAAAGTTACAGACTCTGGCAGCAGGGGGGAGTCATAATAAATCTTGAGAGAAGAGTATCTGCCTACATTGAGGAGGCATTTCACCTCGTCATGACTCCATGCTCCCCCTCACTTCATTTCCTTACTCCAGCTTTTGCAAGCACAAGTATCCGCTGGCTATCAGATGCAAAATGTTTGTCTGCTTCTATCCATCAAACGTTGTATTCTGGGGTCTTTTTACTGTTGATGTTTGGGGATTGTGCTCTCTCTTTTAATGAACCACATCACAGCACTCTTGGAAGGCAGCTGGATCTTTTTGTGTTGCTGTTATCTTAAAAAAATCAAACTTCAATTCTCTAGAGTTAGAAAAAATCAAATATGCATGGCGTGATTGTGCCCTGAGTGTTACATCTATTGTGGAGAGAAAATGGCAATCCGTGAGGCATTTAAGAGGCCTCCAATTAATTCAAATGAATCCCTAACATCCATATCATAATTAATAATATATCAGCAACACACAAGGCGTGGATGCACAAAAGTTAATTTAGCAGTGCATAGCGTCCCAGTGCACTGTGAGGTAATATTCTTCTAATGTTTAGGGAATACACAACATCCCCCTCTACAACAGGTGCTTTTTCATTTTCTGTCTGGCTAGCTTTAATGATCTCATTAGACAGCCACTCTAACCGGGGAAGTGCCTATGGCACCTCTGCCACACAACAGGGAGTTCAACAGCAGCTCAGAACAGTGAGGCCGAGCATCTGTCTGATGTCACAGTTGTAACAGAAGCTACTTACTTATAAGATGGACAAGACTCTGAGAGCGCACAAGAAAAAAGGCTAATTGAATTTCCTGTGTACGGCCATGCACAAAGCCCTCCCCACTGCACAGAGACCAAAGAGACAAGCTAAGAACCCTGTTAGACTGAGTTGTACATCATTACCCAGAATTCTAGCCGGCAGTTTCCCCAACTTCCTCTGCCAGGGACCAAATGGCACAGATTAATCATAGATCGCCTGATGGCAAAAGGCGGAGAGAAAATGATCCTATAGGCTGATCGTAAAGCTTTTACAACAGACACTCCTTTACAGAAAAGTACAGAGCACAACCTACACTTCAGAGCAAAGCATTGAATCTTTGTACACTGGTAAATGCCATGTTAATGTTTAAAAAGGATCAATAAGTTAGATCCAAAATGTTATTAAAAGACAGATTTAGATTCTCAAGATTTGTTTGCTGATTTTATGTCCTCATAAAAGACATCGTGATTCTTTGTGAGTGCATTTTGCTGTGGCTCATTTTCGAATCAGGCAAAAAAAGGATGAAAATCAATGTCATATCATTCAGTGATGCATAAATCAAATTGTGCTATCTAACGAGCGGGGATTAGTCAACGATTGATTTATAATTTCAGCTGTTTTTTTTTTTTTTTTTTTTTTGTGAAAATGCCAAACATTTGCATTTGCTTATTGCAGCTTCGGATTTGCTGCTTTTCTCTGTTTTATATTATCCTAAACTAAATAACTTCCAGTATAGGGCCCTTTAAATGGTCAAAACATGACATGTGAGGACTTCACCTTTCACTTCTTTGCGACAAATAATTAAAGCCAGGGTGGGAAGAAATCTAGAGAAGGCAAATGAATTGGCAGAGTTTAAAAATACACCCTCCTCCTACAGCTCTCTTGTCTGTCCTAAGCTCCTCTCACTACCACTAGACAAACAACAGGCATATGCACATATTTGATACAGTAACCCAGTGATTGTATAGGTAGCAGCTCAGTTGCAGCTCTAGCAACTTGAATTCAGCCAGCGCAAACAGCCCAGCACCAGGTGTCACAGCAGGCTGGTGGTGTGTAAAGGCAGCAACAGAAAGTTTGCTGATCCGAAAGGGAGCAGGGCTGTCGTGTCCTACAGAGCTGGGGTTTGCTCTGGCTGGATTTGTGATGCTGCAGCTGTTGACTGGGTGTTGGTCTCTGGAGCTACTGCCTGCCATCCTCCCAGTAAGATGGACTGTAGTGGCGGAGAGTGCGGCAGAGGGCACACTGTGATTCAAGGCTCTAGCTAAGGTGGACTTGAAGCTGCAGCCATGAGCTTTTGGCTCCAGTTAGCAAAATGCTTAACTATTAACTGTTCTTCCCATCCCTGAAACACTTTGCCTATATTGACACGTGTTTGGTTTCGGTTATTGTGTTTTAGTTTTTTGAAAAACGGCCAATAGGAACGCCCTCTCTCTGAAATGATCTGTGATTGGTCAAAGTCCCCCATCACAATCTAAATTTACTAAAGCCCAAAGACACAGTCAAGAGGAGGCGCACGAGTCTAGTTTTCTTTCAGTCCACTTGAATGACAATATGCACAGAGTATATTTTGGGACTTTTGCCCAGTAACCCCAACATTAAATTGCCTACCCCTGCTTTAATTGTGACGATTTTAACAATAATTTAATTTGATACTATATATATATATTTATATATATATATATAAATAAGAAGAATTTAAATAACATAGCAGAAGCCTGAAATGAAACAGCAGTCTGAGCAAGGAATCGGGTACAATCTTGAATGTCATTTGCACTTCAATGTCACCCTGAACACATTCCAGCTGAAAGATTTCCACATGCAAATTCCTGACAGGATGATTTTTCATTTCCACTCTGTTCTGTCTGTAACTTCTCTGTCACAAGCTTGGCTGCTTCTGCTACCTTTTGCAGTTAAAGATTCTAGTCAGAGTCCGAGTGGGAAAGATGTTTACTTGCCCAGTCTGACAGAATGCAGCTAATCTTGGCAGAATTATGGCCCAATTGTTTTCCTCAGCTTAGTTTTTAATAGGTTTCCAAACTCCCTCATCATGTTGGACTGTGTGGTCCAATTTGAAAGTCAAAAAATTGGCATTGCACCTTTTTTCTCTCTCTCCATCTGCCCCTCTGTCTGTCAGTCGGTCTCACTCGTTTTCTCGTGTTTACCTTATTTCACAGACTATATTGCAACAGATCAGACTTGACACACTGTATATATCTGTATATAAACATCTAAAGCATCTATACACACACAGACAAGGTGGTAAACACTGTAGTGATGTAGCGATTTCAGATAAACTCAGCCGTCGAGTCGTCCGCTTGCTCATTCTGCGCACACAGTCAGCCTGTGAAATGCAATTACACTCAATGCCATGAGTAAGTGGTGGAAACCAGCTTATCATGTCAGAGTCCTAACGAGAGTAACTGAGGGGAAATCATCATTAATGCTGAGCACAAACACAGAGTTCCTCTGCACAGGGAGGAAACAGGCCTTCATGAGAAGAACGGCCTTTATCTTTTCTTTTCGTTATCTCACAGCCTTCCTTGTCATTGTAGGTCGAGATAATTACAGTAAGAGGAACAGGGGCTGTGTTTATGACATGTAATATACTGTACGCAGAGTGACTTTTCTAGTACATACAGTACACGTCCAGCATGATACAACAGACCACCAAATTAGCATCTAATTGCACTGCTGTCCATTTATTATGTGACGTCTGCTCGTCCAGACCTCTGTCAGTACATTTCCTGTTTAAACACAGAGCCAAACCTCACTCCAGCAGTCCAAAAGCACTAAATATCACCGAAAGCATCCTGATTTTGAGTTGCAGCACCATTTGCACAATCCGTATCTAAGCTGTGGTTAAGCTTGAGGGACCATACTGGTGGTTTTGGATGTTTTACCCCATTAACTACAAATTGCACATACAGTTATTGCTGCCCACTTTCCAAAGTATAACATATGCTTTTAGATTAATTTTCTCTCTTGCAGGAAGTTTCCATTAATTTCAGTGCAGCATTAGAAAATCAACTTGTAGATTCCAAACTTGCTTGAGACGGGTGATCCATCACGCTGAATGTTTCTTCACCTTTATTTTTTTGTCAAGGTTATGTAGCAATGCAGTTGAGAGAGGGAAAAATTACAGTCTTCCTGCAGAATATCATTGTGTATCAGAGAAACTAAAATACCATTTGGAAACTTGTGACATAACTGATTGTTGTATTGATCTGATCATGACAGGGAGACGCTACAGGTTAGGTGGGGTTAAAAATTTTCACTAATATCACCATGAAACTTCCTAGTTGATTATTTACATTACAGGAGCGGAGTGTAATATTTAAGGAGATTTCCTGGCATCTAACAGTGAGGACTGCAAACTGCAACCAGCTGAAACTGTTCCTGGTTGGAATTCTATCAGTGTTCATTGTTCGGTAGGTTTTTACCGGGAGCCGAATTAGCCAAAGAGGTCTCCTCCTCCAGATAAAACCAGATAAAACACTGAATAAAGCTGTTTCACAATACAAGTCACTGTTTCTCTGACGGTGTTCAGCTTGTCGCAGAGGGGTTGCTGGCCCAGCACCTGCCAATGTGTGCTCACCTTTTATTTCTAATAACTTATTGCATGCTCACTTATTTCTGATCCAGACGTTTAGGACATTTTTACCAGGAGCCGAATTATCCACAGAGGTCTCCTCTCCGAAAACAAACAGACAAGGTGATTAAAACCAGAAAAAACACAGAATAAAGCAGACTGATGTTACAAATAAGTGTTTTTCTAGAGCTGTTTGGCGTGACAGAGACAGGCTGTTAGCCAAGCACCTTCTAATGTGTGCTCACCTTTTTTCTCTGATAACTTCAGATCCAGATGTTCAGGAGGTTTTTACCGGGAACTAAATTATTCACAGAGGTATCCTCCTCTCCAAAGCAAATGGATCCGGTAATTTAAACCGGTGAAAGTACTGAATAAAGCAGTTTCAGGCTTAAAAAAAAAATACGCAAGGGACTGCTAACTGCGGAGGCCAACGCAAAAACGCAAAAGGCTCTTTGTAGACCAAGTGTTAGGTTTGTCCATTCCGTGCTACTGTAGAAACATGACAGTCCAATATGGCAGACTCCATGGACTAGGACCTGAATCCCATGTAGATATAAATGGCTCATTCTAAGGTAACAAAAAGACAACAATTCTTATTTCCAGGGGATTCTACAGTAAGGAACACATGGTATTATATTATATTTCTGCCAGTGTACCCCACTATATCCTGCACACCTTTAAGACAATAATTATACATTTCAAGTTTCCTGAAATGTTACATTTAAATAAGCAAATGGTGCACTGTCTATTTGTATGCACTAATTTGAACACAGTTCCAGAACAGAAAACCAGATTCAAAATTCTTGTGTTGTAATATCAGAATCAACATTGTTTTTTTTACAGAAGGAATTTAAGATATCTCTTTTCATTACTCCATAAAACAGGACACACTGTCAATGGCCATAAAAAAATTAAATTCTCACCATAAGGAATAAATGTTATATACATTAGGCTATGAATGATATGTGAAAACCTTCAGAATATAGATTGGAACAAAACTGGAAATTGTGGTGTATGTAAGTGCTACTGGAGGTGAGATTTAACTAATTAAATATGCACTCATTTGCATATAGTTCCAGAAAGAAATCTGAACTAAAATAAACCCCTAAATTGGATGTTTCTGCTCCACTAGTCTTGAAGAAGACATGTTATGGAAGCAAAAAAGCCCAAAATCTCAAAATTGACCAGTGCATAAAAAAATGTTTTTACCTGTAGTATCTTTACTAAAAAAAGGCAATGACAGATACCAGTAACTCTACTTCTGTGGCTTTCTGAGCCACATAACAGGATAGGCGGGTAGAGGGTGGAGGTGAGATTTAGGGAGGAAAGGTGAATAGAAGGAGAGGGTGAGGGAGATGAAGGAGGGAGGTTTAGGGAGGAAGGGGGACTTACTGTGGTTCAACCTGAGCTGAACAACTTGCAGCTTCCTTCACCTTTCTGTCACTGTCACACTTCCCGTTGTTGTGCATCCAGCTCCAAAATCCATTCTTCTTTTTCTTCTCCTCCTTTTCTTTCTCCCCCTTCTCCTGTGTGTCTTTCTTTTTCATCTCAGCCATCTCCTCCATTTATTTCTTCTGCTGCATTTTGCTCGGTCTTCTTGCGAAACAAGAAACTTCTTTTCTTCTTCTTCATTTCCAGACAGAGCTCCTCCAGTTCATTCTTCTCTTCCTCCAGTTGCTTGTTCTCTCCCTCCATCTGTTATACCTCCGTCTCCCAGGTCTTTTTTTTCTCTGCCATGAGAAACAGGAGTTCACCTACTTTGCTCCACAGCTGGTTTGAGAGCTCAGTGACCTTCAGGGAGAGATCGTTCCTCTCCTTCATGAGGTCCAGGATTCTAGTGTCCCTCTCATGAATCTGCTGTTGATGGTGTGGCAAAGGCTCTCCCTTTCCTTTAGGGATTCTTTCTTGAAATCCACCAGGTCTTGAATCTCATTTTCATCTGGTAGATCTGCTCGTGAGCACAGTCAAGTTCAGCTTGCAGATGGAGGGAGTCTTTGGGAGGTGGCTGACAGTCCTGCCGACTGCCTTTTTTTGGGTTCTTTCTTTTACCCATGGCACAGTCTCTAGCAGACGGTAGTTGTCTGTCGAAGAGTTTTCTCTAGCAGACCTGAGCTGTCTGTTGTAGACTGTAATTGTCTCTTGTAGAGCACAGTTGTTCGTAGACTGTACTCACACACTTGTGTGTAGCTGATACCAGATGAAGTGACTCTGTTGGGATCCTGAGGTGTATTTACTGGTTTCTGAAGAGTTCTGGAATGCGTGTCACTCCTTTGGTTGCATTCTGTCGGAATGTTTGAATTAGAGACACATAGAACACAAACATTCTGACAAGTTTAAAAATGAATAATAATTTTTAAAAAAAAAAAACATTCAGACAGGTCTTTTTGTTTGTTTTTGATTTTTTTGCTGTAGAATTTAAAGGTGGGAGGAGCTACTCCAGGCACCCCTGCTTCCTGGAATTCTTTCATTTTTCCTCCCAGACAATTTCAGGTGACTGACAATTGAAGCACCTCTATAATTTGAATCTCCGTGAAACTCTCCAGGTTGAATCACCAGAATAAAGAACAGAAATTGCAGGGTGCCCAACAGCTCAGTGATTAAAGCGGGGGCGTCCCATGTACGAGGTATCGTCTTTACCGCAGTGGCAGTGGGTTCAGTCTGCAGCCCTTTGCTGCATGTCATCCCCTCTCTCTTCCCTCTTCACACTTGAGACTGTCCTGACTAATAAAGGCAAAAATACCCCCAAAACCTTTAAAAAAGATATATCAATATATATATATAAAGTGTGTGAAAGCATCTGGTTTCAGCAAGGAGCAGCACAAGTCCCGCGGCAGGCAGCCGACCAAGAGGGCTGAGTTAACTCCCGAAGTGCTTATTTGCATGAAACGTACAATTACAGAGCTTTAAAATTCTGTTTCATGCACTCTAATGGTGGGTTACACTGATGGGAAAACTGATTTTATCATCTGCATCTTAAATCAATTAACTTTGGGACTGAGTGGGAATCCATTTCTTTTAAACAAACAAAACAAAATGTGCCATGCTTTAGGGCAACACTGACTAACTGATTGTTTCCTGATTTCAGTCTGAAACACTGATGTAATTTTTGAAATAAGTTCTGCTTTTCAGAGTTAAGGTCTGTGTCTAGTACAGTTTATGCAAAACACTCAGGTCTTGGTAGTCAGTGAAGATTCTAGACAAGCTCCATTTTCTTACAAAGGTTCAGTGTGTGGGATTTTGGGGCATCTATTGGCAGAAAATGCATACAGCCTTATATTCATCACAATATTTTCATTAGTTTATAACCACCTGACATTAAGAATCGCTGCGTTTTGTTACATTAGAGATAGAGGACAAACTGTGGGCTGGCATCGGAAAAATAATTGCTTTTCATACTGTAATATATTACTGAGAAACCACTGGCTACTTAGGAGATAAAAATATTTTAATATGCTATGGTGTTCTTAATAGTCAATGGTAATGTAAAGTTTATGTGGAACCATGTAAACTACTCCAACTCCTCTCTTTTTCTTTTTAACAGTATATTAAAGAGATCAATGGGATAATGGCTTTTACCTGGTTTCACCTCATCAGTGCACCTCGTGAAAAAATTACCTGTAACTCATATTGCATACTGAATGTTCTCTGAGCGCTCTAGGACCATCTCAGTTTCATTATGATGAATAACGACACATAAAAACAGAAGAAATCAACATGACTACTTGAACAAGCCCAATTACTGCATCTCCTCATAAAAGACAAACATCGCAGCAATCAGACCTTAACTAGCACGGGTCCTCAATCTCAAGCATGCAAACAATGTAGGGATGGATAGGGCGGGGTATATGAAATATTCAGCCACTGTATACTCATTATTTCGCTGGAGCACTCAGCATGGTGTAGCCTGGCTAAGTGGTGATTGATTGCTCGGGGCCGGGGAGAGGGTGCAACAGACAGAGACGGCAGATACTGTATGCACAAGGAGGGAAAAAAGGCTTCTGAATATCTCAAGGATTTTTATGTGGGACATTTCCATGCATGAGGCAGTAAAAATAAGACACAGCACGCAGTGTGATGCCACTATGACAGGTTTTTAAAAATTAAATTATCTCTGTGGTGTGAATAAAATGAATGGAGCAAAGATAAAAATAAGTCCAGTGCACTGGGAGGCTACCGACGTAGGTTTGATTGCCAATAACAGTTATTTTGAACAGATCTTCAGTGTCTTTGAGTGGCTGCAGTTGCACGCCCAAATAATACAATTACTCATTGTTTTCTCTGGCATCTGACTACTGGCAGGGTGTAAAAGCAACTGAAACAGACCATCATGTCAGGCTAAGACTCAGATTTGAAACCCTAACTAACCAAATCATTTTAATTCTGTTTGCTGCATGGTGATGGTGTTTCATCCTGCCTTGAAGAGCAAATAAAATCATTTTCCTTTAATTGACTAATAACTGTTAACAATAAAACGTTAAATAAATATTTCAACACATGAATGCAATGGTTAAAAGGGGTGCAAATTCACCAACTGTTCAAAATAACTGCAACAACACGAGATGTGTTAAGACACTGAAAAGCTTGGAAAACAAACTAAAAGCACCAAACAATTATACAAATATCACAGGGTGATCGTGCCCCCCCTTGATGGACTTGAACTAGAGGGTACTTCAATTACACATAACCTTTTCACAACAAAATTAGGGCATATACGCAGGTTTTTAAACACAGAAAAACCTGCTAAATACAAGCAAAACAATAATTTCCCATTGCATGTAGACCAGGCTGTGTACAGAGCTCTACAGTACACATGTATGCCTTTTTGTTTTATTTTTGGCATGTCACTTTCAATGTCACAAACCAAAAAACAGGGTTAGTAAACAGTAGAAAGCAGGATGGAGGCCAGTGAAAATGTTACAGTAGTTAGGTCTTTTTTAGTATATCTGTTTATGGTTCAACATTTTGTGAAATTAGCTTATTTGTTTTCGTGTTTTGAGCAGGGTAGAAGATCAAAACCACTCTCTATGATGTAACTGACCTGACATGACTCCAGCCAGATGACCCGATATGACTCTGACAGAGTTTTGGTAGGTGAGGAGAAGCAATTGCTCCCAGAACTGGTTATCTGAATACCAGGAAACAGCAGTCTAAGTAACAGAAAGCACCTTTTATGTTTGCATTGGAAAGCTGTTAGGTGTGTGAACTGAAACTGCTTGTTTGACACTGTAAATTGTCATGATGTGCCAATTCTTTGGCTTTCTTGCAAGTAAACCCTCAAATGTCCAATCCTATGTGTCTCCTGTCAGTCTGTTATAGGGCCAACAAGGGCTGAAGAGGGCCAACAAGGGCCAAAGATGCCAGACACACTGCAAAAACTAGGGTAATAGATGCTCACTTATAGCCCAATGACAATGAGTTGATAGCTGGCTGGTTTCCCCAATGTCCAGTCTTTGTGTGAAGCTAAACAAACCAGCTGCGGGCTGTAGCCTTAAATTTACTGGACACACGCTGTGTAAGAGTAATGTGAATTTTCTCATCTAACTTAGGGCAATTAACCACAGTCCCATAATGATCCCAAAATCCTGAATAATTCCTATAAGATGACCTGTACTTGTCTCAAATTAAAGCCACACTTTAACAATTAATAATGTTGATGAAACTGAAAATATGGTTGCCATTTTCAGTCACCTTACATTTCGAGGAATTAGGATACCATGCACTTATACTTCAGCTTAATAATGAACATGTGGAATAAAATAATGTTTTACAGCTTGATTACAATAACGGAACAAAATTATTTGTAAAATGTGTTTTATCTCATACTTCAATGCCAGCAAGCGAGTAAAGACACCAACGCTCATACAGCGTTATCTGGTTCTGGTTCTGGCTAGCAATATTTTAATATCACTAATGCAAAAAATATTAACAAGTTATTTATTTTGAGGGGCACCTTTTGCTGTCCTTTTTGTCTATGTGAAAAAGTGGTTGCCACTGATGGCAACTGAAGGCCAAGTTGCCAATTTTTCAAAATGGTTTCCAATGGTTTCCGATGGCAACCAGGCAATCATTTCTGAGACAGATGAGTTGAGCAGAAATGATTCACTTTTTCATCATTATTTTTCTTGATTTCTTGGAGTTAAATGTGTTGAAATGTTTGCTTTTAGTGAAGCCCCTGACTGCTGCTCAGGTCACACTGAAAGCAGCATGAACAGGCTCCAAAGTGAGTTTTGAAAGTCAGAAATTCAAACGTCAGACAAAGTGATCCCTAAATTACTGGTATTGATCAGCCGCTCCATCAACGTCCTATTACAGTCATTTTGTGCTCTTTTTAACTCTTCTTCAAAAGCAGATGCACAAACAGGTGAATAATGTGTTTTTAGGAGACAAGATGACTTCACATGACACAAAATAAAATCCAACTAACTACCCCTGTCATATGATTTCTGCGGCTAAAAGCTGATAACTCCAGCCATCTGCCAGCCTCGCTTGATTGCTCGACAAACAAATGTAGCCAAAGGGGAAACACTCAGTATGATGGATTCCAGTGTGCCTAATGAAATGCTGCTGTTGTGAGCTGGCACCGCTGAGAAACTGTGGCCCGCATAAAGGTCACTATAAATCAAGTCCCTCAGCCCCTGCCACACGCATTTGTGATTTTGCAAAAAGCTGACCCCAATCAAGTGCATAAATATCCCACAAGTATCCACAGGGATGAATTTCAAAATACAAGTGCAAAGGTGGACCACTCACTTTAAATGAAGATTCTGTGCACAGATGGTGCTGAAAAAAAAAGTGTTGATCTGCAGAAAATTAGCTGACAAACACCAAGATAATTGATTGATGAATAATCATTTAGAGGGATTGGCTGGACCTTTTGAAGTAGGGATTTATGAGGTACTTATCCAAAGTCAGTGTATTACATACAGTAGATGTCGGTTAGCATCCTCCATGCCCCCCCCCCAATTCAAATGGATGGTGGCCAATATATATAATATAAAGCATCTGTTTATGGTCATTTATTACAGACTTTTAATGGTAATTCTCACCCACATCTTTATTTTATGGGACGCATCAGTGAAATGAATCAATCACCCCCCATGGTCTGTGATAATGCACCAGGTATTGAGCCTTTTGGCAAGTGCAGACCAGCTTTCACTGCGCATGTGTTGCAATTCCATTGGTGTGATGTGAAATAAAGCCATGACTTCTCCTCTTTGCACAGAAGCTGAGCAATCTAAACAACAAAACATATTTTCGCAACTTAAAATAGTTTATATCATCACTTTAGGTGCACGTTATATAAAATATTTTCACTGCTTAAAGCAGACAGCCCATTCTGACGGGGAAGCTGCTAAAGGCCACAGGTCACCATCTATGCTTTCAACAATACCACCAGAGTCCATTGACAAAAAAGGTAATTTAAGTTCAGTGAAAAAGAAGCTGCTGGTCTACCGCTGCTTTGATCACCTTGTTTGTTTGTGTTATTGTGTGACTTTGGCATTTACAACAGTTAGTTCAGATTCACCAAAATTACACATTAACACAAACAAACTAACCTGTCAAGGCAGCAGTAGACCAGCAGCTCCTGTTCTCAGCTTTGTTAAATTACTCTTTTTGGAGTCTGGCTTTGAGGAGAGCGTTACAATGGCTTCAGTTCCCTATTGGAAATCGCTATGTGACAGCACAGTAAATCAGTAAAAAATATTTCAGATATAGCATACACTTAAGCTGATGGTGATTTTTTTAGGTGGCTAAAATACATTTTATTGCTGCCCCATCCACAGCAGTACATTGCTTAGCTTCTGTGTGAGTACTCCTGCCTATTCCTCCAAACTGGGGTTGTGCCGACCAACATCTACTGTATGTAATACACTACCTATTGATGAGTACCTCATACAACCCCACATCGAAAGATCTGAACCATCCCTTTAAGTCATTTATCAAGGAAATAAACAAACGTTTGGTTTTAGATTTTTAAATTCAACCCAGTCTCACTCCGAAGTGGTCAAAATCAGGTGTTTGGGCTGTGACTTGTGGCGTCAGACACTGATGAACAAAGCTGTCTTTTACGTGGCCGTTACAGTTTAATGGTGCTTGGCAATGTCAGTGAGAAACGTGGCGGGACAAGAATGATAGCGAAGGCGACGAAAGTCTGAGTCGGGCGGTTGGGAAGGGGTGGTGGATGGGTCCAACAAACACCAACTTTTAACCAGGAAAGCGGTGCTCATTTCCTGTAAGATTATAAATTCAGTTCTGTTCTTTTTTTCCTAAAACCACCCACGTGTTTTTGGAAAGAAAAAAAAAAGTCAATTAGCGGTGTTATACCGACATAGTGCTTTTATTTTGAAAGAGACAGTATGTGAATGGTAAATTTCCTGTGAAAACAGAAGTGTATTTTGAAAGAAGACAACGCATGTAATAGGCAGACCTTGACACAGCGTTCAAGAACGTTGTCTGTGGACATGGAAAGTCCATGACCAAATATCGATATGTGACAAGGTTGGAGTGAGAATGTGTTGTTAAACTCAGTATTTTTGTGGGGTTTCTTTTTCTACTTTACATGACTAAATCAAATACAGCTGGGTTTGTGACTGCTGAGCCAACAAAACAAGTACAGATGAAACTGGTGGGACTGATAATGGACATCATTCACTATTTTCTGTCATTTTAAAGACTAATCAATACATTCATTACTCAAAATATTAGTCTATAGATCATTAGGTAATAAAAAGAATAGCTAGCTGCAGCCCTGTGTAGCTTTTCCATCACATCACCATACTGTATGCCTTAACACCTTATCCCAGATCTCTTTGATATTTTTGAAAGCTTCAGAGCGCAGCACAACAATGTCAAAGGAGCTGTGATGGTAATGCTGACTCACTCACTACAAGACAGCGGTAACAGGTGCACAGATACCAGATGTCTGGAAAATCACGGTGCAGGGTGCAGCAGGCATTGCACAGCAATCAATAAAGCAGCATGCATGCGGAGGTGGACAAACAGCGCTGTGATTTCACCTCTTCTTCACGTGGTTTGAAATGGCCGGGCATGAAAACAAGTGAAGTGAGCTATTGACATAACACCCACAAGTTGGCCCGGAGCCATGAAGTTTGTATTGAAAAGGCATTAACTGTGTAGTGGAGCACTGAATCATGCAGGGTGGTCCTCCATCAAAATGCACTCATCAGCCTGAAGGCGCACACGCAGTTGTAATACACCACAAACAGCTGTTTGAGGTACGAAACAGAGGCATTCACCAGTATGTAAACAGGACCACATCTGCCTCCAGTCTGAGCTCTGGGGAAAACATAACAGGCAGCAAATTAGGCTGATGTCCAATAAAGGTGGCAGTTTGTACACGGACCTTATCACTGTGGAATAATCTGTAAAATATCACCTGTCAGGGGATCAACATTATCTTTTAAAAGTGACTGCCATCCTGTCAATCAGCTTTTAGTTACTAAAACTGAAATATAGTTGTGATTTTTAGTCACCTTATATTTTGAGTAATTAGGATACTATGCAGTTGGACTTAAGCTTTATGCTTAATGATAAAAAAATGAGATTTAACATAATTTAAACACTGTTTGAGGGACTAGACAAATTAAGATGAATTAAACACAATAGTTTGCCAGTATAAGCAATCTTACAGCACGACCTTGATGACCACCATAATGGTAATCAAAATACTCATTTTGAAACCATAATTCTTATTCAGTTCCGATTTAGAAGGGCTACAAGTTGATATGTTATGGTTAAGACACATCCGATAGCAAGAATATTTAAAGAATTTATCTCAAAAGTACAAAGTACCTGAGCTCCATTTCCACCTTTTTGGAAACCAGGAAGTGAGACAGAAGTCCTTGTGATAGAGCGAACTCCTTTTACAGCTGATTAAATAATGTGTTTGTAGAAATCTGACTGAGTTGATAAAAATCTGGGACACATCTTTAAAAGGCAAAGATTTTCACAAATGTATGATTATAGCAGTACATTTTTATACTGATGTTATCAGTGTGTACTGTTAGTTTAGATTTTGAACACTTTTGACACGTCTTTTTAATTGTTTGAAGTTTTCCATTTTAGTTTGAAACCACTGCGTTTTTTGCACAGGGCAAGTTTTGAAGTTAAAGAAATTAAAGCAGTTCAAATATTTTATAAATCATGTTTTTATCCTAAAAAAAAAATCCTTAAAAATAACAATTCACCCCAAAAAATGAATTAGCTAAATTTTCAGGATTTTTTTGGTAGAATTGTCCATTAAATTGGCCATTTGTTTACGGAGTTGGTGTGATGCTGTCTCTACAGGGAATGACAGCACTGACAGATTAACAATAGCTTAGCTGGCTTTTCTAAAATCTGAAAGCTGAAAGCAAATATCCCAGAACAACATTATATCATCAACAACAAAAAAAAAAAATGTCATGTAGTCCAGGATAGCTAGCATCATCTACCTCCTGAATGCCTGATCCGTTCTTGAGCTTGTCAGGTCATTTATGATGTCGACAGGTTAGTCGAACATTTTACCCCACAGTCAAACAACTTAATTTGCTTCACAACTGTCTCTAAAACAGATGCCTGTGCACATGCAAACAACCACACCAATTTAACGTGCAGCATTATCTGGTTCTGGTTCTGACTGTAACGGTCATATTTAGATGAAGACATATTTATTCTGGGGGCACAATTTGCTGTTTGCTCTCCCTTTATATTATATGTGAAAAATTAGTTGCCAAAGGCCAAGAACTGGTTGCCAATTTCTCAAAATGGTTGCCAATGGCAACCTGGAAACTGTTATTGTCAAGCCCTGGCTGTTTAACATCTGAGGACAGCCTTGGCTGTTTTCTCTTTTATGAATATTATCAATATGGAGGAATCATACCGTGACAATATAATAGGGGTGGTAAACACCAGAGGCCCAACAGTACAATATTATTATATTTACAACAAGATACCATATTATTGCGATTTTAAATATATTGTGGTATGTTGAGTATTGCGATACTATTTATTGCAATATATTGCTTTAGCTTATAGCTGTATATTTCGGCCAATAGGTAACAAGAAACTGCAGTGCAGAAAAGCCAAAGTATTTGCTTCAATATTCAAAAGGTACAGTAACAAACAATAACTTGAAACCAAATATCCCAAAAGTGACCTTTTAATACTTCTAAAGTTGAGACAGCTTAAATTGAATCTTTGTATCATGCAGTCACACACACTTTGAAGTTAATGAGACAATGGAAGCCGTCACGGGAGGAGCACAAGTGTTTACCCAAACTGAGGACTCAAACCCGTCTCAAATATAATAACCGTGACAACAGGACCCGTCCCGGTTTGTGTTTTGAAAGCCTCTCCTCTTTTACAGAGATAAATCTCCCACTCCGTTCTATATTTTTTTTTTCTTTTTTCATTTCAGCCCAGAGAAACAAATCATTAGTTGTTCAACAACACTGCCGTCTGCACCCTTGAAGGAGGATGTTTTCCATGTCAGGGAACAATTAGACACAAATGGAGTGAAAGAGCTGGAGAGAGAACATCTGAGCCGATTCAGGATGGTCTCGCACTTGTGCCAGAAGCCATACATTTGCAGACATCAAGCACACGGCGCTCCTCACACTGTATAGCAAGTGAATGGGTGAGATAATAGCCTATGTATCCCATGGTAACATCTTTGCTGTCATTACCCCCTAGGCGACTGAATGCAGACTAGCTGCAATTGCCTGTGCAGGCATAACACCTTGGGGCTGTTTTGGCATCTGTTTTCAAGTGCTACCTGTTTCACTGAATACCCAACGGGCGACAAAAATGTCCGTCATTTTGGGTGGTCAGAAATCCCGCTGTGCGTATTCTCCCTTGTTATGAGACGACTTCCTACTGAGACACTACAGTTAGTCTCCGTCCCCATGAGTATGAGCTTATTGCGCAGGAAGCAATCATTTGGTGCAATAAACCCGTCATGCTACTGTGCTGTCATGTCCTTTCTATGTTGCCACATGTTAATTAAACCCTGGAGGTTGAATAATTTTACAGCTGATTGAGTCAATAAATCAAACAGTGACTTCAGGGATATAAACACGAGTACATCAATAAGGCAATGGAAACAATCGACTATTTTCCAAATGCAGAAAATGAAAAGTAGTAATCTGTTTTTCTTTCTGTCTGGAGGCAAGGTAAGCGCCCAGAGAGCTACAGTACAATGAGGCCTAGCTCAGTTCTGGATTATAAATGTGTAGATCTCACTGAAGAGGCCAAAGTGGATCAACAAATGTCAAGAGTCTGGCAGCAGACTCCTCTCAGAAATAAAGCCAATGTGGAAGTCTTTTTACAGCAGGTGCATTTCCACTGTTGCTCCAACTGAGGGAAGCTGGTTGAAAGAAATCATGATTTTGTTGCCAGTTTCAGAAGAATGGATGGGCTGTTAAGGGGTAGTTTGGATGATCTGGGGTTTCTGTTTGCTTTGCACACAACATCTAAAGCAGTAGTCTGATGTTTGGGAAAATGTGTGCTTTCTAGCTGAGAACTTAATGTTTCATCTGTACAAAAACAAATGTCTATATCTCTCTAACTTTAACTGAATTATGAAGGTTTGCAAACAAAGTATGTGGATTTATGTCATGTATATGTCTCTGTAGTTGTGCTTTATGCAGCTGTGGTCAAAGAGGAACATCCATCTAACCGCACTTCCCATCCTCTAAAGACAGAAGACCACACACAGTTATTACTACTTTCATTAAAAGATCTGTACGTCTTCCACCTCTGCATTAGCTTAAAGTCATGTGTAGTCATCCATTAATTTAACTCGATTTCTCACCGGACAAGTAAGTCTCCGGAGCTGTGACTCACCAGTAGGGTTGGGTACCATTCATATTTGAACTGATACAGATACCTGTCTCAGTGTCTGGAATAACGGTACCTTTTTGGGTACCTTATTCTCTCTGTAATAACAAAAATGTAATTTTTGAACAAGCTACAATCAAGCTGTTCTGTTCCTCTGCTCTTTTGTGATCACACAGAAAGCTAACTTTGTGCCTGTCTGTCTCTCGCTCTCTACTTACACATGACTGACAAATATGCAGAATAAGCAAGAACTTTAAAACACAATCACAAACTGCAGTGGAACATGATTATTTCTAAAATGAAATAGAAAAGAAAATAGACCAAACGCCAAAACCCACTGGCACACAGTGATAGTTTCAGCTCACTGGCTGAATTCCTGACCTCAGGGAGCTTTGCAGTGCCTTCACCCAGATGCACTCTCAGGTACCAAAATGTAGCACTGATTGATTTAAAGGTAGGATCTGGAGGATTTTCAAACAAAACAAAATACAGACATATACAAATTAAATCCTGCTTAATCATCACCTATGGGCTTGGGTGACTCTGTTTGCAGAGCTCCTGCCCTTTAACTGTATTTTGATGTTTCTGTGAGTTCGGACCGCTTCTGGGCAGAGATTTCCCCAGCCAGCGAGAGAGCGCAGGTGCCATGCCCGAGCGTGTCCGAGCGTGCACTAGCGCGAGCCTTGCCTGAACCTCTTCTGTGAAGCCTTCTTCCATACCTCCGGGCTCTGTACACCCGGGAGAGTTGAGCCTGATAGGAGGGGCCAAATTTGAATGTGTGTTTACAAACAGCAACTGGAAAATCCTCCAGATCCTACCTTTAACATGAATTGGTACTCTGTAGGACTTGCATAATTCAGTCGGTACCCTTGAAAGTACTGAGTTCGGTACCCAAACCTACTCACCAGACAATGTCTTTTTAGAATGTCTTCCTAATGACCCAAATGTGGGTCATAGCCTATAGCTCCAAATCTTAAGTGCTATATCGTAGGAAACTGGACTTGCTTGAGTTTCTTGAAGACGTTACACCTCTCATCAAAGAGACTTCTTTAGTTCTAAACTTCATTTAGAGTTTTGCCTGCAATATAGCACTTCAGATTACTATGACTTAGATGACTGAGAATCTTCACCAAAGTATAGTTCGATATTTCTTGTTCTCAACATCCTGTCTTCGACACACATGAGAAACAGCAACAGCAAGCGGTGAAGTGAATTGCCAGGGGGGCAGAAAAGAAGAGCTGCTACGAAAGGCGAGACGTAGAAGAAGGAAGCAAGTGGGGGGCGGCTTTTTGCATCTACTACAGCATGCAACCACCCCCGTCGGTCTTGGGGGTTGTATATAGAAAATAATAGAGGCAGCTGTTTTTGCATGCCTTTGGCTTATTACTTACATGAATAGCATGGTTAAGAGGGATACTGTTTCACAAACAGTCCAGAACTACTATATGAGCACAAGGTGTGTTAAGAAATTGAGCAAGAACTGAACAATCAGGAAAAAACACTGGGAGTTAATGGCAGACCTTTGTGAACTCTTCAGAGGATATCTCAATGAAACAAATGGACAAGGATGCAGGATAAAGGTGATATCACATTCAATATTTCGCTAAAATGTGGGGCTCATCCTCAACTTACTGCTCAAAATCTGCCATATTTTTACACTTTGTTTTTGTATGAAAGTCAAGTTTCAATGTGCTGGCAGCTGTTTCCCCTGTTTCCAGTCTTTCTGCTAAGCTGAACTAACTGTCTCCTGGCTGTAGCTTCAATTTTAACTGACAAATATGAGAGTGGTATCAATTTTCTCACAAAACTTTCATCAAGAGAGCAAATATGCATATTTTCCAAGATGCCCAAGTATTTATTTAAGGCAGAATGAACTGTGTTGGCTGTATAAGCCTACTTTAACCTGTTATCTCACTCTTACCTAAAGCTGTCAGGAAAAGGATTTAATTAAAAAAAAGACTACACTGAGCTGCTAGTACATCATGAGGATTAAGATGGAAGCGCGGTAACTGTAACCTTCAAGAGGGCTTCTATCAACACCTCAATCTCCTCTCTTTCAGATGGATATCACATCTTCAGGTCTGTTTACACTGACTGCTCCGAGCCTCCAGATTCTCCCCATATTCAAAACTTTGTGAAATGTAAATAGGACCGCCACATCAACTGCCAACTGGAGTGAAAATATTCACTTTATCTCTCACTCAGCACAAGTGATTTTCTGATTTGGAAATTGACCAAAATCCTCATGATAAACACTCGTGTTTACTTTTCATTATGCAGGGATAAAAGAGATAAACACACTCCCCGCACAAAATAAGGCCACGGGGAGGAAAAGACCGTCTTCAGTGGAGGAACCATTTAGAAAAAGCCTGACTCCACACAGCTGTGGCCCACATCTTCCAAAATGGCCTTGAGTGTTTGCAGAGCACGGCTTATTCAGCTATAAATAAAGCAATCATGGGGCAAATCGAGAAATTAGCATTAAACTCAGCTGCTCAGGACAAAGTTGATCAGAGAATCAGTGTGGTCATGTTGAGATATCATCAGAAGAGGGTCTGAAGGCATGGAATAATGTGGTAATGCACAATGAAGTCTAAATATCTGAAGAATCAAACGCCTTAAAAAAGTCATGATACTGGCCCTTAATATCTGACAGAGTCCCACAGGGACATTTGGTATTCACCCCGCTCATACATCCATATAGATGCCTGCAGCTCCCAGCAGAAGGACAGCCAGGGTAATATATCCTGCACCTCGCAGCTTTAGATGCAGTAAAATATTAATGGGACCCTCCTTGGGCAAAAGGTTACCTCTGCCCTCAAAGGCTTCACGCGGCAAAGCCAAAACTCAGCAGTCATTATGATCGGCCCCATAAAAACGGGACAAAACTTTCCAACTCCTTTAACTATGATTCATATCCTCACGGGCATCGTTAGCTCGCGCGTTTGCAGACAGAGGGGTGCACGTGAAATCAAAAAAAGGGCGTGAACTATCAGAAATCACCTCAGCGGGTTAAAACGCAACCCAAATCTGAAATACACTAATTTTCCAAACGCATCACTCGTGCGCCAAAGCGCGTCTCTGTTAGAAGCTGGGTACTTCCTGGAGATTTTAATAAGGATCGACATCGTTTCATCGGCGTCATGCAAAATGTGTGAAAAGCCACCTTACCATTACGTTGCCCTGCATCTTTGCAGTCTCGATCAGACTCTTCTCCTTCATGTTTCCTGTCTCCGCGGCTCCGATCTGCTCCCGAAAGGTTCAGATTTGTAGACTTTGAGACAGCTGGTGTCAGCTCTCCGTCCCCGCCAGTTCGCTGCCAGACCCTTAGGTAGTGAGCCGGTTCATAAGTGGGTGGGCTTACAACCGAACGGATTGATTAAGGAAAAAAAGGAAAACAACGTGGGCTCTCCTCGGTGTACTGTTAAAAATGAAGAGTTCTCCTCCCTTGCATACAAAACAGTAAATCACAGAGAGGTGGAATAATGAAAGCGGAGAGGGAGATAAGTTTGAGTGGTTAATGGACCACTCGGATCAGCGCTGAGGATGATGCGCAGGAGATGCTCTCTGTTAATTTCAGAGACACAGAAAATCCCTCTTCCTTACATTGGTGTCTGGGGAGCTGCTCTCTGTGTGTGCTGTCCACGCTGCTGTTGTTGGTAGGCCTGTCATTTAAAAATGATGGACAGCGATGGCAATAAGCTTTAACCTACAGAAAAACTGATGCCGGTGCATTTACATGAACATCAGGTGTGCATGTCCTCCCATAAATTTGATCTCTGTCTAGCTGCTTATGAATGATGGACTCTTATGCGTGGTGAATGTTGAAACTTAAAGGAACACTTCACCCACACAATGATAGTTTCTATATCAATTGCTAACTCCATGTTACTTTGAACTTGTGAAGAAAACTGGTTTTCTTATATGCCTTTATGGTGAACAAAGAATCCAAAAAACAAAGAAAATTTGTGATGAATTGGAGTCATAGGGGTCCACGTTTAACAACAGCAAAACTATAACAAAACATCTGCTTACAAACTCCATACAACCCATTCAGTATAATCCAAATCCAAAATCATGTCTCAGTACTTCCCAAACGCATGCATTTTTGCAAAAAACAACCTTTTTTAAGGCTCTTGCACAGAGGTGTCTTCTTCTCCAAAACAAATGGACCAGGGGTCTTATTTATAAACACTGCGTACACACAAAATGAGGTCTGAAGAAAGCGTACACCACTTCCCATGGAAAAGTTGTGATCTACAGAAACAGACTTGATGGCAGAAACTTTGAGCCATGCTTATGAACATTCTGGATATGGGGAAATTGGCAATGCAGATGGTGATGTGGAAGCCTGATTGTAGAAATTGTTGATTATTTTTTGGCGCATGCCATTTTTGGCTTTTGTCCATACGTACATTTTTAGTATGGATCCTATGCACTGTTTTGGCGATTTAAAACGGTAAAAAACACAGATAAAGCAGTTTCACGTTACAAATTAGTGTTTGTCCGACAGTGTACACATATCGGAGATGTGCCGCTAGCTCAGCACTTGCTAATGTCTGCTCACATTTTTCTCTAAAAACTTATGACCCAAGGCCCACATTCGCAAACATTCTGAGAACTTTCTCAGAGAGCTCCAAACTTAGCCTAAACAATTTCAGTAAGAAGTCGTAGCTTAGGAGCAATTTAGGAAAGTTCTCAAAGCAACTCTGGGCGAGGAAGGGACAGAAACTTTTGTCTTAGTGAGGTGGTGTGGTTGACCCTGTTGCTAGGTGTGATGCATTCTTTTAGCAGATGTGATTGGTTGTCACAGACATGCCCTTTTGTGAGCCTGCAGGGCATGGTCACACCGTGGAAATTAAATGAACTGCTGACTGTGAAAGTGTTGTCATTGTTAGTGTGATCACTCTGCTGATGGAAGGTTGAGACAGACCCAACTCATCACTGCTGCTCTGTTGCATTTTTCCAGTTTCCCAAATATCTTAGTATTGTGATTATTTTATTTTTGGTGTTATAGCGTTATTGCGTTGGGTGTGAAATGTGTGTGTGTGTATCCCTAATGACATTAACCACACATATTAACCCCACACAATCGAATCTGCAGCATTTCATTTACTCCCTGTCATCCAGCATTTGGAGAATATTTCTTAGTGTTTCTACCATTTTCTCCTCTGCTTAGGAAACTCTTAAGACTCTTAGAATTCCTCCTCTCTACTCCTGACAGTTTTTCACCATAGGAGCTCTTTCAAGGTCTATGCTCTGTCAATCCCTTTTATCTTAACAAGGACTTGGTCTTAACCTCAAGGAGAAATTCCAAGGAAACTTTACAATTCTCAGAATTTTCTTAGAGTAACTCTTATGGCACCAGATGTTCAGGAGATTTTTAGCGGAAGCCAAATTTTCGCAGAGGTCCCTTCCTCTCCGAAACAAATAGACCCGGTAATTTGAACTGGTAAAAACACTTGAATAAAGCAGTTTTGTGTTTTCAAACACTGTTGTTGCAGAGGGGCTGCTAACCTCAGTGACCAACTCAAAGGTTCCTATCTAGAGCCAGTGTTTGGTTCGTCCGTTCTGGGCTACTGCAGAAACATGGTGGTGCAACACTGTGATTTCCGTGGACAAGAACCAGTCCCTATGTAGTAGGGCTGTAGTCTCCTGGTCGACTAGTCGATTATTTGGTCGATATGCCCTCATCCGACCAAATTCTCATTGGTCAAATAATCACTGTGTTACTTTCATAAGGAGCAAAGTGCTACATCAACAGCTTTGCAGGATTAATCCATTATTTCCTGCGGCGGGGGGGACAGGCTAAGTTACCTGTGAAAATGGGAGTGTTTTGAAAACACCCCCGTTGTTGACAGAAAGTTGAACTCGCCCACCCTCACGGTCTGTGTCACGTTGACGCGGGTACCCGCAAAAACAGCTGATTTGCGGGTGGTTTTTAAAAAAACATTTTTTCCCGGTTCGGATCTGGGTGGAAAAAATAACATGCAGGTCGGATCGCGGGTTTTAGATAAACACATCAGTCATTAGTTCAGCAAACTACAGATAACTATCTTGGTCATTATTTACTCTCTGAGGATCGCCTCCGCTATTTCGTAACGGTCATTGGTTCAGCTGTTTACACGCGTTTCACCATCTAATAACACAATTTGTGATTGGACGACAGAATCAACATGGCTGCCACTGTCTAACAAGCGCCAATTCCAAAACAGTAAATAATTATTTAGGTATTTGAGAAATAAGTGGATAAAACATACAACTATCACTTTATAATGTTTCTGAAGTGTTTCCCTGATGGATTACTTCTCTCCTCAATGGATTCTAAAAACACATGACGGCTCGTAACTGCTGAACGTCGTTCTGGACAGAAAGTAAGTCTATTTTTACACATGTAAAGTTCCTTTACATAGATTAAAAGTTTAAAAGCATTAAACGTAACAAAAGAGTGCTTTTACACTCGTATGGGAGAAGAACACAGAGGGTTGATGATGGAGCTGAAGTCAGGTTTTTATTGTGAGAGCTGCTTCATTCAGGTCGTTGTTTACTCACTGGCACCTTAACTGTGGCAATATGCTGTTCAATATTCAGCCAATATGACCCAAAATGATTACTTTAAATCCGGGTTATGGGTCAGGCTGCGGGTCGTGTTTCAACGGGTTGGACCGGGTTGCGGTACTAATTGGCCTGATGCGCGGGTTTTGCGGTTCGGGTGCGGGCTTGTACGTCGCCAGGTCGGGTCGGGGCGGATCTTGAAAACTGGACTCGTGCAGGACTCTGGTGTGATTTATCTATTTTAGCTATTTAGCTATTTTAGGGATTTATACTTTATCCTGGCTTAATATGAGCAGAGGAAATCTACGCTCGTCGCTAGGCTAATTCATACAACATAAAATGCCATAGGCTGGTGCTAATAACGTTAGCATGTTGTATTTGCTTGGAAAACGTGTTTAGTATAAGACAGTTTTTTTTGGCAGTGAACTTTGTGAGTGGTAATGGAGCCAAACTGTGTGCTGTAAACTTTGTTAAATGTTGCTGTTGTCCCTGGTTTTACATGAGAAGAGGAAAAGATTGCTAGACGCTAGGCTAATTTACACAATGTAAAATGCCATAGGCTAGTGCTAATAACATTAGCATGTTGTATTGGTGGGGGAAATGTGTCCAGATAAAGACAAGTGTTTGTCTGTCAATTCTGCGATTTACAGTGAAGCCAATTTGTGTACTTGTGTTTGAAATTGTCTCTATTAAGCCATATTTAATGTGTGTTTTGATTCAACTAACGTTAAACTTTACAGCACTTAACAGAGTCCTCCTACGCCATAGCATTTTGGAGATGTAACTGCAGTGACAGACACACCACCACACAAGTGAAAATAACATGCAGATCTTTTTTCCCACGACTAATCAATTAGTTTTAGATTATGAAGGACTTTAGACGACCAAGATTTTCTTTGGTTGACTACAGCCCTACTATGTAGACATAAAGGGCTCATTCCAAGGTAATGAAAACACAATGACTATCAAGTGATTATGCTAAAGAAAACATACTTATTATACTATATTTCTGCCAAAATATCCCCTTTAAGCCTACACACTGGACCTTTGAATAGTAAGGATTACATGAAAATACGAGAGTTTAGGAGGTACCAAGCATATGACTGGATCAGTGAGACTTGGATTATGATGTACAAGTTGTGTGAGATCTTTTGATATAGTTTTGCCGTTGTTAAACATGAACTTTTATTCATCAAGAATTCTCTGTTTTAGAATTCTTTGTTCACTTGTGGTGGCATGCTTCATGAATTCAACAGAACACAGGGTGAGTCATTGATACACTAGTCTCTATATACAGACTCTACATTCAGTGAATGTAGAGTCTGTAGGCAAACCCCGGAGATCTTGCCTCCAGAAGAAGAGTGGAAGAGCCCTGGTTTCCGGTGCTAGGCTCTTGGTAGTCCGCGTGATATTGATCAATCACGTTTGAGCCAGCTGCAGTTGTTGCCAGGTTAAACGGTCCGTGCGGTGAACTAACGAGGCAGAACATAATTGCCATCACTGCAAACTCTGAATCCATCGCAATGGTTCAGCATATTTACTTATTATATAAACAGAAGTCGGAAACGGAAATTTGCCTCCTCAAACCGGAAAGCCAAAAAATCGGGGGTCTGCTCCCAGAGGCTATATTGCCGTCTGCCGGAAGTCAGACGCCGAATACAGCCAATGGGTTCCAAGAATGTTGATACACAAATGGTCATTTTGTGGGTGACGTATTCCTTTAAAAGGGCACAAATGAAGGGAAATTATCTTATGAGCCTGTGGGGGTCTTTGGTGATCTTCGTGACCTGCTTGTTTCTTAGGCTACTCACTTTATATAATTGTTTTGGATTATTTTTAGAAACTCACTTTACTTCAAAGTCAGTGCTCCCATAAACTTTTCAATGTCCACTCTCAGTGTCCGCAGCACAACCTTGTATAGCACTGATACAGTATCCACTGTCTACAAACACTATCAAACTTTTCCAATTTCCAACTTGCTTTCTCTGTACAGTCCATACCAGTGGTTCCCAACATGGAGGTCTGAATGCCCAGGGGAGTCGTAATATAAATTCGATGGGTCATCAGCTGATCTACAGGAGAGGAATAAAAGAAGAAACATGTATTCTGCTGCACAAAATTATATTTGTTTATAAGTGTTCCTTGAAACTTTGTTTTTCGTATATATATAAAAAAATCTGTTCGTCTTCAGGCTGCAAATTATTCAAATTAAACAAGAAAAAAGCTCGGGTTCACTGCCTAACTTAAAAAGTTAGGGAAAAATAATTCATTTATGCGGTTTCGTTATCGGAAAACAAATGGACCCAAACTGTGTCCTTGCTGTTTTAAGGCTTACTGTGTGAGATTCTGTGGTTTTTAATGTTTTGTATATCTTTAAAATGTTATTTTGAGAGAATGGAAATCTACCTCTCCTCCTTGTATTAAAAAGTGTCTCAGTGATCTGGTTGTCGGTCTTTATCTGGAGGAGATTATGTCCTCATCTGACTCCTGCTGGAAAGTAATTGAGATTTGGGGTCCCTTTATTAATTATATAAGAAGTAAATGGACTCAGCTGGAACTAATGTTTGTTTTTGTGGCCCTCTTGAGTTTGGCTCCATGTACAGGTTATTTAAACTTTCTTTTAAATTAATCTCCAGACTGTGATGATATACAACCAACATCGGCCTGTGTGGACATCTCCATCATGGCAGCTATGCACACTGGAGATACAGCTTATGTGGGCATACATGGACAATTTTTTGCTACTCTGGCAACCTTCTTGTTTTTTTGTATGTAGGTGGGTGTATTGCGGTGGAGTATGTATTTCTTCTAAATGTCCCAAATAAAATTAAAAAAGAAAAAAAAAATGTAGCTCTCATTAACCTAATTTTAATCCATAGACAAGATAAAACTGGTTACGAGACATTGTGTTGTTTTAGGGCATCACAAGCCAAAAAGAATGGGAATCAATGGTCTACACAGTTTCGAAGAAATGCGACTTTAGTTATAAGAAGCTGTCAATCGATTAAAATATTTAATCACAATTAATTGCAGGATTGTCCATGTTAACTTGCAATTAATTGCAAATTAATCACACATTTTTTATCTGTTCTAAATGTTCCTTAAAGGGATATTTTTCAAGTATTGAATACTCTTTTCAACATAGGAGTGGACACATATGCTTGCTTTATGCAAATGTATGTTTATATCATTATAAAGAGAGCTCTCTGCATCAGCTGTGTGCTTGGCCAGCAAGTGGTATTTGAGACTCACTGTACTCTGGTGGTAACTCAATTCAGACAGTAAATGCAAATAACATTGGTCTTGTGCAGAGAACCATCTGGCAGGGCTTTAAAGCTGAACTTGCCATTCTAGAGACCCCTTTCTGTACCCATTTCTGCTCATGGAGGTTTGTTTCTGTTTGCCATCCACAATGTTACCGCTGCATGGCTTCCTGATTTCCCAAACTAGGGGTTGGGCCTAAGGTCACAATTACAGAACGTATGTGCGTTTATCAATGTGTTAACTTGTTATTAATGCGTTAACTTCGACAGCCCTTATTATAAGCCTATATTTAAGAAGAAAATAAAGCTTGACATTATTCCACTGGATTTCCCACACATTCATCTGTGACGACCTGCCACAATATCATCATCTGCCTCCACATACTGATTTTAATATTGACAGATTTTGGAGCTGGATTATTCATCAGGAGTGGAATTAGACTCTATACTGTATCCCTGTGACTCAAAACTCCAGGAAGTGCTGATGAGGAAATATAACAGGAAGAGTTTTGGCATCAAGAGGCAACTTAACTAAAAAACATTTAAGTGCCAAAAACTGCAGTTCCTCTAATGGCCACTTGAGGCTGACTCCAAATCCAGTCAATCCTCATAGACTCCCATTAAAATGTCCAAGTTTACAGCACAAACAAACATTTTTCCTAGTTGTCCAATAGTCGGAAGACGCGAGGTTCGATTCCCGGCCCCTACAGTCCATATGTTGAAGTATCCTTGGGCAAGATACTGAACCCCAAATTGCTCCCCAAGGCTGTTCCATTGGTATCTGAGAGTGTGTAAATGGTTACTACGCAGCAGGTGGCACCATATATTGTAGCCTCGACCATAGGGCTGCCACGATTAGTCAACTAATTGATGACTAATCGACTATTAAAGTAATCGGTGACTGTTTTAGTAGTCGACTAATCGGTTTGAGTCATTTTTCATAGAAAAGTACTATAAAAGTACCCCAAAATACTCTTACTGCGGCTTCTTATGTTCAGATATTGGCAGCTTTACACACTCTCCCGTGACAGTGACGTAACCCTTTGACGTGAGTATAAAACAAGACATTAGATGACGTAATTTTGGGGTTTGGGTGAGACAGACTGACATTTTTCAACATTTTAACACATTTTTCGATGAAATGATTAGTCGACTAATCGAAGAAATAATCAACAGGTTAGTTGACAATGAAAATAATCGTTAGTGGCAGCCCTACTCGACCACCAGTGTGTGAATGTGTGTGTGAGTGGGTGAATGTGACATACAGTATAATGTAAAAGCGCTATGAGTGGCCAGAAGACTAGAAAGGCGCTATACAAGTGCAGTCTATTTACACTGCTCCAAAGCTCCAAATATGGTCACTTTGAGTCACTTCAAAATCTCCAAAATCTCGAAGATGGAGACAGCCAAAATGTCAAATTCAGCCCACAAACCAATGGGTGACATCACAGTGGCTACGTATATTATTTTATATAGTCTCTGCAGAGCAGTAATATCATCAACCCTCGATTACTGACTAAAATTTCTTTTTGAAAAGTTGCAAAGTGTGTGCAAATGACTTTTTATCCATCTAGAAAATAGCTTAAGAATTTGAATGAAGAAAACATGAGGTTCATTAGGTCACCAGGTAAAAGCTTATTGATTTCCATTATCAACATCAATATCAAGTCACAAAAGAGACATAAATAAAGGAAAAATAATTACATATTGTATATCTTCATGCATTGAGACTACTGAGGTGTGGGTGTGCAGTATTTTATAGTTTTCACCTTTAATATTCTTTTAATATGCACTATTTTTATCTTACAAAAAGAACACCCACTTACGACCAAGCCCTCTGTATCACCAGCTTTTAAGATGAAGGCCGCCTTAGTTCTCGATCTCTCTCAAGCTTTATAAATCAATATGAGTCTGAAAGCGTATCTTCAGAGTTTGTGTTTACTGTACTGCATTAAAAAAAACCTGTGCGGTGATGATGTAGCCAGGCAGATGAGTGTCCTAAACTCACAGCAGCCGTTCACTGAGAGAAGATTCCCCCAGCTGGGAAGTGCAAACAGCATGTCTCACATAAATCTCATTTAAAAGTGCCTGGTATTAATTACTGTGGATGAGGCTGTCAAAACAGCCTAATGGGGGCATCGGGCTCCCTCGACTCCAGCTGGACTGCTGACAGAGGGAGAACACAGCAGTTGCAAAGATAGGTAGCTGGCTGCGCTGCTTCATTACTGTGCCGCTATTTTTTACTGATTTTCTTCATAACTGCTCCGTGGAGTTCTTCTGTCAACGGCACGCTTAAAGGATAACCTTCATAACACACCATTTTCAACTCACCGCATATAACCTCCTGTAAATAACAGCTTTGCTGATAGTGCCACATTTAATCAGGGTTTATGTATCAAACATGACACATAAACTCCCCTCGACCCCACAAGCTGGCCTGTACTACACATGCAATATTGAATTCACCATGTTGTTTATTCCCCGACGAGGCACATCGGGCCAAGTTGGAATCCATCACGTACAGGTGTGGAGGGCCAAGGACATCTGTAACGACAATGTTGGCCACGCAGAAGCAGACAGCAGCTGCCGGGTGTTAGGACTCTCAGAGAAAATGGCTGGCCAGGGATGGGTAAGTGCTACCACGCCATAAAGCTCCACAAAAATAGGCAGTTGACTGTCACAGAGTGTATAGCAGCCAAAGCTACCGAGCTGCATGGGAGCTCGGCTGGAGAGGGGAAATCTGCTGGAGTGTGGACAGCTGCTGCCCGACTCTAATATGGAGAGGCACAATAAACGGCTTGTAGAAGTGAACTGCTGCGTTAAATAGACGTGCATAAAATAAAAGAAATTTTTGCAATTTTCTTTCATTACATAAACACAACAGCAACCACTTCCCAAATATTGTAAACAAGTAAATCATAAATAGAGTACTGTGGAAGCAGTTACATCTAAAAAAAAAAAAATTTCCCCTGCAACATTATCACCAGACAGGAATGACAATATTGGCCGATTCTGCAAAATTGACAAGCCCATTGATGCTTCTAAAATCCCTGCTTCCTATACTCTCCATATAGAAGAGTTAAAGGGACACCTTGCTGATTTTCAACCAGCTTTGTATCATAACAATGTGGGAAGTATGTGTTAATTAACTACTGATAAACTTCCCTCCATTTACCAGAGCCCAGACCTCCCCGCTCATCTCTCAGCTCAAATCCACTGGATGATGCGGTGGACTTTTGCTGTTTCTCGGGCTGTTGCTCAAACTACAGATTGTACTTATTAATTTACGTATAATTGCCTCCATAGTTACAGCAGGAGAGACCTGCCTCCTCTCTCTTTCAAATTTGGATCAAACTGTAAAATTTTAACCCAGAAATCCAGATGTCCCGCCCCTAGCAAATTCGAATTTGCACTGCACAGGGATCTAGCCCCGACGAGCATAGCCCGCTGAATCACCATCGGACCAATCAGATCAGTCTAGGCGGGCTCTGGGCGGGCGTAACATGATGACGACAGCGCTGCGCCGTAGGAGTCGAAAAGTAAACAGCCAAGATGGCAGCTGCCGAAGGACCGCGTCCATTCAATTTAGCCTTGGAAGAAACGCTAAGCCAACTACACTTATCTTTTTCCTTGAGAGAGGAACAGAAGACTGCCCTAGAAGCCTTCGTTTCCAGGAAGGATGTTTTTGCCAACGGGATGCAGCAAAAGCGTAATATATCAGTTAACCCCACTGGTCGGCAAACAAATAGGGCTTAGTGCAATGAATACGTCACCTTGTTTTTTGCTCTGATTGGCGTGCGGCGGCATTTAATATGCCTCAGTTAGTGCCGCCCTTTGGGTAGGAAGGGTGTATCGGTGAGGGCCAGACTCAAACTCTTTCTAGATTTGAGTCTGGATTTTCAGGCTAGTAAGACTTGGCAGTGCTGACCAAATACAAACTAAGATTCTGAACGAACGAACCATTTAAATTAGGGATGCTTGATATTGGATTTTTTTTTTTTTTTAAGATTATTTTTGTGGGCTTTTTGCCTTTAATGACAGGACAGAGAGTGAAATGGGGAGACAGAGAGAGAGAGTGGGGACTGACATGCAGCAAAGGGCCGCGAGTCGGACTCAAACCCGCGGCCGCTGCAGCGAGGCAATGCCTCTTTACATGGGGCGCCGGCACTATCCACTACGCTACTGACGCCCCGATATTGGATTTTTTTGCCAATATCTGATTTGCAGATATGTAACAACTCATATAACCAATAAACAATATCAATATATCCTTTTTTTCTCTACTTAGTTTTAGTGAACATCAAGTCTCCTCTGCAGTGGAGGTTACAACATATTCAGCATGCATACTCTTGTGATGGCCCACCAGCAGATGGAGACATGGAATACAACACTTTTCAATGTATGTAATATTCATTCATTGCCAAAATAAGAAAAGACATGTTGGCTGATTCCAATATTTCATTACAAAGCCAATATCAGCCAATACCGATGACATGCCGATATCATCCTCCATCTCTAGTTTAAATGTAATTCAAGACTGTTTGTTACCAGCTGCATTATTGTTTTCCGTGTCAAAATGGTCAAGCTTGCATTAAATCACCCACAAGAGGGAGCAATTATTGGTCTGGTGTGGCGCAGTGCATTCTGGTAGTTGTAGGTTTTTCATCTCTTGAGCAAAAGTTAATGCCACAGCCTTTCTCCTCTGTTTTCTCCGGTCATAGAGCACCAATTTAAAAAAATATTTGCATCTCTCAACTGCATAGACTGCCCAGTTTTATTGAAAAGAACATCTTCAGAGCAGTGAAATACTTCTTTAAAGTGAAAGGAAGTTCATGGTTTGCAAATTAACTATCGGTAATGTACAGTATGGTTAGGGTTAGGTAACTTAGATAACTAACTTAGGTAACACTCACATTGTACAAGCCAATTGACTTACAATGTGGACGTCATTCTTCAACAGACACACCTATTCAGTAAGGTGCATAGCCTACATTTAAACCAATCCCTTCTTCCTCCTTCCAATATTTGAAACATGTAACTTCAAAACTGTTGTTTAATGGTTAAACTCTTGTGGTCTCTATAGCTCATGTCACCCGTCATGACAACTGTTTTGGGGTTAATTTTTTAATATAACTCACCTTTATGATTTTTTTTTTTTTTCAGGCGTATAGTTACGCATAATTAAGGGCGTGGCCACATTGAGTGACAGGCTGTCTATGGATAGTTTCCTCAGGCTCTCAGTCAGACCACTCCTCGCTCCTCCACGGCTCCACTCTCTCATCTGAATATGGTCACCTCTGGCTCAAAAAATCCAAGATGCCAAATGCCAAACTCGAGGGGAGTCCACAAACCCAAGATCGTATTCTGGTGCATTCTGGTGAATTTTTATGCACCAATTTGTGCCTTTTCTGTGTCTTTCATCGAAAGACACTGACACATTTAATCATTCTGTCAAAATAAAAGTCATTCTTTCATGCTAAATACTGAGGGGGACCTATGTCCTCCCCACCCGAAATCTACACCTATGCACAAACTGATGGGTGATGTCACAGTGACTGGGTCCATTTCTTTTAAGCATCTGGTCCCTAAACATCACTTGACAGTGAGTAATAATACGCACATCACATAGCGTACACAAAAAAACCCACCGTACACAAGAAAAAAAGTAACCCCTACATACACACTCCATGCCACACAAGTTTAATGAAGACAACATTTCGATCCTATGTGGATCTTTGTCCTCATTTTGACCTGACGAAGAACCAAATAGGATGGAAACACTGTCTTCCTTAAACTTGTGTGGCACAGAGAAAGTTTGCAGGCGTTACTTATTTCCGCCTATAAACATCACTGGCATGGAAAAAATATGAAATTTACCATATCAGCTCAATATTTTGCACACAACAGTTCTGAACATCAGCAAACAGTTTGCATCATGCCAAGAGCAAATCTTTTGTTTGAACTACAATGCAAGAAGAAGCAACACTCCATATACATGTCTTTGTAACCTCAGGTTGCATCACTGTGTGTGCGGAGTGTCTACAGCATAACTGTATGTGTGTTTGTATTTACTGTGGTGTTTTTTTAAAATTGGGTGTGTTCAAAACCAAGACTCTAAGATGAGCAGGGAAGCCTTTAAGACAAAAGTGATTAAAACTTGCCCAAATCCAGGATTGATTGGCCCGGATCCCCGGTGGAGTGAGCTCAGAGAACAAGCTCCATTTTAGTGACGGCAGTCATCCAGCACAATAAACTCTAGCGAGACCTTCGCGGGACAAATCGATGGTTTCATTATCAACTTAATTACTTGATACCATGATATCCTTTGCGTCGCTGTCACCGTTGTCTTTTGCCATTTTAATGACAGCCTGAGATCCAGGACTTGTTTCAAGGAGGAATGAAATTACTGTAAGCAATATCACCGTCAAACTAAATGCAGTCTAGGAAACCGGCTGCCACTAAATCCTCTCCTGATGCAACTGAGGCTTTAACTGAATTCTGCTGTTTCCAGAAAACAGTCAGAAAAGCTGTTGTAGTGTCTTATAGCAGATTAATCCTAAACATGTGCTTCTGAGTTCAAGTCTGGCTCAAGGTTTAGGCTAAGAGTGGTCAGTGGAAATGCAAATGAGAGACAGCTGAAATTGTAACCATTACCGAGCAGCAGGAAGTGACTATTTCAGTTCGTACACTACCAGCTGATTTGCATCTCAAACATCTTTCTGTGAATTTCTCCCCACAAAGTGCTGGGCGCACTACTCTGCTGGTGGGGAGCACCATAATCTAGATAAGAGGTTTCTGCTGACCTTCCCCGCCCCAGACTGTCAGGCCGACAGATCGTTACCATCTCTAATGAATTCAGGAGCAGAAAAAAATGGTGCACAGGCATGTAAAGCGCACATTAATCTTGCAGCCTCTATGCAGGAGGTCTATTAGCCACATACAGAACCGGAAAGATCATGAACTTATGTGGTGTTGGGTTTGAAATTTGCAAGCATGTTTGCTGGTATATCACTTTTAAGTTCACCTATACAAAAGCAGTTTGAGCCTTTTATTTGATCCTTTATGCAAATATTGACCCATAAAAACACTGTGAGCTTTTAAATTCTGTCGCTCTGCACTGACTTTAACATACCCTAATAAAACATGACATACGTAAACTGCAGTAGCGCCTCACAGACAGTCCCTTCTCAGTAGCATTTGGCAGTAGGAGACAGAAAAAGTTACTGTAATTATTTTCCTACTGAAGGGGACTTTTGCTTCCCTCCACCCCGTGACGGAGCCAGTAAGCACATCTGAATATTAATGAAACAGTTGCCTTGAACAGCAGGCGTTTGTCAGGAACTTGGATCAGATTCATCACTTTAACCTGCTCTGCTTCGCTCAGGGACGGATGATGAGTTCCCACAGCACAGCAGCTGGCTGCGGCTTCACAACTCACACTTGAGCAGTTCCGAAAGGATGCGAACATGAGTGTGAAGTGACGGAACAGGAAAGGAAAATAAATGCATACATTAGTTACTACAAACTTTAGTTCTGACTTTTAATGGTCAGGTTTTTTTTAAGTAATAATACACAGTCTCATCAGTGTTCTGCTCTGTCCCTGATTGATACAACACCACAGTGGCTAAATCAGGTCCACTAAAGAAATGGGCTATGCATGGGTTTTACTTCAGGCGTCAGGTAGGACTTCACCTGGAAACTCCTCCTGACTTTGAGGCATTTTACAATGCTGCAGAAGCAGTAGTATGTTGTCACACATGAATACGATAGAGTGATTGTTTGCTGGGCCCTGTCTCCCTGCTACTCCTGTCAAGCTTTCTATTCTCTCACAGAACAATTGCAGAACAACTACAAGGGCACTCTAGAGCAAAGACCTCAGCCAAGGCCAATACTCCAGTCTGCTATAATATGCGAGTCTGCAAGCGCAACCATATATATGTCTAGATATATATTTTCAAAACTATTAGCATCATGTCAGCATGAGCGCTCCATGACGACTGCTTTCTATATGAAGACCATGTGTAAGCTATGTCAAAGGATTACTGGTAGCCTACCCATTAATGTGAATTTTGATATGGAGTCTTCATATTTCTACAGTTGGCTATGTTTCGTCAGGACAAATACCCCATCTTGCAATGTTAACAAAAGTGAAAAACAATTTGTTGAGCCGCTCCAAAATTCAGTAAGTTCTTCCTTGGCCCACGCTACACCTTTCCACAACATTTCATGAAAATCGGGCCAGTAGTCTTTTTTTTACCAATCCTGCAAACAAACAAACAAACCAAACCGAAAACATAACCTTCTTCGCCGAGATAATGATGGCAGATTTACCATTCAAAATATTTTAGTACAACAGTAAGTCCTTAAATTCAGACAGAGGTCAACAAAAGCAGGTTCAATCTTTACAATGGCACCTCCAAGGATCTGCCATGGCACCCCTGATACAGTTGCTTTAGCATAGTCAAATTCCTGAAATTTAATTACTGCTTCTGGTTTTTCTGGCTTCTGGCTCTGCATGGGGATCTGGCCCCGACAAGCAGAGCCCACTGAATCACCATCGGACCAGTCATATCAGTCTATCTGACAGAGGCGGGCTCTGGGCGGGCGTAACATGATGACGACAGCGCTGTGCCATAGGAGTCTAAAAGTAAACAGCCAAGATGGCAGCTATCGAAGGACTGCGTCCATTCAATTTAGCTTTGGAAGAAACACTAAGCCAACTACACTTATCTTTTTCCTTGAGAGAGAAGACTGCCCTAGAAGCCTTCGCTTCCAGGAAGGACATTTTTGCTGTTTTGCAGACGAGATATGGCAAAAACATAATTTATCAGTTAGCCACACTGTTCGGCAAACAAATGGGGCTTAGTGCAATGAATACGTCACCTTGTTTTTTGCTCTGATTGGCTATCGTGCTATCCATTTGCGTGCGGCGGCATTTAATATGCCTCAGTTAGTGCCGCCCATTGGGTAAGAAGGGTGTATCGGTGAGGGCCAGACTCAAAATCTTTCTAGATTCGAGTCTGGCTTTCCAGGCTACTGCATTTCTTGACGCAGTAATCAATTTTGTTGGCTGAAATAGGTCAACCAACGATTGGAAGATCAAAGGTGACAGATGCTGTATGGATTCTGAAGTCCTCTTGTTTTATTGACTGTTTTTACAGTAAAACCCTGTAAAAGGAATCGCTAAAAGGCATGTTTGGTCAAAATATTACATGGTGCTTAAAGAAACAGGCAAAAGCTTTATGTCATGTATGCCATGTAGCGCTTGTTAGTCATTGTATTAAAAGTGTGATGAGAAAAAAATGCAAGACCAGACTGTTATTTCATTTTTAACATAACCCTGTTCAGCTGCTGAAGAAGAGGAGCAATGCTGGCGGGCGTTGCTGGAATGTAAACTTTACCAAATGCAATAATGAGCTGGACGGAGCTGCTAACATTAGCCTAAAAAGGACAAGCTTTGATACAGTGGTGGAAAAACTACATCATAATGGGACCTCTAACCCCAATACAAATGCAGTTAATAATTGAAATTCTCCTTGGTCTTAAGAGCAAGCTAGTTAGCCAGACATGCTAACGATTGCAGCTCATGTTAAAGCGGATGAGAAATATGGTTTAATTCACTCCCTAGTAAACGGTCGATTCAGTGTTGATCAGATATCAGCAAATAATTCATATTTATGGTTCAACAGCCAGTTTACCATCTCCCTGTAGGCCCATTACACACAGTAAGTGGGAACATGGGAAGGACACAATTGCCATTTCCCAGATAATAAACACCTTCCCTGTTGGCCTGTTAAGATCTCAACTTCATCAACATTTACATAGGTGTCCCACTGTACTATCAACAGACTGTAAAAGGATTAGACCTGGTTACTCAGTAATGCTAACAACTAATAATGTTGACGGATGGCACTGCGGAGGAGGCTGTACCCTGCACGTGCCTGTGCGGCTCATGTTCATCCATCAGGGAGATGCAGCCCACAGAGTTTCACAGCAACTCTGAGGAGTTTCATGCAGTATACTGTATCTCAGATATCAGATATAAGGATGTGATTGACTGATCTGGATATTTAAAGCCTTTGTGTTTTAGCCACATGGCCAAAATTATGAGGACACCCAAATATTACACCTATATGTTGTTGTTGGACATCTCATTTCATAACCATGGACATTAAAAGGGACAGTTCACCCTAAAATCAAAAATACAATTTTTTCTCTAACACGTGGTACTATTTATCGGTCTAGATAGTTGTAGTGTGAGTTGCTGAATGTTGGAACATCAACTGTAGAGATGTCTGCCTTCTCTCCAATATAATGGGACTAGATGGCACTCAGCTTGTGATGCTCGAATCCCCCCAAAAATTACATATGAAAAACTCAACACAAGGTATCTGCAGGTTTCAGTAAGTTAAATTTAAGACTTTTTAAGACCTTTTTAATGCCACCTTGAATGGAATTTAAGACCAAAAAAACTATAAATATAGGTTTATAGAAGAGCCACTTCACTGCGCAACTCCGAATGGAATGGTTGTGACATCTAGTGTTGTCACGGTACCAAAATTGGGACCCACAATATGATACCAGTGAAAGTATCACAGTTCTGAGTCGTATCATGATACCACAGCAAAAATTGTCATTTATAAAAAGATAAATCACTTTTCTATAATACATCAATGATATTTCAATGGAATAAATTACTTATTGACTTATTCATAGAAAAACAGCATCAATAAGTGATTAACACAGGGGGGATTGAAATAAAATAAATAAATAAAATAAAAATCAACCAGCCACCCTCCTCCCCTGACAAGTAAAGAACAGTCCCTCCATAAGTAAAGAACAGTCCCTAAAGTGCGGTGAGGTTTGTGGGCCGTTACCAGCCACAGAGAGAAATGTGAACAGCAGTCATTACGCCAACAAAAGAGGAAATTAGGCTACTGGACCTGGAGTCGGACTTTTCTGTCGCCGCTGGTAAGCTGTTATTTTGCGCCACAGAGCCACCGTAGGCTATTTGACCACCGTATTCCTGTCTGTGACTCCCGTTCGACCCACAACCTGCATGATTCGCCTTTCGTTTCTGCTGCTGGTTGAAATCTGTACTTGCATTTTTAGTCGCAAATGCGAGTAAAATGCTTGCACGTGGAGCTCTGTGGAAAACAAAAAAAAAGTTAAAAAAAAAAAAAAAAAAAGTAAAAAGTCATAAATAATAACCCATTCATTGTGTATGTGCTACCACCAGCGCCGCCGTTATTTGACGGCGCATGAATACTCACAGAAAAGTGCTGCAAGAATAAAAAAAAGAAAAAGAAAGTCAGATTAAATATTCCTTCCGCAACAATTTTAAGACCTTTGAGTAATGAATTTAAAACCAATTTGAGACATTTCTAATGAATTTAAGACATTTTCAGGCCTTACTTTTAGATACATGAATTTAAGACTTTTCAAGGATCCGCGGGTACCCTGCAACAGCGATGTCTCTTACCTTAAAGTGCTACATCAATAGCTTTCCAGGATCAATCCATTACTTCCTGCGGCAGGGGGACAGGCTAAGTTATCTGTGAAAATGGGGGTTTTCAAAACATCCCCTTTGTTGACAGAAAGTTGAACTCGCCCATCCTGACATTCAGCATCGCGGTGACGCAGACCTCCTGTCAGTTTCTGTATGGTGACACCGTTTCCCTCAGTGGAAACGAAGCTTGTATTTACTTTTATTTCACAGATAAGAAACAATAAATTGTCAAGACAGTAAAGCCTCCACTAAAATAGCATTTTAAGTTGTGCGTGTGATTTATCCTTTAGGGATTTATACTTCGGGATTTATCCTGGCTTCATATGAGCAGAGGAAATCTCTGCTCGCCGCTAGGCTAATGTATACAATGTAAAATGCCATAGGCTGCCGCTAATAATGTTAGCATGTTGTATTTGTTTGGAAAACATGTTTAGTATAAGACAGTTGTTTTGTCGGTGAATGTTGTGAGTTGTAATGGAGCCAAATTATGTACCGTTACCTTTGTTAAGTGTTGCTGTTGTCCCTGGTTTTATACGAGAAGAGGAAAGATAGCTAGACGCTAGGCTAATTTATACAATGTAAAATGCCATAGGCTGGTGCTATTAACATTAGCATGTTGTATTGGTGGGGGAAATGTATCCAGATAAAGACAAGTGTTTGTCTGTCAGTGCTGCTATTTATAGTGAAGCCAGTTTGCGTACTCGTGTTTGTAATTGTCTCTATTAAGCCACATTAAATGTGTGTTTTGAATTAACTAAACTTTACAGCACTTAACAGAGTCCTCCACTGCCGACTAGCATTTTGGAGGTGTAACTGCAGAGTGACACAGACACACCACCGAAGACGTAAATATAACGTGCAGATTTATTTTTTCCCACGACTAATCAATTAGTTGAAGATTATGTACGACTTCAGTTGACCAAGATTTTCTTTGGTTGACTACAGTCCTAGTTGTGAGCAGTTTTATGACCATGCATAAGTAAACATGCAACTACTTATTGGTGAGAGGCTCGTGCTCATGACAGCGCAAGATGTAAACATAAGTGGCATCCTCCTTGGCTGAGCTGTAAAGTTGGCTAGTTCAGTTATGATACGCGAGCTGTAGATGCTCCTATCTTTCTGAGCCTTGATACAGTAGTATAGTTTCGACACAAAACTGCATTCAACAAGGTCTGTGGACAAGCTGATAGCATGTAACTCCACACCAAAACAATCTAGATTGATGGACAGTACCACAGGTAAGAGGGAAAAAAAAGTTTTTGTTTTTTTTTATTTGCAGGTGAACTGTTCCTTGAAGCTGATGTGAAAACAGTCTCTCCCAAGATTTAGGAGCTTGGCCGCAGGGATCTTATTGAGCCACAAGAGCATTAGTGATGTTGGCCGATAAGGTCTGGCTTACAGTTTAGGTTTCAGTTCATCCTCAAGGTGTTGAATGGGGTTGAGGTGAGGGCTCTGTGCAGATCAGTCCAATTCTTTCACATAAAACTGGGAAAACCATCTATTTTTGGCTTAGCCATGGTGCTCATATGGTAGGCAGGGTTTTGAGGGAAATAATGAAAAAATCTGAACGTGAAATCATGCACTCAAATTGAAAGACATGCTCTTGAATAAAACTCCTTATCCCCAGATTGTTGCCTCAATATGGTAATGAGTGTCCATTCACTTTTAGGCATACAGTGTACTCTGTTTTACCTCTGTTGTGTAACTTTTCCTATGCAATGGTACATCTTGAGGGGTGGTTATGAAATGAAATCAGTGTTATTGTCCAACAAGATTTCTGTCTGTCTGTAGTGATTACGTATTCTGTCCTTTCACAATGCCTCCTTCGCGTTGCACCAGAGTACATCTGCAGCTTCACTGCCTGACATTATGATTTATCAATAGAATTAATTCACTTAAACAAAACAACACTAATTTCCTATCATATAGCTATACAGTGCGAAGATCTTACATGGAAGTTCCTACACTACATCAGTGAATAATGAAACATGCCAGAAAAGCTCCCTTCCTGTCATCCTCTTTGTAATTCTTGCTGCTTTGAAATGAGCTGCATTCAGACGTGCCACTGGAAAAGGGCTGTCTTTCATTACCAGTCAAGGCCCGTGGATGCCGGATATCTTCTGTGAACGCCCATTTGGGAAGATTAACTACAGGAATATGCTTTAGTGTCTGATAACGGGAGAGTCATATCACATCGCCCAAGGTGGTTTCTGGGGCAACAGCGTGGCCATCAATCAGCTGGGTGTAATCTCACGAGAAATCGTTGTCAGCATGCAAATTAGTGTCACAAATTCACACGCTGCCGGTGTGTACAGGACAGAAAAATTAGAAAATGTCTGGCACATACCACTGTAAAACTATAATAACAAATACAGGTGAAGAAAGTGGTTGTGTACGATACATGCAGCAGATATGTGTGTGTTTCCAACAGAGATATGACATCAAACTGGAGGTGGAGTTTAAAGGGAAAAAGTAATAAAACACTGGCATCAACACGGTGACTCATCATACAGTAGTGCGAAAGCATGACACCCTTTGTGCAGACATTTTTGTCTAGAACGCCTCATTGACTTGCAGGTTGCAGTGCATTTCAGCTGCAAATGTCTGTGTGTAGGGTCAATATCAGAATGATGGATGACAAGAACATTCAAGGCCTTTCATCTTTCAACCTTGTAAGATGAATCCAGTCTACAGACTCCTGGAAATTACAGCACCTGGCCAAGAAATAGTAAGGCACATAAAACCTCATAAAAGTCTCAGGTGTAGGATTTAGCAGCATCTAGCAGTGAGCTTGCAATCTGCAACCAACTGAAACTGTTAAACTGTGTCAAACATGCAAGAGTACAGTGGTCGGTATATTCCATTTCTTTAATTATATACAATACACTGTATGTAAACTACAATACGTCCCTTTTTATACTTTTTTGTAGAAATTAAATCAAGATGTTGGTAGGAGGATTTTGGAGACCTTGCTCCTCCAAAATACAACAACATAGGTCATTTATATCTAAAGAAATTATGACCCATATTTATGTCTTTTGTTAGGTGGCGACCTCTAGTGGCTGTAGTAATTACTACAGGAGGAAAGGAGGAAGTCAGGTTACATAGTACAAAGAGAGACAAAGTCCACTTAGTGTGGGAGGGGGGTTGGATTGGTCAAATAAACACAGGACTTTCTACCAGGAGTTTGGCGTTTGTGTTCCGTGTGAAACCAAAAATCATTATTTTACTACCTAACTTATATAACATGTTGTAGTCTATCACATATGAACTAAGTCACATGAGATATGCGACATTATGCTAACTTTAATAACAAAGGTACTTACTTTAATGATCTTTTTTCTTAACATAACCACAGGGTTGTGTTGCCTACACCTAACAGGGCTGCCCCGACTAAGAATTTTCCTAGGCGACCAATAGTCGTCATTTAGGACCATTAGTCGACTAGTCGCCCACATGTTTAGGATATTAATTTAATTATTAAATTATATATTTTGGGCGGGGCAACACAATGATTTGAGTTCAAGGTCGGAGAAAGAATAGTATCAGTTACATTGTTACCACTGCTACATCCACAGAGAAATACAAAACCTTATTGATGCACCTTAATTAATATAGGCCTATATTTCATCTACAAGTGCACGTCAGGCCGCCATGTTAATTTTTTTTTTTTTTTTTTTTTTTTGGCGACTAGCAACCAATGAAATCTTGCTGACTCATCTTTCTGGTCAACTAACATTTGGTCGACTATTAGGGGGCAGCGCTAAAACCTTACCACGTATTTTTGGCGCAACTGCAACCACTTCCCAACATACCCATAAATTTAAATCTGCAAACGTTGTCAGTCATCTACAAGCTATTTTGCCTTCCAATGGTAGGTGGGCTAATGTAGAAAACGCTCCTGGGAGTCATATTCAGAGGTAGGAACATACAAACTATGTGTTTGTATGGGTTGGAGAACTTGTTCAGATTTTGTTACCTTAAGACCAAGCAAGGCTAGCCGTTTCCCCGTTTCTTTGTGCTAAGCTAAGCTAAACAAATGCTGGCACTAGCTTCATAATAACTGTACAGACATGAGGGCAATATCAATCTTCTTATTAAACTCAGCAAGAAAGTGAATAAACCCATTTCCCATAATGTTGAACTATTCCCTTAATGATACATGTGTCAGATAACCTTTCAGAATGACAAGTGTATCAACCACTGGAACAGCAAGCAGGCCTTGAGCAGCTACTTTTAACAGCATACCCAAATAAACCTTGGCCTGAGAAGATGCATTGCATCAAGTTGCTGTAATAAAGAAGACTAAACATGACAGTCAATGTCTTTTAACATGTTGATACTTAGAGCTGCCCCCTGAAAGTTGGAGATTGGAATCAATGGAGAGTCAGAGAGTCCTAAGTTGACTGAGATTCTTCAAGTCGAGCAGTAAAATTTTTTGTTTGTTTTTTGTCAGTCATTGTCAGGTGTACTTTTAGGCATTTTTAGTTACAAAGTGGCCGCTCCTCCCTTTCACACTGCTCTCCAGGCAGCTGCAGACCCAGACCCAAGGTGTGTCTAACAGACAGAGGGCAGCTGCTCAGAGGAAGAGAGGCTTTGTCCAGTCAGGCTCTGAGAAAACGTTATCCTCTGCTTTCTGCTAACAAGTGGTGAATTTACAGTTTAAAGCAACTTAATATGACACAGTCTCTGATTTTTTGTTTCATATCTAGCGTCAGCAAAATATACTAAATATACTATACTATTATAATTTCCATTCTGCTGTTAGCATGGTTAGCATGCATTAGCTTGAAGGGCTAACTTGGCTTCTTTAGCCTACTATATCATGTGAATGCCACCATCACCCTGAACTCTTAAATTCTCTATAAAAAAAGTAACAAATAGTCAGATATTCATACTGAACAGTCAAATTTTATGTCTTGAGTTGTGTACAGCCCTAGTAATACTGTACATCTAATGTTGTCTTCTGTGTGACATGAAACCCTGCATGCTCCAGCTTTTGTCATCTGCATCACAACCCGTATGTACATGCCTCATAGACTCCACCACTAATGATGAAAACTACTGAGCAATTACAGATCGTAAATACAGTGATTGACTAACGCTGGAAAAAATATTAGCCATAAATAGCGTAGAAGATGATGTTTGAGCATCTTAAGGAGAAGCCCTATAACATTAAACTCCAGACTTCTGGTGCCACGGTACACTCATTAAGACATACATTACCTTTATCATTAAGAGCAGAGTTAATGATGCTAAAAGATGAATCCTCGGGGCACCGGCTTCCTGAGGAATATCATGCAACAGACTGCACACTTGTATGCACTGCAGGTCTATGCACTAAACCAGGTTAGCCTAAAGGACAGGGCTGAGTAGGCTGTTTTTCGACATTGCACCTGCATATCTGTCCCACTTTCTGCTGTTGTCTACAGCTTGCTGCTCATTTTAGATTGTTCTGTCTCTGGAGGCACAAAACCTATTAAATGAAACTAATACAAACAGGCAGTGAGGTGAGGTTCAGCGGTGGTGAAATTTTGGAAAAGTATCATGCTTTTGTTCAACTTCAACGACAGCCAAAGTTTTGGATCGAGTTGAAAAGCTGGCTGATGGCTTTACTGATCCCTTCGTCTCTCTGATACGCTGCCATTTTGCCACTAAACCACTCATTATTATTGGCTGGCAGTACACAGCATACTCCCTTTTGCTCTTTATCCATCTGTATTAATGTGCCAGTGTGTCCATACATGTTTTGGCTTCACAGAGTGGATCTGTGTTTGCGCGCCTCCCGAGGATGATTTACAAAGCATTGATTTTGAGGCTCACAGACTGAAGCACAATAAAAACTGTTGTTTATGTTCAGGCGGGCGGGTGTTCATTGTCAAGGGGAACAGCGTCTTATTTTAGGGCGATGTAGAGCACCACGAGAGTTAACACGACAAATCATCTCTTTTTAACTGCCAGGGACGCGGGGACAGATGAAGCCTGTGCAATCGGTTATACACCGGCTTTTTGCAATAAGTCAATAAAATTGCCTCCACCAGTTATATGAAAATGGGCCGTGGCAGGGCCATGCTATACATTTCAATAAAGGCTGCAGATTGGAAGTGCAGCGAGACAAGGACAGAGCTTGGAAAACAATATGTAAAAGTCAGGGCCAAGCCAGCAGAGTGCCAGGCAATCAGGCCAAATAGGGCTAAATGACTGCCTTAGTTCAAATGATTATGTGCAGCACATATAGACAGCTTTAAATCCACTTTTAAAGGTAGTAATGAAAACCCCTGCGCTATTAAAGTGGCAATTCAGTGACACAAAATCTGTTTTTAACACAACACACACTGACAGTTTGTCTTATAAAGGATGACAAAAACATGCATCACAACCCCTTCAAATGTTTGGAATTTTACAAAATGCTCTGTGGCCTGAAAAAAGAAACAATTTCCCTCTTACAGCTCAGAGAGGAGCCAAAGTCGAGACACAAATAAAAGGTCTGCTCCTTTGTATTAAACCCAGGAAACTAAACCTCCTTGATTGTGCAACACACCTTAAAATTGGAGGGTTGCAAGAGTGCTGGGGTTTAACTGATCACATTCAAAGCATGTACAAAGCTAATGTGCTTCCACCTGAAATCAAGTGAAGTGATTCTAATTAAAGGATTTGACCCGTAGGTTTCTTTGTTGCTCAGTGTATGTCAGTGTGCGGAGACACGCATGGGCAACCAGGAGCTAACACAAGGTCTTCAACAGCTTACTGCCGAAAGGCTCAGCTTAGGAGAGGGATATAAAAAGGATTTCAAAGACCTAGATATTCCCTGGAACACACTTAGGACTATAATGAAGAAGTGGAGGAATTATGGAATCACCGAAAATGGTTCCACATAACTGTCTTTGTAAAGAGCCCTTGTGGTTCTTTAAGAAGACACATGGGGTTTTCTCAGGAGCTTCAAATCAAAGTGCAGAAATAGCTGCGCTTGAAATAAATCCTCCATCTTGACTAAAACAATATGAGCAGTAAAAGTCATCGCTCGCATGATTAAATGATTTATAGGCCAAATTTCCTCTGATCAATAAAAATAAATCAGCTAATAACAATATCAAATAACACAAAATCATCTTTAAATGCCACGGCTGATAAGCTGGCTTTATGGATTTTTCTTTTTTTTAGGCTGCGAAATGTTAACTTGAAGGGACAGTTCACCCAAAAATCAAAAATAAACATTTATCCCCTCACCTTTAGTGCTGCTCATTAATCTAGAATGTTTTAGTGTGAGTTGCCAGGTGTAGGAGATATCAGCCATAAGGATGTCTGCCTTCTCTTTATTATAAGGGAACTAGATGGCTTTCGGGCTGTGGTGCTCAAAGCGCCAAAAAAAAAAAATAATAATACATTTTTAAAAAACGAAACAGCAACGTCTCTTTCCAGAGCACCGCACTCTGAGATGGAGCAGCAGAGCGCAGAGCTGAGTGAATGTGTTACTAACTTAACCGTTCGTTAATTCACATAGAAATATAACGCTCTGTGTCTTCGAAACATGGTATGCGATTAAATTTAGGTTTTGAGCCATGACTTCTTATATTTTGGATCCCAATGACACAACAAGACGACATTTTCAGACTCCTGTGTAGCCAATAGCCCTGTGGTGGCGAGTCATGTTTTGCCTGCAGCTAATAAAATGACATCATTGTGACGTTGGCCCTTAAAGGGTCTATACAGTCTATGGTTGTGAGCAGCTTCATGTAGGAACTATTTTCTTTCTACAAAACTACACTGGCAGACTGTATCGCCATGCAGAAGGAAGCATGCATCTACTGCTGACACCTGAGCTGGCTACTGTTACGGCTCAGCTGAACATTTCACACTGTCACAAGCATTAGCTTTTTGTCCATGAGTACATGTATGCTTCCTTCTGCGCAGTGATGCATTTGATGGAAATAGATCCTACATGACACTGCTAACAAAAAGGTCTGTGGATTACCTTAAAAGTAAAGACTTTTGAGCTTGAGGCACCACAAGCCGAGTGCCGCCTAGTTACATTACAATTGAGAGAAGGCAGACATCTCTATGGTCCTGGGGTTAACTGTCTCTTTATAAATGAAACCTCGCAAAAGAGCCAAAAAAACAATAAAGACTTTCAGCAAAGTGTCCCTGATCAGCTAACTGGACATACAACTTACTGAAGTATCTGTCAGTAGCCTCACAAAGCCAGCCCACACATTTCACTTCTCTCACTGTGGTCTGGAAAGGCTCAATGTGCATTTTTTAAATAAGCTAGAGCACAGTTATGGATCCCGCTGGGATGATTCCACTGCTGAGGCTTTAAGGTTAAAGGAAAAAAATCCACCCACACATTTACATTGTTCTGTTCCAATCATTTTTGATAGTAAAGTTAATACCCACAACCCAGATGATTGCCCCTGTAGGTTAGAAAACATCACATCAACACTTTAAGCTACTGATCTTATCCAGGGCAAACTTTCTGCAACTGCTCCACTGACTATGAATCTGACATCAGCTCTACAGTATATGCCTTAAATGATATTCCATCCAAATGTGCCTAAATTGAATGTTCCAGTTTTCAATCAGAGAACACTTCAGTTTAAGGCACTGGTTAAATTTTGGCAAGAAGACAAGAGTGAGCCCTGCAAAACAATGTGGGAAATAGAACTGCACTTTTAGAAGTTAAATAGGAAAATTCAGAATAAACAAGTGAGAAACAGAACAAATGCAGATGCTTTCAAACAGGACACAGATGCAACCGAATGATTTAATGAGTACATAAAAGCATGAGAATCATTTGCTACGGCCCCTTAAGGTCGTTACATCTCAAAACAATTCAACAGCTTTGGGAGGTTTTGGAGCGATGTGTTTAAACTGTATCCTTCACCGTCATCAAAACACTAAGTGATTTGAATTTGAATCGAAAGTTCAAATTTGTTGCTTGAACTGAAAAAACAAAAACTAATTACTTGTGTTTCTGAATTTCCAGAATTGTACAATAGCAAACTGAGACCAGACACAAAAAGGTATTCACTTGTCTCGCCTCTAAGCTGAAAACTGAGGTAGTAACAGCACTGAAATGACATCTGTATAAATGGGACAGCCAGCCTGATGGGATCTTGGGGACCATGGGTGTGTCCACAAATCGGGCAAACAATGAGATTCAGGAGCTCCTTACCCTCCGAGCAGAGGACGAGATCAGCTGCCATATAACAAGGGTGGTAAATGATTGCTATTGCCATGTTATGCCATTGTTAGTGATTATAAAGCACTGCTGGCAGGTATGTTATATGTCACACTAGAGGCCTACGCTGTTGTGTTACATGCCACGCCTGCCATGCCTCTTTTAATTCTGCAATGCTAGGATGCTATCTAAAATCACACACCGGAGAAGAATGATGCCGCTGTCATTTGGTTCTGTGTAAAAATGCAAAGGCGGCATGAAGGAGGGACTTCACAGCAACTCCATAGTGCCATTTCTGTGATGACAACCATTTGTCACAGCGGCCACACCCTTTGTTGTCATGAACGGGGAGAATAGCTACAGAGACCAAAACCGTTTTGTTTGTACCAGGCTGTAAACATGTTTATTTCTGCTTTAAAGCTGGGCATTTTAACATGGAGGTCTATGGGAGGTGACTCACTTTTGGAGCCAGCCTCAAGTGGCCATTCATGGAACTGCAGTTTTTAGTGTTTCCGCAGTGGCATCTTGATTCAGCCTTGGAGCCTGCTGCTTGGTAATTGCATAGAGTGGAAACAGTCTACAATTAGCACCTGCCACTTGCCAAATGCAGGTTAATTGTTGGCAGTGGCGTGTAAAATCAAAGAAAAAAGGCACAACAGAAAGGCATCATATGAGGACATCACATTTTGGTTAACTTGAAATCAAGTTTAATTAGGTTGTATCCACACATGATTTTAAGCTAACACAGAGTTGGAAGAGGTATAGATGTTTCAGTAAAAGTAGCAATAACTTTGTTGGGGTGGCACTTGATGGGTGTCAAATGACTCGCCACACCACAGCGGTGCTGGTGTGTCACTCAAAGCACGTGGTGGCCAAGGATATGTCAATCTTGGAACCCATCAGCTATAGGTCTGATGACAAGGAGCCAAGAGCCATTATTTCAGGCTGATGCAGTGTAGCCAGCAGATACCTGGGCCAAGACTTCCTTTTATTTGTGCTGGTAACTTCAGCTGACCGCTATCTGCATACAAATGCAGATAAGTGGTAAAAAGCTAATATCAATCTAAGTTGTCTTGAGACTATCACCGATTGGTTCCGGGATTGCATTTAAGCAAAGGCATTCCACTCTCCACTGCCTGTTTGCCTGTGTTTAAACATGATTGGTCAAAACTACTCGGACTACAAAAGAAAACACTAACAATACCAAAATTTTGTCTCGTTGTTTATACTGGACACAATGATGACTGAGTGGAAAAAATAAGTTTCAAATACTAAAATATTTTTGGAATTTCTCTTTTCCACTGAAAAACGCTCCAGTTTGAGATGACATTTGTCTTTAAGATAACCGGCTCTACAGCACAAAGACCAATCAGATCAGAATGGGATACATTCAGCTCTCATTCTCCATATTGAGCATATGGACTGACATGTTGACACATTCTAGACGACTGAGTAATTGTCTGTAACGTCTGTCACACTGCATAACTGTCAATTCTGACAAGTCATTATGTATCATATTCTTCAAGTCATCTTTGCATTCATACAAATGAAACACCCGCAAACGTTTTGGCTTACTGATTTAAGAAGATGTTCATGCCCACTGAAAAAAGAAAAAATGCTTTAACAGTAAATGTTATTTAAATTACTAATCATGATCAATTATTTTGGCAGCGGTGTTCAGCTCTCATAGTGTATTTCTGTGAGTCTGTGGATGTAACTGCTATACAGGCTCTGTTTGTATTTCATTTTTTTTTATACTGTCTAAAACAAGTGTTGAAAAATGTCTGCAGCATGGAGAACATGAGCACAATAAACCCGTGAAGAGATATGGCTATTTGTATACATCTCTCTGGATATCTGACCAAGGCCATTCAACACATAAGTTTGCCCTGAGCACTGTAGCGTGGGTTTAGGATATATAAGGATAAACAGTGTGACTGGGGAAGCAGAGAGTGGCCTTTCTTTTCATCCTGATTTCCACTCCGAGCACATGTACAGTACTTTACAACTGCAGGATCAAACACAAAAACAATACAACACAAAGGCTCTTTGTTCTTTATTTTTATTTTCTTTGGCGAGGGAAAGTTAAAAGCGTGAGGACGGGATGGATAAAATTGTACTTTATTTAGAGAAACTGAGGTCCTGCTGTCTTACATGATGAGGTGGAAAGTCCCACTGTGTCTCTGTTAGGGAGTGGAGTGATACTGGACGAAACAAACTGCAGCCTAGAAACAAGCCATGATCATGTTTTGCTGCAACAGTCCGTGCAATATTTCTAAAAACAGCCCTAAAACTTTTCATAATGCAAACCACTGCATTTTAGCCTCTCTATTAAGAAAGCATTTATTTAATGGTTTCACCATCTCAGATGCCTCATTATGCACCAGCTCACTTTACTGAGTGTGACTTGTGGCTCTTGCACTGAAGACCATGAACCCTTTCATCCAGCAGAGGGCAAACTTAGCCCTGACCTGCAGCTCTCAGCTATTGCATGTCAGCACATTGCTATATTCCACTGAAACTCCTCTTTGTTAAAAGCAGCTCATTTGCATCATATGTCCACAAAAGTAATACAAGAAGTGGTAAAAATCCACTGTGACAGGCTCTGACAGCATGAGATATTTTAGGATGCAGCACGTTCAGTCCGGGTTGATGGGTACTGAGGCTGCTGGGGGCACACAGTGGATATGCTTGTGATTTTAGATATGGCTCAAGTGTCTATCTCCCAACCAGCGGCGGCTGTTTACTGTTGTGTGCGCCATTTGTCTCTTAGGGCCTTGTTGACTGCTTGTGATACGCCACCAGATGGGCTGTCATGACCCAAGCATTTTGCCAAGCCAACCGCTCACTCAAAGGGCCAGGGAGGTCTCAGTGACTCATGCAATTACACTCCCCGTGGTGTCAATCATTCCCAGGAAAAACACAGCCACGGCCGAGCTGTTGCAGCAACACCAACACAGCTTTTGACTATGAATGTGCATGTTGTGTTTGCATGGTTTTTTTTTTTTCCTGAGCTAACATACTGTAATAAAGCCCCTGTTTCCTCAAAGGATTTCTTCTGTGTAGAGTGAGCTCAGGCAGGAGGGAGCACGGCTACAGCACCTGATGATTAAGTGCACACACCAGTGGTTATTACAAACAGAAATGCCACTACAGCAGAATTAGCAATCTGCAATGCATTTAAGAAAAAAAAATGCTTCTCCAACTGGTGTTAAAAGTGAGAAAATCTATTCTCTCTGTGTGTTGCATTATTCATTTCACAGGGGTAAGCTCTCAGGTGTGGCTCCCAGTGTAATTTCATTGTGTACACTCTGAACAAGTTCGCATACAAATACAGAGAGAGGCACGAGGTGTGTTTGGGATTTTTTCCCCCCGGAGTCAAGACGGCTTTGCTCACATTGCAACCAGGCAGCAGCTTTTATGTGTTGGACACCAGCATGAAAGAGCAACTTCAAAAGCAAAGATAGAGAGCAAAGGCTGTACTGTACAGCAGTTTGACCAATGACAGGGCCTCCACCTCCACAGTCATCACAAGGAGAAAAAGATTACTGGTCCTAATGAGCAGCAGAGGTTCCTCAAGTACACAAATTCAGAGTGCAAAGATGATTGAGATAGGCGTACTACTGCCATTTTATGAAGAGTGCAAAAAAAAGAGGAAAAAAAATCAATGATGATTTCCATAGACCCAAGTGAGGGAGTTGGAGTGATAACCGTGCATTACAATGGGCTCGCAGTGTAATGAGAGCAGGGATCAATACTTGGCACATTCGTGCCGGTGTTTGCTCTGCTGTTGGCCAACAAAGCCACGGTAATTAAGAAGTCTACCCTCAATCCACATACCTCTCAGCTTAGCTCCTGTGCTCCTTGAATTATCCGTTTAGCACTTCTGCACTCTGAATAACTGGGTGTCATGGTCATTTGTATTCTGATGGAAGCTCAATAACTGCAGAAACAAATGAGTTTTAGTTTAAAACACACACACAAAAAATCTTTGTAGTAATGAGATAGACAAATAAACCTCAGGGAATTTCCAATTATTTGACAGGACAAAAGTCCAATACTGTCAACTGACAGATTTAGTCAAGTGATCAATTTATATTTGGGCAGCAGCAGTTAATACATATTCATTGCAGGGGATCGTCAATTTAGTTTTGGTTTTTTCCCTCTCCCTCTCTCTCAACCGAGTCACACAAATTAAACTTTCATATTCTCATTATGAAACTATAATCAGAAGAATTGGGGGATTTTCTGGGCTTTGCAGATGCAGAGATTAGCAAAGTTGCAAATGGTTCTGAAACTGGGGGAAGCTAATTGGGATTTAGTGTGCACACACTGCGCTGCAGGGCTTTCGAGGGCTAAGATAATCAGACTAGCCTGCTGTGACTGAGACAAGACAAAAGAAAAAGGCGCAGCAGAAACTACTGAGTCAAAAGTAAGTTAAGCTCTGACGTGATCTCAGAGCAAAGGGACTCCTGCGAGCTGCAAAAATCCTACATTTATTAAATGTAGCCAAAATACATATCAAATCTGTGCAGAACAAATGATGTAACTAGTGCATGTTATCATGGAAAGTCTGTTATAAACGACTGATCAGCCCTCAACCGAAGAAGAGACAGTAAAGGATTAAGGCAGTGGATTATGAATACATTGTGAGACACAGCAAGACGCCCTTACAGGTGCACATACTGCAGTACCACACTGCCCTCTAGTGGTCACTACATGTCCTGACACTCTTTAAGCACAGTAAAACTGCCATACAATCTCCTCCTAATTCTGATCTTTCAAACCAGTCAGTTAACACACAACATAAAGGAAGAGGTAATTGTGCATCAGTGAGGTATAATGTGCTTGTTTTCAATTTACTAACAAGGACAAACATTAACAAAACGGTTTGATGTTGCATGATGTCATTTACATTTCTTTATCCTGCAAGGTGACCATCACCACAACACTAATCTGGGTATAAACTGCAATGTGCGTTACTACGTGCTGGCTTCTTGAGCTCGATATATGATCATGCTTAAAGCTAAAGAAGGTAACTTTTTTTTTAGCATTCATTCATTCATTCATTCATTCATTCATTTTCCATTACAGCTTATCCTGTTAGGGGCATTAGACATTAGGCGAGAGGCAGGGTACACCCTGGACAGGTCGCCAGACTATCACAAGGCTGACACATGGAGACAGACAACCATTCACACTCACATTCACACCTACAGCCAATTTAGAGTCACCAATTAACCTGCATGTCTTTGGACTGTGGGAGGAATCCGGAGTACCCAGAGAAAACCCGTGCTGACACAGGGAGAACATGTAAACTCTGCACAGAAGGAAATATGACAAAAGTTTATTTTTTTTTTAAACTATCACTCTATCCTGACAGCAGTATATGAGGCAGATAATGTGTGGGGAAAAAAAAATCAATGCTCCTCTGCCTCCTCCTAGTGCTCCTAATGGCATTTTCAAGAAGCACAAAACAACCAATCAGAGCCAAGTGGCCTCAAACACAGCTGTCAATCATGTCAACCACTGTTCCCTAACTGCGGTCAAACTAGGAAGCACTGATCAAATATGAGTCAAGATTGTATCGCTGCATTGCCTATTTCCCATCTCTAATGTTTTCAAAGATGTATTTTAGTGTACTGTTTAGCTGTTAATTAAGAAAGTTTATGACCTGACCGGTGGGAAGTGCCTCATTTTGGCTCAACTGTTTCTAACATGACAGCCGGGTCAGTTGAACAGTATACTGAATTATGTTTCTGAAAACATCTGGGGCAAGAAAAAGGTAATGCAGTTACAGAATCTTGATGCATATTGGAACAGCGCTGCCTAGTTTGACAGTTTGATCCTAGTTCACGAGCAGTGATTGACATGATCAAAAGCTGCTGTATTGGAAAAGGCCTCGTGTTGGCCAAAGTCTCCCGTCATGTGCTAGACATTCTAAAGCCCTAAAGATCTGTTCTCTCGGACCACTTGAATAACAATGTGCTCAAAGGTTATTATGGGATTTTTGGTCCAATGATGCCAAAATTAAAGTGCCTACAGCAGCTTTAATATGAATTTTTATAGGCTATAATCCTAAGAAAAACAACTACAAGGACAAAACACTGCTTTATCATCTGATCTCACTGTGGGAGGCAACACGTTGCGGAGATTTTAACATAAAAGGACCTGTCGCCTGCTGAATGCATCACAGCTAATGATTGTTTTCATTATAGAATAAGCTACTGATTGCGTTCTTGATTCTTGATCATTTCCGCCATAAAATATCAGAAAACAGTGAAAAAAATGTTCATCAAGTTTCTCTGCAGTCCAAGACCATGTCTTGTTTTATCAAACCCAAAGATATCCCATACAACCATATACAAAATAGAGAAGAAGCTAGTTTTCACACAGAAGAAGCTAAAAGTAAAAAATGTTTGGTATTGTTATTAAAAACAAATCATTGTCACTGCAGTTCTTCTAAATATCATCAATTTGTTAAGATATTTGGAGATATAGTTTATTTTTATGTGTACCTTGGCTCCTCCAAACTGCCTCATCTCTACTGCTGCTAATGACTTCCTACTTTTCCCAAAAGACCTTCTGACAACCCCCAGAAATGGGACTCCCTCTCAGAGCTTTATTTGTGCAGGCAGATAGAGTAATAATGTGAAAAGAAAACACAATGGGAGCAGTGTGACAGTTAAAATTACTAAAAAGCTACCAGAAGGGGAGGCTTTATTGCCGCAACAAAGCCCTGAGATGCTGCTGCACTGCATGATGGTCTTTAGAGGCTACTGTCAGTGGAGAAACTGTCTCTTCAATTCTCTCTGAGTCTTGAAAAAAAGGCTGCTGATCTGTGATAAGAGGGACAAAAAAATACAGTTGGTGATGCAGATAACCGGATCATCTTCTCTGGATTGAAACACCTTCTAAGCTGCTCTCCATTTAGCCTGTTAGCTTTGGGAATGACAAAAATACACCAAACAACAACATGGGCGCAGGAATGCTGGCTACATGGCCAATAGCTTCTTTTAAAGTCTCTTTTTAAATGTTTCGGGGTCAGTCATGAAAAACAAGACATGCAACCTGCAGAAATTGCATTACATGGAATTCTCAAGGACCCTCAAATAATCTCAAGACACAGCACACTTGCTCCTGTCTCGTTTCAGGTGTTTACGAACCTGTCAGAGCTTGTCACAAGCTGATGACCATGACCATGTGAGGCTTATCCTGTTGGGAGGCCTGCAGAACACATGCAGACCTAATCAGAGTGTCATTAATCCACGATGAAACGTCTCTGTGGCCGACTGTCAACATGACTGGAAATAGAAACTCCACAGAGGGAGAGAGGCAACTCATCAAAGAGAAATTCTCTGCAGCACCAAAGCTTTAAACAGGCACAAATAACAAAACCCCAAACAGTTTGAAATTGCAGACAATCCTGCCGGCGGGCTAAAAGTGGCCGCGGGACAGATAATGAAACGGACACTGCTGTCTGGAGACAAAAGTGTCTGGAGAGGTGTTTAGTCTGAATCTATTTTCTCTCTCAAAGTTGATGTGTAAGAGGAGATGAAACACCCCAGAATTAGAACAAGCAGTGAGTGAAAGCACCTGCAAATATTAAAGGGTGGACACCAATATCACCCTGTGGAATATGCACTACACTGCAGATATGAAGCGAAGGGCAGTATGTAATAACGGCAACAGTGGATTAAGAATACATTTCAGACAGTTATGGATTCTGTTATGGCAGAGGTTTGCTATCTTTGTACTCTCACAGCACTGTCCAGTGAACATAAGAAGCGCTTGAATTAAAGTGGGTGCTATTTAACACCATTTATTATACAAAAGCGAATATTACAATACTCTTTTCAACTGTCGCTTGAATTGTTTAGGTCAGTTTGGTCAAGTTTTCATTTGTAGTTCCAACATTCGTACTGGCAGATGATGTACGCCTCCACCACTTATCCATTCCTTTCATCTATTTCATTCAACCGGTTTCCCATGGAAGTTCAGCCTGCCTCAGGAGCTGCTGATCTTTCTATAAACTGCAATAACCCGAGATATTCTCTGCACAGCCATCACTGTGTGGTTTGGATCGGCCACCAAACAGGACCAGACTACAACAGACAGTCAGAACTGTGCCAGCCTGCCCTCCATCCAGGATTTATGCACCACCAGACTCAGGAAACAGGCAGGTAACATCACTGCAGAGAAGACCCTCTACATCCTGGTTCAACTTCTCCTCTCTGGTAGATGCTACAGAACACTATATACCAAAACAACCACACACAAAAAAATAGTTTCATTCCACAAGCTGTCACTCTGATGAACACTTAATACCAGTCTTTAGTCTCAGGAATACTTCCTGTGGAGCCACCCTATAACCCTACGACACCAAGCAATAGGGTTGCAATGATATAAGATTTTCATGGTACAGTAACCTTCCTCGAAAACATCATGGTTTCATGGTGAACACTAACACAGAATTATCATTATCATTAGGGGTTTTTTTGGCTGATGGGATTCTCAGTCTAGTTGCATTTTTTCCAATACTGTAGACAAGCAAATGTAAAGCGTATACACTTTCACAGTGTACCGCTGCAACCCTGCACTGTAAACATGAAACTATCTGTCAAACATAATCCAAGTACACTGTATACACCGTATTGTCAAATCAACTAACCTCATTCATATAAGCAACCTGTTACACCTAACATTTTATATCTATTCAACCATCATTTGCACTCTGCACATGTGCACTATTGACCATTTTACTTCACTGTGATTACTTAGCTAACCATTTTAGCCATTTATTGCTTTCAGCTAACTAGCCTATTTAAACCGTGTATTACAATTTGAACTGTTGAATCACTACATTATTAAATATAATTTTTACATAACTAAATAGCTATTTCAACCATTCATTAATGACATTTACCCAACCATTTTAACTACCCCCCACCCCCCTTTTTAACGAGTTAGCTTACTATCTTAGCACTTTACCCATCCCTTTAAGCTAACTGCTTATACTGTTTCTCCAACACATTTATCTGACTATTTGAACTATGATGACTTTTAGCCAACTGTCACAATATTCTGCCTGGTTGCTTTAACTTACTATTTTAGCCTTTTGTTACCTTTAGCTAACTATTATATTCAAACTGTGTATTACTTTTACCTTTTTTACAGTTTGGCCTGTTGATTCATTTTAGCCATTTATCCATTGCATTACTGAATAGCAATTTCAACCATTAGTTCATGACATTTTCCAAACTATCTCCACCCCCACGCCCTTTACTGCGTACTTACTTTTAGCTAGCTACTTTAGCAATTTACCCATCCCTTTTAGCTAACTGCTTAACTGTTTATCCAACACAGTTATCTATTTGAATTTTTCATACATGACTTTAACTTTTCCTGTAACTGTTACACAATTTTTCCACTCGCTGGCTTGTAATTCATTATTTTGACATATTAAGAGACCTGGGTACAGCATTGAGGGCAGAACCCTGTTCATTCCTATGAAAGTTGCTCAGTTGCACATAAAGCCAATAAAGCTCTTCTTCTGTGGTTTGAATTTAAACAGATGATCGCTGTTTCCAAATCACTGGGCCCATAGAGCAGGTGTACTAGAGACGTCTGCCAGCCGAGCCAGCTACTTCTACTTAGCGCTCTGTTAGGGAAGTGAGTCATTTCATGGGGGACTGTTAACACTCACAGAAATTTATCTACTCATTTACAGACATCTCTATCCCAATGTAAGTCCATGAGGAAAAAGTATTTTTGGGCACAATGGCATCGTGTGCCGAACCCTTGAGTTGTAATTCTACTGTTTGGTCACTACAAAAATTGGCTTCAAAGCCCGGCACACTTCCTGGGGCCTGGATTTCACACACAATTACAATACCCTATCCTTAGGTGTTACAGCCGGCTCGTTTTTTGTTTTTTTCCCAATCAAATCCCGATTTCTATTTTCTGTTTATTTTATTTTTTACTTTTCTTGTTTTTTTGTTTTTTGTAATAACTTTGTGAAGCTACAGTTCTTCCACGTAGCCCCTGGGGTACACGTTGCCTGTTACGGCTGGCTGGAAATCACTTTATTATGGGATAAAACCCTTAACTATTAGAGTTCTGGCTATAAGAATACAATAGCTTTAACTTTTTTCCCCCATTTATGACACAACTCTTCTCATATTTTAACATTTATCCTACATTATTTGTCATTTAAAAACTGGACTTAACAAAAGATCAAACACGCAAAGCAATGCATGATTAAACCGTCATGCATTCTGCAGGCTCTCTGCATGGTTTTTCCTGTGAAGTCTCTGGATTCTCGGTGTGAACTATTACGGCCTGCATCCTCACACTGAGAGAGAAATAGAAAAAACTGTCGGTGCTAATTAGACCAACTGTGTTAACCAACGCAATGCAACAGTGTGTTGTTAATTCCCGTCCACACCCATCAGGACTCATTTACCAGATCATTGTAAACACCTCTTATGAGTGAACACCTTCTCCAATCAATACACACATCAACTCCAAATATTTGTAGCCCCCCAAAATCAATATTTGTAAACAGTGGGAAATCTGCTGTGGATATTCCATGTGTCAAAGCTGCTGGTGATAAATAAGCTTTCATACTTCATCATCTCCACTGATCGTGCATGTTGACAGAGCCAGATGTGTTGGGAATGAGAGCAGCCCCTGCACACACACAAACACACACAGCAGAGCATGTTTCTCCTCTAATGGTTTCACTGGAAAGACTCTATCATACAGTCCCCTACTCACTTTCTTTCCTCCCACATTCCCCAGCTTTTCTCCCCCAACCTCCCTTTCATCCCACCTCCACTCTCCCACACCCAGCCCCCTCTTCTCCCTGTTGACTATCCATCCACACAGCAGCAGCAGCAGCAGCAGCATACATCCTATATGTGGGTCACAGGCTTAGTAAAACAGTGCCGGTGTGGCACACTGTCATCATCTTGGATCTCGTACAGCAGATGACTGTGAAGTAAGTGATCAAGAGCTTTGAGAGGGAAATTACATCAACTGCACCTGCTCTCTGCATCATTTTTTATTGCCTGAGAAAAAAACTTGCAAAAATAAGTATTAATTTTGCAGCGTGGACAACACAAACTGGCTTGTCTTGTTCACAAGCTTCCAACGTGCCTGTAAACTGCCAACTAACATCTTTCACTTTCATTAAGCCGATTATTGCAGCCAACAGATTGTACCCGGGACGGAATTTACAACATCTCCAAAGCGCACAGACGCGCAATAACCCAACAAGCAGAGAACAACGCTTACCAAAGCTTTCCCTAAGCTTGCAAGCACCCAGCATCACAGCCATGCTGCCTCAGGAGCTGCACCATCCATGCCTGTGCGCTCGAGACAAGCAGGAGTAGAATAAATCACAACTTCTCCCAATAACTCTCTTACCTTTCCAGCCTTGGAACACCTGCGATACGCATTCGTGGCTCCTGCCGTTTGATTCATGGCGAAAACTTCTGCGAAAAGAGAAATACAGTCATGCAGTTTTACAGACAAAGTTGGAGTTACATTCAAAAGCACGTAAAGCTGGTGAATGTTTGGTTTACCTGGTGCGCTGGAGTCGCCCTCGCTGTGGATCTTCCTTATCTGCTTGCAAAGCGCGTGTTTGATATTCAGAGATGCGTAAAACTGTTTAATGCTCTCCCAGTTGTAGTCCAGAGAATTTCACGACACCTCCTGTTTGTTGTTGCCAGCAAAGTGCTGCTGATCAGTCACGAAGTCAAATGTAAATCCGATGAGAAGTTTCCCTCCAAATCTGCTGACAGAAACTGGCAGATTAAACTCCACTCACTGTATTTCAGGACAGTTACTCATTTGTATATACGCACTTCCAGGATGATAAAATGAACACTAACCTGCTCACATTGACGGAGCTGTGCGCTTGTGTGTGTGTGTCTGTGTGTATGTGTGCGCAGCAATTGCGCAAGCGCACCGCATCTGACAGCCTGACTACATGGGGTTGAGGAAGGAGCCTGTCAACACTGCTCGCCCACTCCAGAGCAAAAAAACAGCAGTAGGGACTGCAAGGTACACTGTAATCATGCATCATGAGGTAAAATATAATGCTAGACTGTGAAGAAGTGTTTATCAAAAACAACCAAGTAAAATACTGTATATTTATGAGTATCTACAATTTTCCCACTTTACAGTCAAATCAAGACAGTATATAATTTATTTTGAGAAATTTATTGAGAAAAAATATAAATACAAATAAAACTGCTATGCTGCAACAGGCAACCACACACCGCCATCCTAGATATTCATAAACAAATGTATTCATCAGGACAACTTAATGAATCGCTACAGTTACTATCACTACTGGTTCTATTATGAAGTTCAGCATGTGGTTTGTCCAAGCTGTGTTGCCGTACCCCAGTTGCTCAACTACTGTGGTTAAGCAATCAGTGTCAAACACTGTTTTATGTCTCTATTTCAGCTAGCGAACATCCAATACATTCTGAGCATATTCTACGTTAGGATCCCTTCGGCCTCATGTACACATCAAACCATGCGTTTGGTAGTGAAGCCATCCACAGAATCTAACAATGTGATATTCCCAACTTGAACAGGTAGTGTAAATTGGCTGTAGACTGGTGACACCAAGCAGACAGTCCGACACTTAAAGTGGCCATACCCTAATTATGCGTAACTTTAAACCTCACTAACATTTAAACAGGTGAGTTATATGAAAATTTACCGCCTGTACTGTTGTCATAAACAGAGAAATTAGACACAAAGACCCAAACTGTTTATGTACCAGGCTGTAAACATGTTTCTCTCTGCGTTTTCTGGGCATTTTAACATGGGAGTCTATGGAGATTGACTCACTCTTGGAGCCAGCCTCAAGTGGCCATTCATGGAACTGCAGTAAATTGTTGGCAGTGGTGTGTAAAATCACAAAGAAAAGGCGCAACAGAAAGACATGTTGTAGCTGCCATATCCTCCTGAGACCCTGTGTCCTCATATGATGACATCACAGTTTGGGTCTACTTGACCTTATACTTAATTTTATTTAAGTTAGACTTGTTGTCGTTGTTCGTGGACACTTTTTTGTGCTGCCTAGTGGAAACAAGAGTAAAATACGCTAATCCATGGAAAAACAAGATGGCAGCCATCTCTTCAAAGTCAGTCTGCAACCCATCCCAACACAAAAACAGACAAGGTAGAAAGCCTTATCAGATTTTATGGTTGAAACTTGTTTATTTAAGATTAATACGATTATGATGAATGTTTGTAAGTTGATATGGCAACAAATTTTAGCAACAGTAACAAGATGAGACACTATTAATTAGGAAGTACTCATTTTAGGACATTGGGACTTTATTGTTGTCTTGTTTGAGGACATTGGGACTTTATTATCATTGAAAATGTTAAGTTTTTTATACTTATCCCATCCTACTGATCCCAAATAGCTAGGAGAAATTAAAAATGCATGCCCAACAAAAGTTTGGGAGGATACAAACACAGCGCTATTCAATGAAAAAATGAGCTCAATATGAAGGCTGTAACACACATTATATACCATTATTCTTTACATTAAATTATGTCTAAATTATCTAAATGTTATTCCTGTGGTTTTACCAGTGGTAAAACTTTTGCCTGTCACATCTCAGATCCTGAAAAAAGTTCATTTCAGACCCTGAGTGGATTTGCAGGTGCTAATCAGTCAGCCATCTCTAATGTTAGCTATCATAGCTAAATTACCTGCAGATAATTAGCCACACAATCACCCAGGGACCAACAATTGTGCTCATGGGCGTATTCAGCTAACATTAATGACTATCACATTATATTTTATATTTGTGAGATAGCCAACGTAAAGTCTAAAGTGTCAATCATTTATTGTTGACCTGACAGTAGCTTTGTTATATTGCATATCCTGTATAGCTGTACTTGCGTATTATAAATAATAAAATGTGAAATGAGTTTTCAAATTAATTTTTTTTCCTTTGTGGGGGTAAGGACTCCCAGACCAGTGCCTGGGGGCAGATCTGGTTCCCCCAATGCTGACTCCATGGCTACGGCCTTGAGTCAAATTAAAACACAACTGCAGGTTGATTTGTCTCATTCTTTTTAAAGTGGCCTCATACCAACACCGAGTGACCTCCATCAAATTCAGATAAGATAACTGACACCAACAATTACAAGTGACAAATTATTTGTGACAATTACAATCATTATCTCAACATGAGGAAGTGAATTTGTTCAGTTTCAATTATAGCATAATAAATGAATGTTACAAGGGCAAGCTTCCACTGAAGTGTGACAATTAGGTGGACGGGGTGGTGCTGAGCTGTGACAAAGTTGCTGTCACTCACTTTCAGGAAGGTTTGCAGATTATATGGCTTAATGAAATGCATTTAATGTACACAGATGGGTGTCAAATGAAAAGGAAAACGGACAGAAAATGTCTCAGTGAGGTGTTCTGACACTGTGAGCCGCCAGATCTGCTCTTTGGCACCTTACAATTCTCTGTAACAGCATTTCCTCAAAAGACATTCCCTCATTTGGTGTTTTCATGATGTGATGGAGCACTGTGCAACACATCCCTCCAACATCTCCTATAGATGTTATGTTGAGTTGGGATATAGTGACTGTGAAGGCCGTGCATATGATTTACATTATTTTCATATTCATTGAACCATGCAGTGGCCCCCTGGTGCCCTGTATGGAAGCATCGTTTGTCATGTTTTTCTTCAAATTCATCACCCGTCTGTCAGTTAAACCAAGACAATATCTATCATGTTAATAAATGATCAAAAGAGTGATATATATTCTGTCATGCAACCCAGATGAAATAAAACATAAATCATGTAGGAAACCCTTCAAACAAGAAACACCAACATACATCAGTACAGCAGATACGAGACTGGTCGTTTGAAGGAGCTTGATGTTGTAGTACCACTTCAGACAGTCTCAGGGACAAGGTGGATAGATAGGTGTTTATCAGTGAGGATTACCAAGGGGTTTCAGTTGACTGAACCTTATGCCTTCATTGTGACGATGTTTAGGTAATTTGATGCACATTTGAATGGGAATTGACACCATCAATATTCATACCATTTGCCAGAAGAAAATGTTGGCACTGTAAATTTCTGCAAACCAGGACATTTGTGCATTTCATACATATCATATCAGTGTTTAGTATAAAGTGACAGTTTTGATTCAATCCAATCAGCAGAAAAAATGTGTGCATTGCACGTTTCTGCAAACCATGGATATATTACTATAGTACATCATTATGTAGCAGATAAAAGGCTGTTGTGAAGGTGTGGTTAGCTTTAGGCACAAAAAACACTTGGTTATGGTTTGGAAAAGATTATGTTTGGGCTTAAAAAAAAAACACCTTTAGTGGGGCAAAAGCCACTTGAAAAGCAGGGATAGGTCTATGAACAACACCCATGTTAGGTGGCTCAAACACTGTTGGGAAATGCCCCAATGTGCCTGTGAAACACACTAAAGTTCTGTGAATGAAACATGATGAACTCAACGGCATGATGTGTCTGTGAAAAATGCACAAGTTCTGGGGCTCAAATGGTGCTTGGAAACGCCACAATGTGTTGGTGAAAAACATCAAGGTTCTTTGGTTTAAACTCTGCTGGGAAATGCCGCTATATATCAATGAAAAACGGCTAGGTTCTTTGGCTAAAATGCAACTCGGAAACGCAACGATGTATCAGTGAAAAATGCCCAGGTTTTGTGGTGAACGCTGCTGGAAACGCAACAAGTGTAGATAAAAAACGCTTTGGTTCTGTGGTTTAAACACGGCTGGAAAATGCCGCAATGTGTTAGTGGAAAAGGCCCAGGTTCTGTGGTTTAAACACGGCTGGAAAATGCCGCAATGTGTTAGTGGAAAAGGCCCAGGTTCTGTGGTTTAAACACGGCTGGAAAATGCCGCAATGTGTTAGTGGAAAAGGCCCAGGTTCTGTGGGTCAACCGCTGCTAGGAAATGCTATTATAATGATATTTTGGTGAAAAATATCCAGGTTATGTGCGCCGACCTAGCTGATGCCACAAATGCGGTGTTGTTTGTTGGTGGTTGTTGTCAGCCATCTTGCCTAGGTGACACAACATCTACCATTCCCTCCGCCTCTCGATGAAAAAATCAGCCCATATACTCTGTCACATTACATTACATTAAACGTTGAAATGATACATATGAAATGTACAATGCAGAAACGTACAATGCCAACATTTTATCCTGGCGACTGGGCCATTTGATCACATTAGTGAGACATTGTTGCATTTCAAGCTGTGATTGTGCCACCAAAACTGGGTATTTTGAGCCAGAACAAGATCTTTTCCTGACCATAACCATGTAGGTTTTGTGCCTAACATTTATTGTGGTGATTGGACTGCAATATATACAGAGTACAACATCAACTGGGTCATAGCCTCCTGGTAACCCTGGGTCTGTGTGCAATATATAACAAAGCTGCCTTCTATAGTATGCTTCGTGCTCTGTACTTGATAGGAACCTCAAGGCAATTTTTTATGCTCACACAAGTTAATCCAAGCATACATACAGATATGAGAGCTAAAATTGGTCTGGTCATGCAGCAGTTTGCCTTTAATAAAAATAAATTTTGTCCTTCCTGTTTAAGAACCCCAGTAACCCATTATAGGCTGTGTATTCAATATTGACCCAAATATCACTGCTGGCATCTGATAGAATATTGCAGTGCCTTTTGTGTAATTACTTCAGATATCTGGATGTGAACTGCCATGTCAGATCATACCTCAGTTACAGTATGTCATCAGTTTGTGTGTCTCATATTTGAATATTTGAAATCATAATCAGTTATTCATGAGGCCTAAAAATACATTTAAAAACTGTAATTAAGAGCATGAAATCATGCATGGCAACACAGATCCCACTTTAAAAACTGTTCACAACTAGCTTAAAATGATCACAGTCATGATCCAACTTTAAAAAATGTACTTTATTGAGCATATGTGGGCATTTGGAATATAAATGCCACCCTGCGATGTTATCATCTATCCACGTTTAGTCATTATTATTATAAAACATAGTCAAAATGCACTTTGCTTAACATCACATATGGTGTCTGAGATTATATATGAGTGTTATATCTCATCTGACAGAGGAGGATATATTTTTAATGATGGAAGACGAGCAGGGCAGCTTTCACCATCTTGTTCAAGGACACTTGAACAGGATTCTAGCCTGCTGATGGACAGATCACGACTGTTTCAGGGATCTGAGACCTCTAGTCTGCTGGTTACAGGACATAGCTCTCCCCTTTAAATGTGCCTGTTGACAGAATCTATCAGCAGACCATCAGTCAGTGTGGAAGTCCGGCTGTCAGTGTGTGGACAGAGCTGATCCACACTGAAAGGTAAGGACATCTGAGACTCAGGTTCACCTCTACATGTGAGCAGCGCTGTCACTTCCAGGGTTAACTCTGACCTATAGATCGTCTCTGAGGGAGGCCTCGGCTTCGCATTAATTCTTTCACCACAAGCTTTTCCCTCGGGGGCTGAGGCAGAGAGACACAAACTGAAACCGCAACCAAATGATGTGTGAATTAAAAGAATCGTGTCGAAGCTCAACTTAAAGCCACGCTGAAGAGCTGCACTTTTGTTGTGTTTATGCTTCATTTGGCACAACTGCTGACTTACAGTAGTTTGCCTGCTTGGTATTCCTTTTCACTACAGTGAATGGGAGCCTCCATTACAGCCTTATTGATTGCAGAGCTTATGATGTTTTCCTGTGTGCAGATTTTAGTGTGAAATCAGCAGGTGCCCCTTGAAGCCATTACATTTAATTAGGGGCCAATCTGTTCAAAGAAAACATTACGTGCATTGGAGTGTATTCCTATTGAAGGAGCTTGGGAGTCTTTAAATTAAAATAACTCTATGCAATCGATTGTATGTGCAGAAAAAACTAAAATGTAGAGTCAAAAGAACAGTGTTTGCTAAAAGGCAAATGGTCACGCTTATGAAAACACCAATGCTCTTGCAGAATTAAGGGGTTGAAAACTGTGATCTTCATGCACTCAGAGGAGCAGCAATAATGCCAGAATTAGAATTAAAAAAACATTTATTGGCTTGTCCAGAGGACAGATTTAATGACCAATTTGGTCATTGGAGTTCTCTACGGTTTAAACATACTTTGTGTCATTATAAATTGTTGGAGTTTCATGTAAAAGTAAAGCTTTTAAAGTGTTTCAGACCGGTCCTGACGTGAATGTTAATCAGGGCACAGCTGCATCCAAAGTCAATGGAAAGGCACCGGTGGCTGGCAAGGCAGGGCACATTTGTGCGTTGAAAATGTTTAATTTGAGGGGGAAAAAAAGTATCACAAAATTAAAGGGACTGAACTTCATGAGTGTTCAGGAGAGAAACGGATGTCTTGTAGTGAGTCTGAATGCTGAAACATGCTCTGAGCATCAGGTAGGGAAAAATTTACATTACTTCTACTGTGTGTCAAACATGCCTCCCGACAGGGGTTGGATGACCTTATCAACTTGACTGACACATCTGCATGAGACGTTGTTTAGATGTGAGCAGCGTGCATGTTGGCAAGCCATAACACTGTTCTCTGCAAATAGTCAGAGACCTTTGCATGTATGTTCACTGAACGGTCTTAAAGGATAGGATCACAACTTTGCAAGTTTGTCTTATATGAATAGTCAGTTCCCCATATGAACATTCTGACAGCTGTAATCATTTTTCCTTGCCTGGGTCCAGACCTTTGAATCCTCCACTCCACTGAGTTCTGGCATTGTAGCTTGATTAGCCAATCAGCGCTCTGGTTGGGGCAAAGGCTGTTGTCAAGCGGTGTGCCATATCCAGTGAGGAGTTACAATAACAAGACAGATGCTGTTCTAAATAGACACGTCCTTTCAATATCACCCGACATTGTGATTTCTTTCACTTCACTCTGCTCTGCTCTTTAAACCCTAGCAAAACAGGTATGCTGGTGTGGCTATGTATCAGTGTGGACTGAAAATGATGTTTTGGTGGTGATTAAGGCGGATAAGTGGGTCTCTAGTGATTGATTAAGGAAATCTGAATCTCCTTCCCCCCACAGAAGTTGGTTAGACTGGATGCAATGTCTGACTGCAGATTGAAATGGAGGGTAACAAGTTGAACATTCTGTCTGATATCAGGCAACATTCCTCCCGTTCACACTGGCCATTAAAAGATCCTTTCTTAATATGCCTCCAGTATAAGTCATGGGGGACAAAATTCACAGTCTTCGATCTGTGCATAAATATATTCTAAAGTTTATCTGAAGCTAATTTAAGGCTGCAGCAGTCTCTACACAAAACAAGTGCTTTCTCACATTACTTGGTCTGATTAACTCAGACTGCTTCACGTTAGTTTCACATAAACTTTGAAACATATTTTGTGCAGAATAAGGGCTGTGGATTGCGGGGACTCCCTAAACACCTTATATCCTGTGTCATATACATAGTGTTGTGTGCCTGATGCTCGTTCTCGTCAGTTCTCATTGGATAGGCATGCAAAACTGTTACCTACTACACAACATTGATTGTTAGCCTAATCTCTGCCTCAACCCCTAGACTGAACCTGCAGAACACCTCACGCCTAACTGTAACTTCAAACAGAGATGATTTTTTCTAAGATACGCTTAGATTTTTGCGCCTTGTACAGCTGGATAGGTGCAACTGCCTAATGTTATGCCTGGTACACACTACACAATATTAGCACGATTATAGCTCGACAAAGCGCCGTATAGTGTCGTACGCAACAATCATTTCATCTTGTATAGTGTGTCATAGTAGATGATAACTGACGCCATGTCTGGGACGCCTCATGACGTTCCTACAGAAAGTCTAGCATGTTTGATTTTCTTTTTGTCGTTCACGATTTCTACCGTTTCAACCGTCACTTTGACCAGCAGAAACACAATGCGATCTGCTGCCATAGACAACTGTTTGTCAACAACACCCCAGCCTGTTTGATATTTCCTATAGGAATGTTACCACACAGAGTAATAAGGAAAAATAATGGAGTGAAACAGTAGAGGTACTTTAGCAACCTGGTGAGTACTGCCATTAGCATCAGGTTATCAAGGAATGTTATTTCTTCATAATGAAGGATATAAAGGAATAAAATAGAGGCAGGGCTTTTACTTACCACAACTGCAGAGGGTTCCAGCTTCATTTGAAACAGACTGCATTGTTAACAGGCCGTTATTTATTACTCTCTGTTTTTTTTATATTTTTACTTTTGATCCGCTCCTGTTTGCCTTGATAAAGTCAATGCATCGCGCCATCATTTCAAACTCAACACTTCCTGTATCTGTTTCAAATTAAAAGCCCTGTATAACTTTGAGAGAATCCCTTCATTTTCTAAATAGGCTTTTATTGTGAAACATTTGCAGAAACTTGTTGTGGAGGATTTGGTAACTTTACATGCGGTACTTCAAATGTAGCTCCTGCCATCTGGTGGCACTTTTTATGTTACTACAATAACATTTCACATGAACAGACACAGTGACTGAAATAATAGTAAAAGTAATAAACATAGGTCAAGAATAACCTGATGACATCACACACGTCGTGAAAGACAACCTGGGATGATTGGTGTGGACCATCTTGTAGTGTGTCATGTTCGTCTGCCAAGTCATGGCATGATTTTATGACTCCACAATTGCATAAACTGACATAATGACTGTCAGAACAGGCAAAAATGTTGTGTAGTGTGAACCAGGCATTAGTCTTCCTGCAGATTTTACAATTATTTTTAGTTTTTTAGTTTCTTTAATTGACCATTATATTGTTATACTTGGAAATATGTACAACTATGGAGTGGTACAATATATTGACATTTTGATTGATAAAATTATGTCCAACAACAAAAATCTACTCAGAGGGAGGGTCTGTTTTCTGATGTCAATGCAGTATCTGGCATCAGTAGATGCCCAAAAGGGCTTACAAGGCAGACTATCAGTTTCCATGGTCCAAATATACAAAACATAAATATCTGGTATGCCTCCATACTTGTAGCGTGTATTATTCAGTGTTCTCAGCATCTCTGAAATGGTGTGCTACGGGCTTTGAGGTTCGTTGGTGTGACCCAATCCCGAATGTCTAGTTTATCTCTACTCATTGTACATACATTTTTTGTTTATATTTCACTCTTGCATTGGCAATGTAAATATATGTTTCCCGTGCTAATAAAGCCCATTTTAATTTAGATAAATTAAACCCCACCATGCTTCTGCAACACAACGGGGGTGTTCAACACACTACCATTTTCATTTGAACAAAATGTTTTGCAGTGTTTTGTCAGGGCTGAATGCTGCCCAAGTTTTCTGGGAGTCCCATCCCACATCATGTTAGGAAAGGATCTTTTAATGGCCAGTATGAAAAAAAAAATAATGATTTTAGCCAGCCAAATCAGTTTTAAAAGTTCACATGGACATGTGAATACTGTTTTAAGACAGATTTAAAAAAAAAATGTGAAGCTATCCTTTAAGCCTGCTCAGGCTAACATTTATACAGTTGGTCCTTTGGCTGTTAAAGAGGATGGCAGAAACAAAACTGGTCAAATCAAAAAAGGCTTCATATTTAACATCTTGTCAGGAAGAACATAAGCCTCAAATCATCTGTAGGTCTGGAGAAGCCACTGGAGAAGCTACTGTAGTTTTCACAAACAGCCTGGCTGAGGCTGGATCAGCGAGGGACAACAAGCCCCTCTTTAGGAACAAACAACACATTTCACATCAATGGAGAGCTACCTCTACAGCAGCTTTAGTTTATGCTGCATTTACCCAGATGAATTCTGTAGTAACTCTGAAATAGCTCTTGAGCAGCAAATATCAGCTTTCAGAAAAGTTTTAAATGCCAAGAGGTAAAATTCAGTGTGTGGCTTTAATAAAATGGGTAGGTGGCTTTCATATAGGAATCCTCTTTCCCCTCCGCATCAACATAGTTGAGATTATCTCGATTTGATAACCTTTTGGTATTCATGTCCTCAGATATTTATGTCAGCCCTCCTCACTCCTACTGTATATTGTGAATGTAAATGCGGGGTGCTGCTTTCTGTGTTGCTGTAACCAGATAATGGACTTATGCATAATAATGTTCGCTGGGGATAATCTCGTTCTGAAAGCTGCTCTTTTTCCCCCCGATAGCATCCTGATGTTATTAAGAATGGTTTTTTGGGTTCTCAGAACTTTGTGCAATAACAGCTTTGCAGATGCTTCAGAGAGAAGCATCAAGTAAGTTTGATTTGAATTGGTTTAGATGAGATGAGCTGGCATTTTAAACCACAGTGCTGCCATTTTATTTGGGGCAGGTTTTGGTTTTTACCCTAGAATTAAAGGGTTTACTTTGTGCATTAGGCCTTAAATTAACACAGCTTTTAGCCCTCTGCTGTTATTATTTTAATATTCCCAAGTTGCACAAAAAGCATGTTAAAAAAAAACAGATAATTAAGAAGAAAATCCATTTTAGATTTTGTTATTCCCGGGATGCTGGGCAATGTTCCCTTCTTAAATTAAGACCAAAATATCCAAGCACATGTGTGTGCTATTTGTGCTTTTATTTTGTTGAATATTCCTGTACCTTCAACACTAGAACTTTGTCTGTCCATACGTAAAGTTACCATTCCATTTTAAATGCCAGAAAATGAATGAACAAATCTATAAAGTCAAGGTGTGCTTAGTTTTATTAGCCATGAGGGATGACAGGATGACTGAACAGATGAAGAGGGAACTCCACAGTAGGTGCCCACACACACACACACACACACACACACACACGCACACACACACACACACAAACGCAGAAGAGCACAAGAAATAATGAAATATATCTAAAATAGCAATGTGTTTGTTTCACAATGTGCTAAATCTGAACCTTACCCAGACAGTGACTTAGAAATTCAAAACACCCCTGTTGGCCCAATTTGAAATTGTTGGCTAAGTTATGTGCATCGATGTTTCCCAGAACAGCAGTCTGTGTTCTCTGCAGTTACCCGTGGGTGTGAGCAGATGGAGGGTAGGTGATCCCTTCCACCTGGAAACACACCAGTTATATGAAATTCAATTACATGATAGGATAACCAAAGAGAGGAAAAGATCAAATCCTTAGATATTCAAACCAACACAAAGATACAAACCGCTTAGTTTCAGTTGTATTTGACTTAAACTCCCATTGCCCGGATGGATTATACCCATTTCACTTTGCAATATGAAAAGCAACGTAAAAAAGGGTGACGAGTTGCTGAGGTTTGGATTTTTGGTTTTGGTGTGCCACCTCAAGATGTCCACTGCTTCTTGGTCTGAATGATGGACATGATGCAACAGTAATTTAGCCAGCGCCCAGTTCATGAAAGCATTTCCATTTACCTTGTTTCAGGCAGGTCTTTTCGGCATCAATAAAATCTCAATACTACATTACCGCTGCATGAATCACCTATTTAAAGTAGGAAATTAAATATGTAATATCTGTGAGAGAAAAAAAGCATCATGGCTGTAAAAGGTCAGGAGAATTACTGAATGATTAGCTGAAATTTGGTAGAAAAAGTTGTGCTTTCAGTCTCTGATTTTGACTTTGAAATGAGTGCAGAGGAGGGAAAAGGTCGTCCCATAGATTTAGGGATTAGAGCAGCTGCTGGGCGAATCCCAGTCCACATCTGCTGCCTGCCGTCCTGCCCGCTATAACACATCTCTGGCTGCTAGGCAACACATTGGATGCCAATTGATCCTTGGCCAGTCTACGGACAGCAGATTTTAAATTGCACTTCATGTCTACATGGACATGTGTTTGTCTTCCATTAAGTTTGCTTTGCTCTTTTTGTCTATGTGTGTTAAAGCTGTTAGGGAACCTGAATCACTGACCAGGATGGTTTGTCTTTACAAAATAATGCAGTATAATTACCATGTTGTTTTCAAATACACAATTACAGAAGATAATAATGTAGTTTTTTCTGTGGGGAGGAAATTCGTAGGCTGGATCTTTGCTTGATTTCAGCAACTAATTAGGGAGGAAATTAAAGCACTTACTTCAAAATTGTACGTTAAAATGAGTAGATTGTTGAGAATTCAATACCTGTAAATTGAAGCGCTCAGACAAATGAAGTTTCAGGAGTACCCTCATTAAGTCCCCTCCTGTGAGGAGAAAACTGTTTTGTTTTTTTTTGTTGTGTTTCGATTCTGTATAATCAGCCTTCTTTTGAGAGTAGATGTGGCACCAAGTCTTCGTAAGTGCCTAACAAAATAACAATAGCATGCAGTGTTATCAACAGTGCTTCAGAACACCTACAGCGTGTAACTGATATGCATACATCTTGTAAACAAGAACAGCAGTAATTAAAATTTTAATAGAGGCTTGCTGTTTAGGCTAGCCCACATTCTTAAGGAGGATTAAACATCAACAGAGGAAATTCAATCTCATTTGGTCTGTGAGATATGTCACTGCAAAGTATTATTTGTATAATAAATGACTCCTGAGAATTACAATAATGTCTGACCAAGAAATCATGCATCTTTGCTGGATATATCTCCAGAGTTGGAGCAAATATAATCTGTGCCAGTATCAAATTGTCCTAAATGAGTATGTGAAGCTGTGTGTGTGGAAAACTGGCTGAGGAGGGAAGGTGTGAAGCCCAAAGCCCCTCTACCATAACATATGGAAATGAGCTGTGTGATCTTATTTTGATCTTGGCCCCAGCATTCGAGACGAGACGACCCCATTCTCTCAGGTGGAAAAGCTATTTGGCTGCTATTTCCAATGAGAGAACAGTTGGGTTGCGGCAAAACTCCAAAATAATTTAGAGGTTATTACTTGTCATTATGTGCGCAGTGCAAATATCCGCTGATGGTTGTTTGTCGTTGCACATGCAGCTGATTCACTTTGGTTCCATTAGCCATTCAAAAGTCACATAAATGATGATCAAATCCAAGGGCATGATTTCAATTCTGCCTTATTTTTGTAAAAACAGCTCTACACAGTACAAGTGCAAGCTGTCTCTTTTTGATGGTAAACTATTCATTTGTGCCTTCACTTCATACTTGGGATTCCAGTGTGCACAAAGAAAGTCCAACATAAATCCTAGACTAATGGTGTTTTGTACACTCTACATCCTTTACTGCACTACAGTAAACACCAGTAGAACTGGATACAGCATTGAACACAAGGCCCCGTTTGTTCTCATTTCCATATATCAATTTGAATTGTATAAATGGAAATAATAATAACTAGTCCATACCCATTGGTTGTTTTGTCACCTTCTACCTATGCCAATCCTCAATGCCTATGTGCAGTTTCACATAGATTGGCCACGTCAGTGAGTAGAAAAATGTGGGACAAACAGAATGACTGACTGACAGAATGACATACTAACAGTTTCCGTGATTATGTAGAACATACCATACCATGACTTAGTCACACCAAAAAAAAAAAGGCAACATTCAGCCGCAGGGGGGAGCCACAGTGATTGGTCACATTTTAGCCATTTCTGTTGTTATAGCGCCACCCAGTTGCCAATTAGAGTTAAATTTCTCCAGTCACCTTGAGGCGTCCTGTTCTACATATCTACCAAGTTTAGTAAAAATCTATGTGGCGGTTAGGCCTAAATAAGAAATTAGCTCTCTAGCGCCCCCATTTTGTTTGATGGGGTCAATAATGGAGGGGTCCCCTCAGATTATGTGTGGTCATATGCCTACAAAGTTGCGTGGTGATCGGTGAAACCCTTGAGATGTTATACACCTTTATGTGATGAGCCACGCCCTCCGCAATATTCATTGCCTTATAGAAGCTCAGTTTTAGTAAGTTTTCCAACTTTTGCCAAGAGGGAACTTTAGATATTGGTCCCTAGATTATGTTCACCGAGTTTCATGCAGATCGGTCAAACTTCCTAGGAAGAGATTGATTTGAAGTGTTTTTTAAAAAAAATTCAAAATGGCAAAACCAGAAGTCATGGGTTCTTGAGGCAAATGTGTTCCTCATGAGGACAGGCATCTCTGTGCAAAGTTTCATGTCTCTACGACATACAGGGCATGAGATATGCCCATTCAAAGTTAGCAATTATAGTTGGTTGTTATAGCGCCCCCCTTTGGCCAATTGATGTAATACTGCTTCATTCGCATCCTCCCATGACCCTCTACCACTGTGCCAAATTTCACATGGATTGACCAAGTCAGTGAGGAGAAAAACGTGGAACAGACACACACACCCACAGAGTTTTCGCCATGATATAGTAAGATTATTCATTCATTCATTCATTCATCTTCTAACCGCTTCATCCTCTTGAGGGTTGCAGGGGGGCTGGAGTCTATCCCAGCTGACATCAGGCAAGAGGCAGGGTACACCCTGGACAGGTCGCCAGACTATCGCAGGGCTGACACATAGAGACAAACAACCATTCACACTCACATTCACACCTACGGACAATTTAGAGTTACCAATTAACCTAGTCCCCAATCTGCATGTCTTTGGACTGTGGGAGGAAGCCAGAATGCCCGGAGAGAACCCACGCTGACAAAGGGAGAACATGCAAACTCCGCACAGAAGGGCTCCCACGCCCGGGATCGAACCGGCAACCCTCTTGCTGTGAGGCGAGAGTGCTAACCACCACACCACCGTGCCGCCCCATAGTAAGATTATAATAATGAAAATAATAATCAGTTTAGGTATAGCAGAACAGGTTGTCACGTTCAGTGTCATACTGTTGTCTCCCTCTCCTCTGGTCGTCTTGTCCATATGTCACTGTTACTGTCATGGAGATCCTGTTTTATTCCACCAAACACAAATTTGTTGTATACTTGTCTCAATAAAGTCTATCTATCAGACAAACAATAACCCACAAAACTTGCAGCTGCAATCTGAGAGTACTGCCAAGTGGCAATCGTTCAGCACTGATGTTAAAAATGTCTATTTTAAAGCATTTATTCATCAAAAGGTTAGCTTCTTTGAGCAGCCTACAGTAAGTCGAAATGTTTTCCCTGCTCTAGTCATCTCCCCTTGCAAGCTGCAGTCCCGACTGGAGCCTCCCCTCCCTCTCTTGTTAAGCTCTGTGGGCGCACCTCGCAAACTTACTGAAATCTTACAGGATCAAATGGCGTTTGGTCGGGAATGAGAGAGGGGGAATGAACATGAAACACATATAAATTTCATGCATGGCATGGAAGTATTTATTCAGCAATCTGCAAAAAAAGGTAATGTTTGGGTCACCGTTAGTTAGTCTAAACAGGATATTTAAAACAGTTCTATCAAATTTGCCTCTAAGGGTCTACAGCCATGTCAGCAGCTCTGTGAAGCTTTGGTTTTCTTGCATAAGACACCGTGGTGCAGACCTCTTTAGATGGCACACGAGCTACAAGCATGCAGACATTTTTACTTAACGCGTACAAAAAAAAGATGTGGATAAACAAGAAGTAAATGAGGAAGAAAGTTACTGGAAAAGTAGGCTACCTGGCAACAGGAGTAAACACCAATGTACCGCCAAACATTGCAGTTTTGTACTGTAATTACAACTGTTGCTTACCTCAAAGCATAAAGTATTTTACCTTCGCACTTCTCTTTCATGAGGCCATTTTTAGCTTTTACAGCGATCCCTTGTGTTCTCCTAAACCCTGTAGCAAAAGCTTCTTCTTTTCCCAGTGTGGTGGCTATTTCCGTCCAATAATTCAAGGGAATTTTACTGTCCCTTTGGTCTCTCACTGAAGAGTATTTAGAGCTCATTAGAGATGTCTGTACAGGCAAACCTGCTTAGCCAGTCTTCCCTTGAAGGGGTCCTTGTTGAGCTAAAAAGCGCAGCGCACAGAGTGGGTGCCTGAAATAAAATTTTAGAGGTGCACGACCAAGCCCCGCCAACTTGCAGAGCCTTCGCATTCGCCGACTAAGGGCAGCCTGTTGGATGGGTTGAACAATTTTCGATGGTTCGTTTCCTGTTTTCCCTGAGTGAATTTTAAGCCAAACCATGATGTTTTTTTCTGAACCTAAACAAGTGCTTTTGTTGCATAAACCATCAAAATTTAGTGTTTAACGTACGTTGCAAGTTTATTTTAAAGAATACTGTACATGCGTCAGAAGCAGGCACTGTGCATTCCCTGAAAAAACAGAAATGTACTTTAAAAGGATGCATGTAATAAGCATAAATTGACACGCCATCCCTGAACGTCCAAAACAGACACAGGACGAGACCTAAAGCGTCATATTTAGACGTCTAGGTCCACTGACATAGCAGCAAAACTTGATACACTGGGATGAGAATGTGTTGGAAAGCGGTGAAAAAGTAGAAGATGATATACTTTGTTAATCCTCGAGGGGAAATTCTGGCCAGAAATACACACACATGCACAAACAGGACCTATACATGCATTAAATGAAGAGGTGTCAGAGCGAGGGGGCTGGACATGGGCCACTTGGCTTCCTGGGTACCTTGACATTGCCCAGGAAGCAAAGTGGCACCTCCTGGGGACTTGAACCTACGACCTCTGGTTCCCAAACCCAAGTCCCTACAGCTACTGCCACCTATATTAGGTATTTTTCTGGAGCTTGCACTGGGGACACTACAGCGAGTATAAACCACGCACCATGCTGTAACTAGGCACAACGTTGCTTTGAGTTAATGCTAGGCAGGTCTATTGTTTACCATTTTACCATCTTAGTTTAGTGTGTTAGCCTGTTTACATTTGATAATTAACAAAACCTAAGTACAGCTGAGGCTGATGAGTTATTAGTTTTGCATATAGTTGATCACAAACCAAAGTATTGGAGCAAGTGAAATTTAACCTGATGATCGAATAGAATGTGGTGTGTGTGTGAGTTTGTGTGACTGGATTCAGGAGGTGTTAAAAAGTCTTATTGCTGTGAGGACGAAGGATCTCCTGAAACGCTCCGTTCTGCAAAGCAGTGAGATGAGCCGACTGCTGCAGCTGCTCCTCTGTCGCCCCAGGAGGCTGTGGAGAGGGTGTCTGCTATTGTCCATTATAGCTTTCAGTTTGATCAATGTGCCCCTCTCCACCACAGTTCTTAGTGGGTCCAGTCTCCTGTCGAGCACTGAGACAGTTTTTTAAACCAGCCTGTCCAATCGCTTGGAGTTTTTGTCCATCAAGCTGCAAATGAAACGTCAGTGGATCACCAAAGCCATTGGGATTCATTGTCTGGGGACCATGGATATATGTACCAAATTTAATGGCAATACATCAAACAGGTGCCGACATATGTCTGTCAGGACCAAAATGGTGGACCACCGACTGACACTGCCATCCATAGCTGCTATGGCATGGCTAAAAATAACAGGTTAGCAGGAAAAAAGAAAAAAGGAAAGAAAAGGTTGATTTTGTGCAAATTATATATGAGGGAGGGTTCATGACTTGGAAATACATTTACTAAACATATATCATAAAGAAAAGAAAGTTGTTAATAACAACAACCCATTATATAGATGCTCAGTCTTCAAACACTCTTCTTGGATGATTTTCATGACAAAAAATAAAAGCCAACTTTGTTTTATTCTTTTCTGGCAACTAAGGAAATGATAATAAAAATAGATTTTTTGTTAGACATCTTGCAACATATCCTGCTGTTTTGGTCCTCAGCAGACTAGATCAATGTGTAAAATTGTTCTCTGGCAGTGAAGGAAATAATTCGAGGGCCCTGTAGTTCAGATAAACAGCAGATTCCATTTTACTGTCTGAGCTGTTTCTCTTTTTTTTTTAAACTACCTCTTCCCACAGATAAGTGTAAACACAATCACATCTATGTTCTTCCTTCATGAATCCAAGACACGTTAACAGAATCGAAAATGAGGAGAAGCCATGTAGTTAGATGCATGACACGGATAACGGACATGTTTTCAATAGCACATGAGAGGGAAACTATTACCATGTGAAGATGAAGTTGTTAACAGGAATGCTAACAACTGTATCTCATTTTCGACTGCAGCCTTGTCATTATCATAGCTACCACACTCACGTTCAGGTGTAGATTCCCCAATTTCACCCAATATGCTGAGAGTCATAATTTGCTTTTCCACTCCATGACACACTGATATCAGCACCATCAATCTGCGGCATTTCTGCAGAAGGCTAGTTATTACTTCAGATCAGTCAGCCTTTTCAGTTCCATTGATGGAACAGCTTCTGAATTGTCAACACACATCGACACATTATTGGTGATAACCACCTTCACGCTTGAGTGGTTAACAGTATGGTAAGACATTAGGATGGATGGGCTGCAATTCTTATCTGACTCTGGATCTGCATAATATATCATACAGCTTTGCTTGTGTATTTAAAAAAGTATACTGTCAGGGCCTTTAATTAAAGCAATACTTAACACCCCTAAAACATTTTTATACCAATTACTACTCACCCTGTGTTATGCTGAATTTGTGAAGAAACTTATTTTTTCATGCCTTTGATGAACGAAGAATCCAAAAACGTAGAACATCCTTGATGAATGAAATCATAGGGGACCACATTTAACAACAGCAAAACTACATCAGAACATCTGTTTAAAAACTCTCACACAACTGGTGCAGTATAATCCAAGTCTCAAGTTTCTTGACTGTGTCCAGTGAACGAAGAATCCAAAACTTGAGTGAATGCTTGATTAATTGAAGTCATATGGGTTAGCGTTTAACAACAGCAAATTGTATCAAAACATAAATTTACAAACCCTATTTGGTTTGCTTAGATGAACTTAATGTGATAAGTTTCACATTCCGTTCAGTTAGTCATCATAAAGGGCCCGTCCGTTTGGGAAGTACTGAGCATACAACAGTATAAATGAGACCTGGATTACACTGCATGAGTTGTGTGAGAGTTTGTAAACTGATGTTTTGATACAGTTTGCTGTTGTTAAATGTGCGCCCCTATTACCTCAATTCATCAAGAATTTTCTCAGCTTTTGGATTCTTCGTTCATTGGACACATTCAAGAAAAAGATTTTTTTCACAAATTCAATTTAACAAGTATTTCGTTTCTGATATACAAATGATCATTTGAGGGGTGATGTATTCCTTTAACACACTATTAACTGTCACTAACAATATTATATTTTCACAAAAAATATTTCCAGATATTTGTGTTGTGTCTGTGCTTTTCTGGCTGGTTTAATTTACAAGTTGATTAGCTAGCTATTCATTATGAAGCCTTACTACAGGTGTTTTATGTGTTTCTTTAGTTGGTTACTCCTTGATTGTTCTCCCATTTCCCCTGCCTTGTTTCCAGCCTCACTACTTTCTTTCACTGACCTCATTCATGATTCTTGGTGGAGGAAGTGCAACTGTTCTCAACAAAGCTCTGCAGCACACATTTTGGACAGGATTTGGGCAATTAGCATTAGCCAGAACCTGTGACCATTATTCGAGTCATCATGCTCAGTGTGAAATACTGCTAACACGTTACTGGAGGTGGGATAATTCTGGTCGGCTACAGCAGCTAAAAGCCTGACAAAAATGGTCAGGAAGAGACTTAAAGGGGCACTTGAGTGATTTAGTATTCATAGAGGTTGCAGATCTTCGAGAGACAGATATACTAAAACTGCAGGAGTGGCTGAGATAACGATTTTCTCTATGGGTCAAGCTTCAAAAATGTTGATACTACACTAACATACCACCATAATGCACCTGGATGGTGAATATTTGATAAAACCTTACCTTACCTTACCTCATAAACCTTGGGGGATGGAAAAAAATTGATTCCCTTAAGTGTCACCTGTTTTTAATTATTTTTCAAAATTGTTTTTTGATGCCTGAATCAATAAACTCAGTTGGTTCAAAGGTGCAGAGGTGGAAAGAAATAATCGCTTTCATTGCTATAATCTTTGAGTGAAGTGATGTTGTATCCATTAAAGAAACAAAGTCGAAATGTGAAGGCAGAAAATCCGAGGACACAGACTTCAGCTGCTGTAGCAACTTGAATTCATCCAGGGAAAACCTCCTGTTGGATCAACAAACTTTCTGTTGCTGCTGTAACACAGATAAGATCCAGCTTGTTGTGAACCCTGGCGCTGGGGTTTGTAACTTTGAGTTGCTACAGCTGCTACTGAAGATCTGCCTCTGGAGCTGCAGCCCGCTCTGCTCCTGGCAAGTAGTCTCCTAACAGTGGGGAGTGAATTGAGGAGACAGCAAGATGTGTTAGTCAGTTAATTCTTGTTTAATTTGTGGTCTGATATACAAAGAGAGCGAGAGCAAGACGAGGGGCTGAGCAAATATAATACAATTTCATCCATTACATGTATTGTGTTTTTTCAAATTAAACTTCCATTTCCCAGGTCATGTACAATTTCCACTTGTCAAACACATATAGCCGCTTTTCAAAATAAAGTTAGGACGCTGGTAGAAAACGTCATTTTGAGGTTTACTTCCTTAGATTTAGGCGACAAAAGCACCTGGTGAGGTTAAGAAAAAAACTTTGTTTGACTTAAAATAGTATGTTTGTTACTAATGTAATGTAGCGTCATGTGACATACTGTACATCACATATGTCATGTGACGTATATGTCTCTAGCGTAGTATACTACACATACTAGCACACTACTTTGTTTTTTAAAGAATGCTATGGAATTTTACATGGGCTCCACCGTATTTGTTTGACCAATCCACCTCCCTTTGTACCCACCCTGTGCGGACTTTCTCACTCTTTATTGTTAATGCCGCCATCAAATGTATCTCATACTACCCCTTGCATCTGTATTTAATGCCAAGGGCAAGTGACTAACAGGCTTACAGGCTTAATGGGCCACACAAAGCTCTACAATGAAATAAGATGTTACCCATTTTGAAAAGTAAAAAACAAAGAAATCAATATGTGGCGGTCATAATAAATATTGTGGCTACAGCCACAAATTATTCAATGTATGGGAAACACTGCACAAGCGTGCTTAGCAGGAACAGCTAAATATAGCACTTTAAGTTTACCACAAAAAGTATATTATGCAATAAATCATAATATTGAATCACAATGCTTAAAAATTGTGATATATATCAAAATGACACTCAAGCATCCTGATAGAAATAAGCATATTGTCCCAGCCCTACTAGATGCCCATGTCTTGTAAAACCCTTCCCCAGTTTGTAACACAGACAATCATCTATGTTGGTGGAAAAATGGTGGAATTCATCTTTAAATTTATAGGCAGGTTTGGCTTTTGGTCAAAAGTTGAAGTTGGATTTTTATTTTAGGTGCATGAAACATTAAAAAGTAGTCTTCTTCAAAACCATTTAAATGCAGTGAGCTCTAATGTGCAAAGAGTACAATAACTGCCAGACAAATTCTTGCTATTTGAGTGTGTTGGCTTCTGAAATGTGAAAAGGATAACCGAGTTTAAATTCATTATCACATCACCCCTCAGTGGCAACATTTGTTAAAAATTCCCTGAATTGATTCTGCTCACAGGGAAGCTGTGGTGCTGCAATGTAAGATTAAATCAAGACGGGGAGAGAAGCTTTGAAATACGGCATATTGATTGACTTGAGAGAGGAAAATGAATAACAGCCTCAGACAAGGAGATAAAATTATTTCTAACTCAGTTGGAAGAGGTGTTAAAGATTTCACTTTACAGCCTGTTAGCTCACACTTCAGGTTTTAAACAGAAAGGAACATTTACGGTAAAGCTTACTGTGCAGTAACATGAAAAGCATTTTTAAATCAAACCACTTTAATTGTGTTTGTTTTTAAACATAATTTATGTTAATTCCACAGTGATGTGAGATGTGATAAATCTGTGTTAGGATTGCCCGTGGTTGATGTCATAGTGTGATTATGTGGGTGTATTATACTTGTTTACAAACATGTACGAAGACATGCACACATTTCACTGAGAGCTAATCCAATTTCCTTTGCATAATTTGCATTAAGATTGTATAAGTTTGTTTTTGAGGTCACATTTATTTTCTCAGTTCTGTGTGTGTGACACAACACGGCATTAATGAAAGCCTCAGTTTGTCTCACATAGATAAGAATATTCAGGTCACTTTGTAGAAACGGAGAAGTGAGCGGGGTAAAACAGTCATATTAACAGCACAATGTGTTCGGCATCAATGGGTTGGAATAGTGTGTAATTAGGCAGTGTGTGATAATTTGTGATGTGTATTAATTTATTTCATGAATATGTGGTGTGAATATTTGCCTGTATCATTTTCAGAACTCGTGCCGTTTAAAATTTATTGGGAGGGAAGCCACGTAACACAAACAAGCCCTTTAAATCACCAGCAAAGTGCAAAATTGACTCCGTAGCAGGGACCCGTGGTGCAAGTATGACATCTCTATCATGTGTTTTTGACTTATTCACAAGAAGGTGTCAAAACATAGAGAAACAGAGATGTCATCATGATGACTCGATGCCCCAGCAGAGGCAGCAGCAGCACTGCGATGATTTGTCTTTCTGCACTTGCACTAACATTGCACTTTAACAAAACACTGATACCAGCTGAGCTGTCAGGCCTCCTCCTTCTCTGCTTCATCAGTGACTTTGCCAGCTGGCGGACTGAAAGAAAAGACAAATGAGATTCTTACAGAGCCACGACACAGATCATTAATGGCTTTGCGAAGTCAATGCACTGTTGAGTCAGTTATTGTGCCATATGGTAACCAGTTTGCTGTCAAAAGTTGAAAACACTACATAGTTCAACAACTTCCTAAACAGCACAGAACAGCACAGTTTAGACTCCCATTTTTTAAATGAGTCTCTCAGATGCAAAAAATATTTGCTTTTATTGAACTCAATATCCTGGGCCAAAACCCAAGTCCACATTGCGAAACAAACTTTAAATGGTAAAAATCTGTGAAGCGACTGTGAAGATATCAATGACTAAAGTCAAGAAAACTGTTTTGCCAACAAATCTGAAGGCACAGGTTTCAAGGAGTAAAACATCAGTAGGCTATGAGCTGTACATTGGCAATTTCATCATGGTGAACCAGGGAAACATATATTAAACATCTGACTCTGGGCTAAAACATTGTTGACACATTAAACCCCTTGATAGGTTGCTGTAGTGTGTCATATTATGAGAATATATAGCTGGTGAACTTAGGACCCTGGGACAGTAGATATGGTCCTGATTTGTCTATTATGGAGGAAAAGTTTATTCAAAGTTTGTTGGGAAGCATAAATATCATAAGTAGCAAAAGTTTATAATTTGGGCTTTATTCCAATACCCCAATACCCCAGAACCACAAGTTTATCTTAACGATCAGTACAGTCCTAGCCATCAATCCCTTAGTAAAGAAACCAAGCACCTTGGAACAATGTATGGCCTCAAACCCAGTTTGAAACTGTGGCCAAACTGTGGAATTACAACTTCCAGGTCCATTACTTGATGCCACTGGGCCCAAAAAGACTTTTCCTTATTTACACAATGAGATGCTTGTAAGTCAGGGAATACATTTTTTTTTAGTGTCACTTACCCTACTAAATAGCATGTTTCGCTATCAGAATTTGATCCATGTGGTCCCATAATATTTCAAATGTCTAGAGGAGCCTCACATTTTTCACCAATCAAGTTAGCAGAGGGCTAAAACTGAATTTAGCTTGCTCGAGCAGCGGAAGTTTCTGAAGCGCTCACTCTGTGGTCCCAATGATGTATAGATCCAGGTCAATTTAGACCATCATTTTGAACTCTTTTGGCTTCATACACCATTGAGCAACTTTCATATGAATGAACAGGGCCCCAACACTGTATCCAGTTCTCTATCCATCAGTTGAGCTAACAGGTTGCTAGCAGGACGATAAGTTCAATTTATTAAAATTGTATATTTGTATCATCAGTCTCTCCAGGATGTTGCAATGCTGCAACCACAACAATTAATGCAAATTCGGCCAATCCACAAGCATTCTGCACATCCTTGCAATTCTATCCAATCACCACAACTGTAGGTAAATTCTTGTTTAATTGTAGAGCTGCGTGCAGCGTATTGATAATCCTTGCCCATCTTTGCCCCGTTCTCTTACTCTCTGTGTGTTTACCATAAGACTAGCCTACTGCTGCAGGAATGTGAGCTCTTTTACTGGAACAGAGTCACCCACACAGTGGCAGGGCTAACTGTTAGCATCACATGGCTAACATTACCAACAGTTATTAAAGGGTTTTAACCAGTGGTGTAGTGGTAGTTGATGAGGTGGGTGTACCACTAGGTCGATAGGTATGTTACCGATGTGGAAGTGGGCATACTCTCCTATATATTACAATAAGCTGTTTAGCTGATAGGTGGGTATACTGTAACTGGATAGAAAAAGTGGGTATACCCCATATACCTGAGTATACCCTCCACTACACCACTGGTTTTAACAACAGAGTCAAAGAATTTCAGTGTTGGAGTGAGATTGTTGGAACTCTTTAATGGATCAGTGTTGCATGTTAGCCGCTGTTGCTGTGTTAACTCATGCTAATACTACCCCGCCACCATCACCATCTGAAATAGGCTCTAATTCTGTGGGAAAGACTGAATGCTCATAATAACAGGCCTCAAGTCTGAGATGGCAATGCAACTATTTACACAATATTCACTTTCTCCTGCAGTTTCATTCCAAAAAACCCCATCTCTAAACATTGCAACATGCATCACAATTTTTAGAAAAGCTGTCATGAAATTAGGCATCTCAGGCTGCAACAATCCCTAAAACAGCCCACAAAATCCTGTGTGGAACAGCTACACTAGCTTCTTCCAGTTTGGACTCATTAGCTCTCCATAAAGAGACTTGAATGTGCAATGATGGAGATTTGTTGTGTTTTCACTAAAACAAATTTCTTTCACTGCAAGAATAAATGCTGGCATCACATTCAACAACCTTTTTTTCCCACCATGGTTTTTAACAACACAAAGTAGCTATGGAGCTGAACAATGCAGAACTTACCTAAGAATCCTTCAGTGTCCTTTACATCCACTGATCAAGAATGATCACTCTTAGAACAGAAACACATCTAAAGTATCTTAAAATGCATATTATGTAGAGTCTATGTTTTAAGAAGTTATAAAAATAAGGCTTAAATTAATAGCCACACTTTTTCTCTGGCTGCTCAGTGGGGTTAAATGAATGTGACCTTATACAGTAGCTCCAAAACATCAGTTTTTAACCTAAGTGACAACATGTGTACCGACGCTAAAATTAGGAGTATGTGCCGTTCCTCTATGGCAGTGGTAAAAGCCTTCCTGTACTTTGCATTAGCGGAAATGTGACAGAAGGACTTTTGATGAGAGAGGCGAGAGCGAGAGGGGAGATAAAAGTGTGTCTGACTTATTCCACATTGCTTGAAGGATAAAGAAAGTGCTTCATATCTCGGGAAAGTAAGCCCAAATGACTTCCTTGTGGGTAAAAATTTAAACAAGACAAAAGATATGATACATTTTTGACTACACAGACTGACAGGATTTGTTCTATATTAAACCGACAGAGTTGGGAAAAAGTAAATTAGACTATTGTGATTTTTTTAGCTAGAGGAGCTTTGCAGGATTTGATGGCACTCTGTTCAAAACAGCCTTTTATCAATGCCTGAAATGGAGTCTTTTTTTAAGATAAAGACTCTTCCTCTCCACTTCGCATCCCTCTATCCCCTCCACCCCTTTAGCCGTGGTTTCTCCTATCATGGGGTTTTAATGGCTCAGCAGTTCTCATGTATGATATTGATGAGAAATCACGTCATGGTGTCATCTCTACTGTAACAGTGATGGATGGTGCTCGGAAAGCTCTCTACTAAACGAGGGGTTAAATTAAACGGTGTTGCCAGCAAGATGAATAGCCACTGGCTTGCTGCAGAGTCGTTACCATGGTGACCACTTTATTGGCAAATCGTAATGATGAACCTGAATATGCATCTCTGGGCCCACATGTTAATATGAAGACAGTGCAGGGGAGATCGCCCTGATATAGAAACATTCATAAAGCATGCAGAAAAACAAAAAAATTATGTCGCAGAGTGGCAATCAAACACATTTATCTCTATAATTCTGAGACAGTGTTGTCCCAAACGGATTTCTTGTTTCCTGTTGTAGAAGTAGACATACATCTAGTCCGTACTAATGCAAGAGATGTAATAGATTTCAAGAACACAAGAACGGTTTTCTTCAGCTGCTGTCTGTCTGTGAAGGGAAGTGAATTTATGCCAAGTGATACCATCAATCCCAGACTTTATTCTCTCCGCAGATTACGTCTGAGAGTGTGGAAGTAGCTTTATTGCTTTTCCATCCGCCCACATGGGAACTTCTCATGACCCACTTGGCTATTCATCTCATTTGGCTCTTTAAGCTTTTACATCAGTATACTTCTGTAAAATAATGAACATGATTTCCTGGCACTGGTAAATATAATGATTCCCCCACAAAAAGAACACAACTTAAACCTTGTTACAGACCAAAAGAAGTGTAACTCTGTCTAACACATCATGTAATCATGTTTTTTTAAACATTATGATTACGATGTGTACTCTCTCTTTGGGTATTGTCATGTTTCCTCTGCTGATCTTCTTCAGCAATACTAACAAAACAGTTCCATGACAACTGGGTGGCTTTCATCAGAAGATTATGTGGTGCAATCAAAAGCTCAAGGACAGCTATCAATGGACCCCATAGTCAGTTGGTTTTGTCTGCTGATTCTGATGAAGATCATGAATGGAATTTAAACCTTAAAGCAAATATTGACGAGTGCCCAGAAAGGTTCAACTTCATACTAGGCAGAGTTTCAGAGACATTTCTTGCATTCTGGTGAATTTAGCAATTTTAGGTTTTTTACTTTTGCCCCCTTGGTGTGAAGTTGCGTGAATCTCTGACATAAACTAATGCTGTGTCAAATCGCATACTTCTGTACTTAGAGTTACAAGTATGGAACAATGCAGTGCACTTTGAGTACCCGGATGGTGCACTCAAAATGGTCAAGAAGTTGAGTGTGGAACTATGAACACTTCTCGCCCTCAATGGTAGCCATCTTGGCTACGTAGCGAAAGGGGAGGGACCACTTTTCAAACTGGAAATGGCGGCCAAGGACTGTGCAACTGTGAATGTCTCTACATTGTACAAATACATTTTTTGCACTAAGCAGCACTATACTGTTGTTGGGTGTAAGCCGGCAGTATGTTTATTGGGTTAATTTAGCAGTCTGTAATGATTTGTACCGCAAACGATAACGCGAATGCTAATGCTAGTTTGCTAACTAGCTAATTTGTGGTCGTCATTTCCGGTGAGTGCACAACAGCCGTGTTTGGTTTGAGACAACACTACCCTGTTGAAATTCACACACTACGCCAATAAGTACATAGTGCACATAGTATACTACATACAAGTGCACTAATGGAAGTATGTGATTTGAGACACAACATAATATTCCAACACATTCTCACTCCCAGCACATCAAATACAGGTGTTTAATCAGTCGCTCGACACATCTCAAGGATCAGTTTTTGGATTGTGTCTTTTCAAAACAAACTTCCGTTTTCACAGGAAATATACAGTTTGTGCTTATTAAGCGTATACAGTCTTTTTTCTTTTTTACAATAAGCTTATGACATAAGTTGAAAAACTTTTCTTTTAAGTTTACTTGCTGAGATAAAGGCAACAAAAGCATGTGGTTAGGTAGTGAAAGAAAGGTTACTAATATAATGTAACATAGCATGCTACACATACAAGCACACTACATTGTTATTAAAATAACTCCATTGACTTTTGGTTTTACATAGAACAGGAATAGCAGGCTCCTGAGTGAAAGTCTGGAGTTTGTTTGAACCATCAACCCCCTCCTGCCTGCCCTATACACTAAAAAAAAGAACTCCTTGGATGAACTCAATTTAATTCTGGCCACGTTTTCCCATCCAATAAATAAAAGTAGGCCCAACTCAAACAATATGATTTAATGGAGTTAATGCAACTAATCTTTCTCAAATACAGATAAAATATAATAATTGCATTAAATGAAATTGGCTGTCTAACCCAGACAAACTTAATTAAATGGAAATAAAATTAAATTCTTTTTCATTTGACCCCCTATTAAGACACAAAGGAGACATAACCTAGTGAGGTGTTTGTTTTTCAAATGGAAAACACTTATCAACAAATATCAATAAACAGACTGAGCAGGAAATTAAGCAACAATACTCCAAAAGTATTAATGTTAATCCTTAATTCAACATACAGTCTCAAGTGTTCATATTTGACAAGATGGCAGTGAGACAGGTTGAATCATTTAATTCATTCATTTATTCATTCATTCATTTCATCGCACCATGCTCGACAAAAAAATTGAAGTTGCAGTTTTACAAAATACCCTTTGTTTTAAAACTTTCCATAAGAAATGGGAATTCAGACGCCTTTCCAAGGTATCTGAAATTTGCTTGACTATTTCTTTCCATTTCTCTCTCTGTTTGTCACACTGAGGAGGAACTGACGTGAGCAGCTCTCTGTTTTTTTTGTCATGTGCATGCCAGGAAACATTTGGCATAGTTGTATTGTTGTGCAGATGGAAACTGTAGACTTTTAGAATCGTAGGGCGTATACGTGCTCTACAGTGCCAGGAACAGGTTGTGATAAAAAGGAAATAAAGGTGCGGAAATTCATAAATTGGGAGAAATATGGATGAATTGAGACCCCGGGAGGAAACCATGAGAGGACGATGAAAAACAGGTGGTTGGCAATTTTATTCCCAGTTATGTTTTATCATTCATTTATTATTTGGCAACAAAAAAGTTTCCCATTTGCTGATTGTGGTTTGTTCTGTACAGTTTAACTACCAGTCATTGAGATTGCAAGGCAGATTAAACTGCAAACAGCTAGAGTTTAGTGCCGTTTAGTTTAGTTAATTTATCAAAAGGACAGTGTGCAATGACAATTGAACATTTACAAGAAATGAAAACATGGTTACACCAGATTTAACGAGACATTAACAGAATGACACAATACATACCATTACAATACAGAACACAAGAAAAGCAGATGCCCCACACAACAAAGGTTAGTAGGCACACACAGAACTACAAAGAATACAGTATATTTTACACATTAACTACGTTTTTTTTAAGGTGACCAAAGTACTGTACTAGTGGAAACAGTACGCACTGTGCAGTACAAAAGTCAGTGTGAGGTACACAGTGACCATTTCAGATTCTTGCACTATATAAAGAGTAACTACAAACTGCACAATAATAAATACAATATAAAATACACAATAACTACATTTATAATTTCACCAAGATACCAGTGTGGATTCCTTATACTACAAAACAGTAGGTGCACCTTGCATAAAACAAATCACAATATGGAATACCCAACTACAACTACATTTTAAATTGACCAGTTACAAGTGCAGATGCCTTACATAATAAAAACCTAAGTACATGCTGCACAACTCAAAGTGCAATATAAGATACGCAATTAACTATATTATAAGATGCCAAGGTTAGCAGAACATGTACCTACAAGCGTTAACATCTAACATCTATGTACCTACTATGGGCAGTGATTCCCAATTGGTGCAGCCATGGGTTCCACATTTCTCCTTAGTCATTTGTTCAAGGTCCACACAGTTCAATGTATTCAGCATCACACTTACATTTGGCCATGTCATTGAGCTAGTCTGCTGTCTCTGTCATGTAGCTGTCCATTGGTTACTCACTCTAGAGCAGGGAATGACACTTCATATTTGTGAGTCACTTGCAGTCCATACAGAATGTTTCCTGGATCCACTTTTAGACTAGGACCCACCAATTGGGAACCACTGCAGTAGAGTTACATCTAATGAATAGCTAAGAGTAGTGCTGACACAACTGATTGCTCAAAATCCAGTTTTTGATGCCACAAGAAAAACTGTTAGAATTTGTGATATATCAATTGTTGATTATCTCGTGAGCTAAACGGATATCTGAAAATATAATTAAGGTTTCTTGTAAAGTGATCTTATTGGGTTTAATACCATTTTGTTTGCCTGGGACTAAGATAATATACAGTACAGGATGTAAGATAAGATCATGGCATTCAGTTAGGTCTTAGTGGCTTCAGTCGACAGCGAGTTTCTAATGTGGCGGAAGTTAGTAATATTATGTTTTAAAATATGACACATCTTTTTAATATGCTTCTTGAAGGTTAAAGTGAGATCTAAAATGACCACTAGATATTCAAACTCCTCAACAGTTTTTATTAATTGCCCATCTCTTTCTGTTTTGAACTACATTACCAGTTAGTCTACCAGTCTAGTAAAACTGCTCATAGACTACATAAAAGAAGAGGACACAGCCACCATATTGCTACCCAATTGTTTGTGGACTATCACTTTGAAGCCTTGAGTTTGGCATTTTGGCCATCACCATTTGGTTTTTTGGGGGGTTTTTTGGAGCCAGAAGGGACCATGTTTTGGATGAGAGGGGGGAGCTGTGGAGGAGCAACCGGTGGATCTGACTGAGAACCTAAGGATACCATTGTGGCAGCAAGTTGTCAATGTCAAAGTAACTATGGCCAATCATCTATCATCTGTTTTACTCCAAAGAGACCATAATTTTACAAAATGAACATCACGCTGTGTTGAAGAGGAGATTGAGACCAGAGATTGAGACCATAAACACATTGGGAATATGTTTATTGAGGTAATAAATCAAGTGAGAAGTAGCATCATTTTCTCATCTTTCTGCAACCAGTGGAGTCGCCTCTGACCATTAGAAAAAACACAAATTTCCGCTTCCACACTGGCATTACTTTTCAGATACATAGATAACTCTTTGCAAAAAAATAAAGAGATAAACACACTTTACAAACACACATAAAATTTAAAATTAATTTAATCATGTGTTCCTTTGTTATTTTTTCAGTTATCCCTTGGCATTTGACAAAATGTATTAGAGAAGAATCTTCTTTTAGTTTAGTTTTTATATTTAAGCAGCTTTAATCGAAAGTTTTAAAGTAACAATGCATCAAATGACAATGTACTAACAGTGCGACAGTGTGAAAGGGGTCGCTCACAGTGAAAAAGCAACAAAGAATCAGTTGAATCTGCAGCTCTCCCTGGCTTTGCAGAACTTTTATATTTGCAGCTCATTTTTCGCTGTCTGGCTCACAGCTTAATTGTTTCAATTCTCACTGCTCTCACAGCATCTCAGGCAGCTACTGTCAATAAAAAAGCCATCCAAACCCACTGCTCAACAGCAAACAGCAAACAGACACAGTTAGCAACTAGGTGGTAAACACAGTGGAGCAGTTAGCAGCTACAGAGCCAGATATTTCCCTAGGGAGTTGGTGGAGACCAAAAACAGAGCAAAAAAATAGTGAATATTGGACTTAGATCCATCAGGTAGACATAAACATGAATCCAAATGACTAATAATGTTGCTCTGTGACTGATGGATGTGTAAATAAACTGCCAACAAGTTCGCCATATAAGTTTAAAACACAGTAACATGTCAATATTGTGTTCGTAACTTGTTTCTGCTGCCAGGTGGCCAGAAAATTGTCTTATTTTATTTAAAATCCCTCTCTTTTCTCTTCCTGTTAAACTTTTAAATATTTCTGATGGCTGATCTTAAACTCCAGTGTGGATTCATACATTCATCAAGTCAAAAATTATTCGGGGCATTAATTTCGCTGTGATTTGATGGATGAGTACATCAGCACAGCTTCTCACTTAAGCAGCCATAAACACGATGATACACTAAGAGGTTCAAATATAGAAAAGAGCAAACTCAGAGGACTTTGCCTCTGCCTCAGTGTATACCTCGCCATGTATATTGCTTACATCTGAAGGTTTCACTACCAGATGTACTTGATTTGATGAACAGTGTTTGCTTCCTGAATGTCAGCTGAAAATTTTCTTTCTTATAGCCTAACAGCCATTTGGACAAGAAAATATTATTATGACTGTGGAGGGGGACGGGGTTATTAGGGTCTTATTGTGTTTACAGGAGCTTTGGTTTGCTTCTGACTAAGTCTCTCCACTGCATTAAAAAAAATCATGGTTGTCATGTAATTTCAGAACGTCCCTGTTTCCTCTGCTAGGTTATTTCTAATTGAGGGGAAATAAGTGATGAAACTATGAATAGTATGTGCACTGATTTCTGTTGAAAATAAAAAGTACGCCTAACACTGTGTGACTATGAGTGCAAGCAGATGGCATTCAGAAAGGAATAAGATGTTTCAGTGTCACAGCAACCTGCTTATTATAGGAGGAAAGCTATTCTAACCAGGTGTCTTATATCAGAGGATCAGCCTAACTTGGTCGTGATGTTTGCACGCGTTGACACAAAGCAGGTTATTTGGGAAACTTGGTTAAGTGCAGGATGCTATGTGCATGTAAACATAGCCGGTGACTTTAAAGGGAAATTTCAGTTTATTTCAACCTGTCTCTTATCGTCCTAAATTTGTTTCAAGTGACTAGTAACATAAAAATAATAGTTAGCATGTTAGCCGTTAGCCTAGATACAGCCGGGGGGCATAGTAGTGTCAGACCTGTTAAAACATTGTTGTGGTTTGTATCCCGCTGCTTTTATTTTGGTAAGCACTTTTCCGGTTGTGTGTTGTAGTGTGGGTAACTTGACTTTTGTTCTTCCGGAGGCACCCTTCCCCCATGCTGCGTCGAGGAGTGATTGGACTCACCTGTGTCTGCTTTACCAATCAAGCCACCTACTTAAGGCCTGCTGAGACACTCCTCGACGCCAGAGTATACAGAGAACCTCCGTGGTATCAGCTTGGCTCTCGTTTGGTAACTTTGTGAATTTTCTCCTGTGCATTTTGGTGAGTTTTGTAACCGTGTCTCTCCTCCGTCTTTTCCAGTGCCTCCCGTGCCCTCACAGCCCAGCACTCTCCGGACTTCTTTTGTGTTTTTGATGGACTCTGGCAGTTTTGGTTTTTTGTGGATTCACTCGCCCCTCTGTTAAATAAATCATCGTTCTACCTGCTCCGTTTCCGCTCCTGGGTTCCCTCTCTGCACCACACGTCACAAACATAAGTGAATGGGCAACCTTCAAGTGCAAAGTTAGTCCACTAAACAAGCTTTTTTTCCACAAAGACTGCCTCATATCGTTAGGATAAATGTCAGAGAACATGTAGAAAACGACATGTAAACATGTCGTTTTCTACAATCACTGCAACAAATACCCACTTTTGGTGGCTCAATCATTGCCAAAAATATTGCCGATGTTGTTTATTAAATAGCGATGATTTGAAGGTGATGGAGACTCTGCTGATACCATCTTGCTTGTATATGGATAAAAGTTTATGACAAGAAGTACAGCGTCAAATCAAGCACCTAGGATTGCCTGAGAGAGAGTTTGAAGCCAATATGAACTGCTCTGAATAACAGCCCCAACTACCCTGCTTATATAGGTTGGTTGTTTTTGTGAAATGTGAGACAAAGATAAACAGACGACAGAGAGACACCCTAGTTGGACTTCACCAATCCTTGACCTGGGCCATAAATACCCTCTTGACCCTGGGCCCCTAACTGGTCATCTGACCCAGGGCGTCACAGTAGTACTTTAGACACCACAACGTCTTACTAAAAAAGTACCTGCTTTTGGTGGCACATCACTGCTGAAAATGCCAACAATGTCAAACTAAACATCAACTGCTTTTGTTGTTTCTCAGTCTCAGGCAATGATCTACAGCATGGCAACACACCATCCACCATCCCCCTCCTCTGTCAGATGACAAGGTCAGCACATATACTGTACATGTAATCAGAGCTGTATCACTACAGAAATGTTGATGTATACGAAATGTAACAATGTTATATGGTTTGCACAAATGTGCAATGCCAACATTTTCTTCTGGTGCTCACCCTTTTTTCAAGACAAATATCAATATAATGATAATAAATAGAAAATGTATATATCTCTGTCCATTCCCTAATGACTTCGTACTGTAACAACATACGTCAGTGACTCCCTACTGTCTCTCTGAGCTACTGTACACAGCCTCTGTGTGCATATGGTCTCAATCACTGTGAAAACATCCTCTGTCACACTCACTTTAACAGGATTAGCGTAAAGCTGTGGGCATGAATGCAGAAAACTCTATTTTACATAATATGTTTCTGTGCGTGAGATGTTTCTGAATCGACATGTGGGAGCTTAAATGAAATGTTTACACAAATACCTCGCGCACCTCCTCATGGACATGTGATCAAAGTCGATACCTTCTTCCTGTGGGAGTTGGCGGTGTGCAAACAGCAGCGGGAATCTGCCAGAATGTTATGTACAGTATAGTGAGTTGCCAGTGGCTTGATAACTACTGGTAACTACTGTCACAGCTGCAAGCTTTGGGACAAAATGATAAAACTGTGTCCTACTTTCACTTTTTTCCCCCCACAAACTACTTATGAAAAGTACTGTCTGATAATACTGTGGCCTTCCTCAGCCATTCTTATCCCCCCCTCCCTTGCCATGCAGCCATGGTTTTTCCCCCAAATAAAATTATTTTCTTTTGTGTCCTTGTAATATATTCATAGCACAGGAAAACAGGCAGAGGATCAAGATCAAGCAGCCCAGAGAATATCAAATGGAATATATTCATGTGGCTGTGTGGGTTCTCTCTGTGACGGACAAAAAAAAAAAAAAAATCAAGCATATTTTATATATAGGATACACACACAAAACTGCTTGGAGGCTGCCACTGTTATGTTCTAAAAGCAAACAACCAGCCAACCTCACCATGTCATCACCTGCTGTGTTCATTGAGAGAGATATTGTTGAGGAGACTGTGTGCCCCCGAGTCTAGTTTTATATTCGTGTGTCAAAATGAAAGATCATTACTTGTTGTTTTGTGAGCACCTTAGGCATGAGGATTTGGAAGCATTTAAGCAGTATAAAGAGGCATTTTATGTACAGTCTACTGTCTGTCAAAATCAGAATGGTCTTTATGGCATATTATTATACTGTATAAAATGCATAAATATATTATAAGATTTGCATTTGCTTCCAGAGTGTAAACAAGTATTAATGACAGGTTTAGGTGTTCCTGAATAATATTAGCCTATAATAAGTTTCTAAATCTTTCAAATCTTAGAGGAGGTGAAGAGAGGGTGTAGAGAAGATGAGGCATTTATTAAAGCAGTGTTGATTTTGTTGACGGAAACGATGACAAAGATTTTTGGTCCTAATTTTTTCCATGACGAAAACAGGACAATGACGAGCTTTAAAACAGATCTTGGTAATAACAACTAAGATGAAATCCATGTTTCATTTTTCGTTGACGAGACGTGACAAAAATGTTAGTGGTGGACTAGCGGACACTGAAAGCCGACGACTGTGCTTGCAATTACAGTATCTTCAAATGCTGCATGAGAGACAGGCTGGTAAACTCCAGCAAATAGTCTGCACCAGGATGTTTCGCTAACCAGCAAAACCACTCATACCAGAGCCGCATCAGCTGTTGGCGCGAGTTGTGAGCTGTTATTCAGCAGTAGATAATCAGCCATGTGTGTCGGACTTCGGATGGCGGACGTGTTAAATGGATTTGTCAAATTTGTTAGTTACAGTAGTGGCTGTTAGCAGTAAGCTCCACTTGTTAGCTGCTGCATGGCAGCAAAGCAAGCAGCCACCGGCAACCGGACTTCACATCTGTTGATCCCCACAGGACTGCACTCAAATCAAGTCAAAGTGGGTATGGTTTATGGGTTGAATTGCTGTTTGACAGGCAGGAAGGAGGCTCTGTTATCTGTGTGTATAGCTGTCTTGTAAGTAAACAGTCTGAACCAGTTTATTCTGACAGAGATGAAAGAGTTTAAACCTCCAGACTGTCATTTTGCAGATTAAGAAAGAATTAAGGCTTTAATTGTCTCTCTGCCTCTTAACAGTGATATAGATAAATCAGAATTTACAATGAACCTGGGTATAAATCATCAGTTCTCTCAGATTAGTTATTTGTGGTGTCAAAGTTTTTGAGACATTACAGAAGGATGTTGAGCTTTTTAAATGATGCTCGGTAAGTGTATGCTCGTAAATCACCCCTCAAACACTTCTATACTCTTACAAACCGTCATTTCTCTAGCAATTATTTGTAGTTGTAGAAAAAAAATGTCAAACCTGTCACCTTGATTCTAATTTCTGATGCATGAATCAGTCAAACTGGATTCATTTAAAGATTAAAAACATATAGAAAACATAATGGCTAAAAGTTGACTAAAGCATTTTTGAATTTTCTTTGACTAAAACTAGACTAAAACTATGAAGGATAAATATGACTAAAATGTGACTAAAACTAATAAGCATTTTCGTCTGAAGACTAAGACTAAATCTAAAATAGCTTTTAAAATTAACACAGATTTAACATGTCATTTATACACTAACATGCAGAAATTGCAATGTGTAATATACCTAAATGGCAAAATGGGTAGTTTTTCAGTCACTTCTAAAATGAACCCTATGACCATCAAAAGAAATATTTCATTGAAGCGATTTCTGATCTGGCACCTCTACGGTTGAAGTTTGTTCAAGTTAGGCAACTAAAACTACTTAAAACCTGTTAAACCCCAACTGGGGGACTTAGACTGAGAGCGACTTTGCAAGCACAGTGTGTAACAATACACTGATCACGAAGAATATAGTGATGGTGCACATCAAATTTGACAGCAGAACCTGGGCTACACGGCTTTTTACATGTCCCAAACACAGCTCAAACAACAACTAAATAAACAACAACAACAACAACTAACTCCAACAAGTCCATACAGCACCAATATCCGACCCACTCTGTATATTTCGGGCTCTAACTCGACCACACATTATTCAAAACACACGCCGTTCATTTTAAATGAAAGATGAGACTCCACTGTTTCCACACGTATGCACCAAAGCACTCTCCCACAAACCATCAGAGAGTTACAGGCCAAAGAACAACAACAACAGAAATGTTTTCGCCAAAATATATTTGTAATATGTCTCTTACCTTATTATTTTCGCCGAGGAAAGGGCATTCTGCTGTTCAATCACGCTTCGTTCGCATATTACCCGATTAGGTCCATCATTCAAATGAGTCTGGGCGGAAAAAAAGCTGCCGGGGGAACCAAAACAATGACTCACAGCAGCCGACATCGCCCCACAACACATTCTGCTGATGTTCTGATTGGCTTACAGTGCTGTCAATCTCGTTTTGGTGGGTATTGCGTCATTCTATTGGCTCTAACGAATCAAACGAAGTGTCAATCACTCAAATCGACCAAGCCGCCGTGGAGATACGAGCCTCCAAACAGTGTTGCCAACATAGCGACTTTGTTGCTATATTTAGCAACTTTTCAGACCCCTCTAGCAACTCTTTTTCAAAAAAGCGACTAGTGACAAATCTAGCGACTCTTTCTGATGTTATTGGAGACTTTTGGAGACTCTGACGTGAAAACATGTTTCGTTCTTATTCTTCTCAACGAGCAGCGGATGCTGCCGTGGGCTCCTCCCCTGCCCCAAAGCACTCACAGACGGCCCAGTCCTCCCTCCCAGCTGCAGTCAGAGCAGGAGATGTTAACCCCTCCACGTCCAGACTGCAAGTGATTCGCGCATGCGAAGAACCGCCGCTGGCTGATCCCGACCTGGTTTACAGTCAGGGCGGGATGTAAATGTAAAATTTTCTTTGTCTAATATAAATCACTGAAAGAAGGTTCATTTGTAGTTCTAAACATATTCAGGGTGTTTTTTTTACTCAGTTTTTGTCTCTCCCACGACGTTATTCCTCTCTCCTACAGCGGCCATTACAATTACATGCATATGGACAATTATGCAAATTAGGCGATGACTTTTAGCGACTTTTAGGACAGCCAATAGCTACTTTTCTTATTGAGGAGTTGGCAACAGTGCCTCCAAAGCTCAGAATAGAAAGAAGGTTAGAAGGTTCAAATGTAGTAGGTGCATGTTTGTCAGTTTGGAGTGGGAAATGGAGGAAAAAAACGAAACGGACAGTTGTATGTGTATACCCTAAACATCAGTAGGGATTTACAGAAACAAAAAATGAAAGATATAGGATTGTACATGATAAAAATCACATGCAAACATGGTGCAATTTTGGAGAGCTCGCCTGAATTTTCTGTACTAAAACCTTTCTTATATTGTTCTGCTTCACTTTATCAGAATCAACCTTTGCACATATACACATATACTGATATTTACACATCTTAACAAATCTCACAAGTGTTCCCTTTACCATGACACCAAAAGTATTCAAATAGACCTTGTGGTTGCAGACATATATTCATTTCATTATGGATATGCAATTTTCGAGCAGAGGCCTATAAAATAGGCTTAGGGTTTAAAAGGAGATTGGGTAAAAGATGGTGGCCATACAAACATTCTATGAACATTTTGAGTCCTGTCTCGTCATGGGTGACATCCTTTCTGAGTGGTTTTCTGTTCAGTCTGGAGTGACACAGGGGTGTATCATCTCTCCCATCCTCTACCTTGTTACCCCGGACTGGATCAAAACCAACACCACAGCAGACAAAACCAGAGGCATCCAGTCTACCCTGCTCCTCCAGTTGGAAGATCTTGACTTTGCCGATGATCTTGTTCTCCTTTCAACCATCCATCCCAACATGCAAGCTAAAACTGACAGGCTCAACAGCTTTGCCAGATAGGTCAGACTCAACAACAACACCTCTGAAACAAATGTGATGTGTTTTAACACCAACGCCACAGCACCCATTCTTGTGAATGGGGAACCACTTGAGTGGGCAGCCTCATTGGTAAAGACAGCTGGACCCAAAAAGACATCAAAGCGCGGCTGGGAAAGGTTCAGGTTGCCTTGTCCCATTTCTGTTCCATCTGGAGATCCAAGCAATAGAGACTTAAAACAAAGATGCTCTTGTACAACAGCAATGTCAACTCTGTTCTGCTGTACGGTTCAGAGAGTTGGCAAGTGGTCAAAACAGACATGAGGGGAGTGGAAGTCTTTACGGATGCCTCAAACAAATATGCTAGATCTTGTGGCCAAACACAACCTTTAACCTTCAACTGTACAAGAAAACAGGTAGCTGGAGCATCACTGAGGAAATCACACACAGACATTTGAGATGGCTAGTTCATGTGAGAATGAACAAGGCCGGCCGGATCACAAGAGCCACCTTAAGATAGACACCACCAATCAAAAATAAAACCTGGGAGGTCCAAAACCACCTGGCACAGAACTGTGACACTGGAACTGGAAAAGATGAAACTGTCATGGGGAATGGAGCAACATGCTGCCAAGGATCAAAGGCAATCAAAAGAGCTCATTGAAGCCTTCCCATTGGGGATGAAGATGAGTACACAAATAAGTAAATAAAGGTGGTGGCCATAGTTAAAAGAAACCCATGTTGATGGTGGTAGGAGAAGGAAAACACATAGGCTATGATCAGACTGCAGGTGTATCAGATATGTTTCTCAAATCAGATCTTGAATACAGACTTTCCAGGCTGTTATTTGCAAGTAATGAAATTTGTTTCTGTGTCCAGACTTCACCAACCTATCTGCATTGGCTGCTGAGGTAACAACATAGTGTCACTTACTACATAGCAACGCAACATGGCTCGTCAAGAGCGTGTGGACTGAGATGCATCTGTAGAAATCCGATTGCAATCACATTTCGAACCACCTCAAAATGTCATTAGGATCAGATTTGCAAAAACTGCATTTCATGTGATGCTTAAAATCAATCTGGATACGATCTGGATATGCTAAAGAAAAAAAAAAAATAGATTTGTGTTGGCAGCCTGGACAAGGTCTATATCAGCCTTCACTCTTTGTGGTTTATTGGCACTGCAACATCATGCTACATCTGCGTTTGCTTCTGAGAGAGATAAACAGTAATTATTTGCACAATCTCAAAGAATGCTTGTCAGGAAAATATTAACATAGGTTGCTCTAAAGGTGCCCTGTGGCTATTTCTTGTAAACAAACAACAAACAAAAGTTATGTTAAAGTCAGTGTTACTCACAAAAACATATTATATAAATCCTTGAACTCCAGCACAAGTGCTGAATGCATCTCCTTTCTTTACAAAACTTTCCTCACAAAGTCAGTGTTAAGTATTTTAAATAAAGTGTTGTTAACATTCATGTTTACTTGCTATCAGACTTCTTCACTGTCCTTGCCATCCATTAAAATGGTGAAGTTGTCATAAAACCAAAACAATGAGCTCAAAGAAATTAGGACGCTCTATAGAGTTTGGTGATGATTCCCTGTGGGTTTGTCACTACTGGCAACCTTTTTTACATTACACATAACTATTTGAGCTATTGTTTGATAAAATAGCTTTTAACTATCATTGCTGTTGCTTTTATAGTTTACTGAGTTAATCATTGTGATAACAATGACATCAATCTTATTTTATGGAAATGTGTCAAGAAAAAGAACTCCCAAAGGTGTATTTGTAATAGAAACATGGGAAATGATCATTTCCTTTTAAATTATGGAATAGCCTTATTACTTGTAAAAGGGTTTTGATTTTGGTTTTGTATCCAAAGTCAGTGTATCACATACAATAGATATCAGTCAGCATTCCCCAAGTGTGGAGCAGCAGGCTGGAGTCTGACATGGAAGCTAACCAGTGTTCTGCTGGTTGTGGGCAGCAATAAAACGTCTTTTAGCCTCCTAAAAAAAAACTTTTAGCCTCTCAATATCAATCAATATCAGGATAAGTGTACGCAATATCGAGGGTATATTCACTGCTTTATATTTTCGTCAGGCAGCCCATTTTGACAGGGAAGCAGTTAATGGCTCATCTACGTCCTTGTTAAAGCCACCACACTCCAATGACAAAAACAGTATTTTTAGCTTGCTGAGCATGGGAGCTGCTGGTCTCCCGCTGCTTTGATCAGTTAGTTAGGGTGCTTTCAGACCTAGAGTTGTCTTGCTTTGGTCCGAATCAGGGACAAATTTTGTCATAAAGTTGCAATATTGCCTAGAGTTGGTTTGTGTTCTCACAGCAGCATTTACAAGCAGACCAGATAAAATGCTTTGCGTGAGAAAGCTGCCCTTGATTGGCCAGAATTTCCATGCGGAAAAAATCCAGGATATAAACAAACGCTGAAGAAGAGTACACTTGCAAGATAAATACGACACTTTCTAATGTCACAATGGAGGGACAACTACACAGGTTGTTTAAGCGCTAGTCATCGTGTACTATATTGCTTGCATTGTTCATTTTAGGCAAATCATACAGTTTGAAAACGAGGTGCGGATCCAACTGGAAACTAGAAAAAATTTTGATGCATTGGATGTGCTGAATGTGCATATTAAGGCAGTACAGGAGAAGGCACACATTAATAATCCTCCAGGACTGTAACATGATCATGTTTAACCAGAATAATGTGTAATGCAGCTGCAGTTGGTTCAGATCGAGATTGGAACACGCTCTTGAACAAACGAACTTGACTTCGATTGAACCAAACCAAACGGGGCAGGTGTGAAAGCACCCCAAGTTTGTGCTATTGTGTGACTTTGGTGAATCCAAACTAACCCATTTAAACACCAAAGTTAATAATAATAACAACTGTGTGAGGCAGCGGTAGACCAGCAGCTCCTGTTTTTCTTAATGGAGTCTATAAGAGGCTATAAAGAGAGCTACTGTATATTACGGCTTCATTTTCCCATTGGAAATCACTTTCTGACATTAAGGTAAAGCAGTGTAAATATTGTAAATATGGTGTACTCTTAAACTGATATTGATTTTTTTAAAGTGGGACTTTTTTATGTGGCTGAAATACATATCGTTTCTGACCCCTCCACAGCAGTAAATTGCTTAACTTCCATGTTGGACTCCAGCCTGCTTCTTCAAACTGGGGGCGTGCTGACTGAAATCTACTGCATGTTATATACTGATATACTGTCTGTGGATAAGTACCTCATACAACTTATCTTTTAAATAATCTAAATGTAGTACCCTTCTAAATTTGGTCACATATTATTTTATTGTTAGGGTTAGGGTTAAGACGTATTTTGCAGCAGGTTTTAGAATATTCTACACCTTGAATATCCTTGAGCGTATACAATCCTGTTGTCATTTCTTTATTGGGTAGCCAGATTTCAATTTGTCATTAACCAATTAATGCTTATCAAAGATGAGTCTCTTAACCTAATGGGTTTCTAGCAGGGTGGGACATACAAAAAGAGACGCACAGCAAACGAGTATACAAAGAAAGAGACGTAGAGCATGTGACCAAGCAGAAGAGGAAAGTGATCACAGAGATGCTAAATATCGTTTGTGCGTTAATAAAGCCTGTTAAAGATACTTTGTTAATATTGTCACAGGCAAGAGGTTTGTATAAGTCTGTAGCTTTGTTAAAATTCCAGAGGAGTGTGTTTGAAGCTATTTTCAGTCAGTGGTTTGCAAAGCTACATAAACTCTGAGCATGAGGTGAGCTGTCGCTACATTGCTAGCAACCTCGCGCTGGATGGAGAAGTGACTGCGTGCTTGTCAATTATGGACACTGAGAACTGTGATAAACAAAACATTTGTAGTTTAAAGACAGATGGTTTATACGCACTTGTGAATTCTGTGGATATTTTACTTCTGAGGCTGATACCAGAGCTGGCGCATTGGAAGTGCTCCGGGACTCGCCACTGCATGTCACAGGACCCAGACTCACATCTGCCCAAGGAGAGTGTCACCTCCATCACATTGCTAGCTTTGACAGAGTTAAACACGTTTGTTCAAAGTTTTCTAATATTTCCAAGGAACAGTGAGTAAAAACACTACATGTCTCAAGGTTATCAACTTAGCTCCAACACTGTGCGCCAATTGGTACCATCAACTGAACTGAACTGAAACGTACAAAAAAAGAATGTATTATTCGTAAAGGTGCTGTTCACCAAATCTGGAAATAAATACACCTGTGTTGATGCATTTAATTTCTGTTGTTTAAATTCATTCATACTCTATCTTACATTTTGCTTTTATTCAGGGCTAAAGTCAGTGTTGTGCATGGGAGTTTAAAAGCTCACCTAGCAGTACAGCCTCATAATGGTCCTCTCTACACCTTAGCCAGATTTATCTGCCAATAGTAGATACATCCCAGTTTTACATTTTAGTAGACCCTTTTTTAGAAGTGTGCTCCATATGTTAAGAGGTGTGTTTAACAACTTTAAACAAAACTGAACTGAGTAGGCTGGCGACATAAACTATCCCTTTAATTAAGATGGAGGAAGACTCTGCACCACATTTACCAGGAAAAGTCGCTGTCTGTTTACTGAAATGAAACTATTTGTATTTTTGTAGTTTTTCCAAAGGTATTTTACATACATGATGGTGTAAAGGATTTAATCCATATATCTCTCTAAAAGGTAAGTACAATATGCATGTCCTGTCATGGAGGCCGTGGGGATAAAACCTGAACCTGTAGTGCTACAAGACAAAAGGTAACATGGTACAATTCTATATGTAACTGTTGTCTCACTCTGGTTTAATCTGGCATCCATGCAAGCATACATGTAGATATAAAGCCACTCCTAATTAGTCCACCTGGGAGCCCATTGATCTGTGCATCAGAGACTTACGTGCAGTCTCTATCAATAGTATGGATCGCAGGGGGGAACAATACCAATACACATCTGGATGCCAATTAAGCTTTTGTCTCCACGTTACGATGCTCTGGTGGCCTTGAATGTGAAACGAAAAGGAAAACCTGTCATCACCTGCATTCACACTTTGTTTATTCATTTATTTATTTATTCATATGTCATTAGTGATCCTGTGTGTGGAGAGATCAAGCTGCCATCAATTGCCTTGCTCTAAATGGATTTTGATCATTTGACGACACGGTCTGATTTCTTTTGATTTGGTTGGAATTGGCACAAAAAAGCCACACATGCCTTGATTAGTAATGGCAGGAGCAGTCTAAATATAGGAATCCCAGCTACAGTGGGGGTAAAGTTGGGTTCCCACAGAACAGCAGAAAAAGCATTTCCAACACTGCCTTTGAACTTCATGCCTATGAATTCTTTTTAAGTTTAAAGCTGTGGTGCACCCCAGTTCTTGTGGGCCTTTGATAGTGTGTCTCTTTGACTTTCAGATCAGCGGGAGTGTAAGGTGTGAACGTCAGAGGGATCAGATTTATATAGCACTGCAATGTGAGAAACGGGGTACCCAAGCTCCTCATGCTTTATTGTCACTCTACCTGAAAAGGAAAAAAAATCAGGCAAGATGTGGGCATCAAAATGCATCACATTCTTTTCCAACACTGATCTTCCGGTCTAACGTGGAAGCTTGTTTTCTGTGTCGTGCATAACGTGATTTGGAGGTATCTTTGGCATGGATGGCAAAAATCCCACCTAATCGCGTTTCATAAATGTCAGGAAAATTTGGAAGACAGGGGCCTCTGTGACCGAGCGGCTGCAGAGGAAAAAGGCTCAGCTGGGACGCGCGGAGAACACTGCGCGAAAAGGTTACACGTTTTACAGGGATTGTTGCTTTTCACCAAATTGACATTTCGCTCTGATGATGATGACTTTAATGTGAGTGATGTGATAATGTCAAGGATCTCCTGCACCATGGATGACTGAGGAGCGACATTCAAGGTTCTTGCTTTCAAATCCATTCAGTATCAAAGAGGATTCACCTCCCACACACATACATTACAAACAAGAAGCATACAAACACAAGCATGAACCGATGCAAAGGCATACAGCTGGCAAAGACACATCATCCTTTGAATTGAAAACCTTGCAAGGTGGCTCTCTGTAACCTCCTGAATTTGGACGGCACATTAATGCACAGTGCCGTTTTTTATTTCCCCTGAGGGCTTCACCTCTGTTGATACTCACTGGGTGCCTCCCTGGTGTACAGATGAAAGATTTGCCTATAGTCCCAAAGGAGTGGCCCTGACAAAAATCTATCCGAAGCCAACCTTTTTTTCTCACTGCCAGTGCAATGAGAGTGCAGATTTTAAAACAAAAACATGGCCCCTCCATGCCCTATCTGTCCTCGGGTGTGTTATTGATGTGGGATCGCCTGTAACTGTTGTAGACTGCTGTGTTCCAGACAGGAATTGACTGTAACCGTGGTGAATCTGCCGCAGTTTTTCTGTTGCGGCTACATCCATTAGAGTTGGAAGTAGCCCCTTGGGTGTTCCACAGAGAAAGAACAAGCAGGCTTAAGGATCTCCAAAATTAAGCAGCAAGAAGCCACATTAGACTAAAAGCAGCTTGACAAGGAAAGTAAATCACTATATGATTCAAAATCCTGCTGAGAAGCCGAACTCCTGTGAGATTACATTGGTTCACTCTTGAAGCCGCTTCTTATGCAGCCTCATTAACCTCTGCATAGTGTTTTATGTTTATGCACTGAGCTAGCACACAGGCTTGCAATTTTTTAGCCTTTTCCATTTCCAACTTGTCAAATATCGCTGTTTGGATGGATGGATGGATGGATGGATGGATGGATAGATAGATAGATAGATAGATAGATAGATAGATAGATAGATAGTTTTCCTGGTGGTATGACATGCCGCTGGGCAGCATTAGTTTATTGGTTTGCACCTCTGCTCAGCTGACCAATCATAAAAGTTACATAAATGGTCAGACACAGACCCAGCGCAATGAACAATTCCGTTTCACTTTAACTGCGCCTCTTGTTCTGCTGATCTGTACCCAGAGTACATTCTGTGCTCCAAGAGCAGAGTTGGGTTAGGGTTACTTTAAAAGTAATCAAAGTACTTTACTGTGTTACTTTTTTTAAAGTAACCAGTCACTTTACTGCGTTACTCCCTGAGTAAAGTCACTCAAGTACTTTTAAAGTACTTCCAGCGTTACTCACTGAGTAAAGTAACTCAAGCACTTTTAAAGTACTTTTGAGTATTCTACCTTTCCTATTGGGCAATGGACCACAGGGCGCTAAGCCTACATTTTTTTGTCTCCAAAATTAAAGTTATGGACCACTTGCCCTTCACTGAGATCCAATTCTCCCATCACAGCCGTCACTTTGACCAGTAGAAACACAGAACGATCTGCTGCCGTAGACAACTGTATGACAACACCACCCCAGCATTTTTAATATTTCCTCTAGGGATGTTACCACACAGAGTAAAAGGGGGAAATGATGGTGTGAAACAGCAGAGGCACTTTGTCAACCCGCTGAGTTAACGTTACTGTCATTAGCATCAAGCTAGCAAACAATGGTACATCCTCACGGTCGGACATAAAGTAATAACATTAACAAATAGCGGCGGGGCTTTTACTCACCACAACTGCAGAGGCTCCCAGCTTCATTTGAAACAGACTACATTATAGACAGTCCGTTATTTATTAATCCCTCTGTGTGTTTATATATTTACTTTTTATCCGCGCCGTTGTCTTTGTAAAGTTAACATATCGCACCGTCATTTCAAACTCAATACTTCCTGAATTTCTTTCAAATTAAAAGCCCCTTATAATAGGATGACCATATTTTGATTTCCAAAAAAGAGGACATTCGGCCGGCCACGACATAGCCTACTTAAATGATACTCGCAGTTTACTCAAAGATGCCTTATCATTTTAATATATTTAAAATTTATATGTATGGATAGAAAATTCAGTTATATTACAAAATAATATCTCTCAAAGACAAAAATTCACATAGGCCCCAATAGGGGACACATACACACACTACAGTGTGGCGATCCGAGCCGAGTAAAAAATGTAGCTATAAATTGTATTCGGGCTAGGGTCGGATTCGGTCAGCTTTCAGTAAAAATGTAGTGTAAAAATAAATAAAATCTTATTGTCTGTCCTGTTTATTGCTTGGGCACTGTTATTTACGTGACATCACCTGAACATAACACACACAGACACACACTGGCTGTTTGTTTCTACCTCTCTCCTCTCTGGAAGTCTCGGACCTCCAGCCACCCGCCTCCGCCTTGATTAAACGCTGAAAATAAAATAAAAGAGGGAGACAGGTTTTTCCTATTTTGTCATATTTTGTTTTATTTCTCCCTCTCCTCTCGCTGGAAGCGTCAGACCTCCCGCCTCCCGTCTCAAACACGGAGGTCTCTCTCTCCGCTGAGCATGCCCGGCCTGTTAAATAGCCTGTAAACGTAACCACTGTGTGACACAAACTCAGTGCTTTGGTCATTACATAATTTCGGGCTCGGTTCGGGTTCAGACAGAAATATGCGGCCCGTGACACACTCTAACACACACACACACACACACACACAAACACACGGAAAACCAGACATTATCATCAGTTTATAAAAAAAACCCGGACGCCCTGGACGGGACGTGAAAAGTGGACATGTCCGGGCAAAAGAGGACGTTTGGTCAGCCTACCTTATAACCTCGGCTGAGAGAATCCCTCATTTTTCTAAATAGGCTTTTATTGTGAAACATTTGTAGGAACTTGGTTGTGGAAGATAGAGTAGCTTGAATGTTTGCGTACAGTGCTTCAAATGTAGCTCCTGCCATCTGCTCACGCTTTTTGGTGACTACGACAACATTTCGGCTGACACATGAACACACACACAGTGACTGGAATAATAGTAAAAGTAATAAAAATAGGACAAGAATAACCCGGTGACATCACACACGCCGTGAAAGACGACCAGGGATAATTGGTGAGTACCAGCGTGTAGTGTGTCATGTCTGTCGGCCAAGTCACGGCACGATTTTATGACTCCGCAATCGTGTAATGTGACATAGTGACTTTCAGAACGGGCAGAGAAGTCATGTAGTGTGTACCAGGCATAATTCAAGTCCTGAGTCTGACCTGTCTGTCAGCGAGTCCTCCTCTACCTTTTTTTAGACTCCACTGTAGACAATGGCAGCATTTCTTCTACCATGTAGCGAGCCACAGGCTCCGTGGTTTCTTTCAGACTGACAGGTTTAACGTTATCTCCGTTATTAGAACCAAACGACAGCCGTTGCTGTTTCGGAGCTGAAGGACCAGCGTTCTAAAAGTAACAGAAGTAACTGATGGCTTGTTTGAAAACGTACTCAAGTATTTGATTACTCAAACAGCAAACTAACGTGTTAGGTTACTCATTACTGCAAAAAGTAATCACGCGTTATACCCAACTCTGTCCAAGAGTGTGGTGCAATTTAACCAATGGATTAAAGTGTCTAAATAGAACCATAACAAAGCTTAATCATGCTTTAGTCACAACAATTGCAGAAAGACAATACAGATAAGGTAGCTTCAATTCAAAGACACTGATGAAGTGATGAAGTTGGGAGATCTGCTAAAATGTCACAGTTACCTCAGCTGAGTGAAAGAGGTTCTTTTTTCCTCAGCCATTCACTGGCAATGCAGGTCAGTCTGTTGGTAAATAACACCATGACATACTTTTGCATTTATTTGCAATGACATTTGGCACAAACGTTCATGGTCCCTAGACACTTTTTGACACCCATACCCAACAGTTAACTCCTGATGAAACTGAAAACTCAAAAATCAAAGCAGTAACAACTTTAACAGCTTTGTCTTGCAAAAGTAGAATGTGACACACATCCATATTCACTGAATTAATAATTAAAAATTAGCTTTACAGTGGATTTTAAGGGCAGTCACAGTGCTGTGTATTCAAATTAAACGGCCGGTTTGGGATTCAAACTGCCAAACTTCTCGTCACAAGCACTCTAATACTTCATATTTCTAGGCTACTGTCCCCAGTGAAACTGCTTTATGAATGAATAATGCACACACACAAAAAAAGAATTAATACCAAATGGTTCTCCTTATGGAGCATGGACACAGGGAAAACAAGAAGCTCAGGAGAATAGATTGAAATGTGCTTCTTTGTATTTAGCCACTTGTAAGGTGAAGCTCATTACCATTAATAGCCTCAAATAGGCTAACAATTTGCCCCTGTTACCCGCTTATTTGAATTACATTGAGACGACTGAACTTCTGTCAGTGTAATTGATGTTCCTCACTTACTGCAGTTCAAGGTGAGTAATGGCAATCTTCCTCCCCGTTGCTGTTTCTCTCCCCATCCCGTAATGGCTCCTCTGAGAGCCATAATGGCATCTGAGATGGGTGGTCGACTGCAAATACTCTCATCTCTTTGTTGCTTATGGAAACTGGAGTGACATTTTAGACCCTGTGCAGAGATCTGCTATCTGAGCAGGGAAAAAAGTACCTGTGGCACAGGTAAGATAATAGACATGATGCTACATTCTCCCTCAATAAGCAGTGTTGGGTTTGATTAAATAATAGGCCTGTCAGCTGCTCTAATTACGCTTTCCAAGTACCTTGTGCACTCTTTCTCTTTCCCCACCTTTGAAAGGCTATTTGGCATCACTCTCATCCAGAGGGACGATGGATGATCCAAACATTTCTGCCTTATTTTTTCAAGGGTCTAACCTGTGCTCAAAGGACCCACCCCCACCAGGAATAACGGCTGTTGGAAGGTAGACACGTTTGAAGTGTAAATATCCCACAGGTCAAAGACTGCAACTGAGAAGTCAGATAACAGCGTATTTTTATCCTTGGAAAACAACTTTGATTTATTTCACACACTTTATTCATCCCAGCCTGCAGACAATGTTAGGGATCTGCCAGCGGTGGATATGAGTAATTTTTCTTTTTTTTTTATGATGTTGGTTTGAGGCTATATTAAGAGCAGGCAGCTTGCGAGAGTTTTCTTGGTAAACAAAAGTCAGAGGGAAGGTCTGGAAGTTACAGAGGCTATCCTGTAAATAAAATATCACAGATTCAGGACCAAAGTGGACAAAAAAACCCTCCACTTGAATCTGGTTTCTATCATTAGCGTCTCCATTGTGAGGGTCGGGAATGATGCTGAATTATCCAAACAGTCAAAGGCTAACTGCTTTCAGTGCATGGTGTTTCATTTTAAGAGATACCATCAGTGCTCAGTGTCTATGATCTTTTCAAACTCTCAACAGTCAGTTAAGTCAAATATCCTATTATTCCAGGAAACTTGTTGTGAAGCCGATCTGTGGAGACATGGCTCATTTAGTATTCATTAGAAGGGCTCCCAATGAGTCTAAACCACACTCATTAGGCTGAGGCTGGCCCAAAGTAAATGTTTGAGGCTAAATATTTAAAGGATAGATCCAGCTAATTTCAATGCAGGCTGTAATTTCCGAGTTTTTGACATAATGATTGCTGATTTTGCTAAAAATATCTTTCACTTAATTCAGAGTGGAACCTTGCCGATTACTTCAAGGGAAAATTAATCAAAACAATCCTTTCCACACAATTAGGCCACGTTCCCATTACAGGGTTTAATACTCAATTCCCATTTATTCCCAAGATCCGATCTTTTTGCTATGCTGTTCGGTCTTGCTTGAAGTGACCCATATCTGACATCAGTGTGAATGGATCTCTGCCCTGACATGCTTCACATGCAACCAACCAATAACGTCTCACACATGCATGTTAGAACAACAATAGAAAAATGTCACATTTTGGAAAAAATGCTTTATCTCTTGAAGATGAAGCAATACAAAAGCTATAGCTATATCTATGAGCAGCTATTGCTGATAGCTCTGTGGAGAGAGAGTGGATTTTGGGACAAGTGGAGCCACGTTGTGGAGGGTTTCATGTGGAAACAGGCACAAGCTGTGTGGCTAATCATGACATTTAATAGCCACAGAGATTAAATATGCTTGTATCACAGATCCCAAACTACACACAAGCTACTGTATATTAACACAGGACTGTTATAATTATTGAATTTATCAAATCAAAGACTTGAGGTAACTGGGACGTTTGGATTCTCAAAATAACATCTGTACAGATGTGAAGCCCTGACTATATCTGACTGATCTTTAATGAAAGCTGTTGTCTTGATTTTTTTTCCCTCTGTGTTTGACAATGTTTTTTTTTTTTTCATTTATTTATTTGTGTATTGGAGGAGGACAGCTCAGCTCAGCTGATTTACATGCAGCAGCAAACTGGTATGATAATGATGTACATGAGAATTCATTTAAAATGGAAGTTGAACCTTGAACAGAAATTACAGATCACTTGTAAAGCTTTTTAATAGGCTACTCTGTCATAATTAAAACAACTGGAGACTGTGAACTAACTGATAAATGGGTCTGATAACATTTTTAATGAGTCAGAATCAGATCTAACAGGATGTGAATGTTTCTTTGACTTCCTGTACAGATTGAAGGCTGCTGAAAACTGTCTGACTGCCCCTTACTGCCACTGATCTCATCCACTTTCCATGTGTTATGCCCCACCCTTAGGCGGCCCTGTGGGCCGAACAAAACTCCAAACACTGACCCAAAATAATCACATGAACACCTTTAAAACAATCAAATCCATGGCATTTATTAGGTTGAAAACAAGCGAACAAAACAACAAAAATCCCTCTGTGAGAGGCAGCAGGACCAGCAGTCCACACACCAGAGCCTCTCTCCTCTGCTGCTGGTGTGACGGATTAACTGGTGTTGAATCAACTGGTGAGACAGTGGCGTGGCCTTTGAGAAACCGACAGTGGAAAAACGAGGAAATAAACATTGAACTCCTAACCTGTCGATCGCATTCATTCATGTTTACAGCCAGTCATCCTGTTACTCATTCTGCTATGTGACGGTGCCTTTTCAAACACCACAATAGGAATGGTTTGCTGGACATCCACAGAGAATTCGAAGCCAAGCGAGCACGATCCGCAGTTGTCCTGTGGCACACACGTCTATGAACGCTTCAAAATAAGAAAATCTAAATGCATCCAAAATACCAGCAAAGTGGGGCATCACACATCGTAGCTACATGATATACTGCCAGCAATACCAACGTTATGTCATGTCCCTAATCATGTCTGCCCATCTACATGTGCGTATCACAAGTTAATCTGAGCGCGCCACATTACCACTCTGTTCGCGAACACTCCAGTATGGCATTTAACACCCCAGACTCTGTGTGTGTATCACTCACAGGCTGTATAAAAGCATCATCAGTCCTCAGAAACACTTGACATCAGATAAATAATGATATGGCACACACGTAGTTCCATCAACAGGAAAACTCTGCAAACACTGTTGGTATTGTGAACAGCAGGCATTAACACAGTCACTGACGTTGTCAGTCCCAATTCATGAACACCGCAATACTAAGATACAGATCACTGCAAATGTCAATGAATCCTGTAGACAATGCTCAGTTGTCAGTCCTGTAGTTTGTATCATCTGATGTCAAGTCGATGTGCAGTCTGGAAATGAAAGTCTGAGATATTCACATCCAACTCGAGTGCAGTGCGGCGATTGCCATGAGCTGTGGCAAATTGTGATCCACTCAGATTAACTGGTGGTACAACATGTGTAGGCTACATTCCAACAATCATGCTGCATAATGACGGCCGCTGACAATTCACTCAGTCATCACAACTATAGTCTACACCATTCAGTGCAGACATGATAACTCAATATGCAACAAGAATGAAATAAATAAATAAATAAATAAATAAATAAATAAATGACAAAAGTCAATGGGATAATCACACACAGGTGTAGGTGATTATACTCAGGTGTAGATAACTCCAATCATCAGGGGGTAGTCTTTATAAGGATGGTCAACAGCTCACAACTTTGTGGGTTTGTTCGTGAGGAGTTTGAACAGTGAGCAGAAAGAGAGAAAAAGACAGTGTGCAAGAAAGAGTAAGTGGTGATTGTAAGTGGTGAGTGTGACAGTGAAGTGTGCTTTGTGTTGTAAAGAGAGTGGGATTGTAGGTTTGTGTGTGTGTTGTGTGCTAGTGTGTTGTGTCAGTGAGGGTAGGAGTAGTGAGGGTAGGTGTAGCCAAGGTAGGAGTAGCGAGGGTAGGAGTAGGTAGGGAGGAGTAGGAAAGGTAGGGACAGAAACATGGACCCAAAAATAATGAAAGAGGTGCTGGAGTTGAAACGCCATAATCAGTATCCTGAGGGGTCAACCAGCCGAGACAGATTTGTCATCAGGAGGAGAGCTGACACCTTCAGGATAAAGGGTAAGGATGCATGGACTTAAGAACACAATAATTATCTGCTATGACGAAACTCCAAGTAATCTAATATGATGACATTTAAACACCAGATGGAGACCTCTACTACATCTGTCGGCAAAAGCAGAACAAGGCTGAGCACCTCGCCAAAGTGGTCTCCACTGCTGAGGAAGCAAGCAACCTCTTCGTGGAGTTTCACGCCAGCGACTTGGGTGGGCACTGTGGGGTGGAAAAAACCCACAGTGCCATCATTGCCCGCTATTATTGGCCTGGCATGGAGGATGACATTCGCAAGTGGGTGAGTTGGTATTGTCATAAAATCAAGGTGGAATACACGTTCAGGTTCAAAGGTAGAACAGAGGAGTGTAAGGTAGTCATGTGTGTACGCCTTATATTGTGATACTGTATGTGTATGTGCAAAGGCCAACCATGTCAGTCTAAATCATTAACAGTCGTTTAAACAAATATTTGTCCCAATGTTACAATCCTTGTCTGTTTAGATTGCTCAGTGTCCCCAGTGCCAGGCCAGGAGGGCTACCGTCAAGGAAAAGCGGGAGTACAATCCAATAGAGGTAAATTACATATGACATGCAGTCACATCTGTCAATCATATCAGTAGTGATACTGCAATACTCATGATTGTTTCTTCCTCCCCAGGTAACCGAGCCTCTCGAGCTGGTTGGAATGGACTTGGTGGGTAAGCTCAATGTAACAGATGGTGGCAACCAGTACATATGTGTCATGGTTGATTATTTCACCAAATGGGCAGAGGCATACCCACTAAAAAGCAAAAGAGCAGACGAGGTGACAAATTGTATTCTTGATTTCTTTTACAAATTTGGTGCACCCAAAAGGCTGCTAACAGACCAAGGCTCAGAATTTCGCAACAGGGTATAGTGATTATGCAATATGGATCACCAACATGTAACTTTTGCTGTGCTGGCTCAGTTCATGTTCATTTGAATGTCATTTCAAGGTCAACTATGGTCTGTGTGAGAGACTGGGCATCAAGAGGAGCCTGTGCTCCCCTTATCATCACAGACCAATGGCCTTGTGGAAAGGCTGAATGGCACGATACAGAGGTATAGTTTTGTTGTCAGAACTTGAACTTGAGCCCTTAATAGCCTAGCACTTATATCCTGTTCCAGTCTGAACAGGTAATCATCAATGGGTTGCTGTATCATACACAACAACCCAAAGTATCTTCTGCCTCCTCATGCATGTACCTGAATTCTGCATTTTAAGGTCCCTGAACAAACTGGTGGCTGAGCACCCCAACCGTTGGGACCAGTATCTCCAGCCAACAATGTTTGCCCTGAGGACCAAAAAGCAGCTGACCACTCAATACAGCCCGTACTACCTGATGTTTGGGAGGGAGGCCAGGTATCCCTCAGAGGTCCCAGATGAGTATGACGTAAGACTGCTATTGTTCTACTCTATTTGGAGTTTGAAGTTGGGTCATCTGTGTCCCCTACAATGTCACTGATTTCTTCCTGGCAGGTGACTGAAGAGAAGGTCTGCAGTCTCTTTAAGACAGAGGAGATCTGCCAGGGACTCAGAGATCAAGTCCCAGTCTACAATGAGGTAAAGGCCAATATCGAGGCCAAACAGCAAAAGGTCCGCAAGAGGAAGGAGGACAGGTCAGGCAGACCATTTTAAAGTGGGGGACCTTGTTCTAAAGAAAAATGCACAGCAGGCCATGAGGAAAGGGGACAAACTGGAGGCCAGCTTGGTGGGACCTTACAAAATATTAAAGCTGGAAGAGAAGACCGCTCACCTGGTGTGAGAGAGGGGGACACAGTCAAAAGTCAACATTGACCACTTGACTCATTACTTCCAGCCAGAGGAGAGGATCCCTGCCAAAATCAGGAAATTGATTGATCCTACTCATCTGGCTGGAAGTAATGAGTCAAGTCACACATCAGTCACACCCCCAGCAAGGCAACCCACAAGCTGTGAAGCCCAAGGACCTCCACTCAGTGCAGATATTTGTAAGTACACTGATAGAGTACACCCCAAATTATGCAAGTCATGAATAACTGCCATAACAATGTTTTATTCTTTTGTGTTACAGTAATCAGAGACGTATGGGCAGGAAGGCGCCGAACGACACTCTGGTCAAGACTGGGGCCATATAAATTATATATGGAAGACCTCCTGTACCTGGCCCCAGGAAAGGAATTGGAGAGTCAGGTAGCCTACCTCAAAGAACAGTTATTTGACTGATGTGCGCCTTTGCAGATTGATCACATAATTGTTTTCACAGATCATTAATGCATATCTCACAATGGTTGGGAGGAAGAGTGGTGCAGTCATTATAGACAGCTATGCAATGACCGCAGTGTGGCAGGGCAAACAGAGAGGCTTGAAACGGGTGAGTAGGATTAATTTCTTATGCCTTTGCAATCCAGTGAGTTTTTCTCAGTTGGATATGTATGGTATATTTGATTTCTGTTGTAGCTGGCCCTTGATCATGATGTGGCTGCAGGAGCAGTCTGTCATGAAGGACACTGGACACTCATTGTGAGTATTCCTAAATGTTAACAGATGTGGACACAATGACACTTATGTTTGAGGGGTTGCTAATATTTGTTTTGCATTTCCATAGATCATGTACCTGAAGGAGATGAGGTCCTTATACCTTGATCCGTTCGGTGCCACTCAGCAACAGATTGAGAGGTGTAAACATGTAACAAGGTGAATCAGCTGTAATTTGTGCATTAGACATATATGTATTCATGCATTTTGGATAACCTTGGGAGCAACAGGCGAATTACATTTCCCTTATGACTGTACTGTTTCACTAGACTGGCATAAGCTTGTCCTTTTGAGGGCCCTTGACACAATTCAAGTGGTCTTAAATTTAGAATCCTCTTACCTGGGCTTATGTTACACTTTCCTGACTGTGGTCAATCTGTGTTCTGTGTAGGGCACTGGTTCGCCAGAAGTGTCCTGCTATCGGGAGGTGGACATGTGCTACATTGGCCCATCCTAGACAGCAGGACACAACATCATGTGGGGTGTTTGTGTGCAAGGTAATGACTCAGTGATCTCTGTACCTGTCATTAAACTGTCATTCAAATTGTACTCATGAGACTTTTAGCTTGCAGAGCAGATTTTGCTGGCCCAGCAGATTGACTATGCAGTGGACCAGGAGGGTGTGGCCATGCTAAGGATGGACATGGCTAAAGCTCTGCTGGCAAATACAGGTACAAAGGACTCTTCCAGGTTTACTTGTTTGTGTCTGTAATGGCAACTGGACTATATGTATGCCTGTGTTGTAGATGACCTATCCCAGCTGTGTCGGGCTTGTGGGGAGGAAAGCTCCGGGGCTGAGATGGACAAGTGGGTAAGGAGATCAATTCTTGTCCCGGCCAACATCGGTTGGACGCCTTGGATGCACCTTGGATGGGTTACCTCACGGTCACTGGGTGAATACTCATGTCTTTCACTTCAGCGGTCACTGGAGCAGCTGAGGGAACATGGGAACACAGACGACCACAGCTAAGATTGAAATCTAGTATCCGACAGACATTGCCATACAATTCTGAGCATTATCATGATTTCTCATTAACTGTTAAATTGTACAACCTCCTGGGATGAATGATTACCTGACACACTGCTTGGATGGTTTCTGAGGTCTCTTTTCTCTTTTTTTTAGATTGAATGCACCACCTGCTGTCTGTGGTACCATTCACAGTGTGTTGGACAGCCCTCACCAGAGCAGGACTGGCTTTGCACTGCATGTGCCACATGAATCGGCACTGCGGTTTCTATTCTACTGAATTTCTATTTACTATTCTACAAATTCCTTACATGTGTATTCGTTCTTGGCCAATAAAGATGATTCCTAAAGATCATTGTTGTTGCATTTGCTTCTTTTATGGTGATGGGTGAGTTTGGCTGCTTGCATTTCATATTTGGACTTCACTTTTGGCCACTGTGTTGGTAACATGTAATTTGGCCACGTTGTGATCTGAATGGGTTGTTGACACTTATGTTGTAAAGCATTTTGGCTACAGTATGCCTTAATTTGGTCATGGTTGCAATCAAAAACTCATATCTATCTCTATCTTTACCTGTATGTATCTATCTTTCTATATCTATGTGGCCTATATATACTGGCTGGTGACCGTGCTCTCAATGTGACTGTAGATGGCATCAGTGGGAAGGACGGCAGGGACATGACTTTCAGCAGTTCCACTCGGGCATTAGTTTCATTTAGTAATGTAATGCCGATGGTTTGTTTCCACATGGTTTTGTCGGGAACATGACTGATGTCCAGCGAACAGTTCCCATCGTCATGATTCAGACGGAACCGGCAAACGTATGCATTAGGAAGGCAAAGTGATCATGACATGTATTTCCTGGTTGTTTACACAGGACATACGCAACGGGTCCACACAGGCCACGCCCACACCACATCTGTCTCTCTCACCAGTTGATTCAACACCAGTTAATCCGTCACACCGGCACAGGAGCTCTTAAGAACTTCCTCCATGCCAGGTGTGCTGCACCTCATTAAGTAATGCAGCACACCTGGGAGGGACAAGGGACAGCAGCACAGAACACATACACCACATGAGGTGCAGTTTATCTGAAACAAGCCTTCTGACAGAGGACTGAGAGGCCATTTACACGTTGCCGGCTATTTTCATAAACGGACATTTCACCGTCTCCGTTTTCAAAAAGATCTTCGTTTACACTTACCCGTGTATATATACACAAGAGCACGCCAAACCTGTAGGTGGCAGTGTAACGAGAAGCTCAAGCCTTCCATGTATCCATTGTCACCATAGCAACATAGGTCGCACTTTTGACACAGGCGCAAGTTCCGGCACATACTGACGTCGGCTGCCTATAACTCTGTTTATCTCCGTTTATCTCAGTTTACATGCAAACGCGCAGAGTTTTCCAAAATCTCCACTCTGGCCGGAGTTTTTAGAAAGACTCGTTTTCAGAGGAGAAATCTCCGTTTGCGTGTAAACAAAGGGCACAAACGAAGGAAGATGTCTCCGTTTATCAAAATCACCGTGTACGTGTAAACGGCCTCTGAAGCTGCTGCTGCTCTGCTAACATGCTGTATTAGACGTGTTACATCAAGAACAGACTAGTCAGCTATTGTTAGTTAATATATCATACATATTTCTGGAATACACAGCGTACACATGTGTAGCAATGGGTAATTGGACATTGGTGTCTTACTGCACTGTTAGGGTTATTGTGTTGAAGAGACTTGTTTAATTACTTTTTGGAATTAGCCCCGTAAGCATACTGGGAAGCAAGGCCATGGGTGCCTGGAGTCAAATAAAACTGGACCATGAGGTAAGTTAGGAAACAAGAAAAAAGTGCACAGATTATAAGTAATCGAGGGGGAAAAAAATAATTTAAGGAGATTTTTATGATATTCAGAGTGTTAATTATAGCAGCAAACAATTATTTTCTATGTAAAGATATAGTGGAATAATGATGGCCAGAGCAGAGATTGAAGTAGGGCTGGGTATATCTACTTGATACCTTTAAATTATTGACCAAAATAGTCAAACAGGTTTTTAGTCCCAGACCATCCTGACTCACCATAGAATCAGCAAACTTTCTACACTCTCCAGAGTTGCTCTTTACACGGCTAATGGTCACTTTCATGTCTGCCAGGTTAGCACCAGCTGACACAGCAACAGTAGCTGACATCCAGCACAAAGCCATTAAACAGTTCTAACAAACTCACATTGACACAGAAATGGCTCAACTCTGGAAATAACCCAGTCAATAGCCATTAAGGTCCTGACACACCAAGCGGACAGTTGGCCGTTCGTCAACGTTGGGCTAACTACCATCAAGATGGTTTCCCCTGTCTAAATGACAAATACAGACCACCGCCATCTGCTGGTGTGAAGAGTTATTTCCTCTCATGCAGGCGCAGAGCATACATGCTGTTTCGCTGTCGACTGTAGTCTTTGCGGTGTGCTCACATGCAACTTTTTGGCTGAGGTGTGGTTACATGAGGTGATGCAACAATCACCTTTCGTTGCAGCAAGCTCTTTGAAGACGGATTGGTGTGTCTGGGCCTTAAGGTAACATTAGTTATGTGATGCTAACAGTTAGCCCTGCCATACAGTCTCTGCTGTGCTGAAGTTGAGTATGGTGTATTTTACAGGGTTGGCAGTTCAGCATGCCAAGATGTTTCCAAAACATTTTAAAGTACTGCTTCACTACAGGCCACTTCATTCACCTCATGGGTATCAAATGAAGTACTCCACTGGTATTGGTATGACTATAAGGGTAGGCCTACTGTTGTTGGCAATGGTATTGTCATTTTTTAAATAATACCCAGCTCTAGAATGAAGTAACGCTCCTTCTATTGTTGTTGTGATGGACAGTCTGGCGATGCGTGCATATTGTGAGTCCTATGTGTGAGTCCAACTGTCTAGCTAATTGCCGCTACTCTGCACTGCGCTTACATGGTAGTTACTGCTGATATCAGGATGGTATTGTCACAGAAGCATAGCACTGTCCCTCTGGTCCCCCCCAGGGTAACATTGTTAGCTCTGTCAGCTCTGTTGCCATTGTTAGCACTGTTTGCACTTTTACCACTGTTAGCTGCTAGCTGCCAGCTCCACCACCTTCATGTTCAGAGTCGTGTGCAGAAATGCTGACAGTGAAGTGAATGAAAATCCCAAGAGCAGAGCAATTGCAAGACCAGGCAATAGTTAGCTTACAGTAAGAAATACACAGCGTACTCTTGGTTTGATTTTCACAGGATGCCCTGGTTTACAACTAAGCTTTTAATAGCCGAAATATTCTTCGGGGCTTTTGTGCCAGTGTTCCTGTTCCATAACCCCCTCAGCTAAACACCATTATGGAGGCAACAACCCAAAGAAAATAAAGTGTGACCTACATGGAGGAGAGGGTGAGTAGACTCAGCTCCCCGAGGTGTATGTGTTGGCCATGCAAGGCCCCCTCCTGCTGCCATACATTACCCATCTAACCACCTCTTTCCTAAATTACCAGCAAAGAGCACTCAAGACATAAGAGCCTTCAGACCTCCGAGGAGCATAATTTATCAAATAATCATGGGTTTAGTCTATACTCTGCTCATGTTTCAATGCACACCAAAGCTGGGAAATAATATATTTTACAGTGGCATAGCAAAGTAGTTTCTCTGGGTCTGTGTGGGTGTATGAGCCATTAACAGGCTTGCCTTTACTCTAACCCTTCCTGTGGGCATGTTACAGTGTGCAGTGTACAGCTGTATTATTGATAACAGATTAGCAGGCCATGTACTATCATGAATCCATGCAAATAAATCTCCAAAATGAATGAAACTCAACATAGTTTTTCATTTTCCCCTGTGGCAGCACGACCATGTCACTCAAGGCCAAAGCTGATGTTAAGCTGGTAAAGATGCAGTGCTGTGAGCAAAGTTAATGTCCAGACACCTTAATAAGGTTGGACAGTTAGTTCAGCAATGAACAATACTGCAGCCAATAAAATGTTATGAGCTTTAGATTAACTTTACAGCAGTTGGCTTTAAGTGCACAACCTTAGCTGTATTCTAATTAGGCTGGGACCAACGTGGAGGACATGTAGTGTAGCAGATGGCATTATGAAATGTGTAAAAATAAAGTGGCACAAATTAAAGAAATGATCTGTGACGGTATCACAGTACAACATCACTCCCTCTCGTGTGATATTGCTTAATTATACCAAATATAACAGAATGCCTAGTTAGATATGGGTCATGAAAACAACATATTCTGTTTGGATATTCTGAATGAAGCATGTTCTGATTTAGACATGTGGGATATGCCAACATTTTTGGGGTTTTAGGAGCATTCTCACATTGCTGTTAGGGCTGCCTTGTTGCATCAGTATGTGACGCTGAGGACACCTGACAAACATCAATATTTGACAAATTGGGCATGAGACTGAGTTGGAAAATTTCCTTTTCGTTTGCCATATTGACAGCTGAATAGGAATATTGTCTTTTCTGGAACTGCAAAAACAAGAATATGCTGTGTATGTAAATGTAGTCATTGTTGAAGACCAATGTTTTTACAGTATGTAGAAAGGCAAAAACTAAAGCTATTAAGGTCCAGTGAGTGGAGCGTGCCTCCTGTCACAGACCTGTGTTATAACCTTCATCATATTTTTATTTGCCATAACCACTATCTCTTTGTGTTGAGCAAATATAGTAATAATAGAAAGTGCACATTTTAAAAATGTTGGCATTGGAAATGGGAAAGAACGTAATATGAGGTCTTGCAGAGTTATATCGCTGTTCTCCTTTGGCAATGTAGGCTTGAGTCAAATTGAACTTGAGCAAGACACTGAATCCAAAATTGCTCCCGCTGTGTGTACAGACGAAAAAAAAAAAAAAGTTACACCAGACAACAGCATTTACCAAATTAATGTAATATGTGTTGTTGTTCATTAGAGGCATCTATCGTCTGAATAGTTATTTCAAGATATAAGGTGTCCATTAAACAGCGATGTTATGCATACACTTTTCTTACGGCAGACATTTTAATATGTCAAACACAGGTGTAACTAATAACATTAATAACAGCTGCAGAATAACCGTAAACTATTACCAAATATAGATTAATATTAATAGCCTGGTACTGATGTTGCACATATTCACTTCTCTAAACTTTGCTGCCTGCCATCCCTCCGCCCACACAGCCTGGAAACAACTGCAATTTTACAGTGACCTTCTTAAGTGTGTTTCAAGCTACAGTAGCAGTATTATTGCCTAGGGTTGTTTGAGAGTGATAGAGTCAGAATTGCAGGAAACAGAGGCTACATTGCATGTGCTGATCAAATTTGTCCAATCCTCTCAGTTCTAGTGAAGTCTCCTCTCTCTATAGGGGAAACAGCTGCAGCGAGGGAACCAAGGATGCTTTGGAAGCATATCACAGAGCAATAATCTTAGGGTAGGAAAACACACATTGCAGCGTGCAGTGAATTAGCAGATACTGAACTTCAGAGAACAGCAGTTTGTGGTGTCTGCGGTGCAGCTGGAAGGGAACTAAATTTAAATTTAAGAGAAAATCATGCAGCTTCCAGTTCACACCATATTTATCCAAACACACATGACAGGCCCTGATTTAAATTTCAGAAACTGATAGCAGTATACATTAACATATCTTCATCTGTTATCAATAAACAACTCGTTCCACTGAGATACAAGGGATGAAGTCTGAAAATGTGCACCACAATTACCAACAACTGTTGTGGTTCATCAAAACCAACTTTTTTCACCCTGCCTTTTAGTTTTGGACAGTTTCTTGTGTTCGACATCCCACAGATTAATATTTCATCCATTGCTTGGGGCTATGTAGACACTGTTTCCCATAACATTGCACAATAGGTTGTAAAACCTCACACAGATGTGTGACAGCTGGTGGCATCATCCTGTTTAGTGTTTCCAGCAAAGCAGATGCCTTTTCAATACACTTAAAGAGAGCCAAAATTCACAGCTCTCTGCTGAGGTTTAGTTTACTCAGACAAATTGAATGTTTCCTCACAGCCACAGTAAATTTTCCCAGGCTAGTGATAGTGAAGGATGCTTATATTGGTGTTGGACTGAAGTCTAACACATAATATGAAGTTCACAAAATAAATGTAGACAGTGACTTTATTGCCTCACTATCACCCTGCAGAATAAGAGGATGCCTGGAAATCTCAATAAACTTGCAACCCAAACACCAAGACAAATGTTGGCATTGTACAGTTAAGCAACCCATGGATGTGTTACATTTGCACCTTGTAGCAGATACATTGAAACTTCTCACATTTCAATAACACTGGTTAACGTGTTTAGGTTTAGGCCCAAAAAACACTTGGTTGTGGTTAGGAAAAGATCATGTTATGGCTTAAAATACCATTTTTTTGTGGCATAGTCCCAGCTGGAGTGGCAGCAGTGTCTTAGTAAAAATCTACCACTTTTCATGACACTTTCTATGGTGAAAACACAGTGACGGTTCACTGAAAACACCCATATCTGATCAGCCACTAGAAACGCAGCAATGAATTGCTAAAAAATAACTGGGCTGTGAATGTGATCTATTTATTATTAAGCTATATGATAAGTAGGAGAATTTTTATAAGGTAGTGCTAAAGACACGCTCTTAGCAGAAAACTAAAATTACCATCTCACTGTTGTTTATCTCTGTGAAGCCGGAGCCAAAGTTACAGTTTACATCCATGTCTGTGAAAACATGGATACTTCATACACCGCTTTACCCAGCAGCACCGAAGATCTGTACTATTCAGTTCAAATCTATACAATACAATACAATTCAGTGTCTGACCAAATGTCTCCCCTTCTGTGTCTGAGTCATGATGTTGAGTAATGGCCATTAAAGTGTTTTTTGCAGAACATTTTGACGTCACAGGGAAACTGACCTTTGACCTTTTGGATGTAAAATGTCATCACATCATAATTTTATCCTATTAGACATTGAAATTGCATCATAATTAGTGCATGAATTCTTGAGTTATGGCTAAAAATATGTTGTATTTGGGTCACAGTGACCTTGACCTTTGACCATCAAATTCCAATCAGTTTATTCTTGAGTACAAGTGAACATTTGTGACAAATTTGAGGAAAATAACTTAATTCCCTTTTGAGATATCTAGTTCAAGAGAATGAGAGGGATGCAAGGTCACAGTGACCTTGACCTTTTCCCACCAAATTCTAATCAGTTCATCCTCAAAGTAGATGTTTGTGACAAATTTGAAGAAATTCGCTCAAGACAGTCTTAAGATATAACGTTCAAGAGAATGAGATGAATGCAAGGTCATGGTGACCTTGACCTCTGACCTTAGACCACCAAAATCTAGTCAGTCCATCCTTGACTCAAAGTGGCCCTTTCTGCCAAATTTGAAAAAAAAAAAAAATAAAGTCCCTCAATGTGTTCTTGACATATCACATTCACTATAACAATAGGACATATGGACAGACAATCCAAGAACATAATGCTTAAAATTCACTCTGCAGTGGGAGCACAGCTTCACTCAAAATCCGGTGCTTAGGCAGTGACTTCCGGTGTCAGAAACCATTGAAAAAAGGCTTTCTTTAATGTCAGCATGATGCGTGGCTGGTTGCTGTTATAGTTTAACAGCGTCAGGCGGCGTTGGGGGAAACACGGCGGGACAAGGACGAAAATTAAGGTCCGATTGGGGTGGCTGAGTTCAACAAACGCCAACTTTCACCTGAGAGAGCGGTGTTTGCGTCCCATAAGCCAAACCCTGTTCTTTCTCCTAAACCCAACCACATGCTTTTGTTGCGTAAACCCAACTGTGTGTTTGTTGTTAAATGTTTGTGGTGTTGTACCAATGTAGTGCGTTTAGTTTGAAAGAGACTGTATGTAAATGTTATATTTCTTGTGAAAACAGAAGTGTATCCTGAAAGAAGACAAAAGTAAAAGGCATAACTTGAAACGGCATACTCGAAAGTCAACAACCAATGCACCCAGGCTACCTTGCAAGCAGTATGTGGACGTGGAAGGTCCATGACCCAAACATCAATATGTGACGAGGTTGGAGTCAGAATGTGTTGGCAGGGGACATGAATGTCTGAACCAAATATGACAATTAATCCAATAGTTGTGCAGATATTCCACTGAAAAACACAAATGTAAATGGTGGTACCAGAAGAGAAAAGTCAGGGGATCGTCTATGTCATTATGACTCATCCTCTGAGGATCATGAATGGCTCTACAAAATTGCATGATAATCAAGTTAATCACTGTTGAGATATTCCAATCTGGACCACAGTGGTGATGATGGCAAACAGTGGCTGCACGCACAGGGAACTCAGTTCAGCCAGCATCCCTGTACACATTATATCTGTCACCATTTATCTGTTGTACAGGTCACTAGTTACAAAAGTGCATGCTTGTACTGCAGGTGATCTATACGTGTCGACATGTAGTACACTTGCACTGCAGTATACAGAATGTAAATCAGGATAGGAGTGTTTGCAGGAGACCACAGAAATCTCCAGATGAACTGTATCTGTAACTAACCTTGTGTTAATGCTGCTGCTATACCCGCAGCTCTGAGCCCGAGGCAGCATACTTTATTTAAAACAAAAGAGGAAGCCCATAGAAGCCAAAGAAAATTGTGGTCTCACTAATTAAACAGCTTTAGCTTGATGTATCGGAAAATGCTCAGCTTTTATACTACCGGCGCTGCTCGTTAACTAATCCATACCACAGGAAATGCAAATGTCGTTTCCTGTCTCGCTGCCGCAGTGGAGAATTTAACACTGCGGTGGAAACCTTAGCCAGGAAAGCAGTAATTACATTACTCACATTATTGTAAACTGATCATGTGTGGGGAAAAAAATTATGTAGGAGGGGAGTTCACCAGGGGAGTGGACCGAAGATTCAGAGTTCAATTTGATGTGTTTCATTTTCTCCTCTCTGAAAAGAAGCTCTGGCTACTTGATCCATTTAAGATACAACTGCTTTCCTATAAGAGGGCAGACCTGACTTCTTTATGAGACCAGAGATGGCTTCATTGGCACACTCTTACGTATAACACCATTATATGGACACTCCTAGGCTTTTTACAATGCTTCTCTATAGAACACTTGCAACTTGTGCACAGAGCCTTCTGCTGTTCACTGCTGAAACTTTAGCAGCTCTAGAATCTGGGATTTCAAGTAGATGTTGTGAACTGTTAAAAACTGATGGCCGCCAGTGTTTTACTTCTCAGTATAATACTCTATTTATGTTGTGTTTTTTAACCTCAGTGTCAGGTCCATTGTCTAAAAGTGCATGCTGTACCGCTGATTTACCTTTCAGACTGTCCATCCAAGAAAAACAACAGCATTGGTTATTTGTTCAGACACTGTTTATGTAATATCCAGAATATGTGCAGCCTCTTGTGTCAATGCTAATAATGGCTGACCTCAGACAACACTGACAACTACTATCTTTGAGAGGCTGCAGTGCCAACCAAATCATGTCAGCTTGTCAGGAAAGGGGCCAAAAAATATATCGAAGTCAGGCTAAATTTTGGCATGGGAAAAACTTGGCATGGTCATATTCACAGAGGTCTCTTGACCCTTTACCTCTAGATATCTAAATAAAAATCGGATCTATGGGAACCCACAAGTCTCCCCTTTACAAACATGCCCATTTTATGCTAGCTCCATGCAGTTTGGGGCAAAAATGATGCAATTTTTGAACAACTTCTTGTTTTTCTTTCCCAGCTTTGATCAATTTCGATTCATTTGTGAATTTTTTAATATATGCTTGTATGTTAAAATGTCCTAAGGCTTTAGTACATCCTCTCTGTATATTTAAGGAATTGTAATCTTATATTTAATTATTTTGTTTTGTTTTGTTCTTTGCCTCTTTTCTCATTTTTTAGATAAGTATCTTTGTCCTTTTACCAATATTACTTTTTTTTTTTTCTTTTTAAAATAATATTTTCAAATGCACGAATAGAAACCTGACACATTTTTGGAACGGCTCCTGCATTTTGATTTGAGCATCTGTTAATAAAAACAAATATTGATACTGAAACTTTTTTTTTCTTTTCTTGGAAACTTTACCTTGCTGTATGAAATGACCTATTCTGACCTCTGGAATATCCATAGCCTCATGAAATTCTATAACTCCAAACTAAAGACATCAGGCATTCAGAGGATCTATGGCTTTTATAGGTATACTGACAATAAGGGGGTTTCTCAGCAGTTCACCATCTAATTCCAAAATCCAAAATTCACACTTTTTACAGAAATTTCCAAATGTCAAAAGGTTTTGATAGCAAATCACAGCATGGATTTTTCTATGCTGTTCCTCAAGATCTTGGTGTCTTAAAGGGGAACACCAGCTAAATTAAGATTTTCAATATTGTTTTTCCATGACCAAGGAAAGTTCAATCAATACTTGAGAACATGAGCTACTCTCTGTCAAAGCCAAAAACCAGAGAAGTAAGTCTCAAACTTGTAATGTCATAGGATATAAACTCTGGAGCTGCACGATGTACAAAGAATAGGAGCCTGATTTTATGAACCTACAGAAGGTTTGTTTCCTTTTTATATGCAAATTTATTCTATTGGAGTTCTCAGTTCTCAAACAGAAAATATATCCATATACAGAGAACATCCCCCTGAGTGCTGTCAGTGTGAACATCTTTTGTGAACATCTTCATTGTCCATGGAGCAAGGAGAGAGTTGTTCATGTTTACTGATATTTTTGGACTGTCTTAGACCATGGCAATATGTGTATGAATTTTGAAAAAAGGCGTAGTTCCCCTTTACTGTGGTATTTCGAGGGCATTTTGAACCATTTTTTAATCAAATCCTTTCTGGTCAAAGGTGGTAAAATTTAGTACTAAATCTGTGTAATAATGGTATCAACCCTAAAATTTCTGCAACAAATTCAGAGACATATTTGAGCATGGGAATGGCCATCATATACAGTACTTCCATCAGAATGTTCTCAGGCCCTATACACCCTAAACTTTATAAGTTTTAAAAGGCGTCTAACCACAACAAAATTTTTATTAAATATTTATACAAAAACTACAAAAACATGACATGCAGTGCTAAGCTGCATCTTATATTTATCTTCAAGTTCCCTGCTTTCACATAATGTATACCACTTCTATGTGGCATATACTGTTGACTTGCTAAATATTGCCTGTCCTCCCCAGGCAAGAAGACAAAAATGGGTCCATGGTATGGGGACAGAGGAGATTAATTAGTGAGCTTTAAATTATTCTTTTAATCAAGTGTTTTTAATTCCCTAAACCTGACCAAACCTTAACCATAGGTTTCAAATCAGCCAAAGGGCATGTATTATGACTATTCTGTTAAATACATTTTAAGACTTACTGAAAATGTTCCTACACATCTATGAAGTGCAAGAGCTACAACATTTGGTCACATAACATTTTCTTCCTCTAAACTGGTTAAATAGGTAGGAGAAAAAACATTTAAACTTCTAACCAATACATTGCTATTACAACTACTGTGAAATTCCCCCCAGTTAAAACAGGAGATGTTGTTGGTATCTACAAGACTCAAAGGTGCTGTGTGAACTCTATTAATCAGCCTCCTGCTGAGCTCAACTGCTGCCAGATGCACACAGGAGAAAGAGTGCGCACGCTGGTTTGAAAAACAATTCATAAACAATTGGTTTTAAATTCATTAAAGCAGAGGTAATCCAAAAGTACTCTCTTGAGCAAACCAGCTCAACTCCCATCCTCAACATGCCAGGAAATGCAGAGGGCATGAATGATGAAGCTAAGGACAGAACAAGAAGAATCAGAATTTCTCATTAGAAATACACTTTTTTCTTTCTTGTTTTTCTTTTTCTTCTTGTACCAAACTACAACAACAGTGTAAGCAGTATAGCACACACATGCTCCCTACAATGATCAGCATCTGAATGGACCACAGTCGCTGCAGGTGCAGCAATTTCAACACACTTCACATTTTGCTTCATTAATTCAGAAAATGCCACAGAAGGCAGCGCTGAAAAGTTCAGTAATAAGCTCATTATTTGTGTCACCAGCACCATTAAAGCACCACATTTAAAACAGTAGTTATAGCTGTATATTTGTCCTTCAGTGATATTAGCAACTGAGCTTCCAGCTATTCATCGACCGAAAACTTTCCTCATGAATTACACATTAAACACTGTAACCGCCATTCAAAAGACCTTGCCTTCTTTTTTTAGGAAGCTATTATGCAAATTTATTTCCAACATTTCTGACCCGTTTATCATTTCAGTGTAAGTGAAACGGCTTTGATTGGTCAAATATTGGTTCTGAACTGTGATGTGCTGTTTACCGTCAGACTCCGCTGAGCCACTTTGGAGCCTGGCGCTGTTGGGGTTTTTTTTTTCCCACCGATAATGAGGCCTGTGATTACCATCTTAATAGGCATTAATAAGAAATGAGTGATGGCACAAGGCACATTTGCAAACAGTACACAGAGAATGGAGTATCAAGGAATTAAGCACACTTGGGAAGGGAGCTATAATCTCATGAAAATTCAATTAGCCCACTTTAGAGATGGATTATGCACAAGAAATAAAATTAGCATGATAGGGTGAAAAACAAGAGCATATCATGAAATCGAATAGCAGTTGCCACTCTGACATTCACTCATACAGTTTCACAGTTGCATTGGCCCTCATATTTTCTATACGAAACACAACACAAAGTCCTGTAGCACTTTAAAGACGCACCCCCCCTAGAAAAGTGACAAGGCTTCCATTATTAACTTCTCATAATTAACTCATCAAAGAAGTTTAATTCATTTACTGTAAACGCAACACTTACACAATATTTCATTAAACTCTATGCAGCTGATGCCATCTGTAGGATGAGCATGAAAGTGTTTTTTGTATGGGGAAGTGTGTCATTATTATACAAGAAATAAATGTTACTGTGTTTTGGTTGCAGAAATGATCAGACAACACGTCTCACAAATTAGTCTCTTGAACTGCTCCTCAGACTTGTTAATGAATTCTCTGTAAGGTTCATCAGCTATTGATCGCTCGCTTGAGTGACACAAATCTAATTTTTCAACATTTACAAAAGTTCAGAGATCAGAGTCAGCTGCTGCACTTTGGTGCGCTGCTTTAATTTAACCTTTTTGAAAAAATAAATAAAACTAATACTCCACAGGCAAGCTAGACGCTCTGTGTAATGCTCACTGGTAAAGAAACCCAACCCAAATCAAAAGATGAATAACAGTTGAGGTCCAAAGTTTGATTTTAGTCCTTGTGGTGGTGGTGAAGAAAATGATAAACTGACTGGAATGTCTGGTGGTGTCAGTGTGTATATGTGTGGAAGTATTAAGCTAAATTATGTGTGTATGTGGATGATGAAAGCATAAAGGCATTTGAAGACTTCTGTATCATAACCAGAGTTACAACTATTCATATGAATGCATGTACAAAATGGCCCGTCAGTCAGTCCAACCAAAAATGTCAACTTTCTGGTGCTGCAAGATGAAAGATTAGAGGATGAGGTCAGTCTGATTTATCCTCTGGAGACTATGAATGTCTATACAAAGTTCTGTGCCTATCCGTCCAGTGGCAGTCAAGATGTTTCACTGGATAGGTGAAAACCTTTTATCTGCTGATAGTGCTAGACAAAAACTTACTGGATCAACAAAGTCATTTGGTACATCATCTAGGAAAAATGAATATAGATAAAATTTTGTGCCAGTCCATCCAATATCCATTGAGATATTTTCCTGAATTAATAGAAATATTGACCTGCTGCTGAAAAGACAGGGGATGACCAAAATCATTAAGCATCTGAAGACCTTAAGAGCAAGATGTCTGGACAGCAATCAGATGGAATGTCATAACATTTTGTACATGCATTTATGTTCCCCAGAGGATAAATCTGACTAACTTTGGTGATCTCCTGACTTTTATTTCAGCACTACAATGAGGTTGATATCTTTGTGTTTTTAGGTAAATATATTGATGGACTGCTATGGCATTTGTGGCAGACATCAGGCTGATTTATCCTCTGAAAACCATGAAGGGTTGAACAACGTTTTGTGCCTATCTATCCAGCAGCAGTCAAGATGTTTCACTAGATAGGTGAAAAATTTGGTGATCCAGTGAGTTTTTGTCAAGCACCACCAGCAGATCAAAGTCATTTGGTACATAATCTAGGTACCATGAATATATAGTAAGTTTATCCAGTATCAATTTAGAGATGTCAACATTGTGGTGCTGGAGGAAAGTCAGGAGATCACCAAATTCATTAGGATTTATCTTCGGGGGAACATGATTATCTGTACAAAATTAAATGGCAATTAAACCAATAGTTCTCTAGGCATTTTACTTACTGGTGTTGCCAAATGAAAAATCAGGGGATCACCAAAGTCAGTCAAAGTTGTCCTCTGGGGATCATGAACAAAGTACAAAGTTTTGTGCCAATCCGTCCAGCAGCAGTCAAGATATTTTCCTAGATGCTTGATTAAAACTCACCGAAGTAATTTGGTACATCATCTAAGAACCATGGGATATGTACAAGATTTATATGTACGAGATAAATAGTAATGTTGGCCTGCTGCTGAAACATCAGGACCAAAATCATTAAGATTCAATCTATATGATGACTCAGAAAGTGTGTTGCACATTTCATGGAGCACATTGTGGTGCTGGAGGAAAAGTCAGGACATCAGCAAAATTATTTGAATTTATCCACGGGGAACATGAATGTGTGTACAAAAGTTCATGGCAATCCATTCAATAGTAACTTTTGAGATATTTTCATCTGAACCAAAGTGGTGAAATAACCGACAAACCAACACTGTGAGCTCAGTCACAGTGCTCATGTGGCTAAAGAAAGGAACTAAGATGTTGCCTGATTGTTGCCTTCACATTACCTTAAATCATACTATGAAATCACAAGCCTCTGACTTTTATATGTTTAAAGTGTATTTGGATGATCTAACCTAATACAGATGAGCTCCAACTTTTACAAACACATCTGACAGTTCTCATTTCAGCATCACACAGTGTGATCAGCATGTTCCATCAAAGCCTTTACTTTGTTCTTTTTCATTCAAAGGATGATACATTTCAAAATTATTGTCAGTGCAGCCACAAAATAGCAAAATACAAATTATTTTCATATCGCTGTGGGTTTTTGTTTAATTGAACTAGCAAAAATACCCAACAGAGTATTTGAAGAAACAAATCTTTTCAGCAAGATAATGAAATTACAGTAAAATGTCTTTAAAGTCATTGTTGCTTGTGTGTTGGGGCTTCAGTAAATCTTGTTTTGCTAATTAAGTGCAATGGAGAGGGGTGTTGGATGCAGAATTGACCCAGTGCTGGTACTTAATTATCTAAACTAAGTTAGAAACCATCATGAGGGCATTTAGTGACATAAAATGGAAATTATGTTACCATCACTTAGCAATTATTGAACCACAGCAACATTGTTTGTCTGCAAAGTCAACAAGATAGACAGATACTTCAATGTGTCATTAAATATCTGCAGAGCCTCTTACAGAACCCAAAAAATTGTTGATTGGATGCTCGAAATCACAGTGAGCTGATAATTAGGCTACTGGCGGGTCAACCTTTTCAACTGACAGCCTGAAGGAAAAGAAAAAGTCTCCTGGAGCGAAATTAAAACAGACTTCAAAGTAAGGAGTTCTGATTTGTGTGATAATGATGTGGACTGGGCACTTTCCCAAATTAAGGTGGTACAGTGCACAGTAGAAACATTTTCTTTTGGGTTGAGCTACAGCATGCAAAGCAGAGCCATAAAGGGGGCTGCAGAAAAAACACTTGTCATGGTAGAATTCATTTGAAGTATGGTTTTATTACTGTATGTCCAAAAAGACATGTTTAGTAGGCCTACATAATCTTTTTTTCCATTTTCTCATGTCTTATTTTTGTTGTGTATTGTTGTCTGGGGAATTGGGGAGTTGCCTGGAAACACGACAATAATCAGAATCTATTCTGTTCACTGTTTTTAGCAGTTAAGTCTTCCAAAATGCATTTTTTTCTGACTCTCCAGACTAAAATAATCTGTGTATGTTGATGTTGTTCATCTGCTCTCTGCAGGTTTACTCTTCTGATTCATGCTACAAACTAACCTGTATTTACAAAAGGTGTCACAATTCTCTATATCCATGATTTGATTTTTGATTTTAACATTTTTTACAGCACCAATGTTACACTATAAAGTCTTCATTCATAAAGATCAGCAGATCATTGTTGTTAGAACCAGACTGTCATGTACACTTTTAAATTCTTCTTTTAAAAGAGGTACATGGTATCACGTGATATAACTGCCATTTTGTGAGGGGGTATGTACCACACTAAGTCTGAATGGTTTAATTGAATTTAGCTTTGGCAAGGCAAGGCAGGGCAAGTCAAGGCAGCATTATTTGTATAGCACATTCCATATACAAGAGCAATTCATAGTGCTTTAAAGAGCAATAAAATATAAAACATAAGAAGAGTAAAGAAAAAAAAGATGTACAAGATAAAGTTGATTATTAAATGGTTTAAAAATTAAAAAAATCAACATTATAGCAAAAGTGCAAACAACAGGTGCAAAGATGAAAATATTATTTAAAATCATTTAAAACTGAGTTTAAAAATAAGGTTGCAGTCATTGTAGGGTGGAGTAGGCAGTGTTAAAGAGGAACGTTTTTTAGCTTTGACTTATAAGTGCTCAGAGTCAAGGCTTGTCTTTCATCCGGAAGGTTATTCCAGGTTTGTGCTGCATAATAACAAAACGCTGCTTCAACATCTTTTGTTCTGACTCTTGGGGCTATCAATAGGCGGGCCCCAGATGTCGTCAGGGTCCTAGATGGTTCGTATGTTACAGGCATGTCAGAGATATATATGGGCACTGAGCCACAGAGTGATTTATACACAAGCAAAAGTTTGAAATCAGTTCTGAATGCATAATGTGCATACTTTCTGTGTGGAGTTTGCATGATCTCCCCTTGTCAGTGTGGGTTTCCTCTGGTTGCTCCGACTTTCTCCCACAGTCCAAAGACATACAGGTTAATTGGTGACTCTAAATTGGCTGTAGGTGTGAATGTGAGCGTGAATGGTTGTCTGTCTCTATGTGTCAGCCCTGTGATAGTCTGGTGACCTGTCCAGGGTGTACCCCGCCTCTCGCCCAATGTCAGCTGGGATAGGCTTCAGCACCCCTGTAACCCCTAACAGGATAAGCGGTTACGGAAAATGCATGAACAGAAATGAATGCATAACATGATGTTAATTCCACTACAGAGGAGACTTGATGATAACTAAAATTAGGTATTGAAAAAAGTGGATATATTGATATCGGTATCGGTTATTGGTCAAATAAGTTGTTACATATCTGCATACTGGATATCAGCAAAAAACCCAATATAATGTATCCCTAGATATTTCCTATCATCCCAACACCACACAAGGCTGCGTAGGTAACTGGAACGTCTGCTACTTGCACTGCAAAGAACAATAGGTCATTGTTCAGTGACATTTCTGTGACATCACATTGAGCTTACATAGCCTATCTACATACAAGTGGAATGTTAATCAATGCATCAAAGAATGTTTTATCGTTACTAATGTAAACTTATACCTGATGACTGGTGATGCAATAAAGAGACGTTTTCAGGATCCAGCAGTACTCACTGTCAAAGTGCTAGTGTCATGACGAAACTGACATCATATTTTACAAAAAAGTATCAAAATTCAAAAGGTTTGAAACAACTCAAAGGAACTGATACTGTGAAAAGAATCAGCTCGCCCATCTCAAATTTAAAAAATGTATTTAAAATATCCTCCAATAACATGTCCTGCCACATTTGTTGTGTTGCCTGGGGTGACATATGGTATCATTGGACACTGGACACTCTCCAGTATCTCTCCAGCTTTTGATTACGAAGGTTGAAATTGAAAGCTCATTTTGGTTGCAATTTTTGATTTATCCCAGGTATTTACTGTCCATGTTGACCTGCTTCACTTTCCCCTGACCAGCACAGACTCTCCTCCAACTTAAAAATCAATTTGGAGATGTGGTCATGTAGTGCGTTCCAGACTTTCAGCTTCAGACCTTTATGTCCAAAGTCCAGATTTTAAACCAAAATGACAGTATGACAAAATGAAAGAAATACCCTTGAAAGTTTTGAGTTAGTTTAAAATCTTTTCTTCTCTATTTGCTCTAACGTCTTTCAGATTTTCTTGTTTCCTTTGGTGGTTTAGATGCACCAGTCTGAAATCTCAGGGTCAGTGACCTTACAACCAAACACTGGCCATTAAAACCTATCTCAGCTCTCCAAGGACAGCTTTACAGATCTCCGGAAGCAGCTCGACCTCACAGGATTGCTGTAAAAGTGGAAAGGTAATTTTGAGAGCGTCTTGGAGTGCATGCACATTGGTGAGGGAACAATTTTGTCCTTGCTGAGGTATGTGGAATTTGACAGATCAGGAAGAGGATGCTAAAATATGTATGGTTTGGCCTTTGGTCTGGGACCTATGGAGAGATCATGAATAATAGATGGGCTATAGCTCCTATAGATTTATCTGTTTATGCTGGCTTTTTTTTAAAACAAGCGTCTCCCTGAACATGATATTGTGGATGCAAGATCAAACCAATTTTAAAAACCTCAGCCAGTGTTTATTCCTGCTGCTTAGAACATGAATTTCTCCAGTGTACATTCCTGTAACCTTGGGTGAATCTGACAGCCCATTAAAAGTTGCCATTTTTTTAAACAAGTATAGTGGAAATGCTTGGTAGTTGTAACTACTAAAAGTTATTTAGATCCTTGCTGCTTTAGTATGAAATTGAACTGCTGTAGCCTCATGTCTCCACGTACAGCTGAAGGGAAATGGATGTTAATGGCTCACTGCAGTCACGCAAGTCGTCATCAATCATCCTACTATTTGGCCTGACAGCATTTTCCCCAGTGCCAAATTACAAACCGTTTTTTTCATTTGCATGCCATTACGCAGCATTGCAAATTGCAGAGGTTAAACTGCCAGTCAAAGAGATTCCTCAAAGAAGACCTTTCCCTACAGGAGGGCTACACACAAATGGTCACCGATTCATCTTAGCTGATGCCATTTGAGGCGGACTTACACATTTCTTTATTCATGAGCAACACACTTTAGATCCTCTCTTGCGTTAAAAGATGCCAGTGGCAAGCCGACTCTAGGAGTCTTGTTGTCAGTCATTGCATTTCAGGCTTGCTGAGTTGACAAAATGGGTCTAGTCAACCATGATGACGGGTTCATGGGGAAAACATGAATTAAGAGAGTGTGTGTGTGTGTGTGTGTGTGTGTGTGTGTGTGTGTGTGTGTGTGTGGCACTGTGCCATTTTCAGGCATGTTTTTATTTTTCAAATAAAAAAGAAATAAAAGGCAGACATTATGATTTTCCTTATTGTCACAGTCTTGTCCAATATTTATTTATGATGTTTTCTTTTATTGTACCTTATTCTGAATCACTCAGTGTCCCCTCTCTAAATTCTCTAAATCTTGCGTGTCCGTGAATGCAACACAGGCAGAACTCTTTATGTTTTTTTCCCCCCTTAGCAGCAATTTGTGGAGTTTGAGTCACATGATGGATAATTGATCAGCTGATCTGATCACAGCTGATCAGATTGAAGGATGAGAGGAGCAGCTGCTGCAGAGATGAGTGATAGCAAACTTTTAGACCCAGTACAATGAATGGTTAAGTTTCACTTTTACTCCACCTGGCATTCTGCTTCTTCGTCTGCACCCAGAGTACGCTCTGTGTTGCTAATATCAACATCTGGCACCATAAATAAATCATGTGTGGGAAACCCTAGGGGAAACAGTTGGCCTGACTGACCGAAGGCCACAAAAGCCACCTACAAGCACCTCTAGAGCTCATTCATACATCTTGTTAATTTTATCAAAATAAAAAACGATGTGTAAAAATGACAGGTTTTATGACAGTCCTCCAGGAACAGCACTGGGCTTTAAAGCCAAGTTTAAATGGTAGCCAAATGTGGAACTACAACCTCTGGGACCATCATTTGATGCCACTGGGCAGAAAACGACTTCCCATAGATTTAAATTGTGAAACAGACGTCTATAAATTGGTGAATAGTTTTTTTTAGTTAGGTGCTCTCTAAGGGCCCCACCATGCGGAAGATCATGGTAATTTCATACTGTGGAAATCAAGCTTTTTTGGCTTCATGTGTTACTGAGGAACTTTCAAAGGAAAGAACAGTGGCCTGTCTCTGATCTGTATCCGGTTCTCTTTATACATCCGTGTTTTACAGGGAGTTATGTGCCGGCCAAGCTTCCTGTAGTCACTGTGACATACCAAACACAGACTCCATCATGTCAAAAAAAGAAACAGCATGCTAATTAGTAAGCTTCCAAGTCGACAGTTGACTTTTTTTAACTTGTTCCCCTTACTACTAGTCTTTATGCTAAGCTAAGCTAAAGTCCCCTGGCTGTAGCTTCATATTTAACAGACTGTCATGAAAGTGGTGTTGATCTTCTCATCTAACTTTCTACAAAAAGGCAAAAACGTTTATTTCCCAAAATACCCTATTTTTTAGAGCTCTTTAAAAAGAAAAATCCAAAGCACTTTTAGCTTCCTCTTTGACTTGGCTTGTAAAAAAAAACAGACTTCAACAGAAACATCTGCAACAAAATAACAGATTGCAAAGGGGTGGCAGTGAGAGCTGAGGTTGGCAAACAAGGCACTATATGTTGGCTGTGAGTTTAGAGGAAGGTATTAATAAAACAAAATATGCAATCTGAATTTCAGCTTCTGTTAATGTGACCTCTACTCTCACTTTGTTCTATTTTTTGGCTGCTCATAATTCAGCCACGCTTTGTCGAATAGGTATCGAGCACACAGACACATCTGGCATTTGAAACTGAATTCTGCTTTTATCTCCCGCTGACCTTGTTCACACCTGTTCTCTCAGTGCTTCGCCTGCAGCCTCTCTCAGGGACCAGTGATACCTGATGAGACGAAGCTTCACCTTCAGATGATCTCCAACAGATCTCATACAAGGTGCATGCAGGGTACAGCTCATCACCCTCTTACTCAATAACACCAGTATCCAGACATCCTTCCCCAGTCATCAACGGTTTATAGACCACAAAGAGAGAGGGAAATGGACAGACATGCAAAGAGGGAATGATAAAAACAGTCAGATGGAGGAAAAAGCTGGAAAGAGATAAAAAATTATGTCAGTTCAATATCCAGAAGCTTATGAAAGCAGCCATTTCAAAGAGTGGAAAAAATCCCATGAAGCTGAGTGATAAAAGCTAGAAAACAGATGAGAACAGGTGGGTGCATGGCTACGAATATAAAATCAACTCTCTGGGTGAGCTGCTAGTTATACACACTTGATCATCAAAACCTGACATGATATTTTTCGAGGACTCTGGCCAAACGTATCCTATTCAATGGACAGGTTTTGCCTGAACTCCATTGTCTAGAGAAGGTTATTCGCTGAGAAGCAAAATTCAGGAAATGAGAGACCACCAGCCTGATCAGAGTTAAAATGTATATTTGTGGATCTGCAGTCAGATAATAACTCTGTCCAAACACTGCCTCAGACATCCTTTCTCCTAGAAATTACCTCTGTATTTTACTAAATTGCGTTCATAATTATATTGTGGTGACAACATAATCACTGCCTCGATTGTGCTCAGAGACAGCATTACTTTGAATTAATGAAACACTACATTTATGTACTACACTGGATTTACAGGGAGGTGGATGGCAGCCATATAAAGTGCAGGACGATCAGGTTTAAATCAAAACTCCTGTCTAGGGTTAGGTTTAGGCAACCAAAGCACTTTAGTTAATGTCAGGGAAAGACTGTGATTTTGGTGAAATGTTAAAGGAGCAATAAGAGAAATTCATCATTTCTGGATTGTTGGAGAGCAGAGGTAGAGGGAGGTGTGGCTCATGACACACTTTGTTTTGCTCTACAGGCAGTGCACAGCCGCGAACCTAGCAGTGAAATGATTTCACTTATTGCCCCTTTAATAAAAAAGGTTGAAAACTTTTTTTTTTTTTTTTTTTAAATAATGCTGTAGTCACTATGAGTGGGTAATGTCTTCCAAGATTTCCTATTTTTGCAGAAAATAAATGAAATATGTTGCCAGTGAACATTTTACTGATACATTCAGTACAAGCGGTAACTTAAGGTGTTGAAAAATGAAGCCACTAGTACCAAAAACTGCAGTTCCTCTAATGGCCACTTGAGGCTGGCTCCAAAAGCGATTCAATTCTCATAGTCCCCAGTGTTAAAATACCCAACTTTACAGCAGAAATAAACATGTTTACGGCCTGGTACGAAAAACTGTTTTGGTCTCTGTAGCTAATTTCAACATTCATAACAACTGTGCGGGAGGTACATTTTTTTATATAACTCACCCGTTAAATAAGACTTAAAGTTATGCATAAGTAAGGGCAGGCCGTTTTGAATGACAGGCTGTCTCTTCACGGTGCCGCTGCAATCTTTGAGTCAGATAAATCCCTTCTTCCTCCACAACTCCACCCACTTGTCCAAATATGGTCACTTTGGGCTCCAAATAACCAAGATGGCGACAGCCAAAATGCCGAACTGGATACTTAAAATGGGATTCCACAAACCAGAAGGTGACATTATGGTGTCTCCATCCATTGTTTTAAGACAGGAATGCTAATCAGCACCATTGCCTCATAATGTCAATAGAAAACTTAATTCATTCAGCATTATGTTTTCCTCAATAACCTTTGCTGTTTCAAATTAGCTGTAACAAACAATGTAATTTTTAGGATTGAAACTTCAAACACACTGGCATTGCAGTGCTGGGGCACTCATATGACCGAAGTCAAGTGCCGCCCCCAGCACCAATAGTTAGAGTCACATTGCAGCGCATCATCAGAAGACCACACAGATTTTACTACTCTAACTAAAAGATCTGTAGTTCTTCCACCTCTGTATTAGCTGGAAATCACCCACTAATAAAATCTGATTGCTCATCTGAATTGCCGATCTCCAGAGCTGTGACTCACCAGGCAATAACTTTTTTTTTTGTCATTATCTATATAATAACGAGATTGCGGGTGGTATAGCTCAGGATATTTCTCAACCTCAGTAACTAGTCTCTCGTCATCCATTCTTTGACACACAGTTTGAGAGAAAGTGACAGCAAGAGATGAGAGTTCTCTCTATATATCCATATATATCCATATCCGTTGTGAATGTTAATTTGTGGTACTGTAATTTGAAGCATTTTCTCCTAAGGGGAGGACTGGAGCTGCAGCTGGAGCAGAGATGAAAAGCTGCGGGAGCCGGGATGTACAAGCAGGGGAAATAGTGGGAAAAAATGTATTTATTTTTCAGGAGGGAACAAGGTTAGAAATAGGACAGTGGTGTGAAGTGTTATGGGGAGGTTCATCCACAAGAGCCATTGCACGTCTAGTAGCCATGGGTGTGGGGTTGTACATAGAAAAAGACAGGGGTGGCTGTTGTGACGCTTGCCCTTCAGTGCCGTTGTGTTTCAGCCTCTGGTACAAAAAATATCTTCAACTATGTTTTATATTAAATATATTATATTATTCATTAAGAGAAAGCTGTTTACTAAGCAATGTGCGTCTGAAGAGAGGCCAGACTCAACTGTCAAGAATGGGAACCTGTAAATTTTCTCGACTCAAAGATGCTTCCTCTTCAAATTGCAGGTCAAGTACTCCTCCAGGAGCTGAATCCATTAATACTAATGTATTATACAAGAGGCACTCCACAACACAGGCAACAAAGCAGTTTTTGGGGAAAAGTCTTGATATCTAACCTCCAGGACATATTGGATGAGAGCAAGAAGGAAACAATAAATTATATGGCTGTTTGTGCATGCAAAAGTGAAATTATAGCCAATGGCAAGGTCTATATGATTGGTACATTCTGGCTTCATTAAAGTGTAATTAACCTGAAATGTGCCTTTGGAGATACTCACGTTACCATGATTACTGCCCTTCATTTCAAATTACCTTGTGGTTTTAATGACAAAAAACTAGTGAGACTCATTGATATTTTGAGGGGAGGATGGTGTGTCTTTTCTTCAAAAGTGAGACATATAAATGAAGAAAAGATTTCAATTTCCACTGCTGAGAAGGAACATGAAAAGAAAAAACTTCACCAGAAACTCCCACAAGTAAGTCAGTAGTTTTAAGAGGACAGCTACGGGAGGTGTAAAATCACCAGAGAGGAAGCACAACCACTTTAAGTAAAATACCTCCCTTACACTGTAAAATGCAGATGGGGGGAAAAGAATATAATATGGTGTATCAACTTAGTGGAATTGCCCTGTGAAAGCCATTGCCTTCAGTGGGAGTAATATACCAAGTGGTGCAGGTTAGGGATGTCACAAGAACCGATATTTCAGTATCAAGTCGATGCCAAAATTGTAAAAAAAAATGTGATGGTGTTTGTATTTTTCCAGTAGGAACTAGGGATGCAATTCCTCTGGACCTGATGGTGCAGTTTACAAGCCTACAAGTTCTTTTCTTCTGTTAATTGCCAAAAAAACCCAAAAACATTTGGAAGACAGTGACAAGTGCAGCTGCCGGGACAGCGCTGCCTCAACTTGACAAAAAAGAAACATGTTTTTTGTTCATTCTTTGCAATTGGACCACTGCACAATACACTGCGCAACAAATGCCAGCAGTATTATTCAGTCTGAGCGTCTGTTCTGTGCTAAATGCTGCATGTTTGTTTTTTTAGTGGTTGCCAAGAGCTGAAAATTTTCCAACTTCAAAACACTGTAAAAAACACTGTAACATTGTACCCAGCCTTTCAATCACAGTGGAGGAGGTGCGGGGCAAATAGCATGCCACAAAGACCAACCATAACATCTTACACAACTGCCAAACAACAACGATGGAGGAAAAATACATAATATACCGTAGGCCAGTGATACTCAGCTGAAGGCCCACAGGCCAGATTTGGGCCACAGTAGGGTGTCGGGTGGCCTGCCAACCATTTTCAAGTACACAGCAAAAATAAATTGTTTCACACTGTTAATTACATTTGTACTTTGAATGTAAATAAGATGCTAGAGTGTATAGTCTAAAAACAAAACTTGTTTATACAAAAAAGTCACAGTAAGAATGTTCCAGACCCCCGTTAGAGGTCCGAGCCACGAATGTCGTCAAATCTTAAGCCCCCTTTACACTTACTGTTTAAGATGGGAATATTGTGCCATTATGCTGCCTCACCATTCTGTATAAAAGGTACGATCGCAGAATGGGGAACAGAGTTGTCTCGCCTCTGAGACGGGAACGGAGGTAGTAACAGTGCCAAAACAAGGTCTGTTTAAACAGGACAGTCAGCAGGACGGGATCATGGGTGGCACAGGTGTGATGTTTTGATGATGTGTTATGCCTGCAACCCAACACGGGAGATTTTAAAAGTAGCTGGTAGCAGCCAGTGGCTAACTCAAAGAATCAGAACAGCAGCTTAGAATGTCCGCAACTTGGGAAAACAAAGAGCCCAGCAAGCAATAGTCGTGATTTAAACGTGTTGGCTATATTTAGCTCCGATTTAGTCTAGCTACATGTAACCCAAATCTAGCCGATTTAATTTTGAAATTGATTAAATGTAATTTTCGCCATTGCAGATGGCATGCGGTATGATATTCAATCATGTATGGAGAGTCAACAGTAATTAAAATATGTTTATCTCCATTTTTTAGACATGGTCTCTACATAGCCGTATAATTGATGACGTCTACACTTTGGCTAGGGTTAGACGTCTACCAAATTTTCACTGACAGCCCAAATTCAACCGTGATTTAGCCTAGATGTCAGGTCTTCGTGTAGACGGCTATTAGATGTTTTTTTTAAACCAAAAAATGCTTGCTGGGAGGTCTGTGAGCTCCTTACCCTCCGAGCAGAGGACGAGTTCAGCTGTCAGCTGGCCAACGCTGTTGTGTTACATGTCACGCCAAACACACCTCTTTTGATTCCGCATTGCCTGTATGCTGTCTAAAATCACACACTGGAGCAGAATGATGCCGTTGTTGTTTGGTTCTGCGTAAAAATCCAAAGGCAGCATGAAGAAGGGACTTCATAGCAACCCTATAGTGCCATCTCTGTGTAAAAAAAAGCTCTAGAAATGCTTCTGCTTACACCCGACCTCTTGGCATTTGCCTCTTGGCAACAATGAGCCAGGACAGCAAATGCTCAAAGGTTGAAAACAGGCAAATTTATTAATTCAATCTAAACTGATATATATTATTAATGTTGTGTTGCCCCTGGTCTCCTGTCATTTTGCAAAAGTGGCAAGTTGAGTATCCCTGCTGTGGGCTGTATATTAAAATAAGTTTCCTTGCCGACAAAATCTCATGAACTCTCATAGACTAGTACTTTGTGTTTAAGGTTGATCACCAGAGAATAGTAAAAAAAAATTATAAGTTTAATTTGATTTATTCTTTTAAGCAGTGTATGTTTTCATACATATGATTTATTGCTTTGTTTGTCTTTTTTTTACTATGGTATTGGATTGGGTATTGACTTCTTTTCTTCTTTCTATTGTGGCATGCCAACTGCAGGTATAATCAACTTGTTTAATCCCTTGAGCAACGATGGAGCTGACATGTACAAGGTTATTGATTTGAAAGGAGCAAAAGTCTGCAGGAACACATCTATTCATGCAAATAGGTGGATGGTTGTTGAACACTGTAAAAATACCAACACAAAAAACCACCACACAGAAAAAGTCAGACTCTATGATGGAAAGCATCAGAATGGATCAAACATAAATTACCACAGTTTAAATTCTGTCCTACAATTTCATTTCAGAATTGATCTTACATATTAAAATGTAATGTTTAAAATGTAAATCACTTTTCTATATGTCACTAGTGTCTGCACTGTAGGTAAATTGGGTGAGGACATAGCAAGCAAATGGGTGTATGTCCTCTATTGAAAGGGTGGCTGTGGGTGAGGATTCAGAGAACAAAGTTGGAGAGCCGCTTTGAACATGCTTTTAAATATTTCAGATAACACTGATCAGATTAGATTTGAGAGCCAATCTAGGTCATATAGATCTCAGGTTGTAACCTCACACCAAATCAAAGCAACATGAGACAGACTTTGAACCTCACACAGACCCATCCGGATGACCTTGGGATCACATTTGAAACGCTCCATTGTTATTGAACATATGACAGAGATAGCACAGCCAACGACCGTTTGTAGTCTAATCAATGGCAGGCCTTTACCGGTTTCTCCTTCCTTTGACATAGCACACGATGTTCGTTACTGCAGATTAAAAAAAGGTAGAGCAGACAGCGATGTTTGGCAAATCTCAAAAGGGATTTGAGGGTACAAGTAAAGGAAGATGTGTGATGTGTTGTGGAAAGAGAAGGTCAATGTGTACTCTGCAGAGCTGGGAACGGAATAGAAACCAGATTGGAATTAAACATTGACTATGTCTGCCTCACTGTCCTGCATGAAGTAACTGTTAGCGAAAATATTCTGCTCTGCCTTTAACACATGAATAACAGGACGATGAAAATGAGGAACGGAGAAATGCAGTTTATAAAATGTATTTGCCTCCTAAATATTTTTGAGCCTGCCAACCTCACAGCTGGAAGAAGACTATTGGTCCTTAATTTCACAGCTAAGTCAGTGTCAGTGAGTCTATGCACCGATCTAACACCAGGTCATTTACTGATGAACTTTGAAGTAGTTCCACACCCAAATAAAACATTAGTGTTCCTGGAAATCAGTTCTTCATAGCTGCTCTAAAACAATCACCCACACAACAAGTTGCGCTGTGCAGCCAGTGGCAACTACTTTTTATTTCCAGTAAACAGGGTAACTTTAGCCTTTATCAAAATGTCTGAAATCTGGCAATATTTTACACTTCAAAGTGTAGTGTTTCTTGCTAATAATTTAAGTTTTTAAAGAAACTGTTATTTATTCTAAAGATATTATTTTTTTATGACTGACAGTAAAATTAATTTATCCACTCATTCTCTGTTCATGTTTTACAAAGGGTTTAACCTGAGCTATGCCATACAACAGTGACAGCAATCATTTCACATCCATACAGGGTTAGTGGTATACAACTGTAAATTTTTATTATTTTTTTTTTAATGTAATTGTATTCAGCATTTGATATTGGCTGATACGAAGGTTCAGATGTTGGAATCAGTATTCGGAAGGAAGAAATGGTATCAGAACATTTGTAGAATTAAATAATACAAGGTGAAAGAGTTGCCGAGTGTTATATCAGCTGTAGAGATGTCTGCCTTCTCTTCAGTATAATGGAACTAGATGGCACTTCAAGGGCCAAAGGAACACATTTGAAAAACTCTACAACAATGTCTCTTTCCAGAAATCATGACCTTGTTACTCAAGGTAATCCACAGACTGTGTTTTTAGCAGTTTCATGCAGGAACTATTTTCTTTCTACCAAGCTACGCCTGCCTATCGTATAGGAGGTGTGCATCTACTGCTAGCTCACCTAACACCACTGAGCTAGTTAACGTTACAGCTCAGCTGAAGAGGAAATCATTGATGTATACATCTCACACTGTCACAAGCAAAAGCCTCTCATCCATGAGTAGATGCATGCTTCCTTCTGTGCGGTTGGCTGGTGTAGTTCGGTAGAAAGAAAATAGTTCCTACATGAAACTGCTCACAACAATGTCTGTGGATTACCTTGAGTTACTGGGTCATGATTTCTGGAAAGAGACATTGCTGCTGAGTTTTTCAAATGCATGTTTTTGGCACTTTGAACACCACAAGCCAAGTGCCATCTAGTTCCATTATATTGGAGAGAAGGCAGACATCTCTACGGCTGATATCTCAAACACTCGGCAACTCACACCAAAACAGTCTAGATCAATAAATACTGCAGAACTATGAGAAAAAATAAGTACTTTTGATGTGGGGGAATGAACTGTCCCTTTAATGCATGCTGCAAACCTTGGCATGCCCAGCTAACTAGCTACAGTATCCATTGCTTCCAAGGTCAAGCATTGTATCATTAGCTAACTGCACTGTTGGCGTGGGATTGCTTCTGACGCTGCAAAAAGCCTGTTTCAAGACAGACACATTTACTGTGTGGGATAATGACTTGTTAATTAACCCTATGACAGCAAAACAACAAATCCGATGTGCCATAATCAACCAGAGATGAGATAATTACTTTCTCTTAATGAACAGTTTCTTGACCTAATTTACTGTCTTGTGAAAACAATCACACACATCCAGTGCGTCTCTACAGCACTGGTTAGTATATCAGATCAAGAGTTGTGATATGTTTCATTTTGTGTAAATGATGAGCCCCTTATCACAAAGCACATGTGTCCCTATCTTCGCCATCTCTTATCTGCCAGCCCTGGGAAATCAAATCTGAGATGACTGCAAAACAAGCATGACAGCCCAACAGTAAAAGCTTGCAAGACAGAGTGAGAGGAAAGACTAAAGGTTGGGTCGGCGTTGAACTTGGCAATCTGCTGACCTTGGTTTTCCAGTACAGACGAGCTGAAACACAAACAGACATTAATGGAGAGTCTCACCATAGTAACACTCCTCTCTCTCTCTCTCTCTCTCTGTCTGCTTCACTCTCACTTACTCTCATTTTCCCGGCCTTAGCTAAAAAATACATTTCCAACCCGTACACAGAGGGAAAGTCCAAGTCTTGGCCTTAATGAGGCCCCAGAGGGTCTTCTGTCAGGGGCCTGAGGGGCTTCTGGGGCACTAGACCCCACTGTATATGAAGCACAAAGGACAACCACTGTATGAGTGTTGTACCAGATACATCAACTAACAAAGGTGCAGGTGGTGGAACCAACTTGGAACCAGAAGGAAAAGCAGAACAGCAAAAGTTTCAGGAAAGGTTTTTAACAAAAACTTTTAACATGAATCTAAAATCTCTTCTGCTCTGTAGAATTTATTTAAAGGAATAGTTTGACAATTTGGGAATATGCTTATTTGTCATCAAAGATACATGACAAAATACATCATTGGGCCTTAAAGGGATAGTGCACCCAAAAATGAAAATTCAGCCGTTATCTACTCACCCTCATGCCAAGGAAAGCTCTGATGAAGTTTTAGAGTCCTCACATCCCTTGCATAGATTGGCGGGGGGAGCGCCTAGCAAACCTAATGGCTGACGGCGCCCCAGACTAACATCCAAGAACACAAAATTGAAACCACAAAATATCTCCAACATACTCATCCGTAGTGATCCAAGTGTCCTGAAGCCCCGACATATAAAGTTGTTTGGAAAAACATCATTTGAACTCTGCTTTTAGCCTCACTGTAGCCTGTAGCTCTGACTGCTTCTCTGTGCTCCGCGCTCACGTGTGCGCACTCAGGGTGATCGGTGATGCACGGTCTCTGAAGAGCAGCAGTCTCGTCAGTACTGATGTCCAGATTCTCAAGTGCAGGCATCGTCAATTCCCAGTCTGAGCAGCAAAGACTTTCCTCATCTGTTGGCATTGCTTTGCATTTGAAACAACTACACCACCCAGGTTTCCAGTGCTCGACTCTGGTATTCTGCGGCTGGCTGAGGGTTAGGCTCATGAGCTGCGGCGGCTGCTTCGTCCAGTAGCCTGAGTTCCGTGTCCGTATACTCGGGCTCAAACAAATATGGCTCAACAAAGAAATGCTGTTCCTCCTCAATTTCAAAGTCTTCAGACATGTTGGGCTGTCATTTGCTAAAAGACTGTAGTGCAAATTATTTCTTAGCTACTGTGGTTACTGTTGTCTCCCCCTGCGGTGCATGTGTCACGTGATGTAAACATGGGTAAGCAAAGCTCATGCTTTCGCTGGTCTCGTACAAGCGCGCACACGTGAGCGCGGAGCACAGAGAGGCAGTCAGAGCTACAGGCTACAGTGAGGCTAAAAACAGAGTTCATATGACATTTTTCAAAACAACTTTTTATGTCGGGGCTTCAGGACACTTGGATCACTACGGATGAGCAGTATGGAGATGTTTTGTGGTTTCAACTTTGTGTTTTTAGATGTTAGTCTGGGGCGCCGTCTGCCATTAGGTGTGCTAGCTGCTCCACCCGCCAATCTCCGCAAGGAATGTGAGGACTCTAAAACTTCACCAGAGCTTTCCTCTGCATGAGGGTGAGTAGATAATGGCTGAATTTTCATTTTTGGGTGCACTATCCCTTTAACCTCCAGAATGATCCATGTAAGCCTTTTCTGATCTATCGTCTCTATAGAGAAGACAACATCACCATTTTGAAGTTCAATGTTCAATGTCATAAAATATTATGTGTCTTTATTTTTGTTTGGACTTATTTTTTTTTTCACTGAGACCCTATTTTCCCATGGTTTTGCATCTAAGTGACTAATAGGAAAAAACATTTTAAAACTGGTTCAGTATTGAGCAAAAAGCCTGCAGCAAAACAGGCTACAGTATACCTACTATTAGCATGTTTGCACTAAAATGACTTATTTTTGCTGCTGAAAATGATCTTACTCTTTAACAGAAAGGTCTCTATCTGTAAGGATCCTTTCCATGATGTTGTCAGACACTTAGAATAACAATCTTAGCCTGTCAGTGGCAAAAACAAGCACTTTCAGTGGACGTAAATTGTGATCATGTCTCAAGTGCTTACATTGCAGCCCGTCTTGCTGAGCATTGTTGCTTCCATTAGTTACCTAGACAAAAACATGGGAAAATAGGATCCAGGTTGATAAATACAAAATTTACCCTTTATGCATGTAAGTCTGCATAAAGATCAGTCATTTTGCTCATATCAGCTATACGTGATGAGGCTGAGATGTCTTCTAAAGGCAGAGCTGTGACACTGTGTCCAAATCACTGGCTCTTTTGCAACATCCTGCTAACGCTGCACAGAGCTGCTCCAGGGAACAAAAGATCATGACTGCCTATTGCTGTATATGATGTATAATAGCAGCTTCACTTAAACACCTTGGAAACTACAGTAATGTACCACGAAATTTAATGAAATTAAATGTTTTAATCAGCTTGAGGCTGTGGAGGAATTGGTCTTGATCAATAGAGCTCCAGCTAATCATATATTCATTACTGTATTCAGCATTGATTAAAAGTTTCTCACAGACTTGTCACGTGTGCATTTTATCGGGGCGACACTTGCCTGTAACGGTGCCCTTTTCTGTGTTCTGAAATGCCATTAGCTATAATTATGAATCCGTCTGTTGACATATTGATTCTCCTCTTAATTAGAAATGTTATAAACCCCATAAAGACCCAGCACCCCATTATTTTTGGCGCAGATATGGCTGATTGAACAGAATAAATCAATGTGTCTCTGAGTGATTTTCATGACGGCGCTCGCCGTTGTCAGGAGCAACCGAGTTGATCACAATGTGGTATAAGAGGCAGTGGAGGGGGAATGAAACACTTGCATCATCAAGAGAAAAGAGTTTTGTCTGTCACATTCTTCTTTGGAAAGTAATGAACATATGGATGTTAGAAATCTTTGTATCTCAAAACTGTAAGAATGCGAGAGAGAGGGAGTTTCAGAGGAAAACTTCCACATTAACTCCCCTCTCCCCTCTCTCCTCTCCACTGTCTCTTTCTTTCTGTCTGCCGCTTGTCTCTCTACATTTAAAAGTAAGATGTCTGCTGCTAACTGACATGGTAAGCATGTCAAATTCAAGCGCTATTTTTATCCCAAAAGCAAAGCGCAAAGGAGGGGACAGAGTCCATTTATAAAAGCCTCGCCTGAAGGTAAGGCTTTCAAGGGACAGATAATGTGACTGTTTCCTATAGGAGAGATTTAAGCTGCTTTTTATTTATTTTTTTATTTCCACTTTCTTGTGTCAGGAGCTGAACTTGGACTCAAGGTTGGCTTAGAAGTCAACACAGAGCTGCAAAGCTGCCTTCAGTTCTTTATTGCAAAGTCAATACCGCTGGTCTTCCAAGACATTGGTTCACCAATGTGTATGCTTTCAAGCTTTTCTATTGATCTCCCCTTTTCAAAACATTCAGTTCTTCTTTGATACTTATATTTAAAAAAAAAAAATAAGTCTCCAAATGAGCAACCATGTCTATTTCTTAGTTTTCACATCAGAGTTGCTTCCCAAACATTGGATGATGTGGGGATTTTATTTTAAGCTTCCCACAGTGTGCAACACACACACTTCAAATTATCGAACAGTTATTGGAAATTAGTAGGAAATGTTACGTTTATTTGCTTTTTTGAAAACTTGTAATTATCTGATTATATAAATGGGTTAATTTCCCAGTGCCCCCAGGTGTAATATGTTTCCACACTAATAGAAAATATGGAAATAAATTACCCACACACCCCCAGATTTACTGCTGGCGTGAAACTTAAGCACATTATGTGTTATCACTGAAGTTTGGAGTCACCTTGAGACATTTGCTTGTGGGACCACCTATTTTTCCTAAATTCCTGAACACTTTTTTACTCACCATGTCTAGTTTCACAGAGAAATTCTCAACTATATTTCTATGTCACGCCTCATACGACCTTCTGTTTTCCCGAGGGAGCATACTGGGTGTCCGAAGGAGCAGGTCAAATATTCATAAGCTCTCAAAGCAAGGTTTTATATGTCACTGCAATGACAGCAGGAGGCTCTCTTTCATCTAAGTGGGAATGTAAATAAAGCTGGAGAAAGGACTGCTGATATATTTACCATCACATATAGATTTCTGATACCACACTGTAAAAATAGCCCATTACAAGTAAGAGTCCTGCATTGAAAGTAATATTTAAGCAAAAGCATCCTTAGGAAAATGTACTTAAAGTATCAAAAGTAAAACTATTCAATGCAGAATATATATTATTATTATTTCCTCTCTTTCCTTTACAAAATATAGGAAAGAGAGGAAATAATAATAATATATATGAGTATATGTATGTATGTGTGTATGTATGTATATATATATATATATATATATATATATATATATATATACTATGTATATATATATACGTATATGTGTAGGTAGATATGGAGATATATATATGTATACCTTTTGCCTGTCCTTGTATTCTCGGCTACGTCAAGGCGCAAAGGAAAAAAAGGAAAAAAGAAAAAAAAAATTTATAAATGAATGAATTTACTATTACCATTATAGCTATACCATTACTATTTTATTTCTATTTACTATCCACTATTACTATGTCACTATATTGATATCTATATAAAACTTGGTTTAATAAATCATAATATGTAGATACCCACATATCTAACCATCTATATATTTAAATATGCCTGTATGCATGTATAGAACGAATTCACTATGATAAAAATTATAATAATAACAAAATAGGGATGGGGTAGGATTAAATAAGTTTTTTACTTCTTCCTACTCCTTTTCGAGCATGTTGGACTCATTATTTTGTTTTGTTCTTTTTTGTTTTGTTTTGTTTTCTTTATTTCTTTATCTATTACGTTATTTATTATTATTATTGTTATCTTTTTTTCATTGTTGTCTCATGCTTCATATCCATGACCATGCTCGAAATAAAGACTAAAGACAGAAAATGGTCTCTACTGCTCATGCATCAATGTGTAAGCAGCATTTTAATTTAGTTGGCTGAGTATAGCTGACACATGACTTCAACAATTTTTAAACTAGGCAATTAAATATCTATCAATCAACGAATCAATCAATCAACTAATCACTGCAGCTCTAATTGTATAAACTGTTGAATAGTTTAATCTACATCAAAGCATCATATTATTAAAGAGTAACTTAACTCCAGACATCAGTGGAACCAGGAATGCACAGATTTATACACTGGGGAGACAAAATAACCACTCCACAAGCGCATGGCATAACACAGGAGAGCCAGTTCCACGGGTCAAGACTCGGCTGTCCGCTTGCATCTGCAGGAGAAGGGACACTCCTTTGAGGACAGCAATGTGCACATCTAGGCCAGGGAGGAAAGATGGTTTGAAAGAGGTGTAGAAGAAGCCATCTACGTCAAGCTGGAACGACCATCGTTAAACAGAGGGGGTGGTTTACGACACTACTTATCCCCCACCTACAATGCAGTCTTGAGATCCCTCCCCAGACGACTTCACACCCATTCACCCCTGGTCCCACCTGACCCTAACGACTCACATGGTGGCCAGGTGGGTCAAGGACTCACATTGTGACCTTAACGACTCTGAAACTAAGAGCTCACGTGACCCCTACGACTCTCCAAGGGTTCCCACCCACACAGGGTTTATAGCCTGCAACTTTGTACCAGTTATTTAGAACTGAAGAAGCTTCTTGGCTGAGAGGCGAAACGTCTTCAAGAAATGCAAGCAAGTCCAGTTCACTACGATATTGGCACTTATGATTACCATAACCTGGATGACTGAGAATCTTCACCGACAAGTTAACTCCAGGCTTCAAGCTGGTGGGCCTTTACCCTGGAAATAAAAAAAAGCCTCTGGAATATGAAAAAATATCACCGTTGGGGCTGGGAGCAAAGGCTGAGGCACGCCCAGTCAGTCCTTTATGCTCATCGATGTGCAAATAGAACTGGATATAGGGTTGAGTTGTATGGAGCTTTATCCCTATCTTTATTCAAGACAGTGGTCTATTAGTTTGAGAGCATTATTTATTGATTTCACGTTCAAAAACCCTGCCCTCGCACTCAAATAGCCTCTGCTTGCGCTTGGATCTACTCTGTTTCTGCGCAAACTGTGTGCTCACACTCAGATACCACGTTGCTCGCACTCAGATACCATGTTGTTTGCACAGATTTCCTGCTCGAGCTTCGGCTTTTCTCCTCGCGCTCAAACTGTTTCTGTGCGCTCACGGAATTTCTGCTCTCAGATTTCTGCCCTGCGCTTGGATTTTTTTGTGTAACAACCCTGTCAAAATCCCCCAACCAATAGAATGCCAGATTTACTGTTGACCAATGAAATGATCCCTGCCTCCTTGTGGGTGCGCTCGCTTTAGTATTAGAGTGTTCCGTCCAGGCAGGTACTCTTTAACCGGGTTCCGGGTTGACTGAATCTATCAACAACACTACTCAAAACGTAGTTTGGGGCTTTATTTATTCTTTAAGCTCTTCATAAGTTTGCATTAAAAATCTTAATTTGTAAAGTAACCAGTAAATGAAGCTGTCAAAAAAATCAATAAATAATTCTTTGTGAAATGTAGTGGAGTAGAAGGTGGCATAAAAACACACTACCTAAATACAAGTACCTCAAATTTGTACTTAAAGCAGATCACTACCTCAAGTAAGATTTCCAATATGTTATTTCCATGGCCCAGGAAGGTTTAATTTATATTTGTGAACATTAGCGCTTCTATCTCAAACTTGTGATGTCATACAAAGTCTGGAGCTGCTCCATTAACAGTAAATAGGAGACTAATTTGATCATCCCACAGATTGTTTGTTTTCTTTTTTACCCTAATGGGTTATTTTCTATTGTAGTGCTCTCAGTTCTGAAACAGATAATGTACCCATATACTCAAAACATTCCCGAGTGCTACAAGGTCATCCAATTTATTAAAGAAAGGCACTCTTGCGCTTCAGCCAAAAATAAAACTGGATTGGTGCTCACAGCACAGGACAAAATAGTAGACTATACATCAAGTGGCCCACCTGATGTATTGTCGTCCAATTTATTGTCAGTGGAACAGCTCCAGACGTTATACTTGATGACATCACAAATTTGAGTTTTAGCACTGTAGTTTTTGGATTTTGGAGAGAGTTGTTTATGTTAACCAGTATTTTTGAATTGGCTTAGACTATCGCAATAACATTTATGAATTTTGAAAATGGGATTGTTCCCCTTTAAACACAGTATGTTTGAGTAAATAAGTTATCTACTTTTCCTTCCTTGGGGCTGCTTTTAATGTTTCATCATTAACATTCATTCAAGACCAAATCAATACTACAATTACTATTCCCAGAATTTTAGGAAAGTGGCAGTCACTGGACGCTTTAATAATTGAACAAATTTCACCACTTTTCTCTGTATCTCCTCAGCTAAATAACTTAATTTTGTCTTCATGGATCCCCACTGGGTCTGTTTACAGAGTAGCATTCAGACTGTATTGTGCCGGCAAAGCACATCCCCACTGTGTTAAAATGGCACTATCAGTGGGTGTTACCACCCCACAGATCTGTAATGCTGATCAATGCACAAACATGCGGTCAGACTGCATTTACACACACGACTGATGTCGTTTTAATATCTGCATTTCAAATGTCTCTTTATCATCCTGCCAACAGTATATGGCACATCCACTCCCCAGGACGGCTGACAGCCAGCTTTAAGAGGGGTACAATTTCCACTGGTCTCTAACTTTAAATGAGCCAGCTTGTCAGGAAACCAGGCACTTTCAAAACATGTCCATTAAAGAATAAAACTGTTTTGACTTCTCTGAAATGTCAATGTGATTATGAACATTTCATTATACTTCTCTGCTGACTCTGTTTAATAAAACAGATTCTGGCAGAAGCTGTTAAAGTTATAAAAAGTGGGCTGACAAGGGTGCAACCAAAACTCATCTGGGTCCTAGTCATGGGGTATGTAGTGATGCAAGTTGTGTTTTGGGTATGCTGTATGTTTAATAAAGACACACGTAAGTAACACACTCATGCAAAAAAATGAGTGTGGTGGCCTCATAAAAATCAGATTTTCACTTTGGAAGCAGGGAAGATGGCTGAAATGCAGCCAGGTTGAATTAAAACCATTGTACTTGAAACTGTGGTCAGTGTACAGTTAGCATTCAGAAAGCTGTCGCAGAAGGTGAACAAATCTCACTCAGCAAAGATCAGCAACAGGCAGCACTATGGCAAGGGCTCAACATAGATAATCTGGCAATTGTGGGTGGAAAACTAGCAGATATTTATACACAGGGCTTAATGAGGAACAGGTGTAGCTTGATGTGGTAATGAGGGACAGGTGTGCAGGAGAGAGAAGGCTCAGGTGATTGGCAGGAATGGAGTAAACTCAAAAGGGAAGACTAGTGGAAAGATGAGAAGGGGCCTTTCCCAAACTGCCTTCTACACCCTCTCCCTACGCACTTTCACTCTGTTTCCGCATTCACATGGAGGGTCCACCACATTAGGTGCCGGCCCAAACCAGCTAGTGAGGAGTGGAAGTGGGTTAATAAAACCTCTGACAGCCAACGTGCATATGATGACTTACAAGACAGAACTGTTCATCATGGAATAAGCAGGAGGAAAGGGGAGTGCGGTTAGGGTTGTAAACATAACCTGCTGGAGCTAGCGTGGCTAGCAGGCAAACAACAGCAGTCCCCAAAGTATTCAATAAACAAGCATTTTATCAAAAACAACACCTTCATTAACTCTTGAGCATTCTGTCCCCTTGCTGCTTGTATTATTTTGTGGTGCAGCTGTAAAACAAAAATTCAACAAACACTATTTCCCAAAGGATGAGACCCACCCATCTCTGAAACTGGCTGCAAGACTCCTCTCATCTCTGTATTTTATGCTTCCTTGTTTCCCCTGTCTTCGGTTTTTCTGCCTGTAACCCAAAAATCGATCTCAGTGTGCCATCTAAAAGGATGTCATAATTCCTAAAATGCATCTCAAGTAAAGAGGAAGCTTGCCTGAGAAGCTGGGAGCTAGGATGCACAGGTGTATCCTTTGCGAAAGTCTTATTGGCACCCATGATGAAGTGCCACATGTTGACGTTGCTTTAAAATGATGACTACATAGCACATGTCTAATTGTGTTAAACACCTGTTGCCTCAGCTCCTCTCTCTTTGTGTCTCTTCTTTGCTTCCTCCACTTGTATCTCAGGTGGGAGGCATTAAGGTGCAAAGAGAGGAAGTGAGGAAAGGAAGTGAGGACTTACAAACTGAGAAAAAAAGGACAGAAATAAATAAGACGCAAATGTCGGTCTGACTGCACTCTAAAGCTGTAGGGCAACAATGATAGATAGACGGAGAGTCTAATGTGGTAGACAGTCTTGATTTTGCTACTTAATGACAGTAAAATCCTTCATAATTTACATGCAAGTTTCTGCAGTGGGTTAACAACCCTACCATTCCCTGTCCTGCTTGCATCTAATGCTTTTCCAACCTACTTTAGATGAAACCTCTGCCGCTTCCGCATGACGAAAGCTGGCTGCTAGACATCAAGGCCCGATGATTGGCTCCCAGCCTACTGCTGTGGCACACAGGAAGTCGGGTGCTTCCTCAAAGAGGCGTCTAGCTGGGCACCCTGTGAAACTGCACAGCTTGAGGTTCATCAGTGGCTCTCAACACCACCCTTGCCAGAAAACACTAAGGAACTCTACCTCTTCTCATCCCTCTCCTTAGAGACAGAAGATTTCGATGCCCCTCCACCTCCTTCATGTCTCTATGTGTGTCTTGTTTACATGTGTTATCCTCCCCTGTGTTTATCTGTTTTTACCAACAGTCGCTGGGTGAATAAGTTGTTATAGCTGTCAAAAGCTTACTGCAGATTTTCAACTAGCTCTTTCATCACAGTGTGAGCAGCTGAACTATGTTCCTCTGTGCCGCAAGCGCCTGGAGCTCCCCACTCAGCCACTAGAAGAGGTCTGCTGGACTTTTGTCCACAAATGAGTGGGGAGCTTCGGGTGTTTGACTTCCTTTGTGCCGCCAGTGCCATGACCTTCCCACTCATTTGCCAGCAAAAGCCAAACACCATTCATGTGCACACACTGAAAAGACACAGAACTGGTCAAAAATAAAAAGTTACCATATCTAATATACCCATATCACCATTTTTCATGCTATTGTAGCTATCATATTTCACGAAGACAGACCTTCAGTGGCTGTAGCAACTCGAATTCAGCTAGAGCAAACCATGTTGACTTCGCCTGATAAGCAAACTTTCCAGCTTTGTAGTCTCAGAGCGACTGGCTGCGAGGCGTAGGGAACGTGGAAGCGCTAGCTAGCTTGCAGCACTCTCTTTCAATGGTGCTGGCTTAGCAGGAGGCTGGCAGCCAATTGTTGCGCCTTAAGGTCTAGCAGCCCTCTTTTGTCATGTGGAAGTGGCCATGGTTTCATCAAAGAGGGTCAAAATAACCACAGACCCATCCCGCCTGCTTTTAGGCACATCACATGGGTAGATTTAATTTCTGACTGCACACTGAGGCTGAAGACGGAGAGACAAGTGTAACCATGACAAATGATACTGTTCCACAGCACAAATGTTGCAGACAAAGCTTGAGAAAAAAATGTGTTCATTCTGAATATATAACAAATCTCTGTAATCTGCCTGTATCTTCCTTGAACCAGTGCTAAACAAAGAAATTACATGTTTCTGAATGCAAGCTGTCTTTGCCATACTGAGCTATGAATATTCAAACATATTTCAATTTAAGAAATCAATATGTAGCTTGTGCAAAGTTATGATCATGCTTACAAGAACAATCTGTCCTTAAAGAGAAAAATCATGTGCTTTATTCCAATTATTCTCAAAGATTTTGCTACTTTGAGGCACTTTCTCTACATTTCTTCGGATTATTATGGCTCTCTGAATCACTGGGTTTGTGCATATATCAGGAAATATAGAAATTTTAAGAGTTTAAATTAATTAACAGTGTTTTCTTCATCATCACTGTAATTTGATCTGGGCAGATTTGTATTTGTTGACTCTTTACTTTAAGAAGCAGCACCAAGGACAAAGTTTCCCTGGCTGATAATTAAGAGAGGCTGAAGTTTATTTTAAATTGTAGTGGTTTGTTTTTACTGATAATCAATTACTTGACCATTTGGAGCAGGCTGGTTTGCCCACAAAAGCAGTTTGTGACCACAGTGCTGCATGACATCTAGTGACTCTCTGTTCAGATTCAGCTCATTAAAAGTACAGATTAAAGATAACGGAGGCAACTCTGAAAGTGGGAGTTCAGTTCCAAATGAGTGCCCGCTTGTCCAAGTTTTATTTCCCATACTAAGTGCCAAAGTTTCCGCTAAGTTCATTCATCGGATCTCCTGCTGAGTGTGTTTTGCTTGATATAAATGTCATCCTCTGATTACAAGTGTTCTCACAGGGATAAAGTGCCAGGTTCCTCACTGTTACTGGAAGGATTGTTAGTGGTGGCTTGGCTTGAGTCACTGGAAGTTTCACTGTCACACTCATTGAATAAAAACATAGTTTGATCTTTTCCTTCTGACTAAACAGGAGCAGCTTGTCTTGAAGATGTGCAGCTGCAGTAGGACTGAATTTCAGCTGGTATGAAAGAAATAAAAGATGTTTTGTTTTTTTTTGTTTTTTTTTTAACAACAAAAAGTACATGACGTCAGCTAATAAAACAATGCAGCCCTCCTGCTGAGGCTTTTGTTTTGGACTTTGAGGTTACTTGTCTCAAATACTTTTAAATGTTAATAGAAACTGTTTGTTGCAATTTTAGGGTTTTATTAATATCCAGTTTTTTCAACTACAGAATATTAATCAAGTAAATGCCAAAAAAGAAGAGTTTTAATTGAAGATTAGGTTTTGCAAAGACCTGCAACATAATTTAAGTAATGACATTTAACAGTGACAAAGGCAGCAGTTAAAAAAAAGAATACAATGAAAAAATTAAAACATATGTCCTCAGCTGCATACTATATACATATACACATACAAGTTGTCATTATATCATTAACCATCATCTTGATTATTCTTCAGGCGCAGCTGGGGATAGGAGAGTTTTTGGTTTGGGGACCTTAAGCCCAAGATGGCTCTATACAGCTACAACAAAGTCCCCTCTTTATGCCTCTTGTGCATTTTTACACAGAAACAGTAAAGGCAACATGCCACTCCAATGTGTGATATAGACTGCATCCCTGTATCATGTAATCAAAAGAGGCATGACGAACGTGACAATGAAAATAACAGTGTCTGCCTCTAGTGTGACAATGAAGAGTTGTTTACAATGTAAACTAGTGCTGCACGATTTGAGAAAAATGTGAGATTGCGATTTGAGTGGACAATATCGCGATTTGCGATTACAATATAATAAATAAATGGTATCATGAGTCTTCTCGCTAGATTCAGTGTTTCCCCTACATTATATTAGGGGGGCACTGACCTGACCTGACACACAGTAGTTATTGTTATGGACAGACGTTGTCATGTAAATGACAATTCAATTTCCAGCACGCCATAGCACAGCACAGTAGCATGTCAAGTGGGCCGAACACGAGCAAAATTGCTCAGTTTTTCATTTGTTATTATATGTTTGTTATGGAGTCTGTGATTTCCCCGTGACACTTACAAATGTTTGCGTAACTGTGCTTGGATGTTGTTTTATGAGGCTCTGGCAGCTTTCAGTTGTCCTTTTGTCTTTAACGTTACACGGCTTGGCTTTCTCTCACATGCATTCCTCCTACTTTTCTCTGTACTGTCTCAAGTGCTGATATAGATTGATCGTGTTGCTGCGGGATGTGGCCACTTTAACTTTTAAACTTTTACACAGCACATCTTTCTGTTAAACGTCACCGTACCTGAATCCAAAGTATCCCCATGTAATAGACACCAACTCAGCCTGTTCTTGGTCGTGCTTATGCTCTTCTTCAGCGTCTATGTTGGTCACTGCTGCACTGGCTCAGAGGCGAGACAACTCTGTCCCCCCACTCTGCGATCTAACCTTACATACATATAGCACAGCAAGGCGGAATAACAGCATGAAATTCCAGCCTTGAATAGGCAGTATAAAAGTGGCTTTAGAAATGCATGTCTACTCTTTGCAGATGATGTGGTTCTGTTGGTTTCATCACACTGTGACCTCCAGCATGCACCGGGTGGTTTGAAGCCGAGTGTGAAGCATTCAGGCTGAAAGTCAACATCTCAAAGTTTGAGGTCATGGTTTTCTGCCCAAAAACGGTGGATTGCTCCCTCAGGGCTGTGAGCTGCTGCCCCAAGTAAAGTAGCGCAAGTACCTCAGGGTCTTGGTCATGACTGAGGGTAAAATGGAGTGTGAAATGGACAGGCGGTTTGGCATGACATCAGCAGTGATGTGGGCACTGCGCCAGATAATGGTGGTGATGAGAGAGCTAATCCGAAAGGCAAAGCTCTCAATTTACCGGTCCATCTACATTCCAACCTTCACCTATGGTCATGAGCTTAGGGTAGTGACTGAAAGAATGAGATTGCAAATACAAGCTCTTGAAATGAGTTTCCTCATTGTGCTGTGTGCTCAGTCCAGCCCTGTCCACCCTCTTCACCCATGACTGCACCTCCTGTCTCCTCCAACACTTCAAGTTTGCGTATGACACCACTATAGTTGGACTAATATAACAAAAAAGAGAAACGCTACAAGAGCGTAGGTACAACATGGCCAAGTGGTGTTCATACAACTATCTGGTCCTGAACACTACAAGATCCACTTCGCATCAACACTGATGAGGTAGAGAGATTGGAACATCAAATCCCTGGGAATCCACATAACAACTGATCTGAAATTTTCCCTTAAGTCAGAAATCTAACAGCCTGTCCACGGGCCCTCCCAAGGTGATTTTTGATGATTATGATATGTTAAACATCTCCTGTTTTTGCTGTTGTTAAGAAGTTTACTCATATGACTTGTTGTTTGAAAACTATGTTCTTCACAGTGCCATTAATGCTGACCATTTCAAGATACAATCACCACAGCGGGCTAAATAAATGCTACTGTTAGACAAAAAAACAAACAGTTATTACCCACTTATGAAGCGTTGTCATATTCCACAGATCCATATTAACCAGACTGAATCACTGGTTACACAGCTCCCATTTCATTTCTCACACACTGCCAATAGCCCAGACGATCTATATCCAGCAAAATATTTAGTCCAAACACTTTATTACATCGACAGATATCGGCTAACTGCTGTTGGATTGTTTCAAACATTAAAATTTCTCCACTTCATCTGTAATTTCTCTGTCCTGCAGATAAACAAACCAACATAATGTGACCTCAAAATGGAGGTGAGCTTCTGGCCTTTACACTGACACCTTACTTGAGCCAATAGAAGCTTCCAGTGCTTATGTTATGGCCTTGATAGCCAAACAGAGCCTGAGCTGAAGGGGTGTGATCGGCCAAACATTCCCAAGGCTGATGTGTCATGTCGTCAGTGACACTCCTGACCTCCAGGGGAGTTTTTAATCCCTTATCGTCATCATAAACTGTCATAAATGTACAAAAATCATAAATGAATTGCTCCTATGTTATTCTAAAGGGGAAGAAACAGTCTTTCTCATCAATTTGGGGTTTCTTGAAGTGTTTTTATATACAGTATGCTTCGAAATAGACAATTCTGTCTGTGTGTTGATTAGTTATTCACTTATGATCACACATTCAGTGCGTTGTTTTACCCCTTTTTTATGAAAAGCGCCTGGACAAAACCTTCAAGAAACATGTGTAAAATGTTTTTTTCTATGATACTGTTATCTACTTTGAATTTGGACTGGGTGAGGCTTCATGATATGGCCTATTGTGTTTTCCAGCTAATACCTCCCAGTTCTAATCATCTGCAGCATCTTCTTTTCAAGATAATATTCAGCTGAAGATAAAGAAAAACAAACCTTTCATTTATTGTGTTGAAAGTTATATAACTCAGTGACATACAGTGATTCTCACTGTTAGTCACTGTTAAAAAGCTTTCAATTTACTTTGGCTATGCCTTGGATAGCTGTTTGAGGTTAATTTTAGGTGAATAGGTAAATTTTACAGGACCTTCAAGAGGTTTTAATACCTCCCACCTGGTGAAAAAAGCCAGACAGAGGCTCTTCTTTCTAAGGAAACTCAAATAGGCTAGACTCCCCTGTTAGCTGCAGGTGAACTCTTAGAGACAACCCATAGAAAGCATCCTCTGTCACTGTGTAACTGTATGATATGCCAGTTGTACAGCACAGAACTGGGAGGATTTGCCCCGGGTGGTGAAAACAGCTCAAAGGTTAGTGGGAACTCTGCTCCCAGACCTGGACACTGTATATGCTAGCTGCCTTCAAAAGGAACCATAAGTAGGCCCAACTCACCCAAGCCACAGTCTGTTTGTCCCTTTGCCATCAGGAAAAAGATACAAGACAATAAAAACAGAGACTAACAGACTGAGGAACAGCTTCCTCCCCAGAGCTGTAGCCCCCAACACATGTACACACGCACTGACCTATAGCTGCTGAGCATTGATTGGAGCACATGCACTTTAGACTGTGCAATAATTTGATTTACAATTCACTATAAACCTGCTGCTGCTATTTATTTTATATTTCAGACACACTTCATATTATTATTCATGTTTACTGTTATTTGTCTTTGTTTTATCTCGTCATTATCTGTGGTTATACCTTGTTCTTATTTTGTCTTAATGTTCTTAACTTGTTTTAATGTTTTGAATTTAGTGTCTGATACACCAAACATAATTTCGTTGTACATCTACAATGAGAATTAAGTGTCTTATGTCATATGTCTTATGCCTCTGTAGGGCTGCTGGGCTGAGCCTCCCAGATAGGGTAAGGAGCTCATACATTCGGAGGGAGCTTGGAGTAGAGCTGCTGCCTCCTGGGTGCCTCCCATTAGAGGCTCCTTGACACACCCAACCAGTAGGTGGCCCCAGAGTAGACCCAGAACACACTGCAGGGATTATGAATCTGGCCTGGGAACACCTCAGGATCCCCCAAGAGGAGCTGGAAAATGTTGCTGCAACCCAGTCCCAGATAAGGTGATGAAAATGGATGGATGGACGGACGGATGGACAGAGGGTCAGATGGATGGATAGTTTATTCTTATGGAAATGTTTTATTCTTATGAAGATGTTTTATTATGCTTTTTTAACTGATAAGTATTCATCAGACCCAGACTTCCATACTAAGTCCATATGCCCCAGGAGGAGCTGGAAAATGTTGCTGGGTAGAGGGATGACATTTATGAAACACAGATGCCTCATTGGCCGCTGGATCATGTCAGGGGTGCCCTATTGGAGAGGCAAGATTTGGATGCTCAGTAGAGGAGTGAGTGTTAGGCTCATATGAACTGAATTACTTATGCAGTTTAAAATAATTCACAGTCATGAGGAATTGTAAAAACTCACATCTGTCAAACATGAATTCAGCATACTTTCCATGATTAAATACTTGTGGAGACATCCCATTATAATCTAATGTGGAAAGAAACAAATTTTTAACTTGCTAGTGTAACACTTGTGTCACTAGTAAAGACAGCTAGAGGCCACCGGACCAGTTCTAGGTTCGAATGAGTGGTATGTCAAACTAAATGGTAGACCAGTAAGTATCCCTTTAAGGTTAATTATTAACCCTCTCCAGGGCTTGACGCTTACCTTTTCTCCAAGTAATACTGTGCTACCATGCTGAAAAATTTTGTATCTTTGTATCTTTGTATCTCTAAATCACAACTTATTTATTTCATTTCATTTATTTATATTTTTTCAGCTTTTTTTCCCTCCCCGTTTATGATTAATTCTTTCTTATCTTGTTTATTCTCACAAAATAAAAAATGATAATAATTCATAAACACTTCAGTGTTTTTGTGAACATCTACCAGGAGGGGGCAGCATTCACAAGCTGCACTCAACTCTCATGTACTCAAGTAAAAATACTCAGTTACAGTCAAAGTCCTCCATTGAAAATGTTCCTCCAGCAAGAGTTTGTTAGTTTAATCAGTAAAATAAAACTGTTACATTCTTATATATCATATGAGTTAACGCTCATTAATGTCACAGCAGGATGTTAACGGTTGTTTGATTTAAAACTGTTAACCAGTGATTATATAATTATGGATTAATCTGCTGATTATTTTCTCCATTAATCAACTGATTGTAAAAATAGAAAAACGATAATAATGAGCCCAGAGTGTCTCCTTCACTGTGACTGTCTCACCTCAACGTTTTTACTGACACGTCACAGTTATTATTGTCCTCCATATTTAACCTCAGCACATGTTTCACATATTAATAACATACACACACTTTACATTATAGTGTATGGACTCAGAGTGACGACTGGGAATGAGACAGGCAGACACACAGACTGTCTCACGGACTGTGGGTGTGATCAGGTAACACACCGGCAGGGGTGGGGTGGAGCTGGGCGGGGTCAGATGTCTCCTTGTTGATGGTGTTCAGTTGGTGAAATGACACTCACTTGTCTGCACCGAGAGGAAACAGGCTCGCGCTCATGGGCTCCATGTCATTGGTCCGACAGCCCATTGGTCCAACATCCCATTGGTCCGACGTCCCGTTGTTCCGATATCTGATTATACTAGGCTATACTGTATTTGTGTACCATAGAGGATCAGCAAATGTAACAAAAGTAGGCTACTGGTCGAGATACAAGTGCCATAGAGAGAAGACAGTGAAACACCATAACCTCCTGTTATTAACTCTGGGGTGAGGGTTGTGTGGGGAGCTCTCCGCGGTGCTGAACGGCTCATGGCGGGCGTATTTCTGCCTTGATGGTGCGCCGCGACCGGCTCTGGGTCAGCTGGGAAAGGCTTGAGGCGAAGCAGGCTCACGGCTTATGTGTTTGCCACTTTCTTTTTCATTTTAACCCACACCATGATCTTTTCCTGACCCTAACCAAGTGATTTTTGTGCCTAAACCTAACCAGACCTTAACCACAGGGCATCATGATGATTTCGGAACAACGAGACTTCGGAACAATGGATTTAATATGGTCGGAACAATGGGTTGTCGGAATAATGGGCTGTCGGACCAATGGGCAGACCCCGTGCTCATGTCAAGACTTTAATCACCGCTTGCGCTCAGACCCCGACACATGCACCAGGAGAACGTGCCGCTCAGTCTGTAGAAGTTTTTTTTTTTTTTTCCAACAAAGAAACCAACTACCGTTCACGTTAAACAACAAAACAGTGCATGTACTAACATTTTTGTGGCACTTGCACTGGTGCTACTGAATGTAATTTTCAGGAAATTATCCATTTGCAAATGCGACCAAAACACTCGCACTGTCGAGCCCTGCTCTCTTTAATTTAGAATAGTTTGATTTAGGTTTCTAGGTTGATTTAACCAGTTTTAGTTATTTTAGTTCAGATGTCCGCTTTTAGTCCGGGCGGACCTCCGCGGACTCCGCTCAACGTACGTTCAGCCCAAGTATGTTTGGGCCTTTAGTTTTCTTTCTTTTACAGGTGCAGATTGTAAGTATGATTAAACCTCTTTCTTTTACATGTAGAAGGTAAGTGGTATATCTTTTTTCCTTTTCAGGTTACTAGGTAAGTATATTTGACTTAAACCTTATCAAATTGTTCAAATACCTTATTTAGGTTAAATGACTTCTTAACACTTGTTTCTATTTTGCAGGTTGAAACAAGCAAGAATCACCAATCAAATACACCAATAATATCAACTTAAACCATGTACAGAGTACATCAGACAAAGTTGAAGAATACAAAATTGTAAATGTGGAAGAGTCCTCTGGTTAAACAGTTCAGTTCAGCTTCTCACTGGAAGTGAGAAAATCCACAATCCTACCAGAATGATGCAACGGTCGGGTAGGTCAAACCAGTAATTGGGGTGTTCATTCAATAGTTGAATGTAAGATGTCCGTGGCTAAGGCTCGCCATCAGGTGTCCTAGGTCCTGGGAAACACTCCAGGGGGAGAAAACCTGGCCTGCACACAGGCCATGCAGAAAATAAAGTATCTTTTATAAACTGTCCATATTCATTAAATAAATCGACCATGAGAATAAACTGCATATCACTTTGCAAACAGTCTCACACACGCGGCAGGGCGTGGGGACATTCCTAACATTCCAATCATGCTGCTCTCTGGTGCTCTTTCCTCCGTTACTCACTAGCATATCAGTAGTAACACAAAATAACTTGTAAAACATCAGAATAATAATATATATGGACTCTGTCCTTATGGAATTACATATTCATTCACTCATACACACTCCAAACCGAGTTTCACTCTTTTTACCAAACCAAAATGAGCTTATATAGTTCTGCCGTTAGCTAACGTTACTGGCTAACATGGCTCTTGCTAGCATGGCTCTTTGTGAAGCACATGCACTCGACATGAAACGTGAAACAAAAATGAGTTGAAACTCACCAAAACCGTCTTGGGAAGCTATATACCTAACAGCAACCACCACAGGGATCATACACAGTGTTTTTCACAGGAGTTCTCTTCTGTTTTCAAGGTTTAGAAAAGTTATTTAGATCAAAAAGGTTCTGGTATCAAATCTCGCTTCTGCTCTGCAGCCAGCTAGTTAGTTCTGGTTTTTGCTGAGAGTGTTCACGTGCGACAGTTTAAGGGGTCTTAAAGGAACAGTACGAGCTATATTAAAGGGGGTGTCAAAACATTTCTTTGCCCATATAAAACACATGTATAACCCAATATCATGGAAAAAAACAAGTCATTGCAATCAGTTAAGGAATATAAACATTTGGAAAGGTTTTTTTTAAAAAAAAAAAATAAAGAACTGCAGCTCCCCTGTTTGCTTGGATTTGTTTACAGGCAAGTCTTGCCACTCCAATATGACGGCGTCCCTGACGTATCGCTGCAGTGGGCTGACACAGTCAATGCAGTATCTATGTATATATGTCTATGGTCTGGAATATCTTGCTCAACCTGCTGCCCCAACAACCCGGCATTAAATAAAAGCCCATCTGCAGAGATGCCTTCTTCAGGATGACCTTGTACTAACAGAGGTTTCTCATTTGTCTAGGCTGACCAAACGTCCTCTTTTGCCCGGACATGTCCACTTTTCACGTTGCGTCCGTTTTCATAAACTGATGATAATGTCCGGTTTTCCATGTGTTTGTGTGTGTGTGTGTTAGAGTGCGGCACGGGCCGCATATTTCTGTCCGAACCCAAACCGAGCCTGACATTATTTAATGACCAAAGCACTGAGTTTGTGTCACACAGCTGTTACGGTTACAGGCTATTTTGCTCAGTGGCGAGGGAGACCTCCGTGTTTGAGACGGGAGCGGGAGGCGGGAGGTCCGACGCTTCCAGCGAGAGGAGAGGGAGAAATAAAACAAAATAAGATTAAAAAAAAAAACCTGTCTCCCTCTTTTATTTTATTTTCAGCGTTTAATCAAGGTGGAGGCGGGCGCTGGAGGTCCAAGACTTCCAGCGAGGAGAGAGGTAGAAACAAACAGCCAATGTGTGTCTGTGTGTGTTACGTTCAGGTGTTGTCACGTAAATAACAGTGCCCAAGCAATAAACAGGACAGACAATAGGATTTTATTTATTTTTACACTATATTTTCACTGAAAGCTGACCGAATCCGACCTGAGCCCGAATACAATTTATAGCTACATTTTTGACCGAACCCGGCCCGACCCGTCGGGTACCATTGGGCTCAGATTGCCACACTCTAGTGTGTGTATGTGTCCCCTATTGGGGCCTATCTGAATTTCTGTCTTTGAGAGATATTATTTTGTAATATAACTGAATTTTCTATCCATATATATAAATTTTAAATATATTAAAATGATAAGGCATCTTTGAGTAAACTGTCGTGGCCGGCCGAGTGTCCTCTTTTTTGGAAATCAAAATATGGTCACCCTACATTTGTCTGCATATATGAGAGCATTCACATTTCCTCCTGCTATACTTTACTGTACAGTAGATGCAGTAGAAACACAGTCGCATGTCCTTCTTGCTGCCTTGCTCTGGCCACATAAGGTTATTATTGACTATACAAGTTTCATAAGTTGTTATCTCTGACTCTTCACTGGGACTAATCTCTCAGTTTTGTTCCTTTGTGATGTACATCTGCCCTTCACCAGATGCAAGCTGGACAAACAGGTATTGAATAAGACTTCCCCTGTGTCTAGGCAACTCTTTTCTTCCTCTGTGTCGTAGGTATTGTGTAACTCCATTTTTTTCCCCCTCTCCTGTCTGCTTCTTTGTCGTTCTTCTTTGTACATCATCACATTGTCTGGGATGTGAATGTCATGAAAGGTTGAAGGAACAATCAGCTTTGTGAGTATGCTGTTACTCATGATAATGATAAAAAAAAAAGAATAGTACAAGAGCTCAGTGACACTTTCTCTGCAAAAGTAGAAAAAAAACACAACACATTTTCAAACATGTATAGCTCGCCACACAATTCTCCTGTCTAATACTGTAAAGGCTATAACACCATATAACACCATTTGGGCTTCACCAAAATATCAGGCATGATTGATAAATACAATTTGCAATCAGAGAGACTTCGATCCAGTCAGTAACATTAAGATTATGTCTGTAAACCCCTCACACTACAGGAACATTTGGGCAGATAATCTGTTCAGACCAGCCTCAAATTGGACCCCCCCCCTCCATGATTCTCAGGAGGGAGCGAATTGGACCCAGAATCTGGCCAATTATCCCCTAGTGTGAAGCCAGCACAAAGCCTATGGGATTTCTCCATTGGTTTTTGGATTACTGCAGAAAATAAGCTCTGTGGCGAGCAAGCGTTTATGATACAAAAGTTTTGTTCAGCAAATAATCTTACAAATTAACACCTCTTTTATGACTTTTAGAGCTTATATGAAATCACCAGAAGTAAAAAAAACAAAACAAAAAAAAACAAAAAACGCTAGGCTTTAAACGAACAAAACTATTGTAGCATGACTTAACGTCACCAGCACAGCAAAGCTGTCTGTAGTCTCATTGAGCCACTTGTTAGCAACTTCTTTTTTTAAGACACCTAAAAGCTTGATTAAAATTAGAAAAAACCTTAATTAAGACCATGTCAGCTAGTCTGAAAAAGGGAAAGCACTCAGGAAACAGTCAAAATTTAGCACAATTTATTGTAGGAGGATTTGAAAAAATATTGTGTGCATTAGAAGCCCTTTGAAGTCTTTAATCACAATCTTCAACAAGCATGTTGGATTTTAAATTCCACTGAAGAATAAGACACTTTGCACTGTATGAATGTGAACATGACGGTGACTCAGTCAAAAGTTAATCACTAAAATAACATCGCAAATAAATAAATTGCCTCTGAAATGTGGGGCACATTGAACTTTGCAGATTCATTCATTCATTCATCTTCTAACCGCTTCATCCTCTTGAGGGTCGCGGGGGGGCTGGAGCCTATCCCAGCTGACATCGGGTGAGAGGCAGGGTACACCCTGGACAGGTCGCCAGACTATCGCAGGGCTGACACATAGAGACAAACAACCATTCACACCTTCGGACAATTTAGAGTTATCAATTAACCTAGTCCCCAATCTGCATGTCTTTGGACTGTGGGGGGAAGCCGGAGTGCCCGGAGAAAACCCACGCTGACACGGGGAGAACATGTAAACTCCGCACAGAAGGGCTCCCACGCCCGGGATCGAACGGGCAACCCTCTTGCTGTGAGGCGACAGTGCTAACCACCACACCACCGTGCCGCCCACCTTGCAGATTTTAAGACAAAAATTATAGCAATTTACTTCAAAGTTAATAAAACAACATCTAAATTCTAATTAAGTTTCAGCTGAAATGAGAGGCATTTTGCACTGTGCAGTATGAATGTAAACCCTGCACATTATCTGACAACAACTCACTTAACATCTCGAAAAAGATAAATTGCGGCTGAATTCATTTTCTCGATCAAAGTACTGCCAAACCGCACTGGTTTTGCAAGTGGACATCTCTCCAATTTCCCACTCTGCTGTTTTAAAACTCCAGTCTACTTGGGCGTTACTGCTGGGAGGGGGGGACTGCTGTCTGACGGCTCTGTAGCACCCACTAGTGTCGGGCAGGTGCATGACAGTTAAGCAGCCTTGTACATGAAGAAAACACTAATTGGTTCAACTGACTAATATTTCTGGTGCAGACTAGCGAGGTGGCAACGTTTAATCGTTTGGATGTCTAATTGCGCACATCCTTAATATTAACAGACGAATTTTATGTCATAGAACAAAATGTTCAAGTCTCTTAAGCTTGTGTCAGGCATCTAACCAAAACCTATTCAAAAACAAACTGACTTCAAGGCAAGGGAATCAGCAGTAGAAAAATACTAACTCATTTCCAGGTTTTAGGACTCATTCCTGGGGCACTCTTAGCTGGATGTACATTTGCCAAACAAAACAATTTGTCTGCATCCTTACCCTTGAAGGGTTTTCAGTTGCAAAACTGAAACATACTGATTCAGTATTTTTCAGTTGCAAAACTGAAACATACTGATTTCGAGTGAGGAATTGGCCTGTTGCTATCAGACTGGTACCAACAGAAGAAAGGACTCAGTAACAGCACTCAGAAACACAAGGACTTTAATGAAGGTCGGTGAACAGAAAAACAGCCCAAAAATAACAACGTTTCCAAAACTTTGGGCCTCACGCAGAGTGCAAAAATGCAAGATATGTGATCGAAAACTAGAGAAAACTAAGGACAAACAGCTAGAACACGTGCTCCAAACTACAGAGACGAACTGGTACAGACAAAGGGCAGCAGGTGGACTAAATACACAAGGGAAGAGGGGTAATGAGGGACAGGTGAAACCAATCAGGGCAGGGCAGGTAATCACACAGGAGGGAAACACACTGAGGCTGTTTACACGTACACGGTGATTTTGATAAACAGAGACATCTTCCTTCGTTTGTGCCCTTTGTTTACACGCAAATGGAGATTTCTCCTCTGAAAACGAGTCTTTCTAAAAACTCCGGCCAGAGTGGAGATTTTGGAAAACTCTGGTTGCGCATTTGCATGTAAACTGAGATAAACGGAGATAAACAGAGTTATAGGCAGCCGACGTCACAGTATGCGCCGGAACTTGCGCCTGTGTAAAAAGTGCGACCTATGTTGCTATGGTGACAATGGATACATGGAAGTCTTGAGCTTCTCGTTACACTGCCACCTACAGGTTTGGCATGCTCTTGTGTATATATACACGGGTAAATGGAAACGAAGATCTTTTTGAAAACGGAGATGGTGAAATGTCCGTTTATGAAAATAGCCGGCAACGTGTAAACGGCGTCACAGGGGCAGGAGTGGGTGAGGTGCCTGAAACGAGAGACAAGGGTAAGTGTCAAAATAAAACAGGAAATACAAACAAAACTGAAAACAAGGAAACATGACCTTGACGGGGACTTCAGGGTGTAACAGTATCTGTTTGTATTCAACCAAATAAATTATCTGTATCTGTACTCATGGGAATGGCCGGAGTTTATGACAGAAGTAGGTGGGGTTAAAATTGAAAGGGGGTTAGGACGTTTTTATTTTAAGCCTGAAATTTATCTTATCTTACTAAATAATGATGAAAACTCTGTGTGTGGGTGTCTCTGTTCCACGTTTTTCTTCTCCTCACTGACTTGGTCAATCCATGTGAAATTTGGCACAGTGGTAGAGGGTCATGGGAGGATGCAAATGAAGCAATATTACATCAATTGGCCAAAGGGGGGCGCTAAAGCAACCGACTGAAATTGCAAACTTTGAATGGGCATATCCCGTGCCCCGTATGTCGTAGAGACATGAAACTTTGCACAGAGATGCCTCTCCTCATGAGGATCAAATTTGCCTCAAGAACCCATAACTTCCGGTTATATAGATTTTCCGCCATTTTGAATTTTTTGAAAAACACTTAAAATCGATCTCTTCCTAGGAAGTTTGACCGATCTACATGAAACTCGGTGAACATAATCTAGGGACCAATATCTAAAGTTCCCTCTTGGCAAAAGTTGGAAAACTTACTAAAACTGAGCTTCTATAAGGCAATGAATATTGCGGAGGGCGTGGCTCATCACATAAAGGTGTATAACATCTCAAGGGTTTCACCGATCACCACGCAACTTTGTAGGCATATGACCACACATAATCTGAGGGGACGCCTCCATTATTGACCCCATCAAACAAAATGGGGGCGCTACAGAGCTAATTTCTTATCTAGGTCTAACCGCCATATCGATTTTTACTAAACTTGGTAGATATGTAGAACAGGACGCCTCAAGGTGACTGGAGAAATTTAACTCTAATTGGCAACTGGGTGGCGCTATAACAACAGAAAAATGCTTAAAAATGGCTAAAATGCGACCGATCGCTGTGGCTCCCCCTGTGGCCGAATGTTGTTGTTTTTCTTCTAATTTTTGGTATGACTAAGTCACGGCATGGTATGCTGTACATAATCACGGATACTGTCAGTGTGTCATTCTGTCAGACTAGTGAGGACTAGTCAGACCGATGCGTTGAGAACTGATGAAGCCGCTTGGATAAGAGGCGAAACGTCTTCTAGACAAAATCAAATGTCCAGTTGCCTACGATTTAATTGTTGCCAAAATTTGTGAAGGAGTTTTCCCCAATTGCCACAAGGGGCAACAATGAGCCCATTCCATCCTTGTAATCAAACTTCAACAAGGGACACAAAGGTGAGAGAGATTTATGCTCTATTAGAAGTGTTTTCAAGCAGAGAAAAGACTTCAAAAATGAGGACTAAATGAGGACTAAATTGTTATGGACATCTGGTTAACTTTCCCACCTCAGTAACAAGACAGTTAAGAAAACTTTACTTACCCTGAGTGACTTTAAATGAGGGCTGTTAGCACTTTTACCTGCATGTGAATTGCTTATGCTAATCGCTAACACTTAAATTAGTCCTTGAACCTCTAATGCTAATCACACTGATCGCTATTGCTTCCAGCATGTACATACTATATCCCACCGTTGCATGTAAACTCAAATTCACAGCAGTATTTGTATCCCTAACAAATCATGTGACAAGAGTTTCCTGTACTGTATTGTCACCATAGCAGTCCCTGCACTTGACAGGCTCTAATGCTGTCACTGGCACAAAAATACAGTAAAATGGGGAGCTCCTGATATGCATTAAGTGTTCTGTAAACCACACTCTACTGTTATGTTCACAAATGCACCATGCAATTGGTCTCTTAACCCCTTGTGAGTCACACATGGAGATACACAATCCCAAAAATTGTGCAATAAATGAGCTAATTAGGAATGCGTATGACATACAGTGTGTTTCAGAGGCCTGGTGTTCTTGTTACTGAGCTGCGTGAAACTAAACAAACCATAAATGCACCCCAGCACACATGAACACACATTCACGTGAATTTAAAAGGCCTGTAATAGCTGCAGGACAATAAGCTCACATTTGCACGACTCTAAATTCCCAATTTGCCGAACATTAAAGATCCTGCTGATGCAGTGGCTTCCTTCAATCAACATTTGATTGAGAGGTTTGCCTCATTGATCTGATGGTTCCCAGAGGAGACTTTTGTTTCTGCTGATGCTGAGGAGTGCGCATGTTATTAGCCATTCTGTTTGGTTTCAAACAAAAGGACGCTTTATGTGCAGTTTACAGCTTTTGTATTAAGAACTGGTGGATATGGAACGAAGCTGATTACAGTATCAGTGTGAACTTCAAATTTTATCAAGGCAGAAGAGGAAGAGAGGGTTCAGACATTGAAATATTTAGAAAATTGATATCAAATAAAAGATATTTATAGACCCACGCAGAAATGAGCTCTGCTGTGCCTGAGCTCAGATTCCTTGTGTTTTACTGCCCTCCATTGTCACATAAGTTTACACAGCCATAAAGTCATTCAGACACAGTCCCTTTATTACACTGTCTCCATATATATGATAAACAGCCATACTAGGGAGATGCACATTAAAACAACTCCTTACTGGAAGTGTTTCTGACCGTTATTAAACATCACCACTGGGCCACTTACCACTCTTCACTCCTGTCTTCTAACACTGTGTCTGGTGAGTTGTCAGTAACAAAGAAGTGTATTTATATATATAGACTTTCAATATGACTTTCAGAAGTTCTACTGCCAAGAAGCCCTTTATCAAAATATTTCTTATGAGGACAGAGTATCAGAAATATTTTCATTTTACTTGGAATAAATAGATGCAATATCTCCATATCTCAGTGTGTCAAGTGAGCTGTGTGATGTAAGCCGAGATATTTTGCAATCTGAGTGGTGCAGTCTGCAATATCTGAGAATTAGTGATGTGTGTTCAGCTAAAAAAGATGTGAATGTTATAGGTGAAGTGCTGAAAAACTGAACTGATAACACACTTTCCCACAAGTTCAGTCCCAAAGTTAGAATCTACCCCAGAGTGCAGTTCATTGAAAGGTAAGTTCTGTGTTTTTCAGTCTGAACCGTATTTTACCATGTTTTTGTGTCTAAGTGACTAATAGGAACAACAATTTTTCAAAGTTGGTCTAGTATTGAGTGAAACAGGCTGCGATGTAACCACTCAGGGCATGTTCGGACCATCAATTTATGTCCACTAAAATTGCTTGTTTGTGCCACTGACAGGTTTTGATTGTTGTGTCTGACAACATTGTGGAAAGGATCCCAACAGAGATTGACCGTTTTGTTAAAGAGGAAGATCCTTTTTGTTTAACAAGGATCAGCCCTGAAATGGCAATCGCCAAACCTCCATTAAAGACTCCATTAACATAAACAGTAATTTTAGCGTGTTTAGAGCCAGCATATTTTCACATCTAACTGGCTGAATTAAGAGTTTATTTCAACCAAGTCAGAGTTGGTGATTGCTGAAACAATGGAAAGACAAACAACCAAACTTTTTGTTTAGCAAGAAGCAGCACAGTGATCACCACTGCCAAATCTACCAGACTTTATTTAGATAAAATTACATTTTGTCATCGTAAATCACACTTTAATTAAAACCGACAGAAACAAAATAAAACTCACAAAAGCAGTGTTGATTCTTCTTTCCACTGTTCCAACAATCAGCAACTCTGGTTTGGTTGAAATAAACTTTTAATTCACCCAGATGGTGTGAAAATATGATGGCTGTTTCCACTCTAAATTGAATCGAGTTTGGTGACAGTGATGTCAGGGCTGTTTCTGGTTAACAAAAAAAATCTTAGGGGACCTTACACATGCACATCTCTGCTACAAATAAACAGATGTTTTTTTTCTAGAACCTTTCTTCTGCAATTGTACCGTGAAGTGTGGAAGCCAAATGTTACAGCGGACGCCAGGGGTGGGGTTAACTGGAACAGGCAGAGGGTTAGTTGTAACACTTGCTGGAAAAGTCTGTTTAACCCAATTAATTCAATACAATTCCATCTATACTGTTTATCGTATCCATGATAGATAACCAAACATCTGCACATCTCTCATCTAATGCCCAATGCTTCATGACTGGAAAGATCAACACATACAAGGATACATAGTATGTGTGGATATTATGTATTTTTTTCTTCCATGACAGAGTAATCGAAAAACAGGTATGACAAAGAAATTGACTTTAGTTGACTGAAAATATTCTTTGTCACTGAACTCCCCTAAAAAACGTACAATCTCTGTGGAATTTCACAGGTCACTGTTTGGCGGTATTGTGGTCAACGGGCCAGAAGCATGAAAGGATCGACCCTGTGTAACCACTTAAAAAGTCTGTGTTACAATCAACCCCATGTTAGAATGTGCCCTGCACTCCCCCACTATCGCCGTCTGCCGGAAGTCAGACGCCAAATACAACCGATGGGTTCCGAGAATGGGGTTAAACAAGCATGAGCATGTTCCAGTCCTGGATGAGTATTGATGTATGCCTCCTCCTGTACTCATCCAGTCCTGGATAAGTATTGATGTATGCCTCCTCCTGTACTGCCTTATTTTGCACATTCAGTGCAGCCAATGCATCAAAACATTGTGTCGGAGCCGCGCCTCATTTTCAAACTGTATGGTTTGCCTAAAATGAACAATGACAGCAATATAGTACATGATGACCAGTGCTAAAATCCATTGTGACATTAGAAAGTGTCACATTTATCTTGCAAGTGTACTCTTCTTCAACGTTTTGTTTACTTCCTGGATTTTTCTAGCATTGGAAATTCCAACCAATCAGGAGCAGCTTTCTCGTGCAAGGCATTTCATCTGGTCCGGTTGTAAATGCTGCCATGAGAACATGAACTAACTCTAGGCAACTTTGTAAATTTCTAACAAAATTATTAGACAACTCTAGGTCTGCAATAGTCTCGCTCACCAGACGTTTCTCAAGAAAAGAAAGGTCTGGCTGCACCGACTCTCACTTTAAGATTGGAGAAAAAAAGCCCCGGCTTTTTTTATTTATTTCAACCAATCACAATGGCGGTGCCTTGGCGGTGTCACAGCAACGGTGCGCTTGCAAAAATATTGCCGGGGGGAAACAGGTTTTGGTGTAACACACCCACAAAAATATCGCCTACAGGACGCGAACCATGGCAGAAAAATGGCTACATCCCCGCAAGATCAAACACCGCAAAAGTTAGTAAAGGACGTTTGTCCACTATGACAACCAGAGGTGGTAGGGCGGGACTTCAGCGGGTGGCTCGTTCCGCCCAATGAGAGGCTGATCTATGCAGCGAACTTCCGCCCACTCAGACTAGGTCTGAAAGCACCCTTTAACAAAAAAGTCTGTCTCTGTAGGGATCCTTTCCGTAAGTTTTTAGACACTTCAAATAACAATCTGAGCCTGTCAGACTGTTTTGCCGCAACAGGCGATCAAGACTGGACCAATTAAAAACTTGTTGTTCCTTTTAGTCAATAAGACACAAAAACACGGGAAAAAGGTTCCAGGTTGAAAATTACCATACTTATCTTTTAAGTGCACATTTAAGTAAAAGTGTATGCAAGAATGTCTGTATTCCCTGCTCTATCACCTGCGCTCAGATTGCTCCTTTCCTTTTGACATATTTACCTTAAAAGGACAGACATCAGGCATTACATAAGCAGCTGTGACTAGGTTGACTATCTTTAGACCAGCTGGCAAATCAGATCAGAGGTACTGATTGAAGAAGCCAGGGCTCATCAACAAACAGCTGCTGAAGTGCCAATGATCAATACTCTTTAACTGTATACAAACAGGTTGTCTGAGCTTTTAAACTTTAAAACCACGTAAATAAATCAAATAAAAACACATGAGATGCTCCAAATGTGTAAACCCTGGTGGGCTTTTATTCACTTTTCTTCAAACAAAATGAATGGTGTGTGACATGCATAAGAATGTAGGTCAGGTGTAAAACTGCAGAAACAGTCCCTGGGGAGAGACAGACCTTTCTTTTGATCTGGATTAAATATTAATGGCCTGCAATGATAGAAGATAGAGCACAAATTTCTATGCCACAGCACAGTGAGGCGGGTCAGTCCTTTGTTGATGAACTTTAGAGGGCGGGTTATTTATTTATGTTTTCCCACGGCCTGAGATCAGCCATAAAAGTGTCCATTTAGAAATGAAACTTTAATCAATTTTGATGCATCTGTGTATTTCTTTACTCTCGCGTCCTTCCCACACAGACATCGTTACAGAGAGGTTGTAAAAGCATGCAGGCCACACTTGCACAGCTGCACTAAAACTTAACCTTCAAATCTAATTAAAACTCCAGACAAGGGAAAAAAAACGCTTTCCCCTTGACTGATGTGTGATTAGTTCGTAAAATCTGCAAGCAAATTAGTCAAGTGAATCAGACAAAGCCACATTTTATCTGCATGTCAAGAAGATGTGAATCTGAACAACAAGACAAAAATGATTCACGTGCATATATGAATAATCTGCAGGCAAATGAAGATTATGGTAATGAGTTGTTTTGGGGTGGTTTTCTACTTTCAACAGCTGCATTTTTTAATTTAGAGAGTTAGAAAAGGCATTGTTTTGCTAAGAAGTGGCAGTATCCACTAACTTTGAGAAAGAGGATTATAAGTGAGACATTTTCCTTGTCTAAGTCTGCTCGGTCTTCTTTTCCTGTATGAGTAAATTGCTTTAATGAGATTAAAACAGCTGTAGGCTTACACTGACATCTGGTGGACAGCAGTTGAGCCTGCAGAGTATACTGTATTTAACACAAGTGATCCTTCTGTCAAAAATGTCAGTCATACAAGTTGCTGCTGTTCTGACACAATTAACTTTTCATCTTTCTTTATTAAAGCAGGTAAAATAACTGCCTCACACTACAATGCAATAAAAAGAATATAAAAAATATCCAGCTGAGATGCAAAAACATGATCTTCTAAAACTGCCTCTGTTTTACAGAGACATGGCTCAAAGATACCATTGATGATGCATCGCTTTGGGTCGCAGGCTTTGGTGATCCCGTAAGAACTGATCGTGATCCAGAGGTGACGGGGAAAAAGTGGGTGGAGGTGTATGCATTTATGTGAATGATAGATGGTGCAAAAACTATACACTTAGGGAGTCTGACTGCTCTGAGGACATTGAGCTTCTGTCCCTATCATTCAGACCACATTATCTCCCTAGGGAATTTGGACAGATATTTGTCACACTGGTCCATATTCATCTGAGGGCGAATGCCCGAGTTGCTGCAGACACCATATATGACACTATGTGCAGGTTGGAGAATACTGCTCTTGACACTCCCAAACTCATACTGTGGGACTTCAACGGCTGCACTGTAAAACATGTTCTGCCCCACTTTCATCAGTACATCCATTGTCCTACGAGAGGAGAGCGGACACTTGACCTATGTTTCGGTAATATAAAGGAGGCATACAGGGGGTATCCGAAACCACCATTAGGAGACTCAGACCACAATGCTGTACACTTGGTCTCCCTCTACAAACAGCGGCTTAAAACCAGCAATCCTGAGCTGAGAACTATCCAGATATGGAATAATGCTTTGACTGTACAACATGGGACACTTTCACTGACAATAACACTAATTTGGATAAAGTCAATATGGTGGTAACAGATTATATACTTTTTTGTGGGGACAGTGCAATACCAACTAAATGTATTAAAATATTTCCAAATGATAAACCCTGGACAAATGGGGAGTTAAAAGTAGCACTGAAGAAGAAGAAGAAGAAGAAACAAGCCTTTCAGCGGGGGGATAGTAGACAGGTTAAAGTCATGCAAAAAGAAATCAGGCAGATTGTCATGAAGTGTAAAAATAACTACAAACAGAAAATAGAAAGGAAGATAAGGGAGAACAATTTAAGACAGGCTTGGCAGGGAGTTTACACAATGATAGGACAGGAAAAGAAGGGAACATCACTGATAGGTAGTCATGGGGATGATCTGATTTTTGCAAATGAATTAAACGGGTTCTATGGCAGGTTTCATACATCAGATTTTTAACAACGAGCGCAATCTGGTTAGGCAACATCTCAAACCTGGCCAAGAAGTTATTATTACAACAGAAGAAGTCTGTCAAACCTTAGCCTCACGTCACTGAATTTTGTCTGGATTCTGGTTCCGGTCTAGAGAGCGGATCCGGAATTCACCAAATTCACCAAAGTAAAAGTGTTCACCAAAGTAAAACTTTAAATTCTGGCGCACCATCGATTTGGGGTGATGAGGGGTGTAAGAAAATCGATTAACTTAATGGTTTGGGGCTTTTCTTGTAAATTATGTTCTTTAAATTAAAAAATTTCACTGCATTTTTATTAGCTTGGTGCTTTTATTTTGACGGAAAGGCGCATCCATCGAATTCTGGATCCTGTCTCACTCGCCCTGGTTCCGGTTCCTGAACAAAACGGCCACTAACGGCCCCAGACTAGTCAAACCTTCAAGAGGATTAATCCGAAAAAAAAGCAGCAGGTCCTGACAGGTTAACTGGAAAGGTACTGAAGGAGTGTAGGGAGGAACTTAGTTTTGTGTATAGTTATCTGTTTAAAATCTCACTGGAGACGCACTGTGTCCCTAGCGCCTGGAAATCCTCACTAATAGTGCCTGTTCCGAAAATATTTAAACCACAAACTTTAAATGATTATCGTCCAGTAGCCTTAACCTCTGTTGTTGTTAAATGTCTGGAGAGAATTGTTTTAAATCACTTGCTCAGTGACGTGCAAAGTAAACTCGATCCATTGCAACTTGGGTCCATGTCACTGGTTCGACAGCCCATTGGTTCAACATCCCATTAGTCCGACTGTCCGCGGTGCTGAACGGCTCGCGGCAGGCGTATGGTGCACCGCGACCGGCTTGAGGCGGAGCAGGCTCACGGCTTATGTGTTTGCCACTTTCTTTTTCATTTTAACCCACACCATGATCTTTTCCTGACCCTAACCAAGTGGTTTTTGTGCCTAAACCTAACCAGACCTTAACCACAGGGCATCATGATGATTTCGGAACGGACTTAGGAACAATGAGTTTAATATGGTCGGAACAATGGGATGTCGAACCAATGGGCTGTCGAACCAATGGGCAGTTCCCTGCAACTTGCATATACCAGGGGGAGAGGAACAGATGACGCTCTGCTTTATGTGTTACATAAAATTTACTGTCATCTTGATCAGTCAAAACGAAACGTGAGATGTTCATGGACTTCTTGTCTGCGTTCAATACGGTTAGGCTACATATTTTAATGGACAGACTGTCTCAGCTAGAGGTTAACAGCAATATTATTAAATGGGTTGAGTCTTTTCTCACTGACAGATCGCAGTGCATGAGAGTGAACAGCGCAGTGTCCTCCCCTATTAGGACCAACACAGGGGCTCCTCAGGGGAGCGCCATCTCTCCTGTGCTGTTTACTCTTTATACTAATGAATGTCGAGCCAATTCATCTGATGTTTTTAATGTACAATTTGCAGACGATACAGTTATCGTTGGTTTGATAACGGAGGATGAAATTAAATATCGTGATTGTGTGGATGAGTTTGTTAACTGGTGTCGTGCAAGTTTTCTTCAGCTGAACACCAAGAAAACAAAGGAAATGATTTTTGATTTTAGGGTGGATAAAAGAACACACCAACATTTAGCTACTGACAGTGATTGTATTGAAACTGTAAACGAATATAAATATTTGGGCACGGCCACTGATAACAAACTGACGTGTAACTCAAACACAAATGGACTGCAACAACTATACTTTATGCGGAAGCTTAGACAGTTTGGTGTTGACAAACATATTATGCTTCTGTTCTGTCGTTCCTTTCTAGGAATCATTTTAACTTTTTGTTTTATTGCCTGGTTTTCTTCACTTTCAGTTGTCAATAAGAACAAACTTAATAAGCTTGACCACATGTCCAGCAAGATTGCGGGTCAGAAGCAGCGCAGCATGACAGAGCTTTGTGAGTCCCGGGTAGCGGGAAAGGGACGGGCAATCCTTGCTGATGTATTACATCCTCTGCATGGTGAGTATGAATTATTACCATCAGGACGGAGGTACAGAGTCTTAAGACTTCCCGTGCCCAGAGGTCCTTTATACCTTTTAGCATAACTCTGTTAAATAGCATGGGTGAACCTGGGTGATGCTATGTGGGCACTTTGGTTGTTTCGTTTGTTGTATCGTTTGATGGATGTTTAAATTGTCTTTATTGTAATGCCCAATGTTATGAATTGTCTGAGGGTTTTGTCTGCAGTGTCAAGTGTTTGTGTTGTGGTGTCTTCATTGTAATGTTTTATGTATCTTTTTCTGTTTTTCTGACGGCCACAGACACAAGAAAAATTTCCGAAAGGACAATAAACAATATCTATCTATACATGTATCTATCTATTCAAAGTTTGCAATTTCAATCGGATGCTATAGCGCCCCCTTTTGGCCAATTGATGTAATATTGCTTCATTCACATCCTCCCATGACCCTCTACCACTGTGCCAAATTTCACATGGATTGACCAAGTCAGTGAGGAGAAAAACGTGGAACAGACACACACACACACACACACACACACACACACACACACAGAATTTTCATCATTATATAGTAAGATAGTAAGATGGCTGACATTAAAGAGAAGAGCTATGGACACTGCTTATAGAATCAACTGCAGAGTAAAACATCACCAAAGCAGACAATATAGATGAAAAATCAGTGGCGACCCTAGACCCTGGCAAAGATGCCCCTCCACGCCATGATGGTTGCTCTGACCATTATGCCTATGTTGTAGGCCTATGTATGACAGTTACAGGTAGAACTGACTGTCCTAACTAATGGTATACAGCTGCCATATGTTAAGTACAAGGTTTAAAACAAACCTCCACAGTGAAGGAGCCACAAACGTTAAAGCAAGGACTACACAGTGTTTGCACAATGTTTGGCACGTGCACACACACAATGCCAGTTGTCTAACAACCATCACATTGAGTGTGTCTTACTGAACTTGAGTGTGTTTTTACTGTCTGAATCATGTGCTCCAGGCTCAGCCTCCCAAAGCATATTATAACCAGTCCATTTAGCCTCTTTGTCCCTGTATAACCAGTGGTGCAGTATAACCAATCTACTCAACCTTTCATTTCCACTGCGCTCCTCAAAGTTTCCACAAACAGCAGAAGGTCCTCACACACCTCACTGAAGATAAAACTTCCTCAGTGAACACCTGGAGCTGTATTCACAAAGTTTCCTAGTACAAAAAGTTGCAGTGCAAGAGTACAAGCAGTACAAGAGAGTGACGAAATTTGGAGAAAGTTCTTAGCATTGTGACATTTTTTTTTTTAGAATTACCTCTTAAAGTTAAGACTAGGTCCTTGTAAAGATAAGAGTTATTCACAGAGCATCTTAGACCTCAAAAGAGCTCCTAAGGTGAAACATTTGTTTGGAGTAGAGAGGAGGACTTCTAAGAGGCTTCAGAGTTTCTCAAGCAGAGGAGAAAATGGTGGAAACACAAAGAGGTTCATGACATATACTCCAAACGCTGGATGACAGTGAGTACATGAAATACTATAGATTAGATTGTGTAGGGATAAAATTTTAGGCTGAGTTAGGAGCTCTCTGAAAGTACTCTTAGAATGTTAATGAATACGGCCTCTGGAGGATGCAGCACCAGCATGTTAGCATTTAGCATATTAGCCACACCCAGCCTGCACCTGCTGGTCACATGACATTGTGGGGGTGTTTGATTTGGGTCACTTAGGCCATGTTTACAGGAAAGCGATCCACTGAAAACAGAATAGTTTCTCATTTTCGTTTTGAAAAAAGTTCCGCATTTAAATGACAACGTTTTGATAACAATCGCCGTGCACACGGATCCGCAAAAATGACCAAAAACGCTGCAGTATACATGCCAGGCCAGTAGTTGGCGGTGTGACGCTTACGCTTCCTTCTACAGAGCGGCGATGTATAAACAAACAAATTGGCAACCGCACAAATGTTGGTCTGGACGGACAACGAGGTTGAGTTGCTACAGTAAATCTACACTGTGATGGGGAAGCGTTGATAAATTCAGTAGGGTGAGCAGCACAAGCAGAGCTCGGGAGTCCGCCATTGTTGTTGTGATGGTCGACTTTCTTGCGCATGCCTAGTGACTGGAACTGTAATGCACATGTGTGAAAAGTCTCCGTTTTCAGAGGAACTGCACATTGCAAGTTTACATGACAATGGAGATGGCGCCGTTTCCAAAAAATTGCACTCTGGAACCCGTTTGCAAAATGTTGCATTTTCAGGCACCCAAAAAGCTGCTGTCATGTAAAATGATCGGCCAAAACACAACTAAAGTTTACCGTTTTCAGTTGAAATCGTTGTCGTATAAACGGGACCTTAGTCTTCTGGCAAGGTGGTGCATTAAACTATTGTGAACAGTGAAAGTAGATTCAAACATTTCCACCTAAGTTAGGGCACAATAATGCTAACCTGACAGGTTGCCAGACTATCACAGGGCTGACACATAGAAACAGACAACCATTCACACTCACACTCACACCTATGGACAATTTAGAGTCACCAATTATCCTGTCTTTGGACTGTGGGAGGAAGCCGGAGTACCCAGCAAAAACCCATGCTGACACAGGGAGAACATGCAAACTCTGCACAGAAGGGCTCCCACACCCAGGATCGAACCAGGACCCCTGTTGCTGTGAGGCGACAGTGCTAACCACCACACCACTGTGCCGGCTCTCCAAATAATTTCATTATTGTTATTATTTTTGGTCTTCTGACCTCATTAAAACCAACATGTTGTTGCAGTAATAAGTAGTGTTGAAGCTGAAGTGATAAACCTTTTGCCACAAATTCAACTTGTACATTGGATGTGGGTAACAAAATAAAAATTCTCTCATCATAACAAGAAAATATTTCAGGTTTTATGTGCTATATGGCCAAGGTTGAACAACTCTAACAAAGACGTACAGTATGTTTTGCAATTCCCATAAAGTCAGGAAAAGTTTTGAAGTATCAAGCTGATTAAACAATATTCAATATATTTTTGAGCTATTAAAAACAGCATAAGACCTAAGGGTTAACAACAATAGTCAGATATTTCAAGAATAATTCAAATAGTTGCAGAATTCTCAAATGTGCCTGACCTCTCTGCCTCTCCATTATTCTCACAGTGTGCTCACTTATTTGGCTCACATTAGAGGTCGCGCTGCTCCGAGATTTGAACTAATGTAAAACTTTTAATAGCTAACTGCTGCCAGCCTCGGGGGCTGGCCTTCACGGGCTGCGATTGAACCGGCGCTGGTGGGCGTGAGACGCTCTGCTGAAGGTTACACAATGCGGTGATGAGAAGGGAGTCTGCAGGGACCATAATTGGTGGGTTTCTGTTGAAGAGTTTCATTTCAAGATATAGAGATGTCATGTAGTGAAACTCAAAGAAGACAAACTGGAAAGGTAATGAGTAGAAATTTTATTATCTCCTCTATAATGGTGTTTTCATGTTCTCACACAAGGGCATGATCATGCTCCAGAACACTGCATCACCATCCTTCATGTCTTTAATGCTTAATAAAATAATCTCTAATACATGAAGAATCTCTGGTCTAACATCAACACAAAAAAACAACAACAATATCTTACCCAAAAAAATGCTCTTACAGATATATTTATAGTCATTTTCTAATAAATTAATTCCATGTTTTTGGCATCTGCACTTTTTCCTTCAATCCACCTTGTCTCCACTAAAGTACAGAATCCCTCCCAGAGTGCATTGGGAATTGGACTCTCTCGTGAATATACAGAGGCAGCAGTCAGTGGAGCATTTTAAACACACTGGAAGTATCTTCATTTTTCCTATTTACATTTGTATTTAAAAGAATTTTATCAAAAGAAAGCACAATAGTTTAACAATAATCTCTACGTTGATAGCATGTCCACTAATTAAATGCAGTTTTGTATCTTTAACATCATAATTATTCTTGCAGAGTCAAAGTAATGTTACCATCATATCTGAGGTTTACAGTAATGACTAAGAGCTTTGAAACAAGCTGCGCAAACACTGAGTCACAACTGTAACAGTGAAATAATTCAGTTTTTCAGTCAGAAATACACCTGTACACCTCCCGCTGCTTACAAGTCTGTTACATTATTTCTGTGCTGATATATTCTACTGTTAATGCAGAAAAGGCATCAAGTCACACTTGTTGCATTCAAGCAATAATCATCCTCGCTAAAGGTACTTCAGTCTCACGCCTTCCGCCCTTAATTACACCTGCAAAACCTTCATCTTGTCTAACACTGAGGGTTTCTGTAAGCATCCACTCCTGTGATTACCTTTTTTGTTTACTCGAGCTGCAGGAGATCACTAATCTCTGGCCGTGTCCCCGCCGCTCTCTCAGAGCACATAATTATTGTAATCACAAGTAGATGCTTGACACAGCTGTCAGGCCTCGCCTTACAGTGACAGATTTCGTCTGTGAATATCGTTGAGGACAGTGTCGCTGTTGGAGCCGTCAGATATTCCGCTGTCTGCAAACACAGAACCTGCGGGGGAACAACACATTATTAGATTTTAAAGGAATACTTCACCTCCAAAATGAACATTTGTATATCATTTGCTCAGCCTGTGCTATACTGAATCTGAAAGAAAACTTTGTTCTTCTTGCACGCCTCCATGGAAGATGACAGTCTATTAACGGAAAAAAGATCTTGATGAACTGAAATCATAGGCAAGCTGTATGAAACATCTGTTAACTAACTCTCACACCAGTCTTGCGGTATAATACAAGTATATAAGTCTATATAAGTCTCATGTCTCTAGTCATATGCTCAGTACTTCCCAAACAGACAGCCCTTTCTGACAGAGAACTGATCTAAAAAGTGAAACTTATCTATGCACTCTTCAACGCCAGACTCCACTGACAAAAACAGTAATTTTACCTCGCTGAACACAGGAGCTGCTGGTCTACTGCTGTGTCAATCTGTAGTTAGTTTGTGTTATTGTGTGACTTTGGTGTTTTATAAGGTTAATTTTCGATTCATCAAAGTCACACAGGAACACAAGCAAACTAACTGATTGAGGCAGAGGTAAACCAGCAGCTCCTGTGTTCAGTGAGGTAAAATTACTCTTTTTGTCAATGGACTCTGGCTTTGAAGAGAGCATAGTAAAGAGTCACTTTATGTTTAGTTCTCCATTGGAGAGGGATGTCTGTTTAGGAAGTACTGAGCATACGACAGGATAAATGAGACTTCGATTATACTGCACAAGTTGTGTGAGAGTTTGTAAATAATATTTATATGGTTGTTAAACGTGGCCCACCTTTACTACAGTTCATCAAGACTTTTCTCAAGTTTTGGATTCTTCACTCACCAGAAGCATGCGAGAAAAACACAGGGTGAGTAATCGATATACCAACTGTAATTTGGTGGGTGAACTTTTCCTTTACTATAATTCTAAATAGTATGAAACTGTATAAACTTTCAGGTCAGACACTGCAAATTGCAACCTCTGAACATACCACTACTATTGGTGGCATCGCTGATGACGGAGGCGCTTCGGGAGGTGAAGTGGGGTGCTGAGGTGGTTGCCGTGGTAACCGACAGATTCCTGTTGTTCTGGGTGGCCGTCCGACTCCATTCTGCAGAAATGTGTAAATGACAGGGCTTATGTCAGTTTGTTGATATAAATATATGTTTTCATTAATAATAATTTGCTTGATTTCTCTTTTTTCTCATATTAATATCTAGAAATATCAACATGAAAACACTCCTTTTACTCCTTTTAATTTACTATGTCTTTCTTCCATTTGGTACAAAATCATGCTTTTAGTTCTGGAACTACATTTACTGAAATAAAGAGGTTGCTATGGACACAGTGAGTTAAGCTGTGGGCCACAACTTCACGCTCATTTATTTTAGCCTATATTAGTTTAGGTTTCGGCAAATTGAGACTATTAAAAATCATGCCAAATTAGCTGTTAGCAGTTTCTGATTGCAATGTACCCATGGCTGTACGCATAACTGTAACTAGATTACTTTAAAACTGAAGGAAACTAAAAGCGTCATAATTCCCAGGCAAGTTTTGTATGTAAAAGGAGCATATTTTTTTCCTGATTTCTAATATGAATCAGTGGATGTTCATTCACAATGGACACTGTATATAAAAGCTAAAAAATGTCTATCATGCAGGTGTGTTCAAATCTGACCAAGATTATGACTCTGAGAAGGACCGCGATTTTTTACACAACTTTGGGCAATTAGCATGAACTTGTGCCTTTCACCTCACGCAGTATCTTGTCTCAAGTCTGTCCCCCACCAAAGTCTGAGAGTTCCTGCCTGAATCCACCCTGTCAAGTCATCAACGGTATTAAGAACATATTTAGGTGCCCACCTGAGTTCTCAGCCAATCGCAGCTTCCCACAGCAAAGATAAGTTCTCCACTGCCTGCGGACGTTCTCCTTCACAGCACAGTGGAAAACAAAGACAAGGAATCCTGTAGAGGACATGTTTTTGGGTTACATTTACGCATGACGGTGTGGCTAAGATGGATAAACTGAGGGTAGTTGCTTTAATGTCATGTTTTTTATAGTGCAGAGTCTCACCTTGCAGAGAGTTGAATATAGAGAAAAGGTAAACAAAAGGTATGTAGAGGGGTCCCCAGGCGAACAGGGCGAACCCCCAGGTGAGGCCGAGCAGGATGATGAGGCCAGCGATGCTGCGTAGATCTGTCATCACACTCCTGTTTGGAGGCTGGTTTTGGGGGTTCTGCTTCTTGATCCGGGACAGCTGGACCATGACGATGATGAAAACCACCAGGCACAGAGCAAAAATCAGGAGAAAATAGGCCACCACGCCCACATAGAAGGCGATATCATTGCGCAGCCAACAGCTACGGGGAGACAGATAAAGACACAGACAAGTTTATTTACAACAACAACAAAATTTATGTTTATTTTCAAAGGAAAAAATCATGCTTGCTATCTCCTAGGTGCTGCAGATACTTTTCTTGGTGCTCAGGCAGGTTGGCAGGGTGTCACTGGTTGTTTTAGCATTAATGGGTACTGTAGTGTTTTGTGTGTTTTCATGGCATTCCCAGGTGATTGCTAAGTGGTTACAGCATCTGATTTGTTTTAACTTTGCATATGATGCACATGTTTCTGTGTGTACAGCTGAATAGAGCTTTTCAGACAGTGGATATTTTAACTTGACAATTCCGGTGCACCAGCGCCAGACAGTCACCACAGACACCACAGCTTTGGTAAAAGTTCAATATAGAGAGCTTTCCCTGGCAACAATGGGCTTAACTGTAACAGACATTCATATGCATGTAAAAGTCTCCAGCTATAAGACTGAGTTATAACTTACAAGTCATCTGAAGTGCCATCTGTGTATCTTCCATATGTGACCACACCATAGTTGTCTTTGTCCACTGCTATTACAATGATCACGATGATAAGAGGAATGCCTGCAATAGAGCAGCGTGTTAATCAGCAGAACCAATTTTTAAAAAAGTCTAATGACATTTGGCATCAGTGTTACTCACCCCAGCCTACCAGCGAGAACTTGAGCATGTATCTGCTGAGGTACGGAGTGAACACCTGGACAATGCTCAGGTACATGTGCAGGGCCTCGAGCCCCGCCCAGGTGAATGATGTCAGCAGGAAGTAGTGCAGGAAGAAGGCAGTGCTAATGCACAGCCCGACTGCTGGGTAGAGCGCCAGCCAGCCGTCCAGCAAGAAGACCAAGTTGAGGAAGAGGAGGGACACGCAGAGCTGAACCAGGATCTTGGCAGGAATATCCCGCAGCAGTTTTCTGCATAGAAAGTTTAGAGAGTTTGTTAGAACACTGGTGGGAAAAGAAGTTGGGTTTGTATTTATTTACCAGATATACATAAGTGAGCTTAATTAGCCTAGTTATGAGGTTTATGGATAAAGCTGAAATTGAAGTAGCCTCGGCATGGTAAAACGGATTCTTACGGAAATGCCAGGTATGTCAGTAAGGTGACAGCAAGGAAAATGGCAGAGATTCCACAGCCGATGTAGGTGATGAATGTAAGAATCTGCGCATGCTGACGGTCAATTATTCCCCCTCTGGACAAATCCTTTGTTAGGGACAGGGCACACACACATTTTAAAGTGAATACACATTATACAGCAGCAGTAAGCTTTATCTTTTCTTGCAGTAACCATGTAGAAAGACTCATCTTCAGCAAAAGACAAAGCCAGATCATTTCTGTTGCCATTTTAAAGGTGAACTCCTGAGCTAGAGGGCTGCAGCAGAAACGAAAAAGGTTGTAGTATAACCGCTAGGGACATTTGTGCACCCTCAGTGTACTGTATGTTCACTGAAAGTGCTTGTTTTTGTCACTGACAGGCTCAGATTGTTAGCATTAGTGTCTGACAACATTATGGAAAGGATTCCTACAAAGATAGACCTTTTTGTTAAAGACTAAGATCCTCTCTGTGTAACCAGAAACAGACCCAAAATTGCTATCTCCAAACCCACCAGACTCCATTAAAAAAACAGTAATTTTAGCGTGTATGGAGCCAGAATATTTTCACATCTAACTGGGTGAATTAAGGGGTTTATTTCAACCAACCAGAGTTGGTGATTTTTGGAACAGTGACAAGACATACCAAGATGAGTTTTGTGAGTTTTATTTTGTTTCTGTCAACTCTGAAGGAAGTGTGTTTTACAATAATTAAATGACTGTTTATTTAAATGGAGTCTGGTGGGTTTGGTAATAGCGGTTTCATGGCTGTTTCTGGATAAACAAAAAGGATCTTACTCTGTAACAAATATTTCTATTTCTGTAGGGATACTATTTATGATGTTTTCAGATGGAAAAAGAAATCGAAGAATTGACGATGGGGTCATGCCCAGAGTGGTTACATTGCAGCCTGTAGCAGCTGATGGCTGCAGTGCTCTCTTTCAATACTGGACCAATGTCAAAAATTGTTGTTCCCCTTGGTCACTTAGACACAAAAACATGGTAAAATAGGGTCCAGATTGAAAAATACATCACTTACCCTTCACCCACAGTAATTTTAGTTGTTTATTTAATCACCTATATACATTTTAATTGGGATTTGAGGTACTTTACTTATCTATTATCATTGTTAATATATCACACACATATACACAAAAATGCAGACAAACCAGCAGAATTGCGAAGGATGTGAGATGGTTGCAGCTGCAGGTTGTTTCCTCTTTTGTGGCATTGACAACAAAGCAGCCGGCAGAGCTCCAGCCTCCGTTACCACCTGAATGAGAGAGACACAACAAACAGGGATATTAATACCGTATCTGTTGCAACTTAACCAACTTTTACCAACTTAATTTGGCACGCATTTACTCACCATTCTGAGTGAAGTCCCAAAACGCACAGGTGGCATTTGCCTGTGAACCAAGAACAAATTAAAAGAAAAATCATGACATAAGCAACCTTTCAACACTGACTTTCACCATTTAGTTAAGTTTATTTAAAGCTAATATACAAGAGACTGTTTATTTTGAAAAGGTCTTTGAATTTTTTTTTTTTAAATGAGAAAATGTGTCATGGTAATTCAGGTCTTATTGGGATTTTACATGGTTATGAATTCATAATTTTCATGATAGAGACCATAAGGAATTTGAAATATGCACCCTTATAATAAATAATACAAGGCTCCCAATAAACAGTAATTGGCACGGCCATGGAGTGCTCAGAATAGTTAACTACCCACCATTTTTTTGTCTGACCTTAGGAATCTTGCCAGTTAGTTGTGGCATTTCTGGATGAATGGGTTCATTAAAAAAATAATGATTTTTGTTTGTGTGCACACTCACATCTGTGGGGTTGATGCTTCGGATGGTAAACTGAATGTTCTCTTTCAGGTTGCTTATTGACAGATTGGCCACGCTGGCAGCCAGGACTGGACTGACAATGGTTTGGTTATCTAATGCTGCATCCTGCAAAAAAAGGGAGATAGAATAGAATATTTTAAAGTAAGGTTACATTTTATTTCATCACAGTAGCTGCTCCAAAAAGTTAAAAATGCTGCTTGCTCATAAATTATTAAATGAACACCAGTATATTCATCTGTGAAAATCTCTGCAAGAGGTGACAGATGATAAATCCAGATGTAAAAGTACCTGGAAGAAGGCAGATTTGGTGTAGAAGGTGAACTGGACCCTGCTGGCCTGCCTCTGCTGCTCAGGACTGAGACCTGTGGTGAGGGAGGAGGGCAAAACCACAGACCCCAGAGCAGACCCTGATCTCTTTGACCGGGATCTGCCAAGCGCACGGAGCTGGACGCACAGAAAGTGAGCAGATTATTAATGTAGTTGTGTCTCCCTCAGGCAATGTAGTGTTGTTTATTATGTCACAGTATTTGCATTTGGAGACGCTGGGCCTCATGCAGGAACCACTTACACCTTTTTCTGCAAGGTTTGCTTATACCAGTGTTCCAAGTTGGACTGCTAATGCACAAATTTGTCTTAAATTGATAATTTCAGCCTGATGAATGCCACATATTCATGAGTGGGTGCACAATTATGAGATTTAATAATTATCATAATCTATGTCCTCCACTATATTTGTGGAAAAGTTTTTTTGCCAAAACTAGAAGGGCACTTTTAGAGTGCAGCCAAATGCACTATCTTGCAATGTTAAGAAAGGTAAAAATAACATGTGTATCCACCTTGGATTTGGATCTGCTCCCAAATTTAATGTTTTTTTTGTCCTTGATCCATCCTACACGCTCTCATCAAGTTTAATAAAAATCGGGCATAATCCCGCTGACAAACAGATGAGGTAAAATTGTTACCAAATAGTAAACAGAAGAATGTTATACCAAGGTAAGTCAAGAAATGTGCCAATAAAATCTATAAGAAAAAATTATATATTTTGCTATATGGACGAAGGAGCGAACACGACATGTACAGCATGTATACTCTATGAACTTTGTTCGTACTTAAGAGGAAATTAAAAGAAAGTTTAAGAATTTCGGTGAATGACATAAATGCTCTTCCATCACTTGTATGTGCCACATAGGAAGGAATCTATTTGTATGAGTGGTTTTTGCATGGTGTCTCATGAATTGCAGTGAGACCAGATGGCTAAATTCAAACCTGTGCTACCTGGATATTATCAGTGTTGAAAATATCAACAGATGTTGTTGGAAAGTTGGTCCCATCAACTGTCCTCACTGCCAGGACCAGCGAGCCTGCAGAGAGGACTGCTCTGTCGCCAGTGACAACCAGCTTGAGACCGAGGTCATCTACCAGATGAATCAGCCTGTCAACAGGAAAATACTTTTAGAAAATTAGATCTATGTGAATATGTGTGCCATTGTTGGTGAGGGTTGGGTAAGTTGTACCTTTTAGCAGATGCAGAGAGGGCAAGCGAGTCGCCCTCCAGCAGGTTGCTGATTACAGTGGCGGCCTTTTGTCCCACTGACTGAGAGACAGTGGGGCCATCCAGAAGCTTCTCTAAGTTCCCCACCACCTGTGCCACCTGCAAAATCCATCAAATCATTGAGTTTTAAAGAATTCCACAAAAATCCTTATTTTATGCAAATATTCTTTTCTAACAACACAAACATCAATGGATCAGGAGCCTTACCTGAGAGGAGTTGAACTGAGATGCATCCTGTGTTTGACTCAGTAGCTCATCTGCTTGTTCCTCCTGTGCCCCTTGGCTTGTAGTTGTCTCTACAGTGGTTGTGGGGGTAGTTTCAGTACCTTGGTAAGCAGTAAGGCAAGTTCGCAAGTCATGTACAGTAAATAGTGGTCATTATATCGATAAATAATCAATACAGCAACGGATAAAGGTTACTAGTTTGCTTTGATCAAAAAGTCCTTCTCTTGTGCTACACTGACAAGAATTCTGTCCATGCAGATTAAATGGGACCTATTGCGCTAATTTTTAAGTTCATACTTGTATTTTTGGGTTTTGACTAGAACACGTTTACATGATTCAGTGTTCAGAAAACATCTTATTTTCCTCACACTGTCTGTGCTGAAACACTTGTATTCACCCTCTGTCTGAAATGCTCCATTTTAGCACCTGTCTCTTTAAGACCCCCCCCCCCCCCTCCAAAAAAGCAAAGTCTGCTCTAATTGGGCAGTCTTTTGGCCAGGTTTTCCCAACTTCCCTATCTCAGCATCTCTGCTTCATCATTGCCAGCAGGAATACGATCCGAAATCAGAGAGAAATTAAAGTAATCAACAGCCAAGATTACATGTTTCACTGTCGCTAGCACGTAGCTACATGTAGCAGTACACCTGCAGTCGAATGCCTGTGTATGGAGGGACTGTCTTCACTTAAAAATCCCCAATAAAATCTTCTAAACAAAACCACACATGTTCCAGCAGGAATATAATCCAAAATTTAAGGAGCAATCAACAACATTAACATTCAAGATTATATGTTTCCCTGACATCAGCATGTAGCTACATGTAGCAGCATACTTCCAAAAATCTGTAACAGAGTACAGCGGCACTTTCTGCTCTGAATAATTGCCAGTAAAAGCTTCTAAACGAAAATCTTCATAACCAAACATGTTCCAGCTACAATATGATACAAAATTGGGAGAAATTTACACTGGTGACCAAGATTACATGTTTCCCTGGCGCTAGCATGCAGCTACGTGTAACAGTATATTTGCAGCCAAATGCCTGTGAATGGAGGGACTTTCTCCCGTTAAAAATCACCAATAAAAGCCCATAAACATAGCTGGACATGTTCCAGCAGAAATATGATTCAAAATCAAAAAGGAATCAACAACATTGCTCAACAAGATTACATGTTTCCCTGGCGTAGCTTCATGTAGCAGTGTACTTGCAGCCAGCAGACAACTGTAACAGAGTATGACAACACTTTCTACTTTGAAAAAAGGCCAACAAAAAATTCTAAACCATTATCTTCACAGCCAGACATGTTCCAGCAGGAATAAGATCCGAAATTTGGGAGAAATTTACATTGGCATCCAAGATCACATGTTCCCCTAAAGTTAGCATGTAGCTACATGTAGCCGTGTACTTGCAGCAAGGGAATGGCTGTAACGATGAATAGCAGCACTTTCTAATGTCAAAAACAGCTTCTAAACACAACCAGATATGTTTCAGCAGAAATATGATCCGAAATCGAGGAGAAATAAACAACATTGGCAACCAAGATTACATGTTCCCCTGACATTTGCATTTAGCCACATGTAGCAGTGTACATTCTATAAACATTTGGAGTAGTGTGCCTAAAGCAGATAACGATAATAAAGAAATCCATAACAAGCCAGTGTCAGCTTGTCTCGAAAGTAGTAAATAAAACATTGGAGTATTCAGAAAAGACTGAAGCCTGAGGTTTTAGCTCAGCTTTAAACATCCAACATTGTGACATTATGGCAGAAAATAAGGTAAAGCTTAATAGGTCCCTTTTAAGGAATTATACCAGTAACAAATCTATTGTTGTGATGCATTTATTACTGGATGCCTGGACTTCAAGGTTTATTTCCTTCACAAGTTATTTAAAGGCTTTCAAAAAACAGAGCCATTTCAGTCACCTTAATCCACCATACTCAAAAGTTTTGTTTGTGAATTAAACAAAACTGTATATTTTGAATTCTTAACCATACATACCAGATTTTGTTGTGGTTGTATCTGTGGTGGTGGTGGTTTGGAGAGTAGTTGTAGAAGAATTCAAGGAGGGCTTTGCAATAGTGGTGAGTAGACTAGTGGTGTTAATCTGGGCCGAAGTTGTACCATGCATAGTTGTAGCAGTTGTGGTTGGAGAAGTAGCATTAACATTAGCTGTTGCAGTTGTTAAATTGACTCCTGGTCCTTTGGTTGTCAGGTTAACGTTTGTGGTTGAACTGCTTGTAGTTGTGCTCAGGTTGAAGCTGATTCCTGTAGTTTGATTGAGATTGCTGGTGGCACTGACGACTGTGGTAGCTGTGGTGAAGTTGTCATTGCCATTGGCTGTTGTGATGTTGTGGGTCACTCCCACTGTGGTGTGATTTCCAGTCTGGTTGTTCAGTGGAGTTACTGTGGGTTCAGTGGAGTTGTTGACAACAGGCGTCACATTGTTCACAGTTGTGTTTTTTGTGGATGTCGTTGCGTTGTTAAGTGTTACATTAACTTGTCTAGCAGTGGTAGATGTCATGTTTTTATAAGGAACAGTTGTGTTCTGCTGTGTTTCCCTGGTGGGTGCAGTGGTTACATTGTCTGTGGCTGTTTTGTTTTGATGTACAGTCGTAGTGGTTATATTATTTGTGTGATTGTTAGAGACTGCAGTTACATTGTCCACCAGTGTGTGATTGGGAGAAGGTGTAAATGTGCTTATTGTTGCGTTATTTGTTGTAATTGTGCCATTGTTTAAGTTCCTGTTCCTGTCAGCTGTAGTAACATTGTCCACTGTTGTGAAATTGTTTGCTGCTGTAGTAACATTGTACACTTCTGTGTGATTGGGGGAAGGTGTAACTGTGCCAACTGTTGTATTAATTGTAACTGAACCATTGTGTAGCATCCTGTTGTTGTTTGCTGTAGTTACATTGTACTCTGTTGTGTAAATGTTTGAGGCTGTTGTGTGATTGTTGGCAGCTGCAGTTACATTGTTCGCCATGGTGTGATTGAGAGTTGTATCAACTGTAACTGTAGTTAGATTGTGCACTGTTGTGTGATTGGTTGGAGGTGTAACTGCACTTACATTGTGCACTGTTGTGTGACTGTTTGAAGGTGAAACTGTGGTTACATTGGTCACCACAGTGTGATTGTCTGAGGGTGTAACTGTAGTTACATTGTGCGCTGTTGTGTGATTGGTTGAAGATGTAACTGCAGTTACATTGTGCACTGTTGTGTGATTGTCTGAGGGTGTAATTGTAGTTGCATTGTGCGCTGTTGTGTGATTGGTTGAAGATGAATCTGCAGTTACATTGTGCACTGTTGTGTGATTGTTTAAAGGTGTAATTGTAGTTGCATTGTGCGCTGTTGTGTGATTGTTTAAAGGTGTAATTGTAGTTGCATTGTTCTCTACAGTGTGATTGTTTGAAGGTGTAATTGTAGTTACATTGTGCGCTGTTGTGTGATTGGTTGAAGATGTAACTGCACTTACATTGTGCACTGTTGTGTGATTGGTTGAAGGTGAAACTGTAGTTACATTGTTCACCACAGTGTGATTGTCTGAGGGTGTAACTGTAGTTACATTGTGCGCTGTTGTGTGATTGATTGAAGATGTAACTGCAGTTGCATTGTGCACTGTTGTGTGATTGTTCGAAGGTGAAACTGTAGTTAAATTGTTCACCGTTGTATTATTGTTTGAAGGTGTAACTGTACTTACATTGTGCACTGTTGTGTGGTTGTTTAAAGGTGTTACTGTAGCTACATTCTGCACTGTTGTGTGATTGGTCGAAGGTGAAACTGTAGTTACATTGTTCACCACAGTGTGATTGTTTGAAGGTGTAACTGTACTTACATTGTGCACTGTTGTGTGGTTGTTTAAAGGTGTTACTGTAGCTACATTCTGCACTGTTGTGTGATTGGTTGAAGGTGAAACTGTAGTTACATTGTTCACCACAGTGTGATTGTTTGAAGGTGTAACTGTACTTACATTGTGCACTGTTGTATGATTGTTTGAAGGTGTAACTGCAGTTACGTTGTGCACTGTTGTGTGATTGTTTGAACGTGAAACTGTAGTTACATTGTGCACCGTTGTATGATTGTTTGAGGGTGTAACTGTAGTTACATTGTGCACTGTTGTGTGGTTGTTTAAAGGTGTTACTGTCGCTACATTCTGCATTGTTGTGTGATTGGTTGCAGGTATAACTGTTGTGCGATTATTTGATGGTGTAACTGTAACTACATTGTGGACTGTTGTGTGATTGTGTGAAGGTGAAACTGTTTCGACTGTTGTGTAATTTGGATACAGTGCAGTTGTGTTAAGTGTGGAATCAATGGGAGCAGCTGTAGTCATTTGTAATGTTGAGTTGACAGGGGATATTGTTATGAATTCCGTTGTGTTTTGGGGTGCTGTGGTCGTGTTCTGCAGTTTTGTATTTCCTCTGGGTGTCAGCAATGTTGTGTTATCAGACAGAGTTGTGTTTTGTGCTGTTGTACTGTCAGAGACAGTCACAGTCATGTTTTGTGAGCTGGTTTGGAGGACAGGCTGTGTTGTCGAGGACTGTGTACTGTCAACAGTTATGAGTGGAGTTGTCATGTTAGGCTGAGCTGTTTCTTGTGATGCATTCATCTGTTGAACTGTGGCAGTATTTTCAGCTGTTGTGTACGTCTCTTCAGTGGTGTTGGTCACGGATGGTGTTAAGGCTTCAGGAGTTGTAGTGATGTTGCTGTTGGTCAGAGTGGAAGGCTGCCTAGTGCTTTGCATGGTTGTGGAAGGCTCCGGAGGGCAGGTGTCAGTCAGAAGTACAGCAAGGCTCTCATTGACCTCACTAAAAGAACACATAGCAAAATACTGTATTAAAATGAAATACTTCATAAACATTCATGCATGAAGCCAGTGCCTTAAATTCTGGAGATGCTCAATAAAGAAGGTATTAAACAAGATAAATCATATTAGGACAGAGGGGGGAGGTCCTGCCTCAGGTGGAGGAGTTTAAGTATCTCAGGGTCTTGTTCACATGTGAGGGTAGGATGGAGGATGTAGATTGACAGGCAGTTTGGGGCGGCGTCAGCAGTGATGCAGGCGCTTAACCGATCCGTTGTGGTGAAAAGGGAGCTTAGCCAGAAAGCGAAGCTCTTGATTTACCGGTTGATCTACGTTCCAACCCTCACTTATGGTCACGAGCTCTGGGTAGTGACCGAAAGAATGAGATCGTGAGTACAAGCGGCCGAAATGAGTTTCCTCCGCAGGGTGGCTGGGCTCAGCCTTAGGGATAGGGTAAGGAGCTCGGACATCCAAGAGGGACTCGGAATAGAGCCGCTGCTCCTCCACATCTGGTAAGGATGCCTTCTGGACGCCTCCCTTGGGAGGTGTTTTTGGCATGTCCAACCGGGAGGAGACATCAGGGCTGTCCCAGGACACGCTGGAGGGATTACATCGCCCGGCTGGCCTGGGAACACCTTAGCGTTCCCTAGGAAGAGATGGAAGTGGCTGGGGAGAGGGCTGTCTGGGCTTCTTTGCTGAGGCTGCTGCCTCCGCGACCCGGACCCAGATAAGCGGAGGACGATGAGTACGAGTACAGAATAAAATAAAACGTCTTTTGTTCTACCTATGCACAGTCAGTAAATGTGTCAGTGGACAGTTAGTTCAATACAGATCTAGACAGTCAAGCTAGCGGTTGTGTTCGGTTTAAAGAAAAACCCATTTTAGATATGCTGCTTACAGCAGTAGATAACATCCATCTATTGTTCAGTGTACACTAGCAGTTCCTCTTTTGTAGTTTACATTTCCAGTTTGAGGTCCTGATTTTCCCAGAATGACTATAAACATCAGAGACATCCTTTATTTCTCCTGTGCCCAACATGCACGACTGTAAACCCCCCACAGTCACCAATGTTTACCATTTAAGCAGAGTGGGATCAGGCTGGCACACATCAGAGGTCAGCAGATCACTGGCAACCCAGGTCAGGTTGGATGCCAACAGAGTACGGACAGCCAAACCAGGGGCGCCACACACCACTGTGGACAAGCAGAGCTCCATTAATGTTACATTTACATAATAAAGGTTTCACAAAAAGGAAAACACATAAACCTGGTGACTAACCCATGCGTGTAAGGGGCCTTTCGTTTGTAATGCCACTCCTGCTGGTGATGACTTGTTGCAGGAGTTTATTCAGGGAGCAACCATTAACCGGTCCAGACATCTCCAGTATGACCATGCAGCTGTACAACCTATAGACCAGCAGCAAAGGGGCTGAAACAATTTATTAAAAGCAATACATCACCCCCCCAAATGATCATTTGCATAATGATTACTCACTCCATGTTCTATTGAATTTGTGAAAAAACATTTTTTTTCTCCAGTGTCTACAGTGAACGAAGAGGCCAAAAATAGAATAGTTTTGGATTCTTCATTCATTGGAGGCATGCAAGAAATACATTTTCTTTATAAATTCAGTGTAACATTGTGTGAGTAACTGATATACAAATGATCATCTGGGGAGTGAAGTATTTTTATTTTATATACTTTTTTAAAGTATCCCTTTAAGATACTGGTATTTATCATAAAATACATTATCATAACTACGGCATTATCCTATATTGAAATGAATGTAATATTAATTTGCCCCTGTACTTTCTCTTTCTAAGTGGACACAGGAATAAGGACAGTCATTAATGTCTGTTTTAGTAATAGAAAACAGGAAGAAACATGATTACCTCTGTTGTGTCCCATGGCACTCCAGATAAGCTCGCTGGATTGAAAAAAAAATATATATATATATATTAGGCATGATTTACAGCTTTATATCGATGTGAGTAAAAATATGACTTTGTAAGGTTTTGGGTTAATACCAAACTGTTATCTGTGGTAAGATTTACCTTGTAGTGCTTTAAAATATCTCGACACTCTGACCTGGAAACAAATAATATCCACATACATGAATCTTCACCAACAAAACCCTTAATCAGTTTTTAGGGTAACTGTTCAATAACTTCCCATGGTCTACATGTCTGAATTGGAAGTGACTCAAAGTGGATAAAGACTTACCCTGACATTGCGAAACACATTCTGGTTGCATTAAGTTCAGACAACTGTTGAATAAGGTTAGAGAGTCAGTGCATAGTACACATATGTAGTAGGATGCATTGTTAAATCATACTGTGCTGTACATACCAATCCTTTTAGGATGTTAATATCAACAGAAACACTGTTGATGTTGATTCTTATGGCGAAAAACTGGCCTGGAGAGAGAGAGGAAAAGGAGAGGAGAGAAAAGGAAAATGAATCAGGGGCAGTTTAGGACTTGTTTCTAACACACACCTTCTGAGGCCTTTATGTTACAGTTAAGGGAACAGTTGCATATCAGTATTTTGGGAAATGCGCTTATACACTTTCTTGCAGAAAGAAGATTGTCACCACTGTCATGTCTGTCAAGTGAGACTGTCCCTAAAAATAAGACCACCTAGGTTTTTGTACGAGCAGCAATTACAATTTACGTCACATTATGTTAAATTACGCTACGTTACGTTACGTTGTGTTGCGTTGCGTTGCATTGCATTGCGTTACGTTGCGTTGCATTGCATTGCGTTACGTTACGTTGTGTTACGTTACGTTACGTTACGTTACGTTACGTTACGTTACGTTACGGTACGTGTTGGACAGTGACCTCTAGTGGCTGTAGTAATTATGACCGGACGGAGTCAGGGGACACAGTATAAAGAGCGACAAAGTCCGTTTAGCATGGAAGGGAGGGGAGGGAAGGCAGATGGGTCAAACAAACACAGGTCTTACATTCATGAAACTACGGTTTGTGTCCTGTGTGAAAGCAAAAGTCAATATTGAGTTATTTCTGCTACCTCACATAGTATGTTGTAGTATGGCACTACATACGTGAGGTATTTCACCTGAGACACATTATGTTACGTTACATTATTTACAAACATACTCCCTCCTTCGAGTCAAACCATGGTCTTTTTTCTAAACCTAACCCAACCATTTAGTTTTGATGCAATTGGGTCCAACTGTGTTTCATAATGCTTACCACATGTTTAAAACAGCAACTGGGAACTGCCATACACAAGCTGTTTTGTCATCCACTGGTAGGGGCTCTTATGTAAGAAATGCTCCTATGGAACGTATTAGAGGAACTATGTGGTTGGATAGATTAGAGGACTTATTGGCTAATCAAATACAACGCTTCAGCCAGGAGATGGTTAGCTTAGCTTTAGACAGAGACTGGTAACAGAGGGAAACATATATCATTGCTCTGTGTAATGTAAAAGAAACTCATTATATCTTGTTTGTTTGTTCAGAAGCAAAGCTAAACAGTTGAGCCAGGCAAGCTGTTTCCGACTGTTTCCAGTCTTTGTGCTAAGCTAAGATAACCTGCAGCTGGCTGTTGTTTCATATATATCATACAAATATTAGTTTGGTATCAACCATCTTATCTAACTCCTGAGAGAAAGCCAGTAAGAAATTCCCAAAAATGTCAAACTGTTCCTTTAAAGTTTGTATAACATCCCATAAAGTCAAGGTACACACTTGTCACAATTAGCAGCTGTGTGTGGAGGGATATGAGCAAAAATAATTGACACTGCAGTACAAAATTATGCAGACAGGACAGAAGACAATATTCTGGATGTTTTCTTACTTGCAGAATTACAGAAAGCGGTGCAGTCACAAAAGCGAGGCGCTCCACCTGAGGCACAGACAAACACAGTTACAGCAGCGGAGGCAGCAGTGGATTGTGATTAAATATAAAGGGTGTCTGTGTTTTTGATACTCACTGCTGCAGGATTCTGTCTTAGGCTGTGCAGCTGGGTTGGAGTCTGGCTCTACGAGGGAGCTAGGTGAATAAACACTGATAAGATACAGAGTGTGTACACATGTACAGATAAACGCTCAGCGCATACAGAAAAACACACTCACCAAGTAAGCTCAGAGTGTTTGTTTGCCTGACAGATATCATCCAGGGAGGATGTAGATGTGCACCTCACAAACCCGCCACTGGAGGGCTCCATATCTCCACATACATCTCGACCTGATATGGACAAAGTCAAAATGAGTTAGCTTATTATAGTATGTGTGCTTTTGGTTGTTTGTGTTAAGGTTAGGGTTAGACATGTTGTTGTGACTCATGGTTTAGGGTAAGGGAATGAAATATGTCCATGAAGGTCCTCACAAGTCATGACATACAAACATGTTTGTGCACTCTTGGACTTCTATCTTTGTAAGGGTCAGTTTTTTGAAGTCTTGACATTTTTGGAAAGTGAGGATTTTTTACATACACACACACACACGCATGCACGCACGCACGCACGCTCACACACACACACACACTGCTAACTGAATCCTAGCATAGGTGCATTTTGCATGTTTACAAAACTCTGTATGTGTGTCTTTACACTTATATACCTGTGTGTGACTTAAAGGCACAATCCATGGTCCAAATGTAAACTGAAGTATATATTTTAAAGGAGCAGTGCGTAGGATTTAGTGGCATCTAGCAGTGAGGATTGCAGATTGCAACCAGCTGTAATTTCTCCCATGTGTCAAGAGTGAACTTTGGCTTAGGACTCCATCAGTGGCTATTGTTCAGGAAGTTTTTGGCGGGAGCCAAATTATCTGCAGAGGTCTTTTCCTCTACGAAATAAATGAACCAGGTGACTAAAACCAGTAAAAACACTGAATAAAGCAGTTTAACGTCTAATCAAATTCAGTATTTCGGACACTGCTCATCACAGACGGGCTGCTAATGACAGCTGTTTATAAATGTAGGTTTATCATTTTAATTATGATCAGTTGAGAAACACACAAAATGTTTAATTCTATATATAGCAAGTCTGTAATTTATAGGCTCAAAAGATGACAAAATGGGCGGCAGTAACTCAGTCCATGGGGACTTGGTTTTGGAACTGAAGGGTCGCCAGTTCAAGTCCCCATACTGATCAAGTATGGAGTGTGGACTGGTAGCTTGAGAGGTGCCAGTTCACCTCCTGGGCACTACCAAGGTGTCCTTGAGCAAAGCATTGAACCCTAAACTGCTCAGGGCACCTGTCCACAGCAGCCCCCTCACTCTGACATCCTTCCTTTTAATCCATTATGGGTCCTGTTTGTGCATGTGTGTGTATTTCAGGCCTGTGTGTATATGAGAACAGAGTAAAAATGAATTTCCCCTTGGGGATTAATAAAGTTTATCTTCTCCTTCTTCTTCTTTAAGCTGTAGTATGTGTGTGAGTGTGTGTGTGTGTTTGTGCAGGTATGAAACTTAATTGAGTTGATTGAAAAATGCTCACCGACTCTTTCAACCTCTCCTGTGATTCTTGCTTGTATTTGTTTGTCTCCAGCTTGCTGCAGTGCAGAGACTCCGGCGCGCTGCAGTTCACACACTGAGACAGCGTGGCTGAGCTGCAACAGCACAGCGCAGGTTGTTTGGCTGAAACAAAATATTCACACCACTGTGAGAGGGTGACATGTAAAGTATATGTCGGAGTTAACACAAAACATCCACTGCCATGTTGTTACCTTATGTTACTTTTCACACTGCAGTTCACCTGCACTGCCTGCAAAGACAGAGAGAAAAGTTATAGTAGTTTGCTTGTCTTGTTGGAGAAATTTTATTCTGAAAATGTGAATGGGTGCTGCTTGTTTCTGGGACACACTGACCTGAAGTCGTCTGTCATCCTGACAGAAATCTATAAAGCCCGTTACTCCATGTGCTGCATCACCTCCGTCGCCGTGACAACCAAACACATTTGACACCTGAGTGAAAGATGGAGAGACAGAGGCAGACACAAGCTGATACTGCGTGGGAGGTGATGAGAGCTGAACACAGACAGTTCAAGTATTAAGACAGTGACAGATATTTTGTTGTGTCTGCATCCACATCAGATGGAATAAAGGGACAGTTCACCTCAAAATCTAACATACATATCTTTATGTACCTGTAGTGCTATTTATCAGTTTAGATCGTTTTGGTGTGAGTTGCTGAGTGTTGGAAATATCATCATAGAGATGTCTGCCTTCTCTCCAATATAATGGAGCTAGATGGTGCTAGACTTCTGTTCCTTTAAGTGCCAAAATAATACATTTGTAAAACTCAACAATGATGTCTCTTTACAGAAATCATGACCCTGTTACTCAAGACAATCCACAGACCTTGTTAAAAAGAGTTTTATGTAGGAACTATTTTCTTTCTATCAAGCTACAGCCACCAACCATATTACTATGCAGCCATGTTGTAATATAACAAAGTAATAATGCTCCATTACAGTACTTAGGTGTTTTTGGGAGTATCTGTACTTTACTTGAGTTTTTATATTTCTATCAACATTCACTTTTACTCCACTACATTTTTTTTAATTAAACATGTACATTTCCTCTAAGTATCTTTGTTACAAAATAGGAAAGAAATGAATGAATGAAGGAAGGAAGGAAGGAAGGAAGGAAGGAAGGAGGACGGGATGGACGGACGGCAGAATGAAAGAATGGAAGGGGAGGAAAAATTGGATTTTGTTCTTTAAATATTTTAAGTAATGAAAAGAAATTGTCTTTCTTTAAAAGGATAGTGCACCCAAAAATGAAAATTCAGCCATTATCTACTCACCCATATGCCGATGGAGGCTCAGGTGAAGTTTTAAAGTCCTCACATTACTTGCGGCGATCCCAGGGGAGAGGGGGTAGCAACATAACTCCACCTAATGGAGGCTTATGGCACCCCAGATTAAAATGTCCAAGAACACATAATTGAAACCACAAAATATCTCCATACTGCTCGTCCATAGTGATCCAAGTGTCCTGAAGCCTTGACAGGAAAAGTTGTTTGGAAAAATGTCACTTGAACTCTGTTTTCAGCCTCACTGTAGCCTGTAGCTCTAACTGCCTCTCTGTGCACTGCATTCACGTATGCACGCTTGTGCGAGACCGTGAGACAGGGGCACCACATTCATGTGTGTTCACGTGCTTTCGCTGGTCTTGTGCACTAGCGCACACACGTGAATGTGGTGCACAAAGAGGCAGTCAGAGCTACAGGCTACAGTGAGGCTAAAAACAGAGTTCAAATGACGTTTTTCCAAACAACTTTTTATATTAGGGTTTCAGGACACTTGGATCACTACGGACGAGCAGTATGGAGATATTTTGTGCTTTCAATTATGTGTTTTTGGACGTTTGAATCTGGGGCGCCTTAAGCCTCCATTAGGTGGAGGAGTCCATTAGTGTTGTGAGGACTCTAAAACTTCACCTGAGCCTCCATCGGCATATGGGTGAGTAGATAATGGGTGAATTTTTATTTTTGGGTGCACTATCCCTTTAAGTGTCATGTACACTCCATTTTTAAGGTGGTTGTACGTCTTACAAAGAAATAATCTTCATAATTCTCAAAATTCTGATCGCTTCCTTTTTTATTAACAGCATTTACCTGTACTTTTACTTTCAATACTTACAGTACATTTTATATCATAAAATCACTTGATATTTAAGTACAGTAAATATTGTGTAATTTAACTCAAGTAATGTTCTAAGAGGTGACTTTGACTTCTACAAAAGTTATTTACTGGTAAGAAATCTGTACTTTTACTCAAGTGTGACCTTCCACCACTGACATGCAGGAGGAGGTGTGTATATACTGCTAGCTCACTTAGCAACAATAAGCTAGCTAATGTAAAAGCTCAGCTGAGAAGGATGCAATTTTTGCACTGTTACAAGCACAGGCCTCTTGTCCATGAGCAGATGACGCTTTCTTTTGTACAGTGATTAGGTTGGTGGGTGGTGTTCTGTAGAAAGAATACAGTTCCCACGTGAAACTGCTCACAACAAGGTCATCTACAGTAGTTCCATTACATTGGAGAGAAGGCAGACATCTCTATGGCCAATATCTCCAATACTCGGCAACTCATACCAAAACAATTTAGATTGAAAAATAGCACCACAGGTTAAAGAAAAAATGTGTAAATCTGATTTTTGGCTGAACTTCCCCTTTAAGTTTTTGTTTGTACAACAAAAGTGACAACCCCGGGAGACACTCATTCTGTTTATGTTTTGATTTCAGGTATTCATTCTCAGCCAGCCGCCTTAAGTGCGCTGCGGTTTAACAAATGGCACTTCACCTGAGGCTGAAAATCATTGTCAGCTCAGGTATGGTACACAGTATGCTACTTCCTTGAGAGGAGTCAGCTGAAGCCACAGACATAAATCATAAATCATTGGTGATTGCTTAATTACAATACAACATGTATTAACCCTAAAAAGTGTGATTTTATAATCTAGGTTTGCGGGAAAATAAAATTAACAGATAACGTCGTGATAAAAATAAAAAATTCTCATGGTTAGTCAAAGTCAAGTGACTGAGTAAGTAAGAATTTTGGTCATGACTTAAAATGAGCATTTTGGTTCTTTGATGACCCACTTTTGATCTTTTTCTTTACTTGGCAGACATTGGCTTCCACAGATCTCTTATCTTAAAACACAAACTACTGTAATCATGGCTATGAATCTAAACTACTGAAACTCTGAAACTAAACAAATTATTTTAGTACTGCAACTATCAATTGACAGAACTTTGTAAGAAAAAATGCCAAAATTATCTGGTTCAACCTTCTTCAATGTGGGAATTTGGTGGTTTTCTTTTTATTCTTCTGCAATTCATAAATTAAATGGGTTTAGGTTTTTGACTGTTGTGAGAAATGGTGATGGATATTTTTCACATTCATTCATTCATTTTTCTGTAACCGCTTATCCTGTTAGGGGTCGCAGGGTTGCTTGAGCCTATCCCAGCTGACACTGGGCGAGAGGCAGGCTACACCCTGGACAGGTTGCCAGACTATCACAGGGCTGACACATAGAGACAGACAACCATTCACGCTCACATTCACAGCGACAGGCAATTTAGAGTCACTAATTACCTAACCTGCATGTCTTTGGACTGTGGGAGGAAGCTGGAGTACCCAGAGAAAATCCACACTGACATGGGGAGAACATGCAAACGTTGCACAGTTTGAACCAGGAACCCTCTTGTTGTGAGGCAAAAATGCTAACCACTGCACCACCGTGCGTATTTTTCACAATTTTCTTAAAATGTATAGACATCAAGAAAACAATTGCAAGATTGGAATCTAAAAAAATGAATTTTCACTACTGGTTTAGCCCACAAATCTGTTGTGTATGCAAAGAATCATTGTGTTTCTATATTGTCCTAAAATTGGCGCAACTATGTATTAAAAAAGACCATGATTCCTCATGTTCATCCAGTACAGATCTTGACACCTTTGCAGTCCTTTAATAAAAATAAAGGTCAGCTGCTACAACCTTAAATATGATTGTTTCATTTTAAAGCCGATTTGCTTAAGTACAGAGTAACGACTGTTCAAGATGTTACTGTCCTACTTCTTATAGGAATACTTCACCCCCAAAATGACTTGTTCGGTTGAATTTGTGAAGAAAACTTTGTTCTCTGGTATGCCTCCAGAAAATTCTAAATGAACTGAAATGGTGACCACTTTTACCAGTAGCAAAACTATTCTAAAACATCAGTTTACAAACATTCACACAACTCATGCAGTAAAATCCAAGTCTTACTTATCAGATGCATGCTAAGTTGCCTCCCTCCCAAACAGACAGCCCTTTCTGATGTGGACCTGAACTGACAGTGAAACTTATCAATGCTCTCTTCAAAGCCAGACTGCACTGACAAATACAGTCATTTCACCTTGCTGATTACTTACCCTTTTAAACATGAACTAACCCTTTGAAACACAAAAGTCAATCAATAACACAAACTAACTGACTGACTGGGGCAGCTGTAGACTAGCAGCTCCCATGTTCAGTGAGGTAAAATTACTGTTTTTGTCAGTAGGGTCTGCCATAGAAGAGAGCACAGTTTCACTTTTGGAACGTACCGAGCACAAAATGGAGGCATGCAAGAAAAAAAAGAGTATTCTTCACAAATTCAGAGTAACAACATAGTTAATATACAAATGATCATTTGGGGGTGAAGTATACCTTCAGAGAGTGAAACTGAATATACACATGCATTTGTAACATATACAGTGGAGAAAGATATGATGCTCAATACTGGAAACTGAAGGGAGGAAATTTATTGTAAAAGGTCACAGAGTTAACAATGCTGACACCTCATCCAGGATAATACTGCAGTGAATGATTGGCAGTCCAAATCAAACATAATATCAGGTGCATCACAGGGTTGGAATGTACTGCTCCTAAAACTAATCTTGTGCCTGCAAGACTTGTTTGTGACAAGGTGGCATTTAAAGCTATTAAGTGCATGACACAACGAAGGAGTGGAGACTGAAAGGTACACGAGAAACCCAACAAAGGGGATGAAAAGAGATTGTCACTCTCACCAAGTTGTAGACATCTTGTTCAGTCTTACTGCCGCCACTGGCCTCCACACTTATGGGCATCCAGAAGTAAGCATCTGCAGAAAAAAAATAAGATTGTAAGGTCAGAAATATGCCTAAATAAAAGACTTTGAGTGGACAAAATGTAGACGTTTCTTACTGTTATTGGAACAGAGTTGGCTGACATCACAATTTACTAATGGGGACCCTAAGAGAATAGAGGACACAGATGTTTGAAAGAATATTAAAACCTTTTAAAAAGGAAGAGGTATTATTTCTTCTTTACATCAGTAACACAAAAGAGTCTGTAATTATACACCCACACAAATATACACCCAGAATGTCAGACTAACTTGATGTGAGTGTTCTTCTAGGCATGGTTTGGTCAGCAAGTAGAGTTGTACTTGACGCAGGAACAGCGGTGAAGGGCGGGACTGCGCTGTGTGTCCAGTCTGCTGTTGGTGAATCTGTACTGGAAACTGTGGTGGGGTTGTCTGGAGTCAGTGTCGTCAATGGGGTCACATTTGTCAAAGGTGTAACGAATGATCTCTGGAGGTTGGATGGATTTTCTTCTGTGCTGTGATTGGCTGATGGCATCACTGATGGAGGCTCTGTTTGATAGCTATTGACTCTAGTGCTACCAGTGGGTGCTGAAACTAAAAATAAAATACAGACAGCAGCCGTGTCTTAAATTGTATTCATGTATGATAGTTTGCAAGATAAAATTTAAATGATAATTCAGGTGTTTAATTGAAATTATCATTAATTTTCTGTTTCTTTTATTATTTACAGACATAATAATGTAATCATTGTAATCAATCAACAGGAATTATGCACAAAACCATTAAAACTTGTCTCAAATTAAAATTATTCTTAAATTTCCTTTAGGAATAACTTAAAGGGATAGTTCGGGTTTTTGGACATGAAGTTGTGTGAAATGCTGACCATCTGTAGCTCTGATACTGTCAGCGAGCCTCCTGCTCTGAGAAATCGCCCGTAGCTTACCGGAGAAAAGTAGTTCTGAAGATAAGTGTCCTTAAATATCTGCTACTTTATATTTTAATGTGATAGCAACTGATGCAAATAATGGCCAAAACAAAAAGTAGGCACAATTTTTAATCTTTGTCATTTACTTACATTAATATTATTTAAGTACATTATGATGTGACAATAACTGATGCAAATGATGGCCAAAACAAAAAGTAGGCCTAAATTTTAATTATCCTTACATTTCTTCAACTTTTTTATTATTCACTCACATTATGATGTGATAGGCACTGACACAAATGATGGCCAAAACTACAAAAAGTAGTACTTTTATCATTACTGGCATGACGTGATTCAACCCATACTGACTTGGGACGCAGTTACTGTCAGCATCACTAACCTGTGACCATGGGCGTCTGGCTGCTCATGTGAGTGACAGGTGTTGCTATGACAGGACTTGAGGTAGTTACGGTTAAAGGCACTTCTGGTAAGAAAAAGAAGGAAGTAGGAAGCTAAGTAATAATAAGAGGGAAGTACTGTAATTAAGATAATAAGAGGTATTACGTCATGGGTTATTACTGTGTCAAAACAATACTCACCAGATGGAGGTGAGAATGACCTTCCAAATCCGACTGTGAGCGCTGAAACAGTAAACGTAAATTAAGGTTTTCCTATCTCACTTTAATAGTGTGTAGTTTTACTTCCAAATCAATCTGTCTTGCTCTCTCTTGTTGTCTCTATATAAAAATTTCTCTGTGTGTACTTCTATCCCTCCTCTCTACATACAGACATATACAAATACAACTATACATTGAGACAGTTACACATAACATTCATGTGAGTGTTTAGGTCACGTGAATACACACCATTATCAGTTACGCTTCTGTGAGTACGTGCTCCACGTCCTAACCGTCTGTGCTCTATAAGTGACATAAAAACATGCAACATTCAACATTCAACATGCTCTAATATCATGCACAGCTAATGTATGTGGACATGTGTTAGAGATGAAGACACCACTGAAGTGCCCCATTACATGTTATGTTTTGCATGCACTGCTATTGCTTCAAATTATTTGAAAAAAAACCAACATGTTTAAATAGTCAGATTTGTAAAAGAATAGGCTGAAGAGCTAAGTCTAGTGAAACAGGATAAGATGCATGCTCAAAGACTTCTATATGACAAATTGCAAACATGCCATGCTATATTTTAGCTAGAATTCCATGATAAAAAGGCAGAAAAGATGACACAGCATTTTGTTATACATGCAATTAGTCAGAGAACTCATTCACGCACAACATCCTATCGTAAACATCTACAAGTATCAGTTATAAAGACAAGTCAATGCACATTGGTCTCACCACACAGAAGGCTGGGGTCTCTCTGTCTGGCCCTGGGACTGGTCACGCCCCAGTGCTGAGCGCTCCAGCCAATCACAGTGCCATCCTCGCAGAGGCCGTGGTCGCCTACATCCGCCCACATGCGGAACAGGTACAGCTCCACTTCCCCAAGCTTGGCTCCAGGGGGTCGGTCTCTGGGTCGGCAGCCCAGCCACAGGGAGCCGTAGGGAGGGATGGCCTGTGCGATGACCGTCCTCTCCGCCACCATTTTCCCATCAACCTGAAACATTTACACAGCTTATGTGGCTAACAAATAAAGTGTTGATTAAGTAAAAGTTCAAAAGTTTGAGTCCCGCACTTACTGCGCCCACACTGCCACCACATTTGCTCATTAAGGGAATACGTAACCCCCCTAATGACCATTTGGAAAATCAGTTGTTCACCTGGTGTTTTGTTGAATTTAAGAAGAAAACTTTGTCTTGCATGCTTCCATAGTGAACAAAGAATCCACAAACTGAAAAAAGTGTTGATGTATTAAGTAAAGGATTCCACGTTTAACAAAACAAAACTATATCAAAACATCCATTAAGCAAAACTTATGCAACTCGTGCAGTATAATCTGGCAAACAGACAGTCCTTTCCAAGTGGGAACTGAACTGAAAGTGAAACTTAATCTATGCTCTCTTCAAAGCTAGATTCTATTGACAAAAACAGTAATTTTACCTTGCTGAACACAGGAGCTGCTGGTCTACCACTTACTCGATCAGTTGGCTTGTGTGTGTTATCATGTGACTTTGGTGTTTTAAAGAATTAATTAGGATTCATCAAAGTCACACAATAACAGAAACAAACTAACTGATTGAGGCAGTGGTAGACCAGCAGCTCCTGTTTTCAGTGAGGTAAAATTACTGATTTTGTCAACAGAGTCTGGCTTTGAAGAAAGCATGGATCAAGTTTCACTCATAGGGCGGGGCCCCGTGGGAAAGGACTGCCTGTTTGGGGTGTACTGAGTACGCAAATTGATAAAGGAGACATGGATTACACTGCAGGAGTTGTGTGAGAGTTTGTAAACAGATGTTTTGATATAGTTTTGTTGTTGTTAAACATGGACCCCCATGACTTTAATTCATCAAGATTTTTTGTCCATTCTTAGATTATTTGTTCACAGTGGAGGCATGCCAGAAAAACAAGGTTTTCTGGCCAAATTCAACGTAACGCGGGATGAGTAATTGATATACAAATGGACGTTTGGATGGTGAAGCGCTCCTTTAAAAGACCATTACTACTTTGGTCTTATGTTCATAGTTTTGGCCTGGGTGATTTAATCTGACCAGATTGTTAGCTTGTTCACAACCTATCTGGTTGTGTGTGTGTTTCTTGCCCTCTTGGGTTTTGTAGTGACTTTTGGTGAGTACAATGTCATCATAACTGATCCGAAACTGTCCAAAATTACAAAAAAATAACCAAAGAGATTATACATTTGGTCATTTTAATAGGCTGCGAACTACTGAAACCACTTTCACCAGTGCAGTACTGTCACTGTTTTCATGTATGGTACTTCGTTGTGAAAGTCAAAAGTCTGCTCAGCTTAACAGCACATACTTCAGCGTGTCTGTCTAAACAGTGTCTTTTACAGTGCATTGTTTTGTCTTTCATTCCAAACCTCACCCACAGTATGTGGTATTTGTGCAAGATAAACTTATTGTGTGTAAACAATCTATTTTTGCAAACACTGTTTGGCTTTGCTTTGCGTAGACCTCACAGCATACTCAGAGGTGGAAGTAAATGTACTTAAGTGCTTACCTTAAGTACAGATATGAGGTACTTGTACTTTACTAGATTATTCAGATTTGACACTACTTTATTTTCCTACTCCACAACAACTCAGAGGGAAATACTGTACTTTTTGCTCCATTACATTTACACATTAATCCTTCAGTGTAAATAATCCAGTAATATGAAATGTAAGACTAGAATACTCACAGAGCCAATGTTGTTCAGTGAGTACTTTTATTTTTGATACATTAAGCGCATTTGGCATATAACAGCCTACTTTTGTTTTCCCTCAGCAACATTTCCAATGCAGAAATTTTACTTGTAATGGAATATAACATCATGATCTGAATACTTCCTCCACAGCAGGGCATACTAGTACACTACAAGTATTACCTCCAGGCTAAAGGAGTTGCGTGCTACGTCCCTCCTCAGACACACCCTATGCCAGTATGTCGGGGACAGCTGGACAGGAAATCGGTGACGGACCCTTAGCAACCACCCGTACAATGCCTCCTCATCCCCCTCCAAACCCAGCTCAGGTCTGGGTGCGTGGACCGAGCTGTAAGAGAAGGCCACCCAGGCTCCGGGAACCACCACACGGATGTCGACACATAAAGTCATCTGAGAGAGCAGCGGCATGGCGGCCCTGTCCTGCAGGGTCCAGTGATCCTCACAGCCTTTTAGTACTACCTTTGTGTCTGCCAGGAAATAGCCGAGTGCTGGAAAAGGAAATGCAGATTTAGAGTTTTGATTGCAAAGCAGAGCTGTGATGTAAGCAGAAATTGTGTCGATGGTTGATGGAAATAACTTTTAATGTAAACTTAACACTGACATATTTTCACCTCAGACTGATAAGGAGAATTTGTTAGCAGACAGTTGCCTATATACATATCCAGCAGATAGAGAGAAACTGTAACATGCATTTGAGGTTGTGTTTTAGCCACCTGATGAAATCACTCTGTGTTAGTGCTGTTTTTGGTCTCCATCATTTCCTGAAGGGAAATATCTGTCCCTATAGCAGCCTAATGCTCCCGTATGTTCACCAGCTAGTCGCAAACTTCAGATAAAATATGCTAATTCTCTGTAAGTTCATTAATACAAAAACACATTACACACTGTCATCATTTGTGAGCATAAAAATAATGATTCATGCTACTTTAAAAAAACAAACAAACCAAAAAAAAAACAGCTTAGTTACCATAAACACTTTTCTACGGAGGCCCTTAAGTCCTGAAAGGTGATAATTATCTGGTGGGAACACAAATAATTATCTTTTGCACACAAGATAATAACGGGTGCGCTTAAGACTAAAAAACATCTCCTTAAGGGCCATTAGGGGCAATGTACTTTTCTAATTTGACAACATAAACAGTCTAAATGGGCCCCTTTGTATTTCCTGTTGCAGTGTTTGCTAGTGTAAGAGCTGGCAGGGAATAAACAAGCCAAAGCTGGTCTCCTCAAAGAGCAATGAAAAGGTCTATAGCACAGACTGTATATAAAACTGGACATGACAGCTTCCCAAAAGTGGCTGGTGGCTGGCTCCAGTAAAGGTCACAAAGCCCGCCCTCTCCATGTTGGCAGATGGGCCAAACTAAAATGTTAAAGTACATGTCACATATAATTTTCTCAAAGATAGTGTCTGTCTTTTTAGATAGGTCTTATCACGGTGATGTATGTTCAAGTGCGCATGTCTGGTTAGAATTAGCTATTCAGTGCTATAAAAAGGGGTTCTAATATTATGATTTAAAACTGTGTCTACAATTAGTGTGCTCGCCCGTCAGACAGCAGAAACTCAATACCGTGGAGATCTCTTCTGTTTAGACTCTCACTCCAAATTATGTCACCAGGCAAGATGGCAGCAACCATATCTGGTATATTTTGGCTTCATTTTTGTACAGTAGAAGGAAGTGGAGAGGCGTTGTCCATCTTTATATACAGTCACTGGTCTATACAGCTGTGCGCAATGCTAAGCTAATCGTAAGCACAAGCAATCCATTCTAATTACTGACAGACCATCAGTTCATTTCACCAATATGCCAAAATCTAATACTTCTTAACTAGCATTAAAACATTGGTTATTTATCCCTGAAAAAAATTGGATATATGGTGAGTTGACACTTTTTAGTTTTACACATGCTACAAATGCAAACTGCGAGATGACGTCACAACACAAAATCAGTCACACCTTTCACATTTAATATAATCAGTGGGCAATATATTGATGTTATGGACAATCACATCTACAGGAGGTTGTGTCAATTTACGCTTGTTACATACATGTCTTTTCAAAATACACTTCCATTTCACAGGAAATGTGACATTTCTCCTTGTTAGATGCATATAGTTTTTTTCTGAAATAAACGTAACCACCACAGAACACCTTTTATACGTTTATTTCCTTGTGCAACAAACGCACGTGGTTAGATTTTTTAAAAAAGACATCATGGTTTGGCTCAGTGTTCACGAGGGAAGCCAGCAGCAGTCTCCTGGGTGAAAGTCTGGGGTTTGTTGGACCCATCCACCTACCCTTCCTGCTCTTATATTACATTGTTACTGGTGGCGTTTCGTACTGTACCGTCTGGTGGCATTATAAACTGACACACCTTTTGCGGTGCTATGATACTCCGCCAGCTGGTGTTATAAACTCACAATATTGTTGCAAAATCAATATTGAGGTAATTGTGAAAAACACTGAGATACCTGATTGTCTCCATGTCGTCTAGCCCTAGTTTATCTGTAACCATAATGAAGTTAAACACTAATTTCAGTTTTAGTTCTGTTGACATTGTTGCTATTGTTGTGACTCAGTGTTCTAGCCAAAATGTTGGTAAACGTACACTCATTAGCATCCTCATTGTGAGTGTGGTAGCATGCTGACATTAGCATTAAACTCAATAGGTGATGTACAGCCTCACAGAGCTGCTAACATGCAGCTCCAGACTGTTAGCCTACTGTTTGTGTTGGTGTAAAATCTGTCTAGCACAACTGTACATAACCGCCCACAGGAAGTGAGCTATTTCAAGTTAAAAACCTCGTCATTTGCAAAAGAAGTCACATTTCCTTGAATTCAAATCACTCTTTCCAACTGTATTTGCTTGTCTATCTCTCTTTCTGTGTGAGTTACCTTTGGGTGGAGTGGCTGCCAACAGTGAGAGCCAGATGACAAGAAGGAAATGATGTGTCCATCTCCACCGTCCTTCAAAGCAAAGGCCATGCATCCTCCTAAGAACACAAGGTTACATAAAGTCACAAGACATGAGACATCTTCCTCTCCTTTTGGCTTTATTTTGGATCTGTTTGACGTGATAGAGAAGAACCTGATGCAAACATCGACTTTGTGACAGCTACTTCTCTATCACTCATTCATAAATGTCCTAAATATTCAAATTTCATTTAAAGCTCGGTGAGTGAGAACAGCAACTTCCCATATCACTGCGATCATCTTCCCTTGCGTGCAGTCTGTGTTTCTAGATGTGGATATGATCACAGTGTATCATTGTTTCAGTCGTGGGATTACACAGAAATCCTCCTTTACAGCCAGTAAACTAAAACGATCTAATACTATCCATGTCTTTGTCTACACACACGGATTGACTGCAGGGCAGGGGTGGACACAGCAGATGGGGTTACATGTCACCGCATTCACACCTTCATAAATTACAGGTTATTGTTGCCTGCGGTGTCTTTGTGTTGTTGATGCACCTCAGTTTATGCTTGTTGATACTACAAAGTACTTGATTTTTTTTTTTTCTTAGCCACTGGGGAACAAATTGAAACACAAAATTGATTTATTAAAACTGGGGAAGGTTGTTTTCTAGAGAAGGCAAAAATAAAAGGCCAGAATTTGAAATGACACCCCTCCTCCTGCAGCTCTCCCCTCTTTGTCTAAGCCCCTCCCACCAGTCGATGAAAGGCACATGCATGCGCTTCAACCTTGCACACTGATTCCAATTCTTTTCATTGTTCTAACGGTTGCAAAAATTCGCAATGCGTGACAAAATGAAAAGACACATGCCCTCCTTTGCCACTGGGGTTACCTATCTGGCTGTCACCACTCCCTCCCTGTCTTTCATTTGGCACCGCAGCTGCATGAAGCGGCGGAGCTGTCCTCCACATTCTGTGTGCGGTCCACATCCTCCCCCTCTTCATCATCATCCACCTGAATATTACAATCTGACCTGTTGTAAGTGAGCTGTCTGTATTACGAAATGATTCTGTGCACCCTGTTCCTCTGTCTTGTCGTGGCTGTGTCCCGCTGCCACATTATCTTCACTGATTCTTGGTCAAATGGCTTCTGACAGCTGTGAAAACCTGTTATGAAAATTTTAATGATGGACGAAAGTTTTGGACTCAAGTTTTTGACTGACAAGTCAACTGAATTGAGTTTTTGGTGAGATGCCTGAAATAATGTCTGTGGTTAACACAAGCTTCAGAAATTTTACTATCCAGTTAATATATCAGTTAATATCCCACTCGCGAACTTTGCAGTTTTGCAACTTCTATGTATCTTAAAAAAGGCGAATGCTAACAAGTTGTCGTTATACAGCAGCAGTTCTAACAGAATTACTATCCTGTTTTTTATATTTGTTTGTTTTTGGGGGTTTTTGTTTTTGTTTTGTTTTGTTTTTTCACAAACTTGTGGGCCCGTAAAGCCCTTGAGATAACATTCTGTGATTGGAGGCCTTTCCTAGCAAATAAACCTGAACTTGAAACAGCTGCAGCTGTGAGCCTTTGGCTCTGGTTGGCAGAAGGCTAAACTATTGGCAACAGTTTCTCTCCATTTCTGAAACGCCTTACTGATACTGACACGTGTTCTGTTGTGTTTATTGCCAGACTCTCTGTTAGACTCCTTTCATAAGTCCATCTTCCTTGTTTGGGTTGTTTTGCAGTGTTGCCAATGCTGGAATAGCAACTTTCACAGCAGGATTCTTCACCACTGAATCAGGCTTTCACAGAAGGGACATTCACGCGCATCTACTTTTGTAGAACAACCAATAGAAACACCCTCTTTCTGCTTTAAAACAGAGACAAGCGGAGGTGCTGAGGATTAGTGTTCTCAGTCCACAATATGCTAAAGGATATAATGGGATTGTTGCCTAATGTTACCCACATTAAACTGCCTACTCCAGCTTTAATGCCTGGTAAGAGTGATATGAATAACTTGTTGGCAACAGTTGTCCATAAACACATCCAGCAGACACAAAGCAACATCAGCACCCATTTGGAGCCATGTTGCCGGTCACTTGGTGAATGTACGTCCAATACTCACTCTCCTTTTAGCTCTGTTTAGGTCTCCACCAACTCCTGAGGGAAACATCTGGCTTTTTAGATCCTAAATGCTCCACTTTGTTTACCAGCTAGCTGCTTACTTTGTCTGTTCACTGTCTAGTTTTTCCACAAAGGCATCACTCATACACCTGTTGAAAATCCTGTGGTTAAAGCTGTCTGATATGTTGAAATCTCACTTTAGAATTTAACTTATTTGACAAATACATGCATCCAATACTAAAGTTTTAAATCCAGAACCAACCTAAGGCAAAATACCAGTGAAATCTAGAGTTGACTACAAGATTTTACTTTGTAAAGCTTTAAACTGGCTAGCTCCAGCAGATCTCAGTGATTTCTTACATCCTTACTGTCCTCGCACAACACTGAGGTCATCTGATAAGCTGATGCTAGACAGTTGTTAGAGACGTAAAGGTCACTGTGCATTTACTGTGGCTGGGCCGAAGCTGTGGATCTGCCTCTTTCTACATGTTCCATCAGCCCCCAGCATCAAATGTTTTAAAACCCGGCTGAAAATCCACCTGTTTTCTCTGGATTTTATGCGTCAGTATGTATTTTTGTCATTGCCTTTGTGTAATTTATAATGTTCTTTTTTACAAAAAGTTGCAATCTGATCACTGCTCAATATGTTGAAAAAATACATTAGTAAACTGGTCATCAGAACCGTGATGTAAGCCTGAATAATTTCCAATCCATGTCAGACATATTATATACCTAAATCCTGGTATTGCCTCCCATTACAATAAATGTCAAGTCAAAGTTTGGACTCACTAGACAAAGTTTGGAGATACTAGGTCAAACATTTGACCTAAGAAGTAACATTCTTGACTTTATATCTTATAATTACTATATAAAAACTACAATTACAAAGTAAAAATAATAATACTGCTTGTGTTCCAGTTTTCTTTTGTTGTGGTTTGCAATTGTATTTTAAATTATAAATAAATAAATTCTATTTTTGTAGATGTTTATCACTGCAGTATGTATTTTAAGGGTACACTGATTTTACCTGCAATAAAATATGCTGTTTAAATTCATTTGCCTTGCCTTAAACACATGTTAAGTATCGATAAGACTTCTTACCCATTTATAAATTTAAATATAATTTTTCAAATAGCAGATACTCCAAGACATAACATTGCCCAGTCCTTTCTTGTCTTCTTAATATTTTCTCTTTCTTATTCTTTAACAAGCAAAAATGGATAACACTTAGCAGCTGTAGCTCTTGTTTACAGTGTTAGAATATTCTCCATTGGCCTTTCAGATGTAAAAGTAGGCTAGTTGGCCCAGTGGTGATTATGAGATGCTTTATTTGTTCTAAGATACTGCTCCTTTTCTGTGAAGTCCTATTTTTAACCTGCACACCAATTAATGCCAATTACCACATTTGCATACGTACATTTATAGACGTAAGTGTTACAGAGTGTGACTGATTGTGCTGTAATAACAGGGAGTGCCTGCAATTACACAGGCCTTATTAAAAAATGTTGACCTACAGGGTTTGCCCTCTGGTGTGCGAGCACAATCAGATTGTGCGCTGATACAATCGAAGCATTTTGTAAATGTATTTGTCTACTAATATTGATCCATATCATTCTTCACTTCACTGCAGTGTTGTTTTTTTGTCTCCAGACTTAGCTATACTTAAACTTCTGATACACAATCGATTAAGAGACAGAAATTGTTACTGGGGACACTTCTTTACTTTAAAATATGAGAAACAAATTAATAATACATGATTGTTCTCTAGATACTTCCTGGGTAATGAAACTTAATTATGAGTTAAAAATTCAAATTGCTCAAAGCTGTTTAAGAAAACCAAAACAATCTCATCGTATATGTGAAGCTACAGTTGTATGTGTCTGTTGGGATGTGATCATATATGTTCTGTGCGTCAGGAAAAGAAACAGTACCTGTTAAAGCCTCGAGGCTATACTGTACAGTAGCCATGCTGTTGTTTTCATTACTAACCTCAAGTTCCCACAGTCTGCTTTCTATATTTAAACTCAACAGTAAAACAAACAGGGACATTTCGAGAATTGTTTTTGACTCTTCTTCTTTCCTGATCCTGACCCTCTTTGTATGCATCATCCACAAACTGTCATGCATCACATCTTAGAGACAAAAATAGGTGCATAAATTTAGCAGATAAAGCAATGTGAGTAAGTCTAAAAGAATCTTTAAAATTCTTACCTGATGCTTTTTAAAAGCATCTGCAGAGTCAGTGTAGGTTTACATGTGTGAATGTATGTGCATATCCACATGTATCTCCATCATCCCCGTGTTATGGTTCATCCGTCAATCATGATTCCCCAAAGACTGCCACCGTTGAAGTATCTCTCACAACTTCCCTCAGTCTTCTCTTGTCTCTTCCTTGTGTTGCTTCCTCTTGTCTTCTCTGTCCTCAGCTGATCTCCCTTGTAACTTCAGTACCCACCTGTCTGTTACACAGGAGCATCGTCTGTAGCATCAGGTGTTTGTGTGCGTGTGTGTGTGTGTGTGAGAGAGAGAGAGTGCGTCACGGTACATTCAGGAAATCAGAATTTTTGAAGTAGATGAAATGATGACACACCCCCACAGAGAAGGAGGAGGGAAGAGACGGAGAGAGATAATGAACAGTGTTGAACAGTGTCCTATCTATCTATCTATCTATCTATCTATCTATCTATCTATCTATCTATCTATCGTATATCTGTGTTGTTTTCTATCTCAGTGTGACTGGAGGGCAGCAGCTGGTATTACAGGATGCAGGACCAGACAGTTCCTGGACAGGGTATTAGCCTTTATCTGATGTGTGTATTGTGTGTGTGTGTGTGTGTGTGTGTGTGTGTGAACATGAGTGTATATGCATCTGTGGAAAAGTGTGCGTGTTGCAGCAAATTGCAAAAACAGCCAAAAATTACACGGTAGGCTCAAGTATAAAATGTTGGATTCAGGTAGACAAACCGGTCAAACATCTTCCCTCGCTCTCTCTTTCACACAATCATATTCACACACACAGTCACACACATACACACTGGCGGCTGGGCTGTGAATTTGAGGAATGGCATCTGACGTCAGATGTAAAACGAATCCAAACAAGACAAGAGCAGCCTTAGGGCGACAAATCTCAGTGTGTCTTCACTTGTCCGTGTGTGTGTGTGTGTGTGTGTGTGTGTGTCCGTGTGTTTCTGGTGATCTAGATAAGGTAGTTGACTGTCAGCCACAAGGGGGCATTAAAGACTATAGTGATTTTTTTTTCCCTACTACAGATCAAGTGTCAGCCTTTGTTCATTTTTACTGAGGAGTAACAAAACAGTATCAGATCAGTGGAGCGGAGCAGAACTGCAGCACGTTACTGCTATTCTTCAGTGACACAGCACTTTTTAACTGAGTTAGCTGTCAGTGTGTGTGTGTGTGTTTGAGCATAGCTGAAGCTCAAGTGAATCAAAAAATCCCACCGGCAAGCTTTTCCCTCTCCTTTCTGCAATTATTCATACTGAAAACTCCTCACAGCTTGGCACAAATGGCATTTTCGGCTCCACAGCAGAGTTAACAGCATCTGGCTGTCTTGTCTGAGTATATGTGTGTATGTGATGGTATGACAATATATTCCCCTCTACCTTTCTTTAGGAGTAGGCGGGGAATTAGCAGTCAAGACAGTCTCATACAGAAAGGTCACCACTTGGGTACATTGAGTTTCAGCATGACCTGTGTGTCTCCTTACCTGCTCACATCATTTACTATATGTCACTCTGTAGCAGAAGGTCATGACAAAGGAAGTACCAAAAGTACCTGTTGAGTTTAAAACCTATTTCCACCACAGGAATTTTTCAAGCTTTTCCATCTGCATTTTAACCAGAGAAATCAGGAACGAAATAAAATTAATTCAAGTTGTTTAAGTGTTTTTGTCACAGTTCTTACCCCCCAGAAAATCCATGCTACTTTCAGATTGTCCAGGAACTATTGGTGCTATTCAGCTTTTCAGCCACTTGAGGCTGGCTAAACCTAACCAATCCAACCAACAAGGGCAACAAGTGCTAGCCAATCATACAGATAGTAGGGCAAGTCATTCCCTCACCATTGTAGGATTGAGAAATAAAGCCAACACCAAAGAGTCAAAAACTGCAGTTCCTCTAATGGCCACTTGAGGCTGGCTCCAAAAGCCAGTAATGCCCCATGGACCCCCATGTAAAAATGGCCAACTTTAAAGCAGGAATGAACACATTTACAACCTGATACAAAAACGGCTTTGGTTTCTGTAGCTAATTTCAACATTTATGACAACTGATCGGGGGTTGAATTCTTTATGTACTCTCCTGTTTAAAGTTTACTCAGGCTTAAAGTTACACATAATTCATGGTGTGGCTACTTTGAGTGACAGGCTGTCTTCAAGGCACTGCTACAGTCTATGAGTCAGATCCACCTCAACTCCTCCACAGCTCCATGCTCTTGTCAAGATATGGTCACTTCTGGCTCCAAACATCCAAGATGTTCCAAGTTGCTCAGTAGCGCATGAAGCCCCCAAAATCTTGATTTCCATGGTATGAAATATCCCGGATCTCTTGCATCCTAAATCTAAAGACAATTTTCCACTAAGGTGAACAATAAAGTTAATCTAATCTAATCTAATCTAATCTAATCTAATCCTGCGGCTCGTAGAGCAAGAGCACTAGAGACTTAGAGCGCTGGAGCTGCAAACTTCCGCCCCGAATATGGTGTTTTGCTTTACTTTTTTTTTTTTTTTTTTTTTGCCAAGACAGAGAATGAAAGAAATTTTATGACAGGCAGACCAACAAAAAAGTTTAAAGGCTAAAAGAGAAAGGTGGGATGTACGACATTTGCAGATCTTTTTGATATTAGTTAAATAGGGTCAAAAATTAACTTAACTGACTGACAGACTGAGGTAAATTGAGGTTCAGTGTACAATGAAGTACTGTGCTGCTTGTACCATGAATATGGCATTGCAAAGCTTCATGGTCTATGTAGTATTTTGTTCTTTAAAAAAGGTTTTGTTCACCCAAAAAGCAAAAAAAAAGCAAAGCTTATGAGATTATTAACTAAATTGAGGCATAAAACAAGTCAACAACATAGAATTGAACTGAAAATACAGCAAACTGAAGTGCAAGAGCGGTAGGGGATTGTTCTGAACGAGCAAAGACAAAACTGAACTCCTTCCTAACAAACAGGGGGAGTATTGAAATATATAGAAGCTGGCCAAACCAAGATGGGTGAACAAAACACAATAACTACAAATAAATACTCAACAGACAGTTAATTAACTCAGTATTATCTATGATAAATAAACTAGATAACTCTAAACTATTCTTGCAAAATGAACTAACAAATACACAAACAAAAGGTTCTCTGCCTAAATCCCCCTTTGCTTTGACAGACGTTTGTTACAGTCCAGGGCCCAGGTGTAGGCATTTAACACTCCTAAGTGCATCAATCTTCCAGGCTGAAAATTGTTACATGATTAAGCAATTAGGATTATCAGACTTCTCTATAAAAAGTATATTAGTGTGTGGCGGTAGAGGGGAGGGCAGAAGAAAACAATTATAAAACAACAGGACACTGATGAGGGCTCAGAAAGGAGACGATAATGCGATAAAACCCCAAAGAAGAAGAGGAAGTCTTATCTTTTACATGAGGCAGAGGAGACGTCCCCAGGGTCAGCAGCACTCAATGCAAGAGAAAGAAAATTATATTAATTCAATACAAGGATAATAGAACTTAACTGTTGACGATACAAAATTACATAAACGTGTGTTTCATTTTAATTAAAAAAAGACCAAAACGCTAATAAAATGAAATGTAAGAAATAAACTATGTTAGTTGTTTGATTATGAAAGTTGTCTGTTGGTGAAGTGGGTCAGAAAAGGGGGAAAGTGAGGGCATTGGCAGATTATAAGACAATGGGCCTCTGGGCGTTGTTATGCAACATCTCTGACAGACGAGCAAGACACACAGACTTTGTGGTAGTGTCTCTTCTCCTTGTAGTTGTTATGCATCTTTTAGTGGTTTTGTATGTGTTCGTGGTCAGTTTGAGTCTCTTCCTGCTCTGTATGTGTTAATTTGACATTTGACATTTTGGAAGTGAAGGTCAGTGGGTCCCCTGACACTTTTGACACCTACACCTGTGCACAGTAGGATTGTTAGTAATCCATCCATGAGTGAAGGTAAGTGGCATCACCAAATATATGTCTGACACAGCCCAGTACCTCAGTCTGTGACCAAATACCTGCAAAACTAATGACATTTCCATCAGCCTCAACTGTAACTTGTGTTTAGTGCTAATTAGCAAACATGACCATACTAACAGGCTAAGCTAAGGTGGTGACCAGGTGGCAACCTCTAGGGCATGAATTTGCAAATCCTAGGATGGTGAAGGAATGGCCTGCCTTAACCCTAACCCTAACCAATCCCACTTCTCTTGCCTAAACCTTACCAATCCAACCAATGAAGGCAACGAGTACCAGCCAATCATACGGACAGTAGGGCAAGTCATTCCTTCACCATCCTAGGGTTGAGAAATAAAGCCAGTGCCTAAGTGTCAAAAACTGCTGTTCCTCTAATGGCCACTTGAGGCTGGCTCCAAAAGCGAGCAAATCCCCATAGACCCCCATGTAAAAATGGCCAACTTTACAACATGTTTACAGTCTTGTTTTGGTCTCTACAGCTAATTTCAACATTCATGACAACTGTACAGGGGCTGAATTTTTTGTATAACTCTCCTGTTTAAATTTTTTTAAATTTACACATTATTCAGGGGGTGGCCACTATGAGTGACAGGCTGTCCGTGAGGCGTCGCTACAGTCTATGAGTCAGATCCATTCTTCACTCCTCCACAGCTCCATGCTCTTGTCAAAATATGGCTGCTTTTGGCTCTAAAAATCCAAGATGGCTACAGCCAAAATGCTGACCTTAAGACTTCGAAACATGGATGTATAAAGAGAACTGGATACAATGTTCAAGGTGGGGCTCTGGTAATTCTTATGAAAGTTGCTCAGTGGCGCATGAAGCCCCCAAAAGCTTGATTTCCGTGGTATAAAATTACCTGAACCTTGTACATCCTGCGGCCAATAAAGCAAGTGTGCAAACTTCCACCGGACTAACTTCCGGATTAGCCCTCTGCAAACTTGAATTTGGATAAAGTAATGTCATCATGCAGCTCTTCTATACTTCCTAAATGTTATCAGAACAATGTAAGCAATGAGAAAAAGTCTTTCTGGGCCACATGGCATCACTTGACGGACCCAGAAGTTGTAACTCCACATTTGACATAGTGTCAAAGTGGCTTCAAAGCCTGGCGCTGTTCCTGGAGTCTTGCTCAAAACAGGAGTCCACAAACCAATGGGTGATGGCACAGTTGCTACATCTGATACTTGCACACATTCTATGATGGTGATCAAAATATTGTTGTTGTAGTGCCATATTGTATCCACGGAATCTCAGTTTTCAATTAACATCAGTGCTGCAGTCGTTTACTACACTCTCCTCCACAGTCTCTCACTGAGACCTGAAGCATTTGCAGGAGCCTTACATGCTACAACCTCGTAGATTTATAGTACAAACTGTAAATGACACTTGTAGCCCATTATTTTACATCTGACATACAGCTCCACAGCTCCAACACTGCTCCATTAGTGAACCTAAACAACAACAACAACAGAGGAAGCAGCAGTAAGCTGCATTTGGATTGACAGCATGATTAGGCGTGGGAGATGTGTTGGTGGTTTTTTGGCTGCCTCGCCATGTCCTGTGTATTTCGACCGTGAGGGCTCAATTTGAAGTGTGAACCAAAGGGCTGTTGGTTATGGACAGAAAGGCTGTTTCATTTTGCAGGATGGGACTGTTCAACATTTTTTGATCACACATTTTTTAGTTATACCTCCAAGTGCAGCATGAGTTTCCCAAGAGGAAGCAGTACCCTAGAAAGTTCACGCTTTCCTACAATCTACCATGTCTACAGAACATGCAGCACAGCAGTGCCCTTTGTGTGCGGATTATATTTAGACAGACCTTTATTCAGGCCTGTAATTGTGTAACTACCATGTTTTACAAAGGATGACGCAAGCAATGGTTGGTGGTACCTCTAGCCTGGAGGTCGAGCATGTGCTCTTAACAATTGGCAGTGCTTACAGGTGGGAAGCTGGTGAGGGATCACACCCTTGTCTTACTGATGGTTGTGGAGCCTGCATAAAGCCTGAACAATACATTCATTCAGCCAAGTGTCAGGGAGGAGCATGGATTAACAATAGGAAGCACTCCCACACACAGACCTTTAACCACTGAGATGAATTCAGGAATAAAAGAAGAAAAAGGCAACAAGCTCCTTATCCTTCAGGGGGGAATATCGCAGGAGGTTCAAAGAGAACAATATTTTCATTCAAACCCATTTATGGATAGGACAGAAGGAGAACCAGTAGGTGCTGACATCATTTCCTGATAAATAAATAAATCAGCTGTCAGGCCACATTATTCATCATCGCTCAAAGCTCTGACTGATCAGACATTTACAGAGAATAAAACTCGTGTCTGTACCCAAATTTTATGCAACAGAGTGGTGCAGAGGTCTGCACTTTGACGGTAATGTGTTTTAAATTATTATGTTTTTTCTCACATCAAGCGATGAGTCAGTTTGCTGTTTCAATTTTCTGTTGCCTCCTCTGATTCCTATGAATGTTTTAGGACGTGCTTTGTCACAAGGAAAGGTTTGAGGATTTCTTCTGTGCACATGTGGTGGTAGGCTGACAGTTGCATATGAATGTTGTGTTAATGTTGACTATATGATCACGATGGTGAGGCCTACTGTGTAAAAAGGGCCCAGAACCCACTGTCAAGAGTTTAATAGAGACTATTAGATTGCAGAAAAATTAAAACTGTCAACATAGACCTTGGGGGGCATGCATGTGCAGTCCAAAATGTGTGACCTTGCAGACTGCAGGCATAACAAACCTGCCAACTGCGCATGTTCCACTTACAAAATATTGTCTCTTATTTAACACTCTAGTCAAGTTGGTGGTGTATGCACATCAAGCTGGTTTGCCAAGAAGGAGATAAAAAATGGCTGCTTGTTTTGATGACAGGTTGTGCGAGGATATCTGCTGTGGCCCACATTCATATAATTGGTTTTTAAAGGAATACAAAGACAGCCAAATGGTGCTCAACTCCTGGTGACCAACTGGAATGGAGCAGGCTGTTCTCGTGTACTGTTCTGTTTCCTACGAAAAGCAATGCCCCAAACTCATACATATCCCACGTTATGATGAGCCAGCAATTCCTGCATAATCCATGTATTTCAGAAGGCTGCAATCATGTGACCAATGTGCTGACAGGAGTGAAGAAGGAACCAGTCCCAGAGCAGTCAGGCCCCTGGGAAAACTGCTCAGCCTTGCAGCAAATTTTTCTCAGTGGCCACTCGCAGCATTGCAGCATAAAAAAATCCTGCAGCCCAAAAAGACCATAGACCACCACTGCAAAAGAGACATCTGTAAATCTGTGAACAGGACACCTCAAACTGCAAACAAGGTTAATTATCACTCTTACTATTCTGAATTTTTGAGCCATGTTGGTTTTATATGTGTTAAACTTTCCTCAAGCCGAGAAAAGCGATTTGAAAATCTGTGAGGTCATCACAATGTAACGTCTATAGGACTGTTTCCACTGAAGAAGTTCCTGGTACTATTTGGGGGGCAGGAACTTTACAGGAAAGTCCTCTCACTTGGCCCTCTCAACCGCCATGTCTCCACTGAGAGGGCGGAGTAGGAGGAAGGTTCCTGTAAAGTTTCCGGGCTCTGTATGTGACGTAATCATTGCGCAACCATTGTGACCAGGGTGACGCGGCAAAGAAACAAACAAAGAAGAACAACAACAAAGAAGAAGAAGCAGAAGGTTGCTGGGTTTGTGGCGTGTCTCTTCGTTTGCGACTCCTTTTAAAAATGCTGGCTATTTTGTTGCTTTCTGTTGACGTCACATCCCGCCTTGAGTATATCCAATCAGCACCAAGTAAACCCTAAGCCCCACCCAGGAGTTTTTCGGGGCCGTTCTGAGTACCTACTCTGAGGCAGGGACTTGTTTAGCCCCTGTAAAAGTTCCTTCGGGAGTGGTTCATGCGGTGGAGACACGCACCAACGGCTCCGGCCCCGTAAAATTACCCCAAAGTTCCTGCAGTGGAAACAGGCCTTATTAACCATGCAGGAACTCGTGAGCGGGGCCAGCAGGTGAAACACTACTGTACATATTCAGTGAGCCGTTTAACATATAAGTAAACCTGGTGTATGTGCCAGGCAAGCAACTGTTTTAGAATGAAGAGACGCCATCCTGACTTGCGGTATCTAGTTATTTTTTTTGAATCTATGGGAGCAGTCCAGTTAAGAGGCAATTTGGAGCAGTGGATGGGTCACAAAACACAGGACTTTCCCTCAGGAGACACTGAGTGATCTCTGAGTCATTTTAAGGTACGTCGTCACCATGTTTCCTAAACCTAACCTTCGTGACTTCACATCAATTACGTAACTTCACATTCACGATGTAACATCATTCGTGGGGTGCTAATGTGTAGGATATCATACAAACCATGGTATGAGGACATATTGAACGGAGTGTGGAAAGGGAAATGCACACTGAACTCCAGACTGATGAGAACACTCAACTGTAGTGTGGATGAAACTGGATCAGTGTGCACCACCAATACAATTCGACAGCTGTACACAAATGCAGAAAGCATTTCCAAGCCTGAATTGAGACAATATTTCAGGGAGGCCATGTTGTGAGCACCACAAACAAAATCCCATTTTAACCCTTTAATTTTTACAGCAAGAATTGTAGTAACCGTTACACAATTTCAAAATTAACGAGGAGAAATGCAATGTTTTGTTTGCCTGTTGCAAGTAAAACATAATGATCCATAGCCCAAGTGTCATGGTATGTATCAAAGTGATTGCACCCTTAATGTTAGTGTCTGGCATTTCCTCAAAGACAGAGCATTCTGCAAAAGGTTAAAGTCATTATGAATTTTCTAACCCTGTCTTTTTTTCAAATGTTTCAAATAACATTAAAAATCCATTTAAAACTTCTATGTGCTGTGAGTGCTTCAGTGGTTAAAATGCAATTATGACTCATGATATTTATGTTACAAACTCAAGGCAAATGGTGTAAACTGTTTCATCGAAAAAAGCCTGCATTACTACACTAAAAATATTATAACCTGCATTGAAGCCAAAACCACTTACAAGCATGTTTTCTTGATTTGACTTTATTTGTCCAGCATTAAAGTAGAAATACTCAAGTCATACAGATGATTGCCTCATGTCATTGTAGCTGTATTTGTGCAACTTGATATGGCGGACAGATAGCAGTAGCCAAACAGTGTGATCAGATCTAAAGCAAATTTTGGAGACGTGAAAAATGTGCGCTTCCTCTGTGATAACGTCACAGCCGGGCCTGACCTCGGCTGATCCTCAATTTCTGCAAAATAAAAGCTCATTCACATGCCCCACAGCTTTAGCAACAAGCAGGTAACCATGGATACACTGCACTAGAGACCTGTCTCTCTTCTTGTCTTCATTTGCCTCCTACTCTCCTTAACAGTTTCCTGTTGACCCTCTACCTTTATTTTTCCTCTTATCTATCTCTCAGTGACACTCGCCTTTTCTTCCCTTCTTCACAAGGATCAGCATCTTGTCTGCAGCTGCAGAGATGCTGCTCAGACTACAACAAACCAATTCCCAGACGGCAGTCACTACAGCAACCAGCATCATCCCATGCTCACACGGTGGTGATCTGGTCAACCACTCTAGTGCTGTCATTCATTTCAACACACTCCACCTCCTGCCTCTGCCCCTCTCCGTCAGGCCGGTGTCCCCGGCTCTTGGAGGGAGGCAGGAAGGTGAGGAGGGTGGGCAGGAACGCAAGCGTGTGCAGGGCCGAGCATCCGGCCGTGAGGGTGAGGCAGCGGAACAGTGTGCGCGTGAGGTTGGAGCGTATAGAGCCAACAGGCACCAAGGCGGCGCTGTAGCAGATGAGCGTCTGTAGAGAGGGCACCCCGTGTCTCTCCAGCGCCACCCTCACCCAGCGAGTCCTGCTGTCACCCCGACCCGAGGCGAAACCGCAGAGGAGGGGACCGCTGCAGTCCGCTGAGTGCCCCAAAGCTGAGATCAGACACAACACAGACATGCAGTCCAGCTCCACGCCCCACAAGGTCATGAAGCCCAGCACCCCGAACTGGACGGAGAGCAGGGTGAGGCCCAGCCACACAGAGACCAGCGGCTCTACGACGGCCAGCGAGGACAGACCCAACAGGAAAAGCACCGCCAGCAGTGAGTGTCTGAGGGGGGAGCTGACCGCTGCAGCGTAACGGTCCAGGTAGACGAAGGAAGGGTTAAAGATTAGAAAGCGGACACGTGAGGTCAGTGACAGCCGTCGCAGGGTGTCAAGCAGCACTGACATCTCCTCCCGCTTGTTCTCCGTCGTCTTGGCCACCAAGAAGATTCGGGAAGCTGCCACGTCTGGCTCCTCGCCCTGACCGCGCTCTGCAAATATGATGTCATCAGTGAAGTGGGCAAACTGTGGCTCGCGGAGGAAGGAGTGGCGGAGTGTGTGGGTGAAGTTTTCCCGTGGCTGGCTGGTGGACTGGTTGCGATCTGACAGGTAGTTCAGGTAAGCTTCCAGCCAGCTGATTCGCTGGAAGCCTTTGGCATATTCCAGCAGGTCCCGCTGCACTGAGGCATTCCAGTAGGGGGCGCTTTCATAGATGTAAAATCCAATGACAGGGGAATATGAGCTGAAGTAACGCTGCTGGGCACGGGTATACAATACTGTTGCTGTGTCCATGGCAACCAGTGCACTGGGGTCTGAACCCTGGGTCACCTGTTGACGACAGAAACAGAAACAGAAACAATCATTACAGGTTAAACAGTGCATTAATAACATGTATGTGAGTGTGTCTGCAGTCTGGGTAAAAACAAAATAATACTGTATAATGTAGCTGTCAGGAGGACCTTTGCTTGTCCAAAACTGCTGTTTTTACTAGGGTTGGGAATCTCTCTGTGATAGATGATTCAATACGTATCTAGATACAGGGGTTACGATACGATTCAAAAATGATATATTTTTAATACAGAACGATTCGATATGATTCGATACAGTGTATGACCGATACAGTTCGATATGATTCAATTCGATATGATTCGATACGATTCTATGGTTAACATTTGTTGATGCAGACATTAATCATACATTATAAAATAAATAAGCCAATTCTATAAAATTGACATTCTTACAGTATTTTCAAATTTGTTAAAGCCCACATCCCCAAGCATTGTTGCTGTATGGCACTGGCAAAAATAAAATAAAAAGACAAACAACAACAAAATCCCATGTCAAATGTATTTATTTTTAGACATGGACCAAAAAAAGACTTGCTGAATGAACATCATTTTGTTGGATGGGATCAATATAAAAATGAGAAGAAGTTTTAAACTTTAAGTGAAGTGAACTTTAAGTAAAATTTAAGTGTTTTAAACCTACTTGTTGTGCTGTTTTTGTATTGTCTATTTTTATATGTATCGTATATGGACTTGAGCCTGGAATAAAGTTTATTATAACGCTGTACAATATAAACATAAAGCAGAATAAAATACTAACATGCAATGTAGGGACAGAATCTGACATCTCCTGTTATTAGTTGATATCATGGACTGTGATGACTAGCAGCTTATCACTGACAGCATGTCAGACTATTTCTCTGTGTTTGCTACACTCTGTTTGTCAGTTATAAAAAGATAAATCACTTTTCTATAATACATCAATGATATTTCAATGGAATAAATTACTTATTGACTTATTCATACTTCAAAAACAGCATCAATAAGTGATTAACATAAGGGGGGATCAAAATAAAATAAATAAATAAAATCAAAATCAACCAGCCACCCTCCTCCCCTGACAAGTAAAGAACAGTCCCTAAAGTGCGCTGAGGTTTGTGGAAATGTGAACGGCTCGTTTCTCCTCTGACACGCCACATACCTGTGTGCTGCTACGGCTCGGCTGTTCAGGTATTTCTGGGCAGTCATGAGCATTAGACCGGGCTTCTCGGTCGCCGGTAAGCCATTATCTTGTGCAGCGGAGCACTATGGCCGCCATATTTGACAGGAATACGTATTTCTGTCTGTGTCTGTGACCCCCCGTTCAACCCACAACCGACAGGATTTGCCTTTAGTTTCTGCTGCGGCTTGGCTGCTCCCTGGTTTATCCAACCAGCATTAGCTTCTGTTCCTCATCTCCACCGGTCAAGCTGGCGCTGATGTTTACATCCATTATCGTTGTCAGTAATGCCTGCTACGGTCCGGAGCATGCTGCCGGCTCTTACGTTGTTTTCGAGATGCAAACTGTTAAAGTCAGTCAACCGATTGCTAGTCTCGCGATACCTGAATCCATGACTCTACAATCGATTCATCTAAGGATTCTTGGCCGATTCGTATTGATTGAGGAGGCTGCTACCGACGCAGCCATATCTCTCACTTGTCAAACCGGATATCCGGTCGTATCGGTTCATCCCTCCCAACCCTAGTTTTTACTGAAGGACAAAGAAGTTTTTAAAATAACACTACACAATCCATCTATTTTCAACCGCTTATTCAAATAGGGCGCGGGGGCAGCAGGCTGAGCAAAGTATTCTAGAGTTCCCTGTCCCCAGCAACACTTTCCAGCTCCTCCTGGGGGATCCCAAGGTGTTCCCAGGCCAGATGAGCTATATAATCCCTCTAGCATGTTCTGGATCTGCCACAGGGCATCACACCAGTTGAACGTGGTGAAAAAACATGGGGATGGAGTCACATACCTGGGTTTTAGTGTTTTTAGCATACAACAAAAGCCTTCATTCTCAGCAACGATCTATGCACATGAAGTAGGTAATGGACTGTTTCGCTCTCTCAGAGTTGGATGGTAGTTTTGTCAAGCTAAGTGTGTCCAGTGTTGGTTGAGCTGGTTTAGCGTTAGCTTTGCTGGTCGCGGCTAGCGCTATCTTTAGATGGTGGAGTGAGGGGAACCCTCAAGTTCGTAGTATTGCCTTTGTATTTTATTCTCATATGACACTGCTTGCAAATCACATGTATCATATCCAAGTGCCCCTCTCCTTCTCTCAATCTCAAATAATCCGCCACTGCATTTCTGATTTGTTCCTCTGGTGCCTCCATCTGTATTTTAATGAACTTCTGCCACATGTTGCTGACTGAGACCTCTGCTGACCTCACCATAAAAAAACCTTTAGCAACATTTAGTGGACCGAAAAAGCAATTAATTTCATTATTCAAGTACCAAAAGTTGTATTAAAATGTAAATTTGCAAAAATGAATGCTGTATATGATAAAAGATCAATACCTACTTGGCTTCCATGTATCGATACAATATCGGCATGCAAAATATCGTGATACTATGCTGTATAGATATTTTTTCCCCACCCCAACCATTTCTCATTCACATAAAACAAATCTACAGCATACCCAAAGTAAACTGAAGGCTGATCTTGTTTAGTACATGTACATGCGTGGTTTCATTCGAAAGGTAACTGAACAAATTGAGCAGTTGTTTTTCATATCATAATCATCAAAAATCACTCTAGGAAGGCGCATGGGCAGGCTGTTGTATTTCTAACAGTTTTCAGAAGTCAGACAAAATCGCCTCATCACTGTTTGCCCTCAGCTCCACTATGTGTGACACCAAAGATGCTCTATTACAACACTTAATAAGCCGGGTGGGGTGGAGCTATAAGGTTTTGGCAACAGTTTGAGGATCCAGTGGAGTTACCAGATTTTGTCAAGTTTTTTTTAGTACTTTTCAATGGTTTATTGTTTGTAAAACCCAAAGAGGTGTAAAGAGTGAGTTGATTTCGGAGAATAAAAAAAAGACACACACAAAAAAAGACAAAACATAAAGACAATGTGCACTAACATCTTTTTTCATGATACTACCCTCAGCTGCCATGTGGTGACCAAATATTTAAACACCATTGGAGACAAATCACGTATCATGTACCAGATAATCAGTGGTCTCCTAAAATCTAGACAGAAATTGAGTTAAGTGACACCAAGATGTAGTAGGTATTTTTTTAAAAAAAAAAAAACCAAAACATAAAGAAAGTTGTTGAGTGAAATGGAAACACTTATAAATCATCTCATAAAAACAGTGATATTACTATAGCATATGCTATTGTACCAAAACCCCATTTTAACCATAGGAGCTGCACATAATCATCTGTCAACTAGTGAGTCAGCATCTAAATAACATTCAATGCAGTTGTTATTCAACAAATTATACATCTATGTTTCAACTTTCTATGACTTCTGTAGTTTTTGCATCAAATGTAAGTGTTTTAGTCAGTTTACGTTTATGGACATGAAGCTTTTGTTCTGAAGGATTCATGCTGGTTCATGCACATTTCATTCAGAAAATGATGTAAATGATGTGGTCAATTATTTAAAATTACACAGCCCCATATGTTGGTCACATCAGCTGTCTGTCTGATGAAACTGCCCCGCACTGACCCCAGTCAAGGATATGATGGCACAGTTCCAATGTGGATCATAAATAAATAATGATAAACTGTGCAGTGTCTGGAGTATAAAACTGTAATAAAGTGACAGTTGTATTTTCGTGTGTTGTGTTGTTGCCTCACCTGCAGGAAGCCCATCAGTCCAAAGGAGATGTAAACCAGATACAGCAGGACCACAAAGGGTTTGACATAGGTGTTAGTGATCCAGTCTCCATAGCAACGCCTCACACACCCCAGCAAAAGGTGCGAGTCCTGAGGATGAGGGTCTGTGTTAGCCGTGGAATGTGTGTGTGGAAGTGGATGTGTGTGTGTGGAGTTAGCCACATGGCTGTGTCCATGCGCGGCAGGGTTGTTCACCGTGTGTGGGGGGTGTGGGTGTGGGTGTGGGTGAGCATGTGTGTGAGTGAGGTTAGAGTTCGGAGTGTGAGCGTGACTGTGACCGACCCCATGTGGCGGGTTGGTTGTCTGAGCTTCATCTTGGTAGCGAGTGTACATGAGACACCTGTACCAGGCTGGTTTAGAGTCCAGCCGGTCCGGTTTGGGGACCCGCCGGCAGAAGCAGCCATGTCTGTAACCGGTCTCTAAGTATCCAGTGAACACCAGACAGGAACTGTAGAAGGACAACGTGTAAACATAGCTGATGGTGACAGCCAAGGCGGCGGTGCGGCAGAAAAGCCGGACAGCTTCCATGTTGGTGAGCGGCGAGGCAGCCAAGCCCAGGGTCATAAGGTGGAGCATGGTGGAGCCGGAGAAACGCAGCATGACATCTTCGAAGACGCTCGCCACGCGCTCTTTGACATGCTGGTCCTCCCGGGTTCGCCTCCATGATGACAGCATCTCAAAGGAACCGAAGAGCCCATGACCTGATGGGAACAAAAATAGGAATGTAAGTTGAATGAAATGAAGTTTGGTTTAGTGCTGGGCGATAAAACCATAATTATCTCAGTACAATATTCTTTGAAATATGACAAATGTTCGATAAAATTCAACCAGCACACACTGGAAAAGAGGCTGCTTAAATGCACCTCAAATGTTAGTTACGACTCGCCATTACACAGAAAAAGAAGACGAGAACAGCCACCAAGGCTGACCATACACAAGCTAACGTATATAGTAACATTATAACGTAAAATTCAACAGGCTCATTAGTTTACTTTGGGTATGACTGTTTTGACCAGAGATAACCGCACTGGACATTTTCACGACTGTATTTGCCACATATCGTTAGCTACAGTAGCTGTATGGATAGTCGACTAATCTAATGCTAACATTATGTTAGGCAACATTTCTTGCAGCTATTTAATTAGAATTTTGATAAATCATAAATTGATAAATGTTTGATATAATTCAACTAGCAAACACTGGAAAAGGGGTTGCTTAAATGCACCTTAAGTGCTAGTTGCCACTTGCCATTAAACAGAAGACAAGAACAGCCACCAAGGCTTACCGTCCACAAGCTAACATATGTAAGTTAACACCATAATGTTACAACAACATTCAACAGGCTCATGAGATTATTTTAAGTCTGTTTTGACCACAGATAACAGCACGTTAGCTACAGTAGCTGTAGGTAGTCCATTCATCTAATGCTAATGGTAAGTTAGCAGGCTAACATTACGTTAGCCAACATGACTTGCTGCTGTTTCATTAGAATGTAATGACATAACATGAATAAATGTGAATAATTGTAATATTAAAACTTTAATAATCAACTGGTCTGTGAACTTGTTTACTGCCTGAGTCACATCAGACAGACTTTAATCAGCAAAGAATGATCCCACACCATTTCACAATGTCATTGAAGTCTTTTGTTGTGATTATGAAATGGCAGAAATTACATACGGGGGCTTTAAAACTGAAAAATACTGACCATAGTTGAGATTTTTTTTGTTGTCTGTTAATGTTGTTTACATCTTCATCTAAAACAATTTTATTAATTAATTGACATCATTTTGATTAGAAGTGTTTGAATCTACGTCAGATTTGTGAAACGTTCCCTGTTTGGCAAATGCTGTTGTTTTAGATAGAATAGTTTAATTAACCACGTTTCACTCAGGAGTAAAAATCAACCTTTAAACTTAAAACAAATAATAATTTGACATTTATCCTGATAATTACCAATATCAATGGTTATGGAAATGTTCATCGTAGTAACATTGTTGGCCATATCGCCCAGCCCAGTTTGGTTTAAGGTTATGCTATAATACCTTTCAAGGAAGGCTTTTTTTTATCTCTCAATATAAATAACATTACTGCACTACAACCACCATATCACCTCATTACACTAACCTTCCCATGTAATCAATCTACGTTTTTTTTTATATTTAGTTCCTAAAATGGACAGGTAGAGGGTGCTTGCTTTTTATCTCTGGTTGAGGTTGAGAGGCAGTCAGTAAATAGTTTGTCTGGCACAGGGAAACAGAGATCTGTGTGGGTACATGAGACCCTGGAAAAGAGGGTGGATCACGTACCACTGTACCACTGGTTGGTCCAGGAGCTTCGCCTCCATGATGGCTGTTTCCATGCATATTTAGTATGACTCAGGGGCAGTATGGCAACCTATTGTCTGGCCGTCTAGCTCTGGGTATTCAGCAACTGCTACCACCTTTTTCTCCTCCATTGTTTACCAACTGTTAACTTGTTGTCGTGACCACCACAGACGGTTCGCCTCTCAAATCATGTGATTGGACAGTGGGAAAAAAGATCACGAAAAAAGACATGACGTGGGGCGCTTTTACGCTCTGAACTGAAGTTTTTTCAATTCAAGCAGTTCAGAATGCTCCGGGAAAAATGCCAGGCATCTAGAGCGCCTGTGTGATCAGACCTAAGTCTGCACTTCCCCAAAGCACATTGTTTTGGTATTACAGCCCACAAATTCCTCAAACTAGCTTATTTCCTTTCCTTAGCATGCTGCAATTGCTTCCACCTCTCCCTTCAAGTTATTCAATTTGAGTCACAACATTGCACAAGGAAGTGTAATAACTCTGTCTGCCTGTTTCTGAACAGACCTCACTGCATAATGTCATACCTCAATCTTGTCTGAACTAGAAATATGTGAAATCACAGATGTAAGACACCATGGAAATGTGGTTTCCTTGTGACTTTAACAGTCTAGTTGAGAAATTTGAACTGTAGCAGCAGAATATGAGAATTTAACTTGTAACCAGTTGATACACATAATAAATAATTAAAATAAATGTAAAATATTTTGAGAATGGAACATGTAATTAGGAAACCTCCTTCATGTACAGACTTGTAGCTTCAAACATGAGTAATATGATGTAAGGAATACATTTTTGATGCTGTATTCAATAATTCACAGCAGCGATCATGATTTTAATGCACCATCATGTGCGTGTCCAGTCTCATGTGCATGCACATACATGTTAAAATGTGCACGGCAGATGGTTTTTAATGGTTTCCCCTACCGAGGTTGCTATGGCATCCGTGAGTCACCAGTGATACACGTTACCCCCCCTTCTCTCTCTCTCTCTTTCTCTCTCCCTCTCTCGTGACCTCACCATGGCGAAACACTTAACACCTTAGCAGAGGCGTAACGTACCAACACTTCAGGCGTGGGTGGTGCAACTGAGAAAGTCTGCTGATCTGTGAGTGTGTGTGTATTTGACGGAGGGGGAATTACACAGTGAATGACAGTGGACGAGGTGGGGAGGTTAATGTTGCAGAGAGAGGATGAGAGCAAAATGAGAAGCTGGGGACAGCACTTGCCAAGGATTTTGATATTTACCAGAGCTTGAGACAGGCTAATGTGCATTCATGGACAAACACATGGACGCTCACATTTAGGTACTAATACAATACTCATACGAGTAGTGTGTGTCCTTTATCCAGAACCCTTTCAGATCCTTCATATTACCGTGAGCCATAAAATTGGAATGCAGATACTGAAAACTTGGTTTGGTTATGGAAAGATGCATGAGACATGCAAACAACAAGCTAGGTCTAGCTTGTACTTTTTCCAAATCTGTATCCCTGTGATAAATGCTTCAGAACCAATATCAAAACATTACCTTTTTTTTATTTTTATGCAGTTTAGTTGCCAGAATAAAATGTTGTCATTTTATGTTCCAGCAAAGCACAGATACATTTGTAAGTTTCATATGAATCATATCTTCATTCATCTTCTAACCGCTTCATCCTCTTGAGGGTCGCGAAGGGGGCTGGAGCCTATCCCAGCTGACATCGGGCGAGAGGCAGGGTACACCCTGGACAGGTCGCCAGACTATCGCGGGGCTGACACATAGAGACAAACAACCATTCACACTCACATTCACACCTACGGACAATTTAGAGTTATCAATTAACCTAGTCCCCAATCTGCATGTCTTTGGACTGTGGGAGGAAGCCGGAGTGCCCGGAGAGAACCCACGCTGACACGGGGAGAACATGCAAACTCCACACAGAAGGGCTCCCACGCCCGGGATCGTACCGGCAACCCTCTTGCTGTGAGGTGACAGTGCTAACCACCACACCACCGTGCCGCCTACGTATCATATCAATAGTTCTAAAATTATATAGTTCAGATGACATGCATATGAGCTAAATTCCTCATCAGGAGGAGGAGGGCATGGTGGATATTGTGATACCTAGGCAAGACAGCCGTGTTTGTTGCGACAAAGTGGGTATTTTTAATGACATGTTGGGACATTGCTAGCCGTGTTTGTTGTAAGAAAACCATGTATTTTTTAGGAACACATTGGAACATTTCCAGCCATGTTTACTGTGATAAAAGCAGGTATTTTTAACAACATGTTGGCACATTTCCAGCTGTGTTTGCTGCAACAAAAGTGGGCACTTTTTAACAACCCATCAGGACATTTCCAGCCATGTTTGCTGCTACAAAGCTAGGTGTTTTTAACAACACGTTGGCACATTTCCAACCATGTTTGTGGTGACCAAACCAGGTCTTTTTTAATACAGTTGAGGACACGTTCAGCTGTGTTTGTAGCGTCAAAAGCAGGTATTTTTATTGACATGTTGAACATTGCCAGCTGTGTTTGCTGTGAGAAAACGGTGTATTTTTTAACAACACGTCACATTTCCAGCCATGTTTGCTGTTAGAAAGCCGAGTATTTTTTATCAACATATCAGCACATTTCCAGCCATGTTTGTGGTAACCAATCAGGGTCTTTTTCACAACAGTTAAGAACGGATTCAGCCATGTTTGTAGCAACAAAACTGGGTATATTAAACCAAAGCATGGTCTTTTCCTAACCCTTACCGTATGTAGAAACCAAAACATATAAATTTAACATAACTAAACAAATGTAACACATCTGTGGTTTACAGAAATGTAAAATGCAAACATTTTATTCTCGCGATTGGATTGTTTTTTCTAAACCTCACACTGAAGAACATAATGTGTTTTTGAAAAAAAAAATAACCTGCTTCTCTGTTTAGCAAAGTAAGCTAAGCTTCTCAAATGCATATGTAGTAAACTCTAAAGTGAGAAAAATTTCCAGCTAGGATTTCATAGAGCCCAAGGAGACGTCATTAAAGGTCCTGTTTTGTCTCAACAACAGCTAAAAATCCCAGAGGCAATAAATTCACAAAATTATGAAAGAGAGAAATGCATATAATCACACTAGAGAAACAACAAACACACATTTTTCTATAAATAATGACCTAAAATGATAAATTGCTTACCAGAGTTACCAATTTTTTTGTTGATAGATTAATTGGCTTTTCATTTGATTACAAATCTGGTCAGAGAGTTGATGCTGGTATTCTGTACTTGACACATTTTGTTTGGTACTTGAAACATTTTTGCTGTTCAATACCATAAAAACTTGGGTCTGTATCTATTTAAATGTTTTGAAAATGGTCAGTGTTGTAAGTACATGGATGTACAGATGAAATTGTATTCCCAAACCTTTAAATCATCAATTTTCCTCCTTTTGTACACAAACACACTCGCTGTCAAAATGGGTTAATGGAACAGGCTTTCCCCCCATTGACACATCAGTTTGTCTTTTGTGCCAGCAAGATGTTGTCACTAATCCATATTTTTCTGTATTTCTCCCTCTCCCTCTCTTCCCCGTTATCGCTTTCTGTGCTGTGTAATGACATCCTTCTTCCTCACACTTCCTCCCACATTTCTCTGTCTGCCTACTTGATTCTGAAAAATCCTCCCTGCCTTCCTTCTAACAACAGTTTAACTTCATTTTCTGCTGAGAGAATCCTTATCTCATCCCCCATTTGGAGTGATGTTTCATGGAGCCCCTTCACTGTCTCTATTCCCCCGTCTCTTCTGTTCTCACTGCAGTTATTTTAAGCCTAACAGCAGCCTTCCCTCCTCCACATTACAGAGTAATTATGGTATAGAATACATGTGTGCTATAGTGGTTATGTACAGTATTTAGTATGCAAGCACTGGAGATAAACTGCAAGAACGCCTTCACACAGATGGCATGCATTTTCATTTTGCTCCTAGTTTGTTAAAAATAAAACCATTTGCTTTCTGTTCCTTTTTTACCACTAATCAAGAAATTAATTAAAACGCTAACTCCACTTATTAAATAAATAAAACAAATGTTATTGTCCCTATTCCTCATGCAAGCTGCTGCATAATTGGGAATGCAGAGGGAACTGCTGAAACAATGACTGTGGCTTCAAGAGCAGAGATGGTTTGTTGACCTGCTGTCTTTCTTACAAAGTTAATTCCCAAACCACTATGTGAGTAGAAAATAATATTTACCTCAAGTTCATCACCGAATTGAGTGTTTCAGCTCTTTTATAACACTGCAGCAGTCTGTATGAGACTTACTGTGTCATGAAAGTATTTTACTTACACTAATAAACTCAGCATATCCACCCTCCACCGTCATCACGTCAAGTCTGCAATATTTCTATGAATTATGGTTAATCTTTGGAACAAAGTCAGACACAATCTGCATTATTATACTGACATTATTAAGTGATCGATTCACATTAAATACAGTTTATTTATTGCTTTATAAAATTAAATGTTTCTGCTATAATTTACATTCACTGAGTCATACTTGGCAACTGTTTTTAGCTCCAAAGCAATCCCTGGTCTCATATTGCCCTAAATAAAAATGACTCCATTAGGGGTCAGAAAAATATTGATTCACTTAAGCATCGTGATTTTTTAAATCAACTTTTTTATGCCTGAACTGATATAGTTCAAATGCAGAAGTGGAAAGAAGTAGCTGCTTTTATTTTGGTAATCAATGAGTGACATGACATCGTATCTGTTTCAAGAAAAACAAAGCTGAAGTGAGAAAGCAGGAAATGTCAATGGTCTGAGGACACAGATTTTAAGTGGCTGTAGCAAGTTTAATGGACGTAGCTACCATGACATCACCCACTAATTTGTGCACTCTTGAAGCCTTGAGTTTGGCATTTTCAGCTGTAGGCTATCTTGGGTTTGGAGAAGTGGTTCCATATTTGGGCAAGAGGCTGGTGCTGTGGAGGAGCGAGGGGTGGATCTGACTAAGAAGCTAAGGACACTATTGGTAGACAGCCTGTCACTCAAAATGGTCCATCCTTAATTATGTGTAAATTTAAGCCTTAATAAAATGCAACCAGGTGAGTAATATAAAAATGTAACCCCTGTTCAGTTGTCATGAATGTTGAATTTAACTACAGAGAGGAAAACCATTTTTCGTACCAGGTTGTAAACATGTTTAATTTAAGTGTAAAGTTGGGGATTTCAACATGAGGGTCAATAGGGACTGACTCACTCCTGGAGCCAGCCTCAAGTGGCCGTTCAAAGAACTGCAGTTTTTGGCACTTGCATGTTGGCTTCACTTTTTAGCCCAGGGGTTGCCACTTTGATTAGACCCAGCCCACTGTGACCCCTGGCACTTGGGTTTGCACCTGAATTTAAGTTGCTACAATCGCAACTGAAGCTCCTTCTCTGGAGCTGCAGCCCATTCCCCTCCTGGAAAAGTAGTCTATGGAGGCAGGGAGTGAGGCAAAAGGACCACTGGATGCAATAGCTAATTGTTGTCTCAGAGCAGAGCAAGAACGGGCTGCGGTAATCTCTACAATGAAATAAGATTTTACTCATTTTTAATTGTATATTTATTTACCACTTTTCTATGCAGTATATGATGCTGCTGAATTACAAGTCAGAAAAACTGACTAGCATATGATGCGCATTGTTTTTTGGAAATCTAACGATATACTGTCTTTAGAAGTGTATGGTTCAACCTTTTCCCATGGTCTAGAAATCAAAAAATTAAAAAACAAACAAACATTAAAATAATTGTAATATCCACTCCTAATACTTAAATATCGCAATACATATCAAATTGGCACCCAAGTATCATGAGGTATACAGAGGAATGAGGTATACAGATTGTAAATTTAAAAAAAAAAGACTGGTATCGGAAGAGTACAGTATCATCAAATACCCTGAATTGAGGTATCTGAATTAGTATCGGGAGAGACAAAGTTAGATTGTTGCATCTCCACTTGCATCTCAAGTGCAATAGCACTGTTTTTTGCGAGGGTCCTAAGGACGGAGGGATGTCATTTGCTGTAAAGCCCTCTGAGGCAAACTGTGATTGTGATATTGGGCTTTATAAATAAAATGGATTGATTGATTGGTTGATTTATTGATTGATTGAAGTACAGCTAATGGTTCACATGATATGTCGTCAGTACGACCACATTTGGAAATGACAGTATTTCCTTGAAAACACTGATGGTGTTGCACTTATTTGTGCATATAACAAGTAGCTGAAGTAACTGCATTACTTGTGTCAACAAAACATACAAAGAGTTGGAGAAGTCCAAGTTCAAGTCCCAGTTACTTTCTTACCCCTGCAAAGTGCACACATGGCCAGTCCCTATATGTGGTGGCTTTAATTGATGGCTGATCAGGAAAGTTACAAAAAGTCCAAATCCCACATTGGAAATGTGTGTGAAGATTTTAGCAATCTTCAACAATCTAACAAGCAATTTTTTGAAAGTATACTGACACCCTAAAAATAAAATAAAAAATGTAATCAAGTTAGAGCTCAACATTTGTAAATGTAAAACAGTACAAATCCCTCTGGTTTCAGCTCTGGATTTGTTCCAGACTCCAGATCAAGAGCCGCAACTTAACAATGTACCTTTTTAGATCCTTTGGATTGAGTTTCTGCCACCAGTCAGAAAATGTATTGTTAGTGCCAAATCAAGTTCATGCCCCACCTCTTGTCAGTCATTTTGATGATGTGTCTACTTTGAAATGGCATTCAGCCTGAGGCTGGCATCTGCAAAAACCCATCACAGGTACTAAAGAAGTAGACAGTGAATATCGGCAGTCTGAGGTATAAAAGCAATGACAATGTTCACTGTGGCTCCCACCTGCAATGTGTTAGCTTCACTTTTCTTTGATTTGTTGGTGCTTTAATCCACTGCTTTTTTATTGAGTCTTTTGCTAAGACTTCCCTGCGTTCAACTATGAGAAGTAATTGAGAAGTGCACATCCCAAAATGTCCTGAACTGAAAGATTATTTCCAGGCAAACGGGGGATGAAGCCATGGACGTGCAGAATTATGAAGACTCAACATGTCAAATATATCTTGGTTATTTGTTATTTTACCAGTAAAAGTATTAGTTTTAAACCTACCAAGCATGACGAAAGGGATGCCCAGGTACGTAGAGTTGTAGGTGGCCCCGGTCAGGTTGAGTATCCCAGCAGCAGTGAGGCCTGACAGTGTGATTGACAGCAGAGCCAGCAGTCCCAACCAGGGTTTAGACCTCACACAGTCCCTCATGGAGCAGCAGAGGACAGCCAGCACCCCGCACGCCCCCAAGCTGGCCAACAGGGGGCGGCGTGCCAGCACAGAAGAGAACTGAAAGTCTGTCCTCAGAGATGAGGAAGTAGAGGGATACAGCCCCAGCTTAGGGTGCAACGCTGCAAAGTGCTGTAACTCAGCACAGAAGGCCTTTTCCCATTGGCTGGCCACCCGGTCCATCAGGCCGCCGCGGGCTTGGAGGTAGTAGGTGAGCTGCAACGCCCTGGCAGAACGCACACCTTCTCCCCTGGCTCCTGTCCCCGGACCTCGCACCGCCCCACTGGGACCCCAGCCCTGCACGCCACCTAGCTGGTGGCCAATGTACGCCTGCCGTCCATCAGCCAGCTGCGTAATCGGGTACCGCAGGTTTGGGATGGAGCGGTTGGAGGTGCGAGCTGACTGGATCTCCTCCATTGCGCGGATGATGTCATCGATGATGCAGACATTCTTGTCGTCAGGGAGACAGAGGTAGGAGAAGGAGTAGTTGAAGCTGTTGACGCCTGTGGCTGGGACCGTCACCTGCATCTGGTAGATCCGCCTGTGGAGCTGTGTGCAAAGGAAACACACACATGCAAACACACACACAAAAACAAGAAAGGAGTTAGTTTCCCTGCGGCCCAATTTAGCTAAAATAAACTGTGGCAGGAGCGAAAAAAGTTTCTCTGTGTGCAGAGCAGCAAAACTCAGTGTGTGGCTCGTTAACTTTGTGTGCTTCAACTTTCTGTTTGTCTGTGTGAATAAGAGAAAGAGATATGTGGGGGAGTGTGCGTGTGTGTCTTACTCGACAGAGTAACAATAGTGGTCTCAGAATCCTCCTCCGTTTCTATGGCGAGAGGACAACAGTGCCAGTATCCACAGAACTGGTTACTAAGCAACAGGCCTGATGCCAGTCTGCCACAGCGAACATGGGCAGAGCCGTCTCCCACCTCAGAGTGCTGCATTGATTCGAGACAGGGAGTGTGTGTGTGTTTGTGTGTATGTGTGTGGGAATGTCACTTGAAAATTATTTGTTTTGAAAGTTTACTCTTTTTACCATCCTGTTGTAAAATTAAACAATTCTTCATTTCATTTCTGTCACTTTTTACTGCCCAAATACACCAGTCTGTCAATATATTGTTAGCAGTTTCCTGGTAGGACCTTAAATTTCCCGATTCCAGTGCCTCAGATCCCTAAATTAAGTTTAACGACCCATCAGTAATGTTTTCAGCCCATTAACTGCAAGTATACTCACATATATAATTGAAATTAGATATATAATTAAATCAAAGCATTTTGTGATTAATTGATCATAACTGAATATATCCTGATTTACTCATTATAAAATTGTAGATTTCAAAGCAGTGTTGCAAGATTTTTGTACGCAATCATCTAAATGCCAGTGTCAGGGTATATTTTAACTGGTCTTTGTAATCATGTATAGTTGTCCCTGTTTTTTCTTGTTTGTTTGTTTTGCGTTTTTGTGGTTCACTTATAGCATATATTAACATACTTTTTAGCTTTTCTTTGTGTTTTATATTGCTTGTTTAAGAGCTGTATATTATTATTTTGGATTTTTGCAATATGTTGTCTTTCTGTAACTTTATGTTGCTGCCTGTCTTGGCAAGGAAATTCTTGAAAACGAGATTTTTAATCTCAACAGGTTTTTCTGGTTTAATAAAGGTTAAATAAATAAGATACAAAAAAGGGGGTGTTAAGTCCTGTTTTATGAGAAAATCTGAAAGTCATAGATTTTAATTCTGTGTTTTTAATTTTACCGGTGAAGCAGCTCTGTTGTAGGCATGGGCACCAAGGATTTCATCTCTAACTTGTGTTTCTTGTCAAATATTCAGATTCAGATTTCTCTGGCTTGGACCTCTCTGGTGTTTAGAGGGTTAAAGAAAACATCAGTTTCACCAGCAAGTTAAAAATCTTTAATCAAGGCTTAGTCTGACTCACTGGATGTAGACTGTGTAGAATGTGGCTTTTGGCCCCTTCCTCTATCTGCATGTTACCATTTTCAAAATCCCCTTCACTGTACGGGACACAACTTTACCAACCTCTGAATTAACAACCTACACGCTGAAAATGGCACGTTTTGACAAAGATCTGGATCGTGCCCTAAGTCATGACTGCTTTATTCTTTCAGTGAATTGTTGTTAAGATCTCCAATGAATAAAACAGCTTGTGAACACACCTCTGAAAAGCCCAGACTCTGTTGTCAGAGAAATGTTACTCTGTTTTCTGACACAGCCAGTCATTGCTGATTTCAAGACATTTCCAGATACCTGAATTCAATCCTTTTTGCAGCTAAGAGTCCACTGCCATGCTAGCAGCTCTGCGAGGCTTCAATCCTTTTTGCAGCTAATGCCTCGTTACTTACATGTATGGCTGGTGTCTGTAGATCCGTAAATATACGGATGATGCCTCTAGTTTCCAATGCAAGGAAGTGCATTTCTTTATGGATAGAAATCTGATAGAAGCTACCTGTAGCCATGGAGGAGAGGCTAATTTTGTCTGTTTTTCGCCATCCTCTAATTTGTAATATGCGCTTGGAACATTATCAGGACAAAAACAGGACCTGCCAGGTACGTGGCATCTTTTGTGAAATATTTAGGCTAATTAAAAAGACGCATGAACGGCTGAACAAGTCACAATGACAATCTAACTGTATATAATATATAACCATATTTTAACAGAATAACATTACTTAGAAACACAATATGTTAAAACTAAATAAACAAGTTCTTTTTAATCATACAAACTCACTTGATGATCAACACAGGCAACTGAATTCAAGAAAATAGCCTGTTAGCGAGTTAGCAGCCTGTTAGCTAAGCTAACACGCTGTCATACGGTCTCTCCAAAATCCACCGCAAAAGTTAACTTTTTTTTAACATACTCAAGACAAAGTGGGGACCGAAATATTACAGAGGGGAGGAGGTTGCCTCATCTCCATACACATACATAAGTGGAAACGAGGCCTAAGAGTCTATTGCCAAACTAGCAGCTCTGTGAGGCTGTATCCAAACACAGTGTCGCTTTGAGCTAAATGCTAATGTCAGCATGCTAACATGCCCACAAAGACAATGATAAAGGTATAATATGTAGTTTTTCCACATAAAAATATCTAAAAACGACTAAACCAATATTACATATTTTGTTTAGTTGTGTACTTTGATTATCAGAAATGTTTCCAACAATTTTTCAAACCCAGATAAATATGAAATATTAATAAAAGTTACGGACCGTGTCATTAGGTTGCATGTCAATGGCGACGTAACTCCAGTTACCATAGCCATTAAATGAAGGAGAAGAAGAAGAAGCAGACCAGGTGAGACGTCAGAGAATGAACGTTACTGTTGCTTGGCTAAGCTAACTCATCATGGATCATGATTATGCATTGACGGTTGCTGCACCTTCTGATACCGAAGCTGTCCCGGTAAACAAGCCGGTAAAACGGAAACATACGGGTCAACCAAGCATCCCAGAAGAATTTGGGATAAGAAGAGAGCTAAATCAAGGATAAATATTGGTGTGGCCTTTCTGAGATGGAGAGAGCTTCGTGAAAATCTAGGACTACAATTTGACGCCGACCTCGCATGTGTTCTACTAGACAGGTAAGCAAACATCTGGCTGATGTTATCGAAATATTAATCATTTCCACCAGTGTACTGCAAGCAGGACTGCTGCCCGCCGGGGCACCAGCACTCCGGCCAGCAGCAGATCTGTATCTGTTATATGACTACAACTCCCATGATCCCACGCTACTTTGTGACGTCATCCAACTCCATCTTCTGTTACTGTTTTGGTTTGAGACCCCTAGAGGCAGAAAATTATATATTGCATGTTTAAAGGGACAGCTCACCCCCCCAAAAAAATATACATATTTTTCCTATTTCCTGTAGTGCTATTTATGAATCAAGAGCATTGCGCCTACCACTGCACACAGGAAAGCATGCATCTACTGCTAGCTCACCTAGATCCACTGAGCTAGCTACCATTACAGCTTAGCCGGAGAGGACGCCATTTTTACATCTCATGTTGTCAAGCCATTCATCCATGAGTAGATGCATGCTTCCTTCTACGCAGTGATACAGTTGCCGGGTGTAGTTTGGTATGAAAAAAATAGTTCCTACATGGAATTGCTCACAACAAGGTCTGTGGTTATCTTGAGTAACCGGGTCATGATTTTGCATTGAGCACCAATGCAATGCACCAATTACATTGAAGAGAAGGCAAACATCTCTACAAAGTACAACCAAGGCTGAGCAGGTTTGTGTTGATAAACCGAAGTATTGGACACATAAAAAATATGACCTGCTGGTAATACTAGATGAAGAGTCAGGTCAGATCACTAAAGTCTGTAAGCTTCATCCTCTGGGGATCATGAATTTCAGTACAAACTTTCATGACATCCATCCAACAGTTGTTGAGATATTTCAGTCTGGCTCAAAGTAGCAAATTGATAGATAGACCGACTTTGACTCTTGTGGATGACTGGATACTTTATGACATCCCACCAGGATATCACCACCACAGATAAGACATTGCTGTTTTATCAGAACAAGAAAATCAGCTCTCTGAACAACAGGAACAAAGCTAATGTGTTTTGACAAAATCGAAGAGCAAGAGCGTGTTTTGACTCACAATGCTGCACAGCCACCAATTAATCATATTTACAGTGATATCTATCATGGGAGAGGGAGAGTTTCCGATTCCTTCACTGAGAGGAGCTGAAACAGACCAGAATTCAGTGCAGTCACCGAGCGTGACTCACAACTCATACTCTTGCTGCAAGTGGTGATCCTGTCTAGTACTGGCTATCACTGCTATTGCTGTCTCATGCAACAAGTTCTCACAGGGTCATTCGATGGCATTTTAGGAAACGTAACTCATAAACTGATGCACAAGTAGACAAGGCAGGATGAGTAGGAGAAGTACTCTTGAACCTCACTGCTGATACGTAACAGTGTAACATTATGTAACAGTTGGTTTTTTTTCCACTCTCTTTTATACACCATCCTGTTTCTCTGTGGCAGTAAATGATGCATGGGCTTAAACTAGCCTGTCTCTTAACTGTGGCAGTCCTCTGTGGACCGACACTGTGTTCTGGGTGTGTGAAGTGGGTCACAATAACCATATGAAACACACACACACACTCACACACACACACACACACACACACACACACACACACAGGAGCATGTATGGACAGAGGTACACACAGCCTATGCAGTCGAGCTTGCCGGTGTCTCAGGGCTATTTGTCTGAGAGCTCTGATTACAACCACATAACGTCATGAAATAATTTGGCTAATTGCTCCAAGGGTGTCAAACTAATACTCATAAATCCATTAAGGAATACCAACGCAGAGACAGAGGCCTCCAAGCTCAAGCTTACTCCACTCTGTAATTAAAATGCCCTGCTTCATAACTGTAAAGGTTGTCGGGGGGTGATTTGAAATGGGACTGTGTTCGTCTGTTTCATGACTATCAATCATCGAGAATGAGGATGAAGACAGCTTGCATATGTGCTCTGGCCTGCAGATAGTGACCTTTACCTCTGTGGGTATTTCTGAATGGGACTGGGAATTGATTTTTTTTTTTTAGTTGGATTCTGCAGATGCGTTGCATCATTTTATGATGCATATACTGTGATTTAAATGGTACAGAAGCTAAATTGTCAAATATTCAACCTTTCCGATGAATTTGTGTGTTTTTAGTTGGCATTAGCCCACAGCAGCTAAGAGAATGTTTGTGTGTGTGCCTTGAGCAAGTGCTTAGATTTCATTTTAACACTGAGGAGGACACATATGAAATGGGGGATTTGGCGGCTCTCTGCCAAAAAAAAACTGGAGTGTAAAACACTTAATTTTCTGCGTTATGGTGAATTTTTATGCACCAGTTTTGCCAAACTAAAAGTCTTCTGCTACTGTCATGCTTTTTTAGGCAGGACAATTTTTTTTTTTTTTTTAAATTCTTCTGATTAGAATCCCCTCAATGTTCATTGTTCAGGAGGTTTTTACCAGGAGCTGAATTATCCACAGAGGTCTCTTCCTCTCCAAAACAAGTGGAGCAGGTGATTTAAACTGATAAAAACACTGAATAAAGCAGTTTCGTGTTAAATAAACAGTGTTTTTCTGATGCTGCTCGTCACGTAGCTGAATTTGCATTTCCAAGGATGGCAAAGGCATGACCCCCTGTACTTTGCCTAACTCTGCCTCTGACTGGCTTACCCTGACATTGTTACCCTAGCGCCACATGTGGCTTTTTGGTTTCTTTCCAGTGGCCCCCTTCAGCTTTAACAAAAAAATCATCATACGAAAATTAATAAACTTTTTGTTTGTTTTTTGTTACATTTTAATTTTCAGTTACCAGTGCTGTAGGTCTCAAGTGAATCTGACATTCTCCAGTTGTAAAACTGTGCAGCCTATACACTGAGTAAAAAAAAAAAAAGTTTTACATTTTGGCAACTAAACTAAGCATCAATCATCTTCAACCACACGCCTTTTCCTCTGCATTTTGCCAAATCTCAATAGCAGTGGCTACAGTAGTTTTGAGTTTTCATAGATTTGCTAGCGATGGATTCCAAATCCAAAAAAAAAAAAAGTTTGGAAGAAAACAGAATTTAATTGTGTTTGAAGAGATTCGTTAGCTTTTACCACCAACTTTGTAAAGTTCAAGTTCCGAATAATTATAAATAGCCCACTGCAGTGCCATCTGGTGGTAAAACATATTAAAGAATGCCTATTTAGACCTACCTGTAATATTGACAGGCTAATTTAGATCCAATAGATTACAAGGCTTAATATGTTTTATGGCTTCAGATAGACTTGTGAGAAGGTTGCCGGCACCTCCCCTAACCAATCCAACCACTGTTGCCTAAACCTAACCACTCCAACCAATGACGGCAATGACTACTAGCCAATCGAAAGGAGAGTGAAGCAGGTCATGCTGTCGCTGTTTAATGAAGGCTGGGACATGGTCTCTGACCCCATGGGAGCTATAGGGTAAAACACAAGTGCAATCAAACTAGAGCTGCAATATTGGAAGGTCACAGCAGAGGACACAAGAAATAAAGAGATGGTGTCTGCATAAGTGCTCTTTGGGTGCGCTCAGCCTGACAGAACTTTTGAAGTATGCTCAAATGGATGGCGGCTGATATACAATGTAACATTTTCATATAGAACACATTTGTTTGTGATCTTTTATTAAAGACCTTTCAATAATTGCAGAATTGTAATTCTCACCCATATCTTTTTTAATGTATTTTGACCCAAGGCTGGCTGCAGACACCTCAGTGAAACAAATTAAACGTCCCCATGTTCTGTGATAGTGCACCAGCTAATATTAAGACCAGATTGTAGTGTGCGTGTGTTGTACCCCAATCATATGATGCAATGTGACATCATGACTTCTCTGCTTTAACATCTTCACACTATCCTAGGAAATGCACATTTCTGTCAAGGAAGGGCTCCTGACTAAGGTGGCTTATGTAAAAACATGAAAACGCAAATGGCCCTATCTAGAGCCATTTCTTGGTTTGTCCTTTCTAAACTACCGTAGTAAAGATGGAGCAACATGGCAGACTCCGGGGAGGAGGACCCGCTGCCTATGTAGATACAAACGGCTCATTCTAAGGTTACAAAAACATGACAATTCTCACTTAATGTGATTATACACTAAAGAAAACATCAATCATTTCTGCCAGTAAACCCCCTAAATCCTACACACCGGACCTTTAAATTGAATGACTTTTTACAAATGAGTTCAGAGTTCCTGTGTGTGCGCATACCTTTAGTATGGTGTCCAGATGAACCGGGTCCAGCACGCTCCCCTTTCGGGTGGTGACGATCACGCGCCCGTAGCGGCCCGGCGTTTGCAGGTCGGAGTAGAGCGCGTGCTTGGAGCGGTTCACGGGGAACAGGCTATCCACCAGGTTGCCCTCTATCTTGGCCAGGCTGTGCTTGGGCGCGAGCAGGCTCTCCACGTCCTCCTCCACGCGGTACCGGCTGAAGCTGGCACCTAGCAAGATGGACAGGAGCACGGGCGCCGAGGCGAAGAACACCGGGTGGCCAGCCACGAACCGGCCAAGCGCGTGGAAGGAGGTCCTCAGGCCCGCGTGCAACACCTGGCGCAGCATCCTAGCGCGCGGCCGCGGCTCGAGCCTCTCCCACCGACCGGAAAGCCCCGGAGCACTGCCGAGCATCAGGGGCTGCCGGACGCATCGGTGGTGGGTTCTGTCGCTCTCAGGCTGCTGCTGGGGGAGAGGTGAGGCCGGGTGGTGGGAGGATTTATTCCCCGGAGCAGGAGGTCACCAGCCGGGGAGAATCCAACCCTCCTCCGGTCACAGGGGCGCCCCTTTCCCCGGGGTTGGCTCATCCGCTGGAATAGCGCAAAGGACAGAAAGCTGCTAAATGAGCCAGCATTTCTCTGCTCTGCGGTTAGAAAGCATATTGATAGCCTAGTTTACATTTAATCGCCACTGCCCTGCTGCGTTCAGTGCCTTCTGCAAGCTGCATGGCTCTGTGCGCAACAGAAAAATCGCAGAGCCAAAGTGGGCTCATAATAACACTTGTTAAGCTTCCTCCTAAATTGATTTGGGTAGTTGTGTTAGTGCGCTCGGACAGGTTGCAGAGAACACACACAGTGTAGTTGCACTAATTTGAAGCCAGGCTGTACATACCTAAACAGGGGGACGTGGGGGACCGACCCGGTGATGACGGAGATCATCTACTCAGACCAGAATCTTGCCGGTTGTCCGTGCGTCCAGCTCCACCCTACACCACCAAGTCACCATACAACCTGCTGGGTGGTCGAGGTGGGTGGGTCGGTGGGAGTCGCAGGAGAGGTGACGCGGTGTGCACGCACCGGGGATGCCGGTAGAGCTGTTTGTCAAATCAGCCGAATCTGGGTTTCCTCTGCGGCAGGAGGCTTTCTGTCTCCCGTCCTCTCCTCTCCTCATCGCCCCGGTGGTTTGACGGAGCCCCTGTTCATCCGCCGCCAGGCTGCTCCCCCACCACGCAGCGAATGCTCTCCTCTATGGGAAGCCACGTCACTAATTGCCGGCTTTCAAACCGGGGATGGTTTTTCTCTCTCTCTCTCTCTCTCCGTGCCTTTTTGTCTCTTTTGCACCGCCCTCACGACCCGCTCCGAGCCCCGCTTTCTGCCCCGCCTCTCGCCGTTCCGCGCCGGTACAATGCAGAGAAACAAACATTCCCCACCGAGTGAGTGGCACCGTGTGTGTGACAGAGAGATTTCGAGGAATTCCACATATGCAAAGTACAGCAGCATTAATGTAAAAGCGATATCATTGCTGGCTGCCTTATAGGATGTTCTCTATAATATCTCCTTGCTGTGTTGCTGGTGTTTTATAGACACTAAAACACCTGAAAGTCGTCTCAGAATTATTACAGCCTGTATTTTTCATATAGAGACAGTAGGTATGAAAACCTATTTGCAGGAGCATCATGTCAACATATTTATCTCTTTTCCTGCAGGATAAAAATGCACATTTTTTATGACATCCCTGCAACTGTTTGATTTTGCCCACACTATTATTTACATACATATTAAATGTCCCGAGCCTTGTTGCAGCTATATGAAGCATCTCTTAGGTTTGCTATTGTGTAGCACGTTGCCATAGAAACCAGACAAATTACTCTTTTTTTTTTTTTTTACAAGCCCTGGTTCCCATGGCAATGGTGATGCCACCCATCCCCCTCCCAAAAACACACACAGGCAACATACACAGCAGTGCACACACACACTCTCATATGCAAACACACACCTGCTGACTCCCAATCTGCTTATGGTGTGGAGGTGTCTGATACAGTGACATTAAAAGCAAAAGAGGGACAGAGAGAGAGGGAGATCAGGCTGTGGAAGAGATGTGGAGATAATAATGAGTGCAGACAGCCTGAGATCACACTCTGTCTGTCTTTGTACTAGGACCCATGAAGCCAAACAGCCACACAGCCTTTGGTCTGTCTGCATGGGAGCAACTAATGGCTCTGTCCTCCCCCTAGATATCATACACTAAAGGCTGTTTGAATTTCGAAACAGAAGAAATTCTTTCTTGATTCCCTCTGCATGACAGTAGGCTCGGATTCATAACAAAGAAAATGTCTTTTAATCCAACGGGCTTTGGCTTACATGAGTCTAAAGCCCCATTTCCACCGAGCAGTACAATATAGTTCAGATCAGTTCAGTATGTTTTTTTTCCCATTTCCACTGTGATAAGTTGTGGATGGTACCAATGGAACCGTTCCATACGTTCTTATTTTTGGTCCCCCCTCTGTTGGGGTACCTAGCACACAGATCTGGTACTAAAAGGTGGAGCTGTGAACACTGCAGTCTGTTGATTGGTCAATCAACAGACTGACTACTGTTCATACCGTGGAGAAGTTTATTAGTAGACTGTAACTATAAAAATAAAGGATGTTTTGCTGCCTCTTGCAGCAGCTGGAGTCACAGAAAAAAATAATTTAATTCACTGGGCTGATGGCCGCTGACTTTTAAGGTGGAACGTTAACTTGTTATGATACTCAATGCATGAGTTGTGTCCATCGGCACACCTTAAATTTGACTGTGACAACTTTGACCATTACTGTAGTTTTATGACATACACTTTACAGTAAGTTTGGATCCCCAAGTGTTTATATATATTATTTTGATCTGGTTATGTGAACTGCATATATCCCAATATTCACATAGAGAAAAACAAAAACAGCGCAGAACTTCATTCCTGTGGGCTCCAGCAACACTCAGCCGCTGAACTTGCCTGAGAAGGACTAAATGCACAAACCCACTATTTTTAAATATCCAATGGAGAGAGACACTGCAGCCTGTTTTATCCTCTTCTGAAATTGTTGGCATGCAGCTTTGATGTGTGGATAATAAACGAGGTGAAGACTTACATCTGTGGCACCAGTGATTAGCGAATACAGTGAGTGCTGGACAGAGCAGTGAGTGACAACTACCTTGTCCCCATTTACAGGTACTGTTTGCGATGGAAACACTAGGTCTAGGACTAGATACCACGTCTGAAGGGTTACTTTTGGTTCCAGTGGTATTATACCGAAAGTGTTAAGGGTAGAAACGAGGCTTTACATGACAAAGTAATAGTTCCTAAGATATAGTTATGTTTTGGTGGTTAAATGTAACACTTTTTAAGTTATGTATTAAAAATATTTCTTTGTCCATCGGTTTTGCCTATGAGGCCATTCACATGCAAGTCATTTAGAAAAATGTATTTGTTATAGTTTTGTTAAAGTTAGAATTATACTTGCCAAAAATGGTTTTAAGTCATGCATCTTTATTTTGCATTGGTAATTAGCTAATATCATTCATTTATTTAATAAAAAAAATAGTCTATCTGTAAAGCACCAAGACATCTACTTGCCTTTGCTTATTCCTCTTCCAGGTCTGCAGAGAATTTTTGGTTTTCTGATAGTAATACTCAGTGATGTGTTTTTTAGCAGCCAAGATGGAAGTCCTGGACAACATACTTTCCTACTGGCAAATAAATACCGAAATTGACTTAAAATTAAAGTGGTGACTAAAATAAACTGGCAAAATATTAGAGTGAATATTACTGACAGCATGTGCTAATTTATAGTTGAAAGCAGAATCATGAAAAATGAAGAATCTGAGATTGTGAATGGGCAAGAAACTATGAAGATATTCCAGTCATCACTCCAAAGACAACATTGATATTCAGTTCAAGAGACATCTGAAATAATGGAAAGGAAGCAAGTAATTCTCATAATAAGTACTGACTGTTGGCATTGTATGTTTCTGCAAACCATGGCTATGTTACATTTGTGCCTTTCATATCTTAAAATTGTACATTTCATAAAAGTTTTGGTTTTATTGTCACAAACACAGCTGGAAATGTCCTGACATCTTTTTAAAAACACCTGTTTTTGTCACTACAAACACAGCTGGAAATGTCACAATGTCTCATTTAAATGGTACCCAGTTTTGTAACCACAAACTGCAGGAAATGTCCTGATATCTCATTAAAAAAATACCATTTTTTGTTGCACCAAAAACAACTGTAAACGTGCTGATGCCTTGCCAAAAAGTGTCCAGTTTTGTCTCCATAAACACAGCTGGAAATGTCCTGACATCTGGTTAAAAATACCTGCTTTTGTCACTTAAAACACAGCTGGAAATGTCCCAAAAGATCTCTTTTAAATAGAACCCAGTTTTGTAACCAGAAACTCCAGGAAATGTCCTGATGTCTTACAACAAAATACTTGTTTTTGTTGCACCCAAAAACAGCTGTAAATGTCCTGATGCCTTGCCAAAAAGTACCCAGTTTTGTCACCATAAACACGGGTGGAAATGTCCTGACATCTGGTTAAAAATACTTGCTTTTGTCATCACAAACACAGCTGGATATGTCATGACATCTCGTAAGTAATACGCACTTTTGTTGCTACAAACAGCTGGAAATGTAAAGATGTCACAAACACAGCTGGAAATATCCTGACATCTTGTGAAAAAGTGAGCAGTTTTATTGCCACAAACATGGCTAGAAATGTCCCAACATCTTTTTAAAAATACCTGCTTTTGTCACCATGAACACAGCTGGAAATGTCCATTTGTCTCGTTAAAAAACACCCACCATTGTTGTTTGTTGGTCTTGAACAGTGGTCTGCCCCTATCTGCAGCTTTGAATCATTTCCTTGGGTATTGCACCTCCAGAGGAAGGAGAATGAGGGGTTGGTGGATGGGTCATACACATGTATTCTGATCTTCATTGATATGATACGTATGAAACATACAACTGTAACATATCCGTGATGTGCAGGAACACCAACTGCCACAATTTCATTCTGGCAGCAGGGCTGGTCTAGAAGATCTTAAGCAAAGTACTATCGAACAATAACCACTTCAAGTGTGAATGTGCAGATACAACTGTTGGTTAATCAGCGTGCTGAGAAAAACAATATGCTCATGTCAAATGTTTCCTAGAAGTTAAAAAATAAGAAAAAACCCAGAAAAAACATCAACGAACACGTTCTAATCCGTTATTCAATTAAGCCTCAATTAGCCTTTAATCCCCATTACCAGTCCAGTGAGAGATGAGCGCTGAAGGAATGAATCAGTGTCTCCCCGGAGAGGAAGGAAGAGCAGAATAGAAAATGAAAGGCTGCAGAGATATAGGGGGCTTGGGGCAGTTTTCTGATAACAAAAGTACTAATTAGTGTCGCTAAATGATTTATAGAAATCAGAATAGTGTGTGGTTGTGTGTGTGTGTGTGTGTGTGTGTGTGGGATGGAAAGAGGAGGGTGGAGAGAATGGAGTCCTTTCAAAGCGTTCCCATTTTTACCAGTCTATTTTCTGCACCTACAGAGGTGAATGGGGGAAATCCTCCAGGGGTTGAAAACTGCAGCCAACAAATACACACACACACACACACACACACACACACACACACACACACACACACACACACAAGATGGACGGATTAGAGAAGTAGTATAGGCAGCAAAGAGGAGAGCACCTCTCATGGCATTACTTTCGACAGGCTGTCATTCTGCGTGTGTCCATTTTTGGCCTGAGCATTTCATTTGCTCTCATGTTTGTCCATCTGCATGACAGTGTCCCTCCATTATTAAAGACAGCTTCATGGAAGCAGAGTTGGCCGTCATGAATAAGGCTCCTCTCTCGGCTCCTACTCCTCTGAACCCGCCCACCATCCTCGTCTTCCACCCCTCCCATCCCCCAGTCCATCTGTTTTGGTGGAGGCCATCCATTAATAAAGAGTCTGTCCTTTCATTTCTATTTCCCCTCCCTTGTATTATTTATTTACCCATCTATCCCCAGCTAAGATATGGTTGCCCGATTGGGATTCAGCAGATCCAGTCTTCGTCTTGGATGAAAACTGAGAAAAACTTAATGAAAACTTGATTTCATCCAAACCTCTTACCCACAAGTTTTCTATCAGATACGAAAACATGTGATCTACTGAAGTTAATATGACTTAGATATTTAAATCAGAATACTGTAAACTTTCTGACAGCCACTTAAACTGCCAACATCACATCAAGGACAGGCCCTGATTGGCAGCTCCTCTAATTCAAATGAAATAAAATTTGCCAAGCGTAGGTGTTACAGCAGCTGAGTCACTTCAAATGCAGAAAACCTGCCTGATTAGAGCAATTCTACCCTCCCAGAAGAGTCATAACGTGATGGCTGGAGTTAGTATGAAAAAGTATTATTTTTTTTTAAAAAAAATGGTAATTACTGTAATTCCCATGAAAACTTTTTAAACTGTATTCATGAGTCCATTTAAATTGCAAATTTCCATCTTTCAGACAGAAGCTTTTAGCCCCACTGTCCCTCACAATTATCTTAAGATAGTTGATATTTGTGCATGTTTGTTTTTTTACATCCTAGATTATCAGTGGTTCCTCTTTTTCAGTCTTTGGTTAGTTTAAGTTAGATAACCTCACAGGATTCACAAGATGGCTTATTTTCAATGTATACAGCCAACAAAAGTCAATGCAAATAAAAAAATAGCAAATTAGTTTTACCCTTTTTTATTGTTGTTTTTATCTCTTTTTTTTAAGTTTTTGTTAAATGTTCTGTATGAGAATGAAGTCACACTACTTTTTCTGGTTGCTTACAATATACTTACTTATCAGCCAAAAAACATTAGAATATGTACCTGTCCATTTACCTAGTGGTACACCCACCTCCTTAACCACCTCTAAACCACTGACAAACCCTCTGTGTGAGTCCCTAGCCCTTTTTACACTGCCTCTTCAAGGTGGGAATTTTAGACTGTTATGCCGCCTCGCCACTTTGTATTAAAGGTACAGTTGCGGAATGGGGACAGAGTTGTCTCACCTTTAAGCCAGCACTCGAGAAAGTAATAGTGCGGAAACAGTGTCTGTAACAGGAGGAAAGGATCCTGGGAGGCACAGCTGTGACATTTTGATGACATGCTATGTGTGCAACCCATTATAGGAGATTTTAAAAGTAGCTGATAGCAGTTAGCAGCGGACTTAAAGAAGAAGAATAGCAGCTAAAAATGATGAGATCGGAGTGACAAGGTGTTGTCTGAGCAGAGGACAAAATCAGCCACCATATAACAGAGACAGTAAGTGACTGTTATTGCCATGTTACGCCATTGTTATTGCTTTAAAGCACTGCAGATGCGTGTGTTATAGGCCTATGTCACATTGGAGGCTGGTCTCCATGTTGAGAGCCGTGTGCAGACAATCGCGGCTCAGATTCTGAATCATAGATAAGCTCTTAATGTGGAATACAGACTGGTTAAGATTATCATCAAGCTATTTTTAGTTGTGTTTCTGGCCACCAGATGAAAGTGAGTCCCATAGTCACTCTCCTTTTAGCTCTGTTTTTGGTCTCCACCAACTCCTGAGGAAAATATCTGTTTTTTAAGCATCTAAATGCTTCACTATGTTCACCAGCAGTTGCTAACTTAATCCTTCTACCTCCTCGGGACTAGCACACAGTGGGATTTTAGTGCTTTTCCATTAAAAACAGCTGCATCTGAAAACTGGGTTAATGAGAGCAGTGAGAATGAGCCAAAACAGAGAGGTTGCAGGCCAGAGAACCAAAACAGTAGGACGCTTGATTACAGAAGCTTTACACTTAAGAAACAGCATTTTTTGATTACGATGAAATAAAAAATAATCCAGATATGGTTTGGATCAGTTTGCAAAACGCCCACAAAACTAATGTCCACATTTCCACTGTTTCCAAACGCTGCATCTCTGTCTTCTATCTCTCCATCTATCCTTCTCTATTTACCTCTTTGTTATTTCTGTAGATCTATTTTCTGCATCCTCTTGGTGGTCAGCAACATTCATAATTTCCAAATGTCATTTGGACATTAGCTCATGAGGCCAGGAAGGATGCTGTTAGTGGGGGGAGGGGGTGATGGAAGAGGGAGGTCACAGGGAGGGGCACGGGATGAGAAATGCAGTAAAGTCGTCTGAATGGCCTCTTAGAGACTCAAAGATTTGATTACAGTTACAGGCCAGAAACAGAGAAGATAGATGCAGACGGATGCAGATAAAAAGAATATCACATGGCTCGCACTGCCTCTCTTTCATGTACACAATGGCAGGTTGAGGCGCCAGAAAAAAAAGATTAAGTGTGAAGCAGCTGAGTGCCACAAGCTTGATAAAGAAAACTGGGAGAGGCCCGATGACTTCAGCAGTGCCTTTGGAGGAAAACACGATTTGCTAAAAGGTCAGAGTGAGATATCTGAGAAGAGCCATTTTCACCTCTCAGAAAGCTAAATTTAATCTGTGATTACCGGGCTCCATCTATAATCTGTGCACCACCTGAAAATGGCCCTCAAGGCACGTTTTCCTGCCCTCTATTGGACAGAAAGAGAACTGCATGACTGGACAGTATTTTTGTGTATGTTGATTGGGTGTCTTTGAATACAAGTTTTAATGATTCATGTGATGTGTTTCTGGGCACAGGCAGCTGCTGTTGAGGTTCATTCACCTTTTTCTATCACCTCCATTTAAGGAGAATTTGGAGGGCACAAAAGACGAGGTGTTTGTTTTTTGATCTGGCCTTCAGACCATGTTTGAGGCCATGGCAGCAGAAAGAGCTGCTGACGTTTGAGCTGATGTTGTAAACTTGCATCCACGAGCTAGCTGCTTGGTTTAGCCAATCAGCAGGGTTTATAAAATGGGGGAAAGAGCTGAGCACTATGGATAAAATCTTTTTTAAAGTTTAGTCAATCATATACAAAAAGCACATGGTTAGATTTAGAAAATAACATCATGGTTTGGCTTGACGGGAAGCCAACACCAGCCTCCTGGCAGAAAGTCCGGGGTTTGTTGGACCCATCCACCACCCCTCCTAACCTGTCCACATATCAAACTGCCACACCAGGTGCCGTACAGCTGACCGGCGGTATATCATACCGCCATGAAAGGTGACTTTTGGCAACAGATGTCCAATGCTGAAGTCGCTGACAAAGCTGCGGTGTTTGATGACTTCAAAATGAAAAAGGACTGTCTGGACACTGTTCTCAACATGAGGTGGCTGAGCCGGCTGCTAGCAGCTAATGGTGCTAACTCCATAAATAGCACTTAACAATGGCAACATTGCTGATACAGCTAACAGTTTTAACCAGGGGGAACCAAACAGTGGGTGCTATGCTTCCATGACGATGCCATCCCAATATCAGCAGTAACCACTGTTTGATCGTAGTGCAAAGTGCTTAGAAGCTCAAATTCCACCACACGGAGTTATTGTGACTACATTTTCTGCTGAGGACACCACTGTAATCTGTACATAGCAAACAGAGGTTTGCTGCTATAATAATGCTCTGAATGTCGCATATAGAATTTATAAATGTAGCAATATAGTGTAGCAAAATCTCTACAACTGTCATCTCATATTCAATATCGTGTATCATTATAATGCTCAACCATAGATGAGAGGAACTGGCTCCCTTGGTTGCAATGTGTTGGGCATATTTTGATGAAAAAATATCTAAAAGCGTTTGGTTAGTAAAACTTTTTAGGGCAAATGATTGACAAAAGGGAGTCCCAGAACTAGTTTTAGTTTCACTTAAGTCCAAAATACATAGGAAACACTGCAAATACATCATATACCCAAATCAAATGATAACTCAAATCAGAGGGCAAAATGATTAATTGTCAGAAGCAATAAAAGGGGAGGAAATATTGCACAAACAGAAAACATAAAACCTTATATAGTGTAGTTTCTACCCTCAAACTCATCCGTTAACTCCAACTGAATCCAATAAAGCTCTTATGACTCTTAGGGGTGTTTCTCCTTTGGTTATTGCACTTGCTCAAGCAACTGTGTGTAAACCATTATATACAGTTGGAGTTAAAGGATTAATTTGAGGGTAGAAACTACACTATATAATGGTTCTCCCTGGTAAATGCATACAACCCTTATGTAGTGTAGTTTCTACCCTCAACCTTATCCGTAAACTCCAACTATAGAATCCATTAAAGCTCTTATGCCCCCCCTCCTTTGGTAATTGTACTTGCTCAAGCAATTGTTTGTTAAGAATCCTTACTGCTGCAATAATCAATATTTTATTACTACCAATTGGTTAAATGAGCTAAAGGAAGAGTGGTTATTAGACTTGCATTCACCAGGTGGCAAGAGACACGACATCCGGCACTTATTGTTCAGTGATTCTTGGGGTCAGTCTTTGCCCCTCTGTGACTTGATTTACTAATGTGTGCAGATTTGTGTGGTTTTGTTTAACAGGGCCTGGATCTAGGAGACAAATCAGCACTTTAATCACCTTGGCTGTCATTTTTACTCTGGCCACTAAAGTAGATTTATCACAATTCAATGAAGTAATGGCACAAAGTGAGGCAGCGGCTTATTATTAACTGCTCTACCAACACAGAGCATCGAGGAAGCGGTAGGGACACGTTCTCATGTTAGTTTCTGATTAGCAGAGCTGACTGCAGGAGATTACATTTACAGCTACAAACACCAGATATATATGTACTGGAAATCAAGCTTGAATCCACTTAAATAACATTTTCAGTTGTGTTATTAAAATATTCCAAATAGTGTTTTATTTTATTGCCTGCTATTCTAATTTCAAATAAATAATTCAGTTCTGTATTTTGGGGGGCAGGAGCGGCAAGTGCTGGAATTTGTAATTTACGTGACAACGCCTGAACGCAACACAGGCGCCGCTCCAATTGACTGTGTTCAGTGCTGCGCTGCGCTGCTGTGTGAGCTGCATGTTACACACTGTCTATAACAATAATTATGGCAGGTAACAAACTGCGTCGGACTCGGGTCGTTTTCGGTCAGGTAAATGCGGCCTGAGCCGCATCAATTTTTCCTAAAGATGATGTCTGTCATTATGTTCAAGTGTTTGTTTTTCTGACAAGTTTGGTTTTAATTAGTTATTTAATGCTATAAAACTGGGATTTTACAACATGACTGTCAACTGTGTGAGCCAGTTGTTGGGCTCACATTCAGCAGCGCTGCTCGAGATTGGCCGGGCAGCTGTATGGGTGGGAAACTTGAAACTCAGAGCCTGTGACTGCGTGGACTCTGGCTCCACATGACGTTATGAGAGCATGATGGCAGCGGCCATATCCAGGATATTTTACCTAGGATGACCATATTTTGATTTCCAAAAAAGAGGACATTCGGCCAGCCACGACATAGCCTACTTAAGTGATACTCGCAGTTTACTCAAAGATGCCTTATCATTTTAATATTTTTAAAATTTATATGTATGGATAGAAAATTCAGTTATATTACAAAATAATATCTGTCAAAGACAGAAATTCAGATAGGCCCCAATAGGGGACACATACACACACTAGAGTGTGGCGATCCGAGCCCGACGGTACCCGACGGGTCGGCTGGGTTTGGTCAAAAATGTAGCTATAAATTGTATTCGGGCTAGGGTCGGATTCGGTCAGCTTTCAGTGAAAATGTAGTGTAAAAATAAATAAAATCCTATTGTCTGTCCTGTTTATTGCTTGGGCACTGTTATTTATGTGACAACACCTGAACATAACACACACAGACACACATTGGCTGTTTGTTTCGACCTCTCTCCTCGCTGGAAGTCTCGGACCTCCAGCCACCCGCCTCCACCTTGATTAAACGCTGAAAATTAAATAAAAGAGGGAGACAGGTTTTTCCTATTTGATCTTATGTTGTTTTATTTCTCCCTCTCCTCTCGCTGGAAGCGTCGGACCTCCCGCCTCCCGCTCCCGTCTCAAACACGGAGGTCTCCCTCTCCGCTGAGCACGCCTGGCCTGTTAAATAGCCTGTAACCGTAACAGCTGTGTGACACAAACTCAGTGCTTTGGTCATTAAATAATGTCAGACTTGGTTTGGGCTCGGACAGAAATATGCTGCCCGTGCCGCACTCTAACACACACACACACAAACACACGGACCGGACATTATCATCAGTTTATAAAAACCCCCTGGACGCCCTAGACGGGACGTGCAAAGTGGACATGTCCGGGCAAAAGAGGACATTTGGTCAGCCTATTTTACCTTTACCTCTGTACAGTGGGGGTGTAAGTGGAGATGTGTCGTCCCTCTTTATATGGTAAATGGGCCTGCACTTGTATGGCGCCTTTTTAGTCTCACGAACACTCAAAGCACTTTAACACTACCTGTCACCTTCACCCATACATTTACACACTGGTGGACGAGGCTACCATGCCATCTGCTACACAGTTTAAACACACTCATACTCCGATGGACCAGCCATTGGGAGCAATTTGGGGTCCAGTATCTTGCCCAAGGATATTTTGACATGTGGACTGGAGGAGCCAGCGATCGAACCACTGATCTTCCAATTAGTGCAAGGTAGACTACATATGTAAACAGCATATGGTAGTACAGCAATATAGCACATAGTAGAAAATGTAGGTAGTAGTTTGCAGTTTTTAAAACAACTCAGACCAAAACATTTAGTCTGAATGTTAGAAGAAGCTTCAGCAGAGTGACCGTGAGACAAAGTAATAAAAAAAGTGAACACCATCTGATTTATCTGTTTCTTTTGTACATCAGCGGTCGAATCTGCCATTGATAATGAATGTCAGAGTGTACAAATGGCTGCCACGGGTCTGATGCATGGTATTGCTTACACATCTAGTAAAAAAGAAATGTCTGCTCATTATCATCCATCTCACTTACTCCTTCACTTTGTCTCTTAATCACCCCAACCCCCAACAACACACACACATCCAGTACACACAACACCATAATAGACTAGGGCACTGGACTGTTTTTCTAATTGGTGTGTATTGATGAGTTGCCGCTGGTGTTGCCACAGATACAGGTCATTAACGTTACCCCCTGCTTGGCAATGTAAGACGCACTGGAAGACACACATGCAAACACATACACACAATGACAAGTTCAAGTTGCCATGGGAACTGCTGAAATAAATGAATGGGATATGATGTGTGCAAGGAAAATCAATAAATGGACATGCTTTCTGCTGCAATCTCAATCTCTTTTTGTCCTCCATCCATCAGCACCCTCCATCCTCTGTCTGCCACCTCGCTCCGCTTCTCTCTTATCACACACGTTTCAAACTCACCTTATCAATCACAGTAAAGTTACAACGTGAAGGAGCAATGTAATGTCTGAGTTTTATAAGAACCTGAACAGAAAGAAACAAATCCAACAAAAAGCAACACAGTGAACCACAATCAGATTTACTGTGACAATGGAAAGGCAAAAAATCATCCCAATAAGAATAATACAAATGAAGAAAAACATTAATAGGAATCTAAGTAATCACAGGTCTATCAAGTTCATTTTTTTCACTGTGGAGTTGTGAAATTTCAAAATAAACCTGGCAGTCAATGTTGATATTTTTGCAGCTACCACAAAGAAATCAATATATGGGAAACACTGCACTAGCTTGATGAGCAGGGAATGCTAAATGCTGCAGGTTAAGTTTACTTCAAAAAGTATATACTTTTAATATATTCTATATAGTACATTTTACTTATCACTTTTGTATGCAGTATATGATGTAGCTGAGATAAAAATATGAAAAACTGACTTACGTCATGTGTTGTGCCTCAAAGTCTCTAGAAGGAAATGATTCAACTTTTTCACACTGTCCGTGTTAAAAAACAAAACAAAACAAACAAAAAAAATCAAAATAAATATTTGTAGAATCACAATAGTTAAAAATCGCAATACATATAGAATTTGCACCCAAGTATCATGATAGTATCAAATCAGGTGACAAGCATATCGCATGACAGGTGGATTGGCCGAAAATTAATTATCAACAATTTAAATTAATCATTTACGTCATTTATCATGGAGCAGTGGTGTTAAGAGACTTACTATTGAATAATGTGAACATACATTTTACCCAACTTTACTCATCTTTGCATATCTGTATATGAGAAAAAATACCAAAGTAAATAAGAAATTATTATTCAAATTTAACAATTTTGATAGTTTAGTATTGTTTATTTAGAATAAGCACAGAATTTTGTTATAGATGCTATTGACTATTTTACAAAAAAAAAAAAATAAAAAATTACATGACAGGTGGGTTTGCCTTTTACACAGGCACATATGGCAAATGGCACTGTCTTGTTGGGCAATCACTCATAAGGGCCCATTCTCCACCCAAAGCATTGTTGGAGGGCCCACTCTTTCCATCTTTACTCACGCCACTGTGATGGAGAAATCCTTAAGATTTGCTATTTTTAACCTCTCAAAATGTGTGAACACTGGGTTCTTGGAGATTATGATGAGCATGTTTTTTTTGTTGTTGTTGTTTTTTTTAAACTATTTTCTGCCATTTCATTTTGACTAAAAGATTGTATAAACAGAGTAATCAATAATGAAAATAGCGTAGTTGCAGCCCTACTATTTTAAAATTGGAACCAGCTTGTGTCAAAGTAATGAGTGCTTCAAAAAGCAGAATGAGAAAATGTAGTCAGATAAAAAGAAAAACAGTTTAAATAACTTCTGGTGATAATGATTTTAATGTAGAAAACAAAATCTGAACATTAGGTTAGGGATGACAATCTTGAATTTTAATGATCACTCCTGATATTCAGAAAATCTATCCTTCACATTTTCTGATAAATTTGTGAAATCTGTGAAAATACTTCCTTTATTCCAGAGCAACATGAAATACTACAAACAAGCTGACGTGTGAGTGCACCTCTGTAACAGAGAGACAGAAAGACAAATGGAGAGAGTGCATCATGAGTGCTTGTGATTCTGTGAGTTCATCTGCCTCAGGCTGAACTGCAGCAGAATGAATATAAATGTCTGACACAAAACGGATATTGAAACAAAAGGGGACAGAAACCAAGACAGGACTGTATCAAAGGACACACACACACACACACACACACACACACACACACACACACACACACTTACACACATAATACAAAACATCCCAAATCTCAGGTAGTTTAATCTCATATTAAACCTTAAAAATAAGACAGCAGATTATCAAAATGATGATGCAAGATTCCACAATTTAAAAAGACAGAAAAGAGAAAAGGCTTTAAGACTTAAACCAAATCACAATGTTTGTTTTCAATCATTTCCAGATGGAAAAACCCCACAGCACATACATAAAATGAAATGGCGCTGAGCAAATGCTGCCTCAATTGGTTAGTTTTAAAAGCCCACCTGAAAAAAAAAATCAATATCAGTTTGAGTGTACGCTATATTTAGAACGTTTTCACTGCTTTTCCTCGCCACCAGACAGCCCTTCCAACAGGGGACTGAAGCTGTTATCACAAAGCCACCAGACTCTACTGACAAACAGTCATTTTACTTCACTGAACATTGCAGGAAGTTGCTGGCCCACACTTGGCTCACTTGGTTAGTATGTAAGGTAAAGCGGTAAAAAGTACTCCAAATACAGCAAATGCTTAAATTGATATAGGTGTTTTTTTAGGTGGGTTTTGTTAGGCTGCTAAACACACACTGCTTGACTTTCTTGCAAGTGGATTTGGTTTAACAAAGACACTAGCAAAGCAACAAAGTACATAAAATAAGCCCAGCAGAAACGTCAGGTAGGTCGGACCACAGTGTTTTACCATATATTTTACCATATATTTTTTAAATGTTACAGTTACGGCTAAAAAAATGACAACAGAAATAAAAAAAGCCTGCCAATTTCAGGTATCGCAGCAACTGAAAATTGCTGGTTGCTACCTGGAAGTGATTATTTACATTGGTGCACAACACAGTGATTCATTCTATATGAGATAAAATTTCACTGTAAGTACCTAACTACAATTTTCTGTATTTAGCATTTTTTGCATTTATGCTCAATCATAAATGAATCTTGGGGAATTCATTAACATGGCTGCTAATAAATACTGATCTGATATAATTCAGTTTACCACAGTTACCATTAAATTTGAAATATAGGCTCCGTTACCTAAATAAAAAATCTAGTCATGGTATCTTTACTTAATATATACATTTTTATTCCCGTAAGAAAGGTTCTAGCTTTATCAACACATACTTACAGTACATATATGGCTGCTGTCAAAGGGGACAGCCTCTTTTTTGCAACATATCTATAATCCATAACGTATGGTCCTTAACAAATGGCTTCAGTCATAGTTTATGAAGTAACTGCAGCATATGCAGTAAATGTACCTGTGGAAACAGTTACAGATCTGTTGCAGTAATAGTACACAGTAGCTCATTAAAATGGCTTCAGTCTCTAACACTTTCCACTCTTACCCAAACATGAGTGTAGTTTCTTTGTGTGAGAAGAACTCATTTTTGTTCCCACATCATGTAAACTATGCGTGCTAAGTCCAGCATCATCTGCCTTTTCAACAGACGTCCTGCTGGTTCAGGGTCAAGCTGAGGTTTAAAGGTCACCACACCCGACAGGACTTTGCACCTCGGTTCATAACCGACGACTCGGGGCAGCTGAATGCTTTCCGAAACTCTTCATAGTTACTCATCGCTCCAATAACTCTGCAGGGCAACAATGATGGTAAAAGTCAGGTTTTGAGGATTGTGTGTGGAATCGTTAGTGTGTGTGTGTGTGTGTGTGTGTGTGTGTGTGTGTGTGTGAGCTCACCTGTATTTTGGTGGACTGTGAGCTCCACTCTGGATCTGGTCTCTGGCTGCTTCTGGTCTGTATGAGTTACACCTCACCTACAGAGTACAAGTACATAGGATAAATGGTTTCATTGTCAATGGGTGCGGTTACCTGATGACTTGTCATTCGGAATAAAATAAATCTGAATGAAATCATTCGGAATTACAGTTTTTCCAGGTAGTTTACATGGTAAATATTCATTCCGAATGAGGGTTTACACGGGAGATCAGTTCAATCGCCTTTATTCAGGTTTGCGCAAGGTTAGGGGCAGGGAAGGTTTCTGATTGGATAGGGGGCGGGGCAGATGTTACATGTTTAAGTTTACCGGAAGAAAACACTGTAGTCCTCGCTCCGGATAACAAGATGCTCGATGACGCCATTCTTAGTGCCTTTTTCGGGCTTGTTTTGCTTATATTCTTGAAGCAGCAGTACGACAACAACCTTGTTCTGCTAATGCTTCGTGTGTTGAGGAGGGGAAGAGAGGCAGAAGGTCAAAGAAGGGAGACAGAAGACCGTGCTGTGGCGAATGGAACCGGTGACTGCAACGAGTCCGACTGTGCTATCTCAGCCCGTTGCTATGTGCGCTATATACGTCATCACACCAGAAGGGCAAGGAAATGAGCATGCGCAGAAAGACCGGAATGAACTTAAAAAGGAATGAGTGTACACAAGTGCGAGAAATTCTTTCATTCGGAATTATAAACAGACTATTCCAGCCCCTTACATCGGATTGAATTTTCAATCGCATTGGCCATTTTCAATCCGAATTAGGTGTTTACAAGATCACTTTCAATAGGAATGAACTTTCATTCCGAATGAAAAGGGAATTAAACTGTCCATGTAAACACACTGAATGTGTACTAAGGACCAGTTTTGAGAAGTAGCTAGTTACATGTTACTAAATTACAAAATACAAGTAAATGTTATCAGTTAAATGTTAATGAAGAAAAAATATGTAAACTACTCAAAATGTTGGTGATTATAGGGGTGACATCAAAAATATATTCTTTCTCGTAAAAAAGTTCATATGTAGAATATAACTTTAATTATTTGTCTTTTTACTGTGTATGAACGCTGTCTTTTGGCAGAGCCTATTTCTGGACATTTTTCAGTTTTATTGCCCAGCTTAAATCATTTGTTAGAAAAGCAATGGAATGTAATAAGTTTGATGAAGTACTTAAAATAGTTACATAACTAGTAATCTGTAACTTATTACATTTCAAATGTAACCCTGCCAACACTGCTAGGTACAAATGTTACTCCTACAGATTCGAGGTTGCTGGACAGCGACACGCTGGAGACTGATTTGTTTGCCCACGGGCGGCTGCTGTGGCAGGGCCGCATCCCCACGTCCTTGATCTTCGGTTTTCCAGCGGACCATTCGAGCAAGTCCGGCTTCTCTGCTGCTAAAGCTGCTGCCGGGATACAGCTGAGAAGAAGCCGGCTGCTAATGCTATGTACCGGGACACTGCTAATGCTGCTGCAGGGATACAGCTGAGGAGAAGCCGGCTGCTAATGCTATGTACCGGGACACTGCTAATGCTGCTGCAGGGATACAGCTGAGAAGAAGCCGGCTGCTAATGCTATGTACTGGGACACTGCTAACGCTGCTGCCGGGATACAGCTGAGGAGGAGCTGGTTGCTAATGCTATGTACCGGGACACTGCTAATGCTGCTTGCCGTGCTGCTGTAGCTCAGTCGTAACTGTAACTGACGCTGAGACTCTACTGACTGTGTGACTGGTAGACGGCGGTGGGTGGCGCAACAGGCCAAAACACAAATTCAAAACATAAACGTGATTTGCGGACCGTAAAATATGTTTTTAAATGTGAATATTCTGGCCGTACTATTGTTGTCAGTGAGCTCAGTATGTTCTATGAACATTATTCCTTAGTCTCTTTGACATATTAGGAGGATTTTACGACTATTTGCTTTAGATTTCTTACATATAGCTCCTTTAAGAAACAACAAAGAAATTACTAATTAAGCAGAATGGCTCCTTTCACAATAATATAGGTTATATTATAATTACTGATGTATTTATGTGCATCACTTTAATGCTACAGTTGGTAAATGTGAAGCTAATTTTAATACTTATATATTACTTGCTATATTAATTAGCTTAATCTATAATAATGCATCCTAATTAATTTGTTGATTACATTTTGTTTTAATAATCTAAATCTATAAAGTAACTAAAGCTGTCAAATAAATGTAGTGCAGTAGAAAATACAATATTTGCCTCTGAAATATAGTGGAGTAAAAGCAATATGCAGCAAAAGATGGAATTATTTCAAATGAAGAACAAATACTTCAAAATCACCCTTGGGTACAGGACTCAAGTAAATGTGCTTTGTTAATTTAAATCCATATGAACAGTGGTGGAAAGTAACAGTTTGATTTTATGATACATTTGATTACACATCGCAATTTCTGAACCACAAACACAACTGATACAAAGACTAATGTAATGTCATACAGCTTTAGATTTTTCAGTTGAAACTGCCTTGAAAGCTGTAAATCTTACCAGTTTAAGCCTTACAGCAACTCAACTTTAAAGGGGCAGTTCACCCCAAAATGAAAAAAACTATTCCTTCCTCTTACCTATAGTGCTGTTTATCAGATTAAGTTGTTTTGGTGTGAGCTGCAGAGTGCTGGAGATACCAGCTGTACAGATGTCTGCCTTTTCTCCAATACAATGGAACTAGTTGACACTCGGCTTGTGGTGCTCAAAGCGGCAAAAAGTTAATTTGAAAAACTCAACAGCAAAGTCTCTTCCCAGAAATCATGACCTGGTTACTTAAGATAATCCACAGACCTTGTTGTGAGCAGTTTCATGTAGGGGCTATTTTCTTTCTAACAAACTACACCTGGCAATCGTATCACCATGCAGAAGGAAGTGGGCATCTACTCATGGGCGAGAGGCTCCTGCTTGTGTCAGCGCAAAATGTAAACTTTAATGGGGTCCTGCTTGGCTGAGCTGAAACATTAGCTATCTTAGTGGTACTAGGTGAGGTAGCAGTAAATGCACACATGGTGATATGGTTTGGGGGTGTATCTCAGTAGAAAGAAAATAGTTCCCACATAACACTGATCACAACAAGGTCTGTGGATCATCTTGAGTAACCGGGTCATGGCAGCAGACATCTCTACAGTCGATATCTCCATTACTCAGCAACTCACACCAAAACAATCCAGATTGATAAATAGCACTACAGGTAAGAGAAAAGATATATATTTTCATTTCAGGGTGAACAGTTCTTTTCACTTACTTCTGCTAAGCAGCTACTCAGGGGGAAATATTTAGACAGGACAACAGAAGAGCAGATAAGTGCTCTTACTGGTTGAATCATGGTGTTGGTAGAGTGGAAAAAATAGCTTGTGTCCTTACATGAGCATAGCTTAAGAAGAACAGTTGGTTGTTGTTCAGTCCGACTCCAGGCAGCCGAGGCTCCTCCACACCACCTCTGCTCTCATCCACCCACCGCCTGTACGCCTGCACACAAACATACAGGGAACATTTTCTCACCTGGGTTTCTAAGCATGACAATGGCAAGTTTTATTAATAGTCCTTTCACACAATGGAAATGTGGGGTTTCGAAATACAGGTAACTCACAACTAAATGCTAACCAATTACAAACTTAGGTGCAGGTGATAAACATAGGCGTCACTACAAACAAACACATGCCAAGGTAATAACAAGCACAGGGGAAAACTACTGAGGGCATGCACTGGTATTCATGCTGGTTCACTGGCACGGCTTACTGGCACACCTGAACACAATAAAATCATAATTAAAGTAATTAGTTACACCAATAATTTTCAGCGTGAAAGGTCAAGTGTCTGCTTTTAAAAACGCCTAAAAATGTTTTCGCAAGATCAGGAAAGGCTTGTTTTCTGTCATGTAAGAAAACAGATCATACCCTAAAAGACTCTCTGATTCCTCCATTGTCTGCAATGTTTTCTGCCAGAGTCCTCTTGCCTCGCACCTAGAGAACAAAAAAGAAACCCCACAAAGCACAAATTCTCACATTATTACTTCAAGTATTTATCAAGGTTACAGTCATACATTCTGGATCAGAGCGACCTGACTCTGACTACTGAAACACATTAAATAGCACATAATAAAAACAGAATTACACACTTGAATAAGCCTGTAAAGTGTCAGACTGACATCATGCAAGAATATTCTTGACTGGATTGTTATTCTAATGTGCTTTAATGTTTTTAAGGGATTATTTTGTTGCTGTATTCTGTAGATTCAAACTTCTTACATTCAGGCTTGCTTCCTCCCAGTGGTAGCCATTATACTGCTCAATCATACACTGTGTCTTCTCATTGAAGGCTATTACAGACGAGTTGCTCCACCACTGGTCAAGGTTGCCATTCTTGTCATATTTGCGACCTGTTCATGAAAAGCAATACATACAAAATAAATTACCACTGTGTTAGAAATTTCTGATGTGGTTTTCTGAGGTCATTGTTGGTGATCAGTATTTACCGTTATTGTCGAAGCCATGTGTTAACTCATGTCCTACTATCACCCCGATGGCACCGTAACTTAAAGATCTGGAAACATATAACAAAATGAGTCACAACATTTAAAACAGGGAAATTTCTTCACACAATAATTTAAATTGAATTGCTGATGATTTAAACAGTTTGCAAAGAGGACTTGATAATACAATAGGCTACATGTTATGAGTAAACTCTGTAAAATTCCATTAGCAACCAAGCTAACGAACATTATACCTGTCAGTTAGCAAACTCACTAGCTTGGAGAGGTTTTTTTAACCCTTCAATAACTCTTCATAGAATGGAATACTTAACAATACTGAGAACAAAATAATAGGGGAGAGTAAACAGCAAAGTACAAAGACAATAGAAAGAAGCTATTGTAGCTGACTAGCATTAGCATGTTCCCTGGCTGGCTAGAGTGTTAGCTTTGCCAGCCAATGGACAGCTATCTGCTAATAATTTAAACTAAATTTCCATATTGACGTAGTTTGCTGGGACTAAAGCTCTGGTTGTTTTTTTATGCTTTAAAATGTTACTTGTTAGAGTAGACACTTCACTGCTAACTTTTCTTGGTTAGCATGATCATCATCATTGCTTATAGCTGCTGTTACAGAAGAGAAATGCGGTCACATCCTGCTCTGCTTTTCTGAAATAACAAGATTATTAAAGATATCTGAGAAAACTTGTTATTGAAAAATATTTCTGCTCTTGCTTTTCTGCTTTAATGAGATAATATTCTACTTAATTTAGAAAAAATGGAATTCACTGGATTATTATCGTTTTAATTCAGAAAAACAAGATTTTTTCCCATGAGGTAATCTCAAGATCCACAGATAATATTGTTGTTAATTCTGAATAACAGGGCAAATATTTTTACCCATGATAGTTTCCTCAGAATTGAGATAACAACCTTGTTTATTCAGAAAACAATTAAACACGTTATGCTTCTGTAGTTTCTCCCTGGAATTCCATGTATAAATGTTTTGAAAGTGCGAGGCAAGGACAGGTGCTGACAGTATTTTCCAGCAAGTATTATGAAGAAAATATCCGTAATTAGGCTTTCAAGACACTGTAGCAAAGCTATTTCCAAAACAAAGCTCTGTTTTTAGGACTGTCACTTTCACTGACTGCATTAATTGGCGCACAGTACAGTGTCATTATGAGATTTGCTTTAACTTCCATTTGAAAAAGAAAAGACTATAAAAATTATTTTTTAGTATTATGACTACGTTTAGTTTTTGGAAACGAACTAATAAATCCTGTGAATTTCAGACATATCTTTAATTAGTTGTATACTGTACAAAAAGTATTGAGAATTATTTCATTTGTGGTTGCGAAATATTTACAAATGGAAAAAAAAACAATCTATTTTAGGACTAAAACTGACCTAAAAATAAAATTATAACTTATTAAAAAACATATGACTCAGCAGAAGGTACTGGATTATGCTGTTTGTCCACAGGCCTCAGCACTTTACTTCTTCATTGTGGTTTTCTGTCAGGACATTCATGTCACAATAATTATTTCAGAGCTTCACATTCTCCTGAGTAAAAAGCATGAGGCTGCACTTTTCTTTGGTCTGTTAGTAGAGCGTGTTACATTTCGTTAATCTCACCTTGGATACTCTCTTCCCCAAAAGAAGGGTTTTTGAAGCTCTCCCGCGGGAAATCCTAAATGAGAAGATCAAAATAGTTTGAGTCTGTGTGTCTTTAGCCCCGTCCAGACAGGATTCATTTACTGAACAAGGTCGGCCTTTTTTCTTCTCCAGCCTGTATGAGGTAGCGTTATTTGTGTTTAAACACTGTGATTTGTCAGGAGAGTAACTATTATAAAACAGATCAAATTTGACCTGTTTTAGAAAGCACTCCTCATGTCCTCTCTGTCAGGTTTAGTTTGTTTTTAATGCAAAGCCCCAATTATTTCTGACAATGAAATGCCTCCTCAGCCATTTCATAGGTTTAATAATCCCCAAAAATGTATCCTAGGCAGATACTTAATTGAAATCACTGAGGTGCAGTGTGGCGTCAACCTGTCTGGACAGAACTTAAGAAGTCAAGAACTTCTGAATACTTAAATAAAATATTAACATCTCAATAATCAATCTTACGGATCTGATTCGTGGAGGAACTGTAGAAGGCGTTCACAGTCGTTGGGTTTGTAAACCACCTGCAACACAAACACACGTACACATTATGGCACGAATGAGGAAATAAAACAAAAAGTCACAGCATGTCGACACAGATTAGTCCTGTCACTCACTCTGTACGAGGGACGCTCTTTCGGAGCCAGGCGATATCCGACTGGGCGATGAACTTCAACGTCTGCATCACATTGCCGTAGTAGTCCCTCTCACTGAACGCTAACTGAAGCATACACAAACGCAGATACACACTGTTAAGTACTGCACTTCAACCCCAAGTAACCCCACAGTTAATCTAACGTGTGCAAAAATTCTATTTGGGAAAAAAATATTAGTTTAATTGGCCTCTCTGAGCCTGTTTATACCTGGTTTTAACATGTGTTTCAGTGATCCCAACACATGTGGACAGTTGAGACACATCACTGTTCACACCTATGTCTATCATGTGTATCCAGCTTGGGAACTGCCCATTGGTTCGACAGCCCATTGGTTCGACATCCCATTGTTCCGACCATATTAAACTCATTGTTTAGAAGTCCGTTCCGAAATCATCATGATGCCCTGTGGTTAAGGTCTGGTTAGGTTTAGGCACAAAAACCACTTGGTTAGGGTCAGGAAAAGACCATGGTGTGGGTTAAAATGAAAAAGAAAGTGACAAACACATAAGCCGTGAGTCTGCTCCGCCTCAAGCCGGTCGCGGCGCAACATACGCCCGCCACGAGCTGTTCAGCACCGCGGACAGTCGGACTAATGGGATGTTGAACCAATGGGCTGTCGAACCAATGACATGGACCCACCCAGCTTACCACTTGCATTCAGATATTGTTACTGTTTACGACACATACGCCACAAGTTTAAAGGACTCCATGCACAGCTATGTCAATACTCTTGTTAGCTGCTCGCTCGTCATGTTAGCGCTTGTGTTGGTACAGCTGAAGATATCGCTGTCAGCAGAATTCAACATGTCTCCTTCCATAGGGCAAAATGACGGACGGTCATGGAACACTTCATCCAACTAGTTGTAAAATGGGCAAGTTATAGAACATTACCTCAAGTCATCAAGTTTTCTTTAGGAAATCGAGGTAAAACAGGCTGAGTCATTTTGTCAGGGAAGTATTTCTTTAAATGTTGAAGTTGTTAAAGATTTTTAAGATATAAGTACATATTTGCTAATCAAAAATCAAAGCAACTAAGACAAACAGGTGATAAACATTTCTGCCCATGAATCTCCTGAAGTCACATTTATAGGCAAGTAGGTGCAAGGAAAAATCTAAAATAAAAAACAATCAAACTTATATTTTTGCCTTCTTATTTGCTAATTTTACGTTTTCATTTCTGATATTAAATTGTACCCCTGCTATGCTAAAGAACCAGATTTTACTAGTGTTATACAAACCTCCTTTAAATCTTCATTGAGGTAGGTGTCATTCAGTATAAACTCGGGGTAGCCAACTTTAGCCAGGACTGCATGAGCCTTGAGAGAGGGAGACAAGAGAGTGAATGTGACGGAGGATTTACACAGATTTTATATAATCATAAACACAACTGAATACGATTAAATTCTGTTACAAGGAATAAAGAGTGAGATTCACAGTCAAGGTGCCCTGACAAAAAAATAATCCTAACACAGCTTTGTTACATAAGAGATAAAGAGCCAATGGGAACAATAAAGAGTTAGTGTTGAAACACGGTGATGGTGGATTATAAAGTCTCTTTTCAACTGTGCAAACATGCATGTGGTTGTAAGGAAAACTCAAGGTGAACTGGATGTGTTTAAATGCTTTCAACATCGTCGTTTCAACAGATTTGCTGGATGAGGAGAAAAGGTTCAAGGAGAAAAGAACTCCATTAAAGGAGCACTTAAAAGTCAATGGTCCCCCACATACAAAGACAGCAAAATGAATGACGGCACGACGCCGCTGTGTCAAAGAAAAACAAGGTCTTAAATCAAAAAAATGTGTGAGCACTCATAATGAAATGAGACGAAGCAGACACAGACATCAAAGTAATATTATTCTCATTAGAATTCGGTCAATATTCTGGTTTAAAGCCGCAGTAGGTATTCATGTTAAGAATAAGTTAAATAAGTGTGAGTTATTTGAAAGGGGTCATTCATGATGACAACACAGCAGCTCTACTGAGCTTTTAGCCTCTTTTAGCTTATTGCTTGGGCTTTTCATGTGACATCTGAAGTACCAGGTAGTGTCTGTGAGTGGCCAGCCTTCAGCAGGTTGAGGGTGGCAACAGACAGAGCCAGTGTGTGTGGGTGGAGCTGGATTCTCTGGTGGCAGTGTCAGAGAGGAGGACGCTGTGTAAGTTATATGCAGTCTCGGACAATGTCTCCCACCCACTCCATGGTGAGCTGGTCAAGCACTGAGGTATATTCAGTGCAGGACTCATTCCTCTGAGATGCACCACAGGAAGTCATTGCTGCCTGTGGCCATCAAACTTCTCAACTCCTCCCGCAGAGTGTCAGACTCTGAGCTAAAAGACTGGCCTTTGGACTTGTTTCACCCAGAAGTCACTGTAACCCACAAATGATTTATTATTCATATTTTAACTGTTCAATATTTATGTGTAATATTAAGTTTATTAATAAATTATATGAATTATATGAAAAAAGGGGGAGGACTTGATAAGTATTCACCTCCTCCTCCTTTTCAGACATGAAATACTTATCCTGTTTACTAAATATGTCTGCTGGGTATTCTGGTTTTGCTTTATAACTTACATCTTTAATTTTCATTTCTTTTGCATGTTCGAAACAAATCTTCATCATCATCAAATATTTCTTTTAAGTAATGTTCTAAGTTATTCCTACTTATACTATTCTTGCATTAATATTTAACAAACTGTGTCACAAATATTTACACATTTTTCCAATTCTATCTATCTATCTATCTATCTATCTATCTATCTATCTATCCTCTAATAATTTCTCTATACCTAGAGAGACAGATTTTTTGCTTGGGATTTGGTGTAAACCACAACAATGCTGCCCCTAAGTGGCCACCAAAAAAAGTGGCTTAAACTTAAAAAAAAAAAAAGAAAAAAAGAAATAGGTTTTCAGATTATTACAGTGGCTGTGGAGTTACTGTCCAGACTAATTTGGGACTTGACTCCCTAAAAGTTTTGTATTACACCTGAGGGCAGCACCTTACATCCAGCATCACACACATAGACTGTAAAAATAATGGATATAGCTACCATGACGTCACTCATTTTGACGATTGTGGACTCATTGGATTGTGGACTTGTGTGGCCATATTTGGTAAGAGGGTGGAGATGTGGAAGAGCGAGGGGTGGATCTGACTGAGAAGCTAAGGACGCAACGGCAGACAGCCTGTCACTCAAAGCCTCCCGCCCATAATTATGCATAACTTTAAGCCTTAATAAAATGTAAAAGGGTAAGTTGTATAAAAAATTAACTCCCCACAATTGCAATCAATGCTGAAATTAGTTACAGAGACCAAAACTGTACCAGGCTGTAAACGTGTTTATTTCTGCTGTAAAACTGGGCATTTTAACATGGGGGCCTATGGGGATTGACTCACTTTTGGAGCCAGCCTCAAGTGGCCATTCAGAGAACTGCAATTTTTGACACTTCTGTCATTTTTACGTCCCGAGTCGTGTCCCTGATGCTTGTTCTTGTCAGCTCACTGTAGGTTGTCTTGTCATTTGTTGGATAAGCTAGTAAAACCTTAACCAAAAAGTTGTTTGTTAATGCAACATTTGCCTTAACCCCAAGAAAAAACCTACAGGAGACCTCACACCTAACTGCAACTTCAAACAGCGATGATGTTTCTTCTTTTTGAGAAGTTACAAAGATACACATAGATTTTTGCTCCTTGTACTGCTGCGCTGCTGCAGCATAAATAGACTTCCATGCAGATTTTCAAATTACTTTAACCTGACTGCAGCTGAATTCTTAAAGTGACCATCATGACATTATAATGATAAATATGTACTAAATTGTGCTGAAAAATCTATTCAGATGTATTCTGTATTCTGTATTCTGATATCAGTGTGGTATCAGGCTTACAAGAAAGGCTATTTATTTCCATGTAAATATAAAACTGAAGATTAAGGAAAACATGAATAGTATATTCTGTGTGTAGCATGTACTCGGTCTATTTAGCCTAATGTTCAAAGCTTGAGCCCATTCTTTGCCACTCAGTCCAACTTCTCATTTGCATCCATTCATCCATTTTCATCTGCTTATCCGAGGCTGGGTCGCGGGGGCAGCAGGCCAAGCAAAGCACCCGGGACATCCCTCTCCCCAGCAATGCTTTCCAGCTCCTCCTGGGGGACCCCAAGGGGTTCCCAGGGCAGATGAGATATGTAATCCCTCCAGCATGTTCTTGGTCTGCCTCTGGGCCTCCTACCAGTGGGATGTACCTGGAACACCTCGAATGGGAGGCACCTAGTAGGCATCCTGATGAGATGCCCGAACCACATTAACTGACCCCTTTTGACATGAAGGAGCAGCAGCTCTACTCTGAGCTCCCTCCAGATGTCTGAACTCCTTACCCTATCTCTAAGGCTGAGACCAGCCACCCCACGGCAGAAACTCATTTCGGCCACTTGTATCAGTGATCTCATTCTTTTGGTCACTACCCAGAGCTCATGACCATAGATGAGGATTGGGACGTAGATGACCAGTAAATCGAAAGCTTCGCCTTCGTGCTCAGCTCCCTCTTCACCACCTGTTTCGTCATTTGCATCCAGCCAAAATAATTCAGTATTTTTTTGCTGCATTCCTACAAGGTGCACCTTGAACGTGCACTCAAAGCACGGGCTGAGACAGTCATAGAACTCGCCAAAAAATGCATTACTACGTCTTGCAAAACCATGCCCATTCTTGTGAAAAAAAGCTTTTAGGGAGTTCTGGGATAGGAGGATAGGAAATAGGAAGAAACATGGTGATAAGGCTGGCAGCTGTTCTTGCCTTCTCTATGGCTCTCTTCTTCGTTGGATCATCCATCCAGTCGTTCTCCTTCTCCAGCATGTCAATGAACGCCCAGCGAACGCCCTGGATCAGCTCCTCCATCTGAAAAAACACACACTCAAATTAATTAGAGAGCGTTTACAAAAAATAAAGCGTCCGGTCTCACCGCCACATAAACACACACACCCGCACTGACGCAAATGACACAACATTAAATGCCTGACATCATCTCCAGGTGACACACTGACAAAATACACTCAACACGAACATCTGTTAGACATATACAAAAATAAAACATGTGACCCACGATTTAGGCAATGATGTCATTTCCAGAACACACGCACCATGTGTTTCTTGTCCTCCTGGAAGTGTGTGTTGACAAAGAGGCGCCCGGTGGCATAAACAAGCGAGTTCTCCACGTAGTTAACGCACTTATCCCAACGCGGGGTCAGAGAGGTGGTTCCCGTGGTTACCTGGTGGGGGTGTGAGAGACAGAGATGCAAGGTGACATTGTCTCTCCCTTCACATGGCACTAAATTACACTGTTAGTCTGTCAGCCTCTGAATCGTCACTTTGGGTGGGAAATTTTTGGGACTAACATTCAAATATGAAATTATTTCACATATATTATAATTTGTGTTTATGGCAGGCTGTGAAGTAAACTGGGAGCTCCCTCTGAAGTCTTAAAAATAGAAAATCGTGGCACTCAAAATTACATAACTTTCCCAGCTCTCTAATTACTGTCATGAACATTTGGGGACTTTGGGGACAGAGATTGAGAAAAGAGTGTTGGCTTGCTACTTATATTTTTTCAGGATTTTAGGCTTTCCTTTTTATGTATTCATGAGAGGCTGAAGCTGTGTCCTGATTTCATACCTCGTACTAATTCCAAGCAAGTTTTGAGTAAGTCACTTCCAATCGGAAAAGTGACAAAGTATACAAACTAACTGCACAGTAAATGACCCTGCAATGAGTGTTTAAAATTTCAAGACTTATTTATTCTCAAAGGGATTTTTATTCTTTATGTACACTTGTCTTTATATAACTATTCGAATGCTTTTTATTGTCATATTTGTAACTGCAAAGCACTTTGTAACACTGATTTTGGAGAGTTCTAGGAGTAGAGTTGCAACGGTATGATATTTTCACAGTATAATAACATATTGCGGTTTCACAGTATAACAGAATTTATATCATTAGCAATCAGACTGACCCTTACAGGAATGAAAAACGGAAGAGTTATTGTCACTTGAACAAACGCTTTTATTACTATAACTGAAACTTGAAATCATTATGTCAATGGAAGTATGTGTAAAAAGTCTCCCCTTAGAAAATAACTAAAATAAAGGAGAGACTCTTAGTCCAGTTGCATTTTTTTCCAATATCACAGATAGGCAAATGTTGACAGTATAATAACCATCAGCCTTTATATCATGGTATACCTTCAAACTGGTATGTCGCTGCAACCCTGTCTATGAGTTCTACTAACTTTCATACAATACACGAAGGAATTGAAGGAGCTACTCACAGCTACAAAACAATTAAACAAAATGCAGCATCATTCAAAAATGACACTTTCATATGCTTTGGCCCATATCTTGCACTATTAGCAGGGTTCCCACAGTCATGGAATTCCTGGAAAATTATGAAAAAAAAAAGAAAAAATTTCCAGGCCTGGAAATGGTTTGGCATTGACGGAATGTTTTGGAGAAGTTCTGAATATACATTGTTTGGGTTATCATTTAAAAGATGTCAACAAAAAAATCCCAATGCTGTATGTTCCCTGTATTACGGATTTAAAATCTAGTGCTGCACTGCATCACTGCTGAACTGTCACTAGTGTCACGTGATAAACATTGATGTATGCAGCTAATATGCAGTGAGAGTGTCTTATGAGCGAGTCAATTAGCAAGCGCTTGCAAATTTGCTTACATCAAAATGCCCAAGAAGCACATTTTAGTAACGTATGGCTTACAAATAACAAATACATTAGGCTACATGGCTTGAGAGAGGCAGACTATAACCGCCTTTAATGTAGACTCTGCACCAAAACGTCTGACATTGGCAACATGGGGGAAACAGCTCTACTCAGCCACACTAAAAGAAAAAGCATCAAGATGATCAAAAGGCGACTCAACGGACTGCCAGCATCTGCACATATTTCACAGTATTTCTACCGTCACAGCATCAGTAGAGCTGCGAGACAACTTCAACCAGTGCTCAACCAAATCTACTGCCACATCCAATGATCTGCCTACTCATTTTAAACTACTTATTTAAAGCCATGGAAATGGGGTAAAATATGATGGCAAAGCATTGAAAATTAACTGGTAAAAATGGGTGGGAATGCTGTGTCAGGTTCAAAACAGCACAAGCAAGCAGGGTTGTAAAAAGATTTTAAAACATACTGACATCACTTGGAAGTTTTTGACATGACCAAAAAAAAGGGCTGTTTTTTTGTTATATATTAAGAAGCAGCTGGATAGCTCATTGGTTAAGTTTGGGGGATCAATTCCTGGTCAGGGAAGAGCAACACATATCTCTTAATGCTGCTAGCCACTTTAGGATGAGTGAAACTGCAAACACAAGAGTCATACAGGCTCGGACATTACCCACATCAACAAGGTCCGCATCAGGGCACCCTGATGAGAAATAGGCTACTAGAAAAGGACATATGGAGTTCTTAGAATGCTTCTATACAAGTAACCCCAGTGAGAGGGGCTGGATGAAGAGGGTGTGGGATATATGGATACTTTGAAACCCAACATCTAGGCTGACAAAGCTACAACTCATAACTCAATGTTCGAACATCCACAAACAGTACGTTATTGCAACTAGAGATTGATGAGGTACAACAAACATGCTATGGCAAGGGGGAACCAGGACTACAGGCCAAAGTGGGTATGTCATCATCATCATCATCCTCACACTCTGAGATTGGAAGCCTCAAGCCCTTACTACACAGTTTCCCTTACAACAAGGGCAAATGACCTGAGATTGAAAATCACAGATAAGTTGGAAACCCAGCACCCCCATAGCTGGTCACTAAGGCTAAGTGACAAAGTACCCTCTGAAAGTCTGCTAGATGATGTGAATGCAGTGCTACAAACTATCCCCACTAGGACCACAACTGAGACCAATCAGCTGATACAGTATACACTACAGCAACAGTAATCCTAGAGATGCTTGGCTACAAGATGAACACCATGAACTACTAAAAACATTACCCCCCATGGACACGGAGGCTGGAGGCCAAGATCAAGGAAACAGTTAGTCAACTCTCAGAGTTACAGAGACGTGTGGGGAAAATACAGATATATATACTGACACTTCTAGGAATTGGGTAGAAATGTACAAAGGTAGTGTGAGATCTGGACACAGCTTCAGTGGTACATTAAAGGCTTGCTTCGAGCGAGTCATTTGTAGTTTGTTCATTTAGAAGAAGTCTAAAGGAAGTCATGAATTAGTCTGACTCTGGGTCAGACGTAGAGTTTGTTAAATGAACTAGGAATTCAGGCCTCTTCCTGTATACACTAAAGCTACATAGGATAATCTAAACCAAATTCCAGTGTTTCACAGCCAAACACTCTCCATACGTGTTGTATAATGTGGGACAGCTACAAACCATGTATCTGCAAAAGGTCAACAGACCTACATTTCTACATAATTCAATGGGTTTAAGAGCCCCCCCCCCGTTAATCTAATCACTTAAAAAATAATTGATTACGGACATGTATTTTGTAGATTTTTTTCAGTACCAACCCGAGCAAAATCCAGGTATCTGTAAAGGAAACGCCGGCTCAGAGTAGTGATCCTGGAGAAAACCGTCCTCCACTGTACGTAGTTAGCAACAGTCCTGGAAAGGGAGAGAAAGAGAGGAGGGACATTAATTAAAAACCTACATGTAATCTCATTATACATTATAATATACTTATAATGAGAGACAGGAGCCCTCAAGCCCCACTGTGTGCTCATCTGTCTGTGTGTGCTCTCTGTCTGGCTGTTCCCGTGTGGTGTGTGTGTGTGTGTGTGTGTGTACCTGGGATCTGTGGTGTTAATGAGCTTGAAAAGTTCCTTGAAGTACTGCGGCGCTCGGACGATGACGTTCTCAGAGGAAGAGACGGACTGAGCTGGGTCAGCTTTAGACTCCACCACAGTTTTTACAAAACTCAGCCAATCAAACTGCAGACAGAAGCAGTGATAGGGGTTATAATATTTATTTAAAAGACACTGAGGTGAAAACAAGCTATATTGGGATATAATTCACTTTATTTGCTGTCAGTTTTTTTAAATAAGAGTTTATATCTCTTCTTAAAAGTGTGCACATATAATTTATGACATGATAAATACAAATACATGGTGTTCTATTGATCCATACTTGGAGGAAGATCTTATTTATAATGTTATGATGTTTAAATGATTTTTGCAGGATGACTAAAGACTTCTGGCTGCTTGTCTTACACCAGGGATACTAAAATTGCTTTACCTCGGGGCCACTTTTGCAAAATGACAGGGGACCAGGGGCCAGTTAATAAACAAACATTAATAATATTTATCAGTAAAAAATGAACTGCTTGTTTTCAATCTGTCAGTGTTTGCTGTCCTCATTAATCTTTACCAAGAGGCAAATCCAGTCGCAGTAGGCCCGCAGGTCAAGTGTACAGTACACAGGAGTGTTTCTAGGATTTGAGAACATTCAGGGTGTAGCCTGAGACTCTGTCTGAAGGATCCTCCCTTGGCATTTTTTTTCTTTGATAATAACAAATAATGATTTTTTTCATGCAGTGTGGAGCCTTTTTTACATTCAAAAGACAAAAAATACCACAGTATGAATCAATCTATCTTCACTGTGATTTCGAAAATGGTTGGTGGGACACCTGGCACCCTATCCTGGACCAGATTTGGCCAGCAATTTGAGAAGTGTCTTCCACCCTAAAGTAGGGGTGATCAAAGTTTAGATAAGTGCCAATTTACAGAGCCAGCATATCATCCAGGGCCACGCAGGTTCAGGACAAACCACGGCGGCCACTTTCACCAAGCATCCCCACACAAACTCTCCATCACTGAACTGTCTACCAGACTTAGCAATTTTGTGAACGACTGTACCACAAAGTTTGTCTGTGTTACACAGTCATTACTTTTCACACGATCTGTGAGGACTAACTGCGGGGCAGATACGTCTCGGAACTGTTCAACCTTATGTTTGGTCTCGATCAAAGTGTTCAGCCTTACATTTGGGGCCTTCACTCATGAACTTGTTGCAGGATTTGTGGTTGGTCTCATAATGGTGTTTAACATAAAATTCCTTGAGCACCAAATTCACCTGTATGAAACTGTATCCTTTTATTTGTCCCCTGAGGTCCGCTGAAGTAAGAGTTCATCCATTTTTCCTGAAACCTCCTTTTCTCCTCAGTCATACAGCGTATTTCCGGGTGGCTTTTCCATTTCATTTCCACACAGACTGCCAAGTTGTCAACTGAAATTGCTAATTCTAGCTAACAGAATGAGCATTGATGACTGAATGTGAGGTGCCATGAGTTGCCAAGCATCGAGTAGCTGTCTATGAGTTGTCACCCCTAATGTGACAGATGTTTGTCAGGGAGGTGCAGTTTGCTGCAATATTCGAGTGTATTACTGTAAATGCAAAATATTGAAAATAAAAGTATTACTGCAGATGTGTAAAATAAAATGCATGCAACTCATGTCACGTTTGGACCCAGCACAGAATGTCTCTGGGGGCAGCCATTGGTCTGCGGGGCACACTTCGAGCAACTATGCTCTATTTGAATTTTTTTCAAATTTATGTGTGCATGTTAATATATTTTGTCATGAGTACTTTCACACAGAACATGAATATTCCCCAATGAAAAAGCTGTGTATTTCTTTTTTTTAAATGAGGTTATTCTGATCTTTCACACTGCACTTAAAGGCATAAACAAATAACATTGTATGGAACGGATATCATATCACAACATCATGACAATTTTGCAACTGTCGCAGATTTTGCATCATTGCCAGGCAAGTATTTTCCACTGAGTGTCTTTTATTCGTCACACCTAGAAACATGCAAAATAAACCATGAAGAAGTTGGTCCTGGTATGGTTTTGAGACACAAGGGAGGATCTTTATTAATTTTAATTTTTTAAAATGTAGTTGAAATTGTCTGTACCTGTGGTATGGTGCGCTGCAAGCGAGAGAGTGAGTATCTGTTGTACATGTTCTCACTGGTGCGGTTTTCATAGGGAATCAGGATCTGCAGACACAATGAACAGTCTTATTAACACATGACTGATTCTAAATTCCATCATAAAATAATTTCCTTTTAAGTTGATGAATCAATTTCATATTTCACAGTTAATAATGCAGGGTTATAATTAGCTCCAGAGCCATTCGGGCCTATCAAATCATATCCTTTTCCATACATTCAGTGAAGTTATATATATCTGACATGACGTCTTTACATGAGCAAGTTTGGTCTCGAAGGCGAGAGCCTTCTCCATCTGGGTCAGTGCTGCTTTCTCTGGAGCACCCAGCATGACGGCTGTATCTACCATCAAACTGAGCAGGGCTGCACGATACTGGAGAGAGGGAGAGAGAGAGAGAGAAAAAGAGAGGCAGAAAAAGGCAAAAACAGACAAATGTCATTTGATCTTTCATCGCTGTAAGCTACTGTCACTACAACTATCAAACATCAGACACCATCAGACATCAATCAACACTTCCATCTGCACTCAGATACTATATTACCACTACATCAGTGTTATGTTTTTATTACCTGTTTTAAGGGGACAGATAAACAGCTGCAGACAACACTCATTAAATAATACCATTACCATTTAAAGCTATAGCTAAGTTTAAAAGCCTGTGTCCAAACAGGGGAGGAATATACGTACTGTTATAAAGCTATCATAAAAATGCATTTAAAAATAAACAAAATAAAATACAGACATATTTAACAATGATGATGAACATTTAATCATATAGTACTTTTCAAAACAGATGTTACAAAGTGCTTCACAAAACAATAAAAGCAATAAATGAAAGAGTAAAAAAAGTAACTATTAAAACAGAACATTCCAATAACAATAAAATATTAAAACAGAGTGCTAAAACAAGGTGTTGCAAAAACAGATATTAATTCATATATGTCTATGAATATATGCACAGATAAACCAAGCGCAAAAATAATAACACCCATTGTAATGTATTCATATATATGGATGTAGGTACATCTGTATGCCAGCATGAATGAACATATATATGTACTTAGAAATATTATTTTAACAACTTTTAACAAAATGTCTAAACAAGCCACTGAGGGGTGTACAGGTGGCAATCCATTATTCTCAATACAATATACACATGCTCACCATAACATAGAAGAACAACAGCATTGTTCATATTTAATCAATAATACATTTAACAACTTCAGTCTTCCATGCAGATACTTCATGCTTACACAACATGCTTCCATAACACGGTCAAAACCTTTCTACACACCTGGTTTCCACTACCTGTATGCACTTCACACATGAATGCTACACCCTGTGTTCAGTTTCATAGCTGCATGTGTACATTTATATTTACCTTGTGTTTAGATAAGGATAGAATAAACAAACAAAACTACATTATAGCTCCAACGATATTCATACATGTGTATGTATGTATGTATGTATGTGTATACTGTATGAAGGAATAGCTTTCTCTTTCTTTCTTTCTTTTTCAGTCTTTCTGTTTGTATCACCAGATGTATAAAATAATAATAATCACAATAATTGCAAATACATGTAAATATATGGGATGTGTTTTGGTTGTGCTGATTCATGAATTCACTGCAATAACTATAAAAAAGCAATACAACAAAAAAGTAAGTACGTAAGTAATGGAAATTTATAGATGACAAAAGAAAATATGCTTAGCTATTAAACAATGACACAGGTTGATATGTGGATTGTTTGAACACATATCAGGAGCCCTTATATCTACTGTTAGCCTTTTTTTATCACTTATTTTTCATTGCAAAATCGGCAAATAAAAAGAGACAACCAATTGCTGATTACCTGCTTGTTTACTGTTTGCTCCCCTTTGTAACCTAAATTAAAGTCTGTCCTCTGACTTTATGTAGACCTTTGTATGTGGGTGAAGAATGTATTATACCACCGATAGTGACAGTGTACTAATAGAATGACAGTGGGAGTTTTTCCAGTTGAGAAAAATTAGTCGCTGCATACTAATTGCATTTTTATTCTGGCCTAATGAGGCAGCTATTAGTGGAGCAATCAGTATCATCTGCCTCTTCTACAATTACAACTGCTTCGCATTTCCGAAAATGTTGACTGTGGAAAAAAGCTCTTGTTCCAATATAATATAATATAATATAATACAATATAATATAAAAATCCAACATTAACTGCCATAATGTCAAGTGGCTAAAAAATTTTTCTGTTATAAGTCATCACTCAAGCAGGGAGGAAATAGCTGCTGCAGGAAGAGGAGTTTTTAGATGACAGGTTAAAAAGAGGTGAAAGATGAAGCAGAGACTCACCGCCCGGGCGGAGGAAGTGTTGGTGATGTAGTCCTCCCTGGAGGGCAGAGACAAGGACGCCTGATCGAGCTGCATGAAGATGGAGAGCAGAGGTTAGCTTCTGCTGCTTTTTGGGGTTGTTTATCTTTTGACTTTGGCTGCAGTGACAAAAAGCAAAATGTGATGGAACAAAGCACCAAAATTGTATCTGCCTACATATCAATGCCAGAGGTTTTACATCTTTTAAATACAGACTGTGTAGATATGACATTAGAGATTACTTTTTTCCCCAAATACCCTTCAGGCAAGCATTACATTACATTATTTTCACTATGGTATGAATATCAGTAATCCATCACAGTCAAAGTTACTGTTTTGAAACCCTTTCATTGTCTAAGAAGGCTATGACATATTTTATCTGAGTATCAACTCGTATAAGAGTAGACATGGCTAGTTCCGATTTGAATAGTAATTGTGTAGTAGAAAAAAAAACAATGCTTAATGAAAAACAAAAAAGAACTAGAGTGTTTGTAACCAAAGAACAAAACGGAATTTGCAAACCCAAATCAATGACATTTGTAATAGATATTTTGGTAATGAAGGTGTGAACAGGGATGTGTGAAAACTCTTTTTGATGGCACTATCAAGTTCACTCCAAAATTCTAAACTCATCAGGAACAAAGCTTTTAATCATGTGATATGCTCAAGGCTGATGTTCAGCAGCTGACTTTCAAATTTCAGCTACCTTGATATCACCAACCAGAGAAGTTTCTAAGAGAGTCCCTGCTGGAAACTGCATTATCGTACAATTTAAATGTAACTGACAAAAATCAAGGTGACGAAATATTTGCTGTGATGGATCACGTCCTGTAGTGCAACATTTGTCAGGTCTCTGCAAGTCAAATTTCAATCTGAGCTGGCAAACAAATGGCTATCTGGAAGGTAAGAAATCAATCAAAAAAGATGGGCTGTGTCTGAAATCACTCATTTCTCACTACACAGTCCACCATAGGGTGACTGCGCCATTTTGTAGTGCTGTCCAAAAGTAGAGTGGGAATTATTATACCCTATATAGTGGACTCAAAGTATCCCACAATACATCTTGAAAAGTAGTGTACCATCGATGGTCATTAACCAAGCAATATATCCCATCATGCATTGAGCTGAAGGAACAGATGGACATTTTTGAATGAACAAAGAGAAGGACAAGAGGAGAGAAAGCACCTTGACTACAAGCTGTTGTACATGTTTAATAGTTTCTTAGCCATGTAATACATTGTCAATTTAATGTGTAGTTGTCAGTTCTATAAGAGATTTTTTAAAAATTGGACATTAATATTTCTCTGGTGTCTAACATTACTGTACAGAGAGGGGCTAACGCTAGCTGACTTTAGCAAGCTGGGTTGCTACTAGCCCTGATTTGTGTTGCACTGGCTTAATGCATAACATTACACATTACATTAGTGGTAGAGTTTGAAATCACACTGCTCTCTTTCTGCTTTTCTGTCTGCCGCTGTAACGCCATTAATGGGCCTATATTTAATGTGAGCAGAGCAGCACATCACAACACAGTACTTTGTAACATTATTTATCAATTTGGGGTAAATCCACTCACTATAATATCATGTATTTATCACAAATATGCATGCCAGTGTTTGTTATAGATGGTTCACCAGCTGACATTGAAATGGCACGTTTTAATTGTTGGATAGAAATGAAGTAACTGATATTAATGGAGCAGAGAAAATTACCCAGGTAGTGTCTGAAAGTGTTTATCGTGTTGCAAATGAGCTCACGATATAGTCCTCTACATAGAACCCACAGGGAGTATGAATGACTGGATGATTTCGAACACAGCCATGGTATGTTTTTGGATAATGGTCTGCAGCAATATAAAAGTATTCACCATATGCACTTGATTGATTAAAATCCACAAACCACAAGTATTGTCCTTAAAAGGAAAAGTTCCATATTTGGGGGAATATGCTTTTGCACATTTTTGTCGAGACTCTGATGTAATAACACTCTCATATTCACATTGTTAAATATGAAGCTACAGCTAGCAGATGCTTTCATTAGCTTATGACATACAGTAAAGACTTGAAACAGAGGGGAAGAGCCAGCCTGGCTCTGTCCAAAGATAACAAAATCTGCCTACAAGCACTTTAGAATCTCAGTAATACCCCTTTTCCACCAAAATTTTGAGATTTGTTTTAAACATGCAAACACTCAATAAAAATAGGTGATAGACCCCTTTCCCATTGCCAGTAGCCCAGAGGTCGGTTACACGGCTTTGCAGTAGATGAGTATGCCTTTCTGTTTTGATTTTTTCTGGTGTGTCATGTTTAATGTGTCATACAGAAAACAGGTTGGTAAACAGTAGAAAGCAGCATGGAGGCTAGTGAAAATCTTACAGTGGTTACTTCTTTTTTATGTTTCTTACTTATTCAGTCTCCTTTTCAAACTCAGCACCGACTCAATTTGAATGAATGTACGAGTGCTGCTTGGGTGGAAATAGAGAGGTGCCGTAGCATTGTTCCGACCTCTCATTGTTCCGACCTCTCATTAGTCCGATGTCCTGTTGTTCCGATATGTGATTATACTAGGCTATGCTGTATTTGTGTACCATAGAGGATCAGCAACGCAACAAAAGTGGGCTACTGGTCGAGATACAAGTGTCATAGAGAGGAGAGAATGAAACACCATAACCTCCTGTTATTAACTCTGGGGTCCAGGTTGTGTGGGGAGCTTTCCACGGTGCTAAACGGCTCCTGGCAGGCGTATTTCTGCCTTGATGGTGCGCCGCGACCAGCTCTGGGTCAGCTGGGAAAGGCTTGAGGCGAAGCAGGCTCACAGCTTATGTGTTTGTCACTTTCTTTTTCATTTTAACCCACACCATGATCTTTTCCTGACCCTAACCAAGTGATTTTTGTGCCCAAACCTACCCAGACCTTAACCACAGGGGATCATGATGATTTCGAAACAACGGGACTTCGGAACAATGGATTTAATACGGTCGGAACAATGGGTTTAATATGGTCGGAACAATGGGATGTCGGACCAATGGGCAGACCCCAATGAGAGAGTGTTTCATGGTGGCCTGACATTGCATTGGGCTGGTAAAAGGGGCTAAATTTAGCACATCCACATGGGCGTTATATTTCCATGTGCCTATCAGAGCCAATCAGAGCTGGAGCCAATAAATACCCATGATTACAACAGAATCATTTGACCCAAATGTGAATGTTGATTGTAATGTTTCCCATCAAATAAAAATGCCAGATGTTAGCTGGTGTTAGTTGGGCTTTTTTTGTTTACTTTTTGTACAGTGGAAAAGAGGCGTAATTAACACACTGTATATCTTAATCGTTCAATTCAATTCGTTCAAAAACTGGGGTGTACAAAAGACAACCTGTGGCGTTGGACCATTAAGCATTTTTTCCAAATGCATGCATCAAGTGAACTGTGGATGTCTGACCTTGATGATGTAGTGCAAGGAGTTTTTGTCATCGGGGGAGACGTACAGGCGAATCAGGACACTCTTACTGTGCTGGTTCCTCATTTCTGCCAGGGTCTTCAGGAGGTTCCACTCGCCTGCTGACCACTGGTACTCCCCGCCGAGCCCATCCCCCACGACAGGCCACCGAAACTCAGGCTGTCTAAGTGTTTTCAGCATTGGTTTGGTGTCCATCTGCTCCAGTATAGCTATGTAAGCAAACACAGAAATTAAGAAATTAGCATGAAGTACAGCAGTTTGTTTGAATGGTTGCTTTTACTACTTTTTAGGTTGTATTTTTTGTATTTAGATGCTACTTTCCCTTTTTGTCATCTGTTGTATCTTATTGCTTTTGCCTCTGCAGTGACCTAGATCTGCCATGGCAATCAATAAAAGCTCATCTTGTCCTGTTTCACACTATTGCTGTGTCTTTGTGTGTGCTCTTGACTTACAATATCTTTGTGGGGACCTGTTCGTAGACATGGAGAATGGGGACATTTTGATTGTGAGGACATTTTGGTTTGTCCTCACTTGTTCAAAGAGCTGTGACTTTAGATTTGGTTTGAGCATTAAGGTTGAACATAGGTTTAGACTTCAGCTAGGTTAAGTGCTGGGAGTCAGGCATATAGTTTGAAAAGTTAAGGCTGGTAAACAATAGTCCCCACAGTGCTATACAAACGTATCTGTGTGTGTCCAGTTTTATTACTCACACCCTGGGGATAAATAAAAAAGTCACACATTATGGGGCCTCAGTTCCCATTTAAGGTTATGGTTGGGTTAAGGTCAGGATAACGGTATAAGCTGGTGTTAGGCATCTAATGGATGTGGTCACAGTTAGGTTTAGTTCCCAAAGAATGACTGCAGGTCAATGCAATGTCCTCTTAACTGACAAAACCAAGTTTGTTTGTGTGTGTGTGTAAGACTCACTCTCATTCATACAGGAGCGGTATAGGACCTTAGCCTTGGTTACAGCTTCCAGTTCATCAGGGTCTGAAGGAGCTTCCAGTAACTCTAAGGGAGAAAAACAATCTATGTCATAACTCAGAGGTCTAACAGTGAACTGTACCTGAATTCAACTTATACTATATACTGTATCTGGCAATAGGAATAGAACGCCTGGTTGTGAAATAAAATGGACACAAGGTCAGTCTTGCCTTTTAAGTAAGTGATGTGTACATCAAAAGAGCTCTTGCTTTCTTCTGATTGTTAAACATTAAACATTCTGTTTAATTCACATGTACTTGTAACAGGGTAGATAAACTCAGTCGTTGATGGGAAATTTGTAAGCCAACACACCTTTGAGTCGAATGTCTACATGCTGCCGCAGCCAGGGGTAGATGCCATACGATGAGGAATCTTCCGGGATGGGGTTCTCCTTTAACCAGCCGCCACAGGAGTAAGTATAGAAATCCTCGCAGGGGTTAATAGACTTATCCATTTTGTTAAGAATGGACCCCGCTACAAGAAGGAAGGTGACAGGAAATATAAACACACCCCAGTGAGTCCAAATAATTACCTTTGAGTTGCAACTAAAATATCTCATGCTCAACCAGTCACCATACAAACAATAGTGGATGCTCAGAGCAATTGTACATACAGTAACTGCTCAGCACCACTCCTCACCTGCTTCAATGCATTCTGGGGTCAGACAGAATTCCTCCTGATTAGATTTCTGTGAGACTGAGGGAAAAGAAAAGAGGATGAAGTTTGACACTGAAATGCAAACTCACATGTAGACGTAACGAGTTTTTAACATTTCAAGAACATTTAGCTTGCATGCATGTTCTTTTGCAGCACTGACCCACTTCATATCTTTATACAAAAAGTCCCCTACTTCTTGGTAGCAAATGATTGGTGTTGGGATGCTGTTTTGCGCAATAGGACCTCAAACAGAGTTTTAGAGCACACTTTTACATAAACAATAAATTATCTGAAAGTTATGCATGTGTAGAGCTGAGAAACCAGAGAAACATGCTGCGTAGGTCAACATGTTTTTGCCAGTTGACTTACACAGCACACCTTCTCACTTTTTTCCTGGGCTTCTAACTGCATCCCATGGTCTTTATCAGAAGCTTGCACACTTGTCAGAATTCACATTGTCAGAGAAAGCCAGAAAGTGGCCACCTGGACCTTATTTTCCCATGTGACTCAAGGAAAGTAATGTCAAAATCGATTAATGTCACCTTCAATGTAAAACTATAACTGCTTGTTTTTGCTATGAAAGGTTTCAGATTATTATTGTGTCTTTTTGTTTAACCAGAAACAGCCCCTAAATTGTTACCAGCAAAGTCACCAAATAACATTTAAATTAACAGTAATTTTATCATTGTTAAAATCACTTTGTTCAAAGTCAGCAGAAACACCATAAAACTCCCTCAAGCCAGCTTGGTTCATCTTTCCATTGTTCAAACAATCAGCAGTTCTGGTTTGGTTGAAATAAAACCTTAATTGACCTAGTTAGAAGTGAAAATATGCAGCTCTATACACTCTAGCATTACTTTATTTAAATGGTTTGACAATGGCAATTTTGGGGCTGTTTTTGATGGAACAAAATTGATATTACGCTTTAACATAAAGGTCTAACTCATCAGGGATCCTTTCCATAATGTTGTCAGATACCTAAAATAATAATCTGAGCTTGTCAGTGGCAAAAACAAGCCCTTTTAGTGAACGTATTGATGGTGGGAACATGACTGGAATGGTTACATTGCAGCTCTCTTGCTCAATACTTGACCAGTTTAAAAAACTGTTGTTCTGATCAGACACTTTGACCAAAAGAAAAAGAAAAAAAAAAAAGGTGGAAAAATAGGGTTCAGGTCAAAAATTCCGAAGTTAAACTTGAGGACTGTTTTGTCAAAATGATGGCTTTTTTTATGAACAATAGTTATACATGGAAATAATAATATGGAAACAAAACAGTATTTCTTATTCTTGGAAAGGCTGCAACACAAGTTAATTTCTATCTGTCATTGTAATACAAACTATCGATGAATGAAACAAACAGAACTGACAATATCAGCTAATCATACTTTCATACGGCTGAAAATGATACTAGTTATCAGAGGGACGTCATTAAGGGACATTCCCACAATGCACTCTTTATCAAAAATGGGACAAACACAGGTCAAAGTGCAGTTTATACAGCTGGAGAGCAGTCCGACAGAGTAAACATTTAGTGGATACATTTTTAACCTCATGCCTGCCTGCATCAAGTCGAGTCGACCTGCAATCGCCACATTACTTTAGCTGTGTGATACAGAGCCATGCCATGAATCACAGGCAAATCTTGAGTACTTTCCAAAATATGCATCAGGCTTTTAATTTAAACTTGACTGTCAGCTGTAATTACTTCACACACTTCTAATAAGAGCAATCAAAACGCCACAGTAAGACAGGACAGAGCCACCCATTGTTTACACTACTCGCAGTGTGACCACAAGTCTACCCATTCACTTCCCTTCCTAGAAGGTGAACGAAAGCCTGCTTCTCTGACCTCTTGGCAGAAACCATTGTTAAATGATGTGGCTCTGTGGGTGAACAGAAGCAGCACAAGCCCACGAAGTGAGCCGCCAGATTTAGAAAACCAAATCCCCATTGTGAACGCATGAGTGGAGCGTTACGGAGCTGCGCCGCAATGTCTGACCTCAGAGGTTGACTGGTCTTGCTGTCTAGTTAGAGCTGCTTGTGAGAGTTGCTTAATGTTGCGCCCACTTTAGAGTAGAAACACACCGTCACAACTTAAACCCTGCGCGACCCACTTGGCCTGGAACAACCTCAACAACCCTCCCCCCTGACCGCTCCGTCAGAAACATATACACAGGGGTTTAGACACACACACACAGATGTCTGAGGCTCCAGGGTCACTGCTAATACCAACCTCATGTTCATTGCTGAGACACTTAACAGGCCCCACAACACAAACACACATGTACCCAAACACACATTGAGGGGGAAACTCATTAAAAAGTCTAAACTCATTAAAAAGTCAAAAATTAAACAACCACTTGGCATTCCTGTGTCTGGTCATCCACATGGCTGCAGACCAGAGGAAGGTTTCCATTAGAGTGGGTGTGTGGTACTGCATACATAGGAACATAACATAATTACACTTCAATGCCACCACAAGAATGTTGGCTTCCCTCAATAACAAAAAACAATACTCACCCCACCCCAGAAACACACACACAGACACAAACCCCTCCCAGCCATGACCATCCTCACTACCACTACTGAAACTACTGAACAAATGACTCTTAAAGGAATAGTTCCACATTTTGGGAAAATAGACTTATTTGCTTTCTTTCAGAAAGTTAGATGAGAAGATTGATACCACATTAATATCTGTCAGTTAAATATGATGCTACAGCCAGGCCCCAGTTAATCTCTGTAAACAGGTATCTGCATAATGTAGATCTGCAGGCAATGAGACAAGATTTTAGTGTTGGAAACCAGAATGCTTCCAATGTAGTCCAAGTAGTACTGACAAATCACATGTGAGCAGCAGTTAAGCAGTCTCTGTGGAGAGGCGTAACTCATTAACTGAAATGCAATCTTGGAATCCATCTGTTATTGTTTGACAACGACTTAGTTTTAGATAAGCTTTTTTCATTTAGCTTCATTCATATGCAGATATCTATTTATAGAGATTAGCCGAAATGACCAGCACACAGAGTCTGTGTGCTGTCAAAGTCTTGGCCCGGTTATCTGCTTGCTACAACAGATCTTCCAAAATATTGACCATTGCACCGGAGACTTAACATCATCAGACTGATGGCCAATGGATATCAAGACTAGGAGCCGATTAGCATAGCTTAGCACATAGACTGGAAAGTAGTGGAAACAGCTAGCTTGGCTTTGCCTACAGGTAAAAAAAAAATCTGCCTTCAAGCACCTCTGAAGCTCACTTATTAAACCTGTTGCATCATGTTTGATACTTGACTTGATATTTTTACATTACAATTTTTATACAGATTAAACGAATCATTATTACCATGATAATTTGTGAGTTTTAAAGGTGCTAGTAAGTGTGTTTTCATGCTAAAATAAGATAATCTCTACTGGCTGTGGCTTCGTGTTTTAAGTACAGATAACTTTCTTTATAGTCAAATTAATAATTTGTGGAGTATTTTTTTATTCAAACTTTTAAGGAAGTTCAAAAAGTTACGAAAATTGTGCATGCATGTCAGTTTTCTGTCACTGCTGTGGCTAGTGCTCCACAAGTTGGTTTTGTTACAGAATTTCAAGCTTTTATATTTGGATTGGTGTCTAATATTTAAGATGAGGGCTTAAACTGGTGGGTACACAAGCCATGTGGCAAAAACAGAGATCCAGCGAGATTCTGTTCTTCTCCTTTGAGCCAGTTCACTAAAAAGCTCATGAAGAGCGACTCTACTAAAACAAGGGAAAGATACTCCTGCCGTTATTTACTGTTTGTACTTACTCCGTCAAAGATAATTGGTATATAATCCACATAATTCTGAGCCAGGAGGCTGTGATCATGTGAAAAAAGGTGCTGCAGGCTATCTTCCATCATATGACGCGAGCAGGTCAGGAAGTCAGGTAATGTAGTATAAAGAGCGACAAAAGTCTGCGTAGGGAGGAGAATGAGGTAGTAGATGGGTCAAACAAACATAGGACTCCAACCCAGGACATGGGGTCATGTCCTGGCAAAAGTTGAGTTGTTTTAAACTACGTATATCACGATATGTCAAGTATGGAACATGATTACGCCCAACCATGACTCTTGATAAGCCTAACCTAACCGTGTGCTAATTTGTAAGATTTTATACGGACTGTGTGCATAGCATACAAACTGTTGTATGTGGATGTGTTGCTAGAATTGAATGCATTGGTCCATTCACATGCAGAAAGATTGACAAATCAGTCTTTTCTCTAAAAGCAGGAAACATCTGATAGTCTCAGCTACAGAAATAAGGAACTGCACTGCAAAGAGCACATTTAAAATCAAACTTCAAGTATGATTAAATATGCAAAGTTTCTTTCTATATTGTCTTTTGTTTTCAAGCTTTATATGTCTCGTGTAAAGGTGTTGTTGAAAGCTGCATTACCAACTTGTCTTGCCTTGCCTACAGTAAGTTCATCAGATCAAAATATTGCAACACTTTAATTTTCCTCTTATTCTTATCATTACAGTGTTACATGTAACAATATCTTAATGGGCCTGTGCGCTGCCCCCTGTAAATAAACAAACATATACACACACCCTACCCATTAATCTGCCACGTTTCCCTAATTAATTTCACATTCTGCAGGAGATTCCCACAAAGTGTCAACATACACATTCTTTCCCCCTTTTCCCAGAATTCAACTTGACTCCCACAGTGCACTATGGAGAGTGCAAGGTTCTGCATGTGCATGTGGGCGTGTATGAAACCTTATATGAACCAAAAATAGTTTGACATGAGTTACCCGCGAGCCCTCCACAAAGACCTTTGCTCTCACCGGCTTGCTTGCGTGTGTTATTTACAGTCTGCATGTACTATAATCTGAGGAGAGCATGCGATATATTTCCACTGAATTCCTTACAAATTATAATGCAGGTTCAGTAAAACTGTGTGTGTGTATATATATATTTTTGTGTGTATGTGTGTGGGGTGGACTTACCCAGTATGAGTGCAAGCAGCAGAGCGGCACAGAGACACACACACATGGCCAGTGCTATCTTGTAGAGACGACTGTTGCCCCTCTCAGGTTTAACCCCGCCGCCACCTAAACGCTCCAGTTCCATGACTAGCCGTACTATATATCACACACACACACATAGAAATACACACTCACACACTCTTTAAAAACGTAATGTTCAGGTGGACAAGCAGTGAGAAGAAAAATTGTGAAAAACACCACCAAAACACACCAGAAAAATAAAAATATCTGTAACAAGAAAAAGTTTAGGGTGAAAATTAAATTCAAACAGCTATTGTAACATCTTCCTAAAATTACACAATTGCTCTATTTGCTCTGGTCTCTTTCTCAATTTAACAGACTTCATTCACTCTCCCAGTCTCTCTGCTGCTATGTGTCTATCTGTTACTACTCTAACTTCACTCCAGCTCTTCAAACTGTTCCTCCCTTCATCACTCCTCCTCCCCCCAACACTCCTCCCATCCCTCCCTCCCTGCGGGACAGAAGGGACCAGGTTTCCCAGTGATGACCAGAGACCATTTAATACAATCAGACCTGAAACATTATCTGTTACTGTGCAGCATTTGAGGCCGCAGACCTTGTTAATAGCCTAGGCACACATGTGAAATGTGTGTGTGTGTGTGCGTGTGTGTCTAACCTCATGTACAATACGTTTATCAGATCAGACAGTCAGTGGACCAGAACAAAATGAGACTCACACAGGACACTGATTACAATCGATTAATCTGATGATGATGATGATGATGATGACACTGTCGCCTGTAAAAACACATCAGCGTTTGTTTCAGACAGCATCGATAGTTTCTTTGAATAGACAGAGGTGGTGATGACAATGACACCACAGCTCCTGATTGGTCCCTCGGCTTCCCTCCTGCTGTGGTGAGAAACTCTTTCCGCACGTGCTCATTAAAGTTTGGGGCGTCAGCCACAAAGTCCTTATATAGACGCAACTTCCTGCACTGCTTAAAACACCCATTCATCAAGCAGACACATCAACCACGGTGCTATTGTTCACTATTGTGACTCACAATCACTTGTGTCCTGTTTATATTCTTATTGTTTAACAGCTCAACTGGGAAACTTTGTTCCAAATTTCATTGTCTCCTTCAGTCCACCACTTTGGTCCAGACTGTTATATCTTAACAACTGTTGGGTGGATTGCCGTGAAATTCTGTGCAGACTTCCATGATCTCCAGTGGATGTTTCCTACTGACTTTGGTAATCTCCTGAATTTTTCTCTAGCATCACCATGAGGTTGATATTTTTGTTTTCCATTGAAATATCTTGACAACTATTGGATAGATTGCCATGAAATATTTGCTATAAACATTCATAATCCCCAGAGGATGAATCATATTGACTTTCATGATCTTCTGACTTTTCCTTTAGTGTCCCCCGCACGTCAAAATTATATTATATTCCATAAAAGATATCAAAATGTAATACATGGATTGGCTCAAACATTTTGAACTTATATTCATGGTTACCAAATGACGTTTGACTTCTAATGCAAGATTTTATACAGACATTCATGTTTCCCAGAGGATAACTCTTGCTGATGTTGGTGACCTTCTGATTTTTTTTTTTTGTCTAGCACCACAATGACATTGACATTTTTTGTTATTCATTGAAATATCTCAACAACTATTTAAGGGACTGCCATGAAACTTTGTAGAGAAACTCTTGATCCCCAGAGGGTGATTCCCACTGACTTCAGTGATTTCTTGACTTTTCTGCTCGTGTCACCAGCCGGTCAAAGTTATCACTTATTCAGTGAAATATCTCAACTACACAGATTGGTTCAAAATTTTACAATAATTTTCATGGTTCCCAGATGACAAATTATATGACTTCTAATGTATAATTTTCACGTTTCCTAAGGGATAAATAGAACTTGCTTGAATACAACTAACTTTGGTGATCCCCTGAATTTTTCTCTGGTGCCACCATGAGGTTGACATTTCTGTTTTTTATCGATATATCTTGACATTTATTGGATAGATTGCCATGAATTTTTTTTAACAGACATTCATTATCCCCAGTGGATGAATCATTGTGACTTGAGTGATCTCCTTACTTTTCTTCTTGCACCACCAGCAGGTCAGAGTTATCACTTATTCAGTAAAATATCTCAAGGTCAACTGCATGGAATTGCTCAAAATTTCAAACAAAATTTCATACAGGCAATTATGTTTCCCAGCGGATAAATCCTGCTAAACTTGAGGGTGGCTGTTTTTTTTATTGAAATTCCTCAACAACTACTGAATGGATTGCCATAAATTTGCTATAGATATTTGTCTTCCCCATAGGATGAATAAAATTGACGTAAGTGATCTCCTGACCTTTCCTCTAGCACCAGCATATCTCAACATCTCCAACATGGAGTAGCTCGAAATTTTGTATAGACATTCATGTTCTCCAGAAGATGAATCTTATGGACTTGGTGATATTCCTGACTTTTTTCTCTAGTGCCACCAGTAGGTCACAGTGAAATATCTCAAAGTCAACTACATGGATTGGCCTTAACTATCTGTACTTTCATTTATGGTTCCCAGAGAATGTATTCTGGCAATTTTTTTCTAGGTTGACATTTTTTGTTTGCAAAGAAATGTCTAGATGACACTGAAATGAAATGCCATGCCATTTTGAAAAGACATCCATGTTTACCAAAGGTTAAGTTTTGACTTTGGTGATACCCTTACTTTTCCTTTAGCACCATCATGAAGCTCACTTTTTTTTTCTTTAATTGGAATATCAAGCAATCAATATCTATCAATAACAACTATGAGATGGATTGCCATGAAATAGGCTGTAAACATTCATGGTCCTCAACACTGTGCCTCTGACCTTTCATCTACTGCCATCATAGGGTCAAAAACTTTGGTTTGTGACCAAATACTTGTACAACTACTGATATTCAATTGTATGCTGTATTTAGTGCTAATAAGCACATTTTAGCATGGTAACATTCTAAAATAAGAAGGTAAACATGGTTAACATTACACCTGCTAAACATAAACATGCTAACATTGTCACTGTGGGCATGTTATTATGCTTATGTGACCATTTAGCTCAAAGCTTAAGCCACAGAGTCAATAGCACGTCTGCAGACTCTTTGTCCTGTCAACATGTAGGAGGTCACAGAGTTGACTCAGGGGCCCATCTCTCAATATGAAGCAGACAGTAAGAACATGCCTTCTTTCTGCCCTCTCATCCTCCTCATCTTCATCATCCTCCCACGTCTGTTTACTCAAACATCCCTTCAGGCTGTCATTAACACAAGATAAGCAACAGAAACACACATGCAAGGACATAAGTAATCGTTTCACATAGATTAGGCAAAGAAAATCACTCTTCCAAATATCTTATCTGAAAACAAACACACACACACATGAAAAGACGCCAACTCATGCATACAACACGGCCTGATCCTACCACAAAGTTCCCTAATTATTCAATGATAAAGTCTCCAGAAATGCAATGATTCTGAACCTGCTGACAGGGGTGTCTGCTCATGGTTGGTAAACACACCTCTGTGGCTAAGCTGACGGACGTTCAGTATTTATATGTCTGTGGGAAACACCCTTCCAAATTACAATGTGTCATCTCTCACGCTCACACACTCAGGAAGTGTAATCACTGCACAACTCCCTAAAAACACTAAAAAGAAACACTGCAGTCTGGAGCTGTTACTAAAAGTGTAGCATGTCTGCTTTTGCTTGAGGACAATCAGCCGATATGCCGAGTATAAAATTAGAAAGGTGCAGTCTCCCGAGAGGAACATCAAGCTACCTGCATGTGACAGAGACAGTTTTAAGACCCTTCAAGTCCTTTTTTTCCACTGATACAAAACCTACAAAATCACTACATTTTCCATTTATTGTTAGAAGATGTTCAGCTATTGGTGAGCAATATAAAAACACATGGAAACAAATAGGGACCATGTAGTAAATTAAAATTAAATTAACATCCATTTCTGTTATGTAAGTGGATATGTAATATTAAGAAAAGTTTAACTGCATGATGAACAAATTAAGGGGTCACCAAGAACTGGAATATAGATTTTTGACTGTTTTTTCTATTTAGCTTTTACTGTGACCCATGTTTGACTGCACAACACTACACACATACTGTACTTCATGCTTATTGTTTCTACCACACAGTTACATTTTTTTGCAGTGTGAATACTATATATGTCGCGTATAAGCAGTATATAGACATTTAATAAATAACATAGTTCTAAGCAAATTTAAGGACAATTTTAAGTGTTTGTCAACATAAGTTATTTGTGAACAATTTTAACTCCTATTAAAACACAATTTATATTATTACAACAGTATTTTACTATATTGTCATTTTCTTTTCACATGCCAGCTAAACCACAGGAGTTATATTTGTTGATAAATATATTAATAAAAACTTAAATATGATTTAAACTACATTATAGTAAGGTATAAAGCATTTATTAAATGTCTATATACACAACCCAATCGCCAGAAGAAATGTTGGCACTGTAATGTTACAAACCACAGATATATAACGTTTGTACATTATTATAAAGTGGATATGTCAAAATGCAATGCTCTCTTTCACACTTCGCTCAGTATCTCACCATGGGAAGCACCCACGGTGAGATACCTCACTCGGTTTACAGAGAACCGGGGTTACCCTGATAACCTAAAGTATCTCTGAGTTTCGTCAGTGCTGTGATTTACATGTGGTTATGTTGAGGCACAAAACCACTTGGTTTTGGTTCGAAAAAGATGTTCTGGCTTAAAACACCCGCTTTTCACATAGTAGTCTTCGCTATGCTCTTTGGAAGGAGACCTTTACACCCTAAATGAAAAGACAGATTTCCTCCAACTTTCAGTTTATGCTTAACAGATCTTACGCATCATGTCATCCTAGAAAAAATCTGTCTTCTACACCTTTTGTAGTTCTGGATTGGGTTGAAAAGATTTCTTTATTTTCTTTAATTTAATTTTTGTACTCCCCTTTTTCTGTACTTTTTGTGTGTTTATAGATCGTTAATCATATAGTACATACCACTGACCTAGTGATATGTCATATTGTAAATTTGTCATGGTGTAATAGGTTAGAGTTACTTGAGAGTTACTAGAGGGATGGGGTTTTGTTAAAATTTAAACTGTATTTGTATAACTTAAAAAACTAGTAAGACATACTTTGGGGGAAAAAAACCTACCAGCTTTTGGTGGCATAATTATGGCTGAAAATGCAGCCAATGTTCCACTAAAAAACACCCCGTTTTGTTGTTTGTTAGACTCAAAAAGGTGTCTGCAGTTTGGCAGCCATCTCATCTAGCTGTCACAACATCTGCCATCTTCTCCACCTCCAGATAAAAAGGTCAGATCATACACATGTAATCAGAATTATATCACTTTACAAACATTGATAAGACACGTATGAAACCTACAAATGTAACATACCTGTGGTTTGCAGCAACATACAACGCCAACATTTTATTCTGGCAACTTGTTTGGGATACATGGATATATATATATGTATATTTTATGTCAATGTGTCAATTATAATCAGATTTTTTAAACCGAACACACAATGTTTGTCCATAATCCAACAACATCCAATCCCAAAGTATAAGGATCAGTGGATCAATTTTTAACCTCTCATTCCTTTCAAAGAACTAAAACTTTGCCAGTTAGTTAAATAGCGTCTCAGATGTTGTCTAATGTGGCACATTTGACAGATAGACACAATTTCTTATCTATAGTCCAACCCAAAATATAAAGATAAATGATACACAGAACTGTAAAGAAAAAAAAGAAAAAAAATCAAGTTGGTGTAAATAAAATGTTTCATCCACATTCTATGTATTACTACATTTCATTCTGTATATCATTTTATACATCATTCTGCATTTTTGGTTAAATACTAAACTGCATTTTCTTGTTTCAGTACTTGTACCCAGTAACAAAGTTGTTAATCCAAAAATAACATCTAAAATCAGACTTTGTCTTATTAAACACTGTAAGAGAGGGCACTTAAATAAAAGCAGTCTTTTATTCCACAAGTTTCACAAATCAACTTTTACAACCAGATCGTAGACAGTGAGTGGCTGAGAGAGTAAAAATGAAAATGAAACTTAAAAATGAAATGAAGAAAAAGTGGGAAAAGGTTCATAGACAAATTTGTATTTCCCACCACAATGCCCGAGGACGAGAAAGACACTTAATGGAGCAAATGTTTTTCATTTTAAATGGGATTACCCGCCTTTAAACATTTGTTGGATATTACAAAATGTTGTAGGAGTAGTCTTCATTAACTTCTTAATGTACACATGTATGAGGAGCCTTTGACATATCTTAACATTAGGTAGCACAATTTTCTCACTGGTGATATGTGGTAGAAATTCAAGGTATTGCCATGCATTTGCCAACACATGTACTGTAAGGCTCTTTAAAGTTTTCTTTGCTTCTCTTGTCTGGACAGCCTACCTTTACCTCACTGCAGCACTCTGAGGCCCAGTCGAACAGTATCAACAGGAAAATATGGCATTTAGGAATCAAACCTTCGAAAAACTAACACAGTTTTCTTTCAAACTTCAAACACATCAAGTATATTAAAAGTCTGAAAGATTGTGCAGTCCTTGTAAACAGTCGCATAGGACAGTGCTTTACGGCAAGTGCATTATTTATTTGTGTATGTGCTTTTTGAGTATATGGCGGCAACAAGGTGGAAGAAGGTTGGTTATTGTTTTCCCTGGTGGTCCAAAAAAGCCTTGGAGGCAGAGCAATGTTCTGCTCAACAGTCTCCTGAAACAGGGCAGCACTGCTGGGTAATGCAGCCTGTTCCCTGTATGTTCACAGTTTAATGGTCCACACGTGTCAAACACATCCTGAGAGAACATCTCTCAGTCCACATGGGGACTTATTTAGTTTTTGTCTTTGCCTGGGCAGCTCACCGCTGTGGCTACCGCGCCGTGACCATCCACAGGCCCAGTGCCACGTTGGCTGCCAGCAGGGCGCTGCCCGCCAGCAGCAGGAAGAAACCAATCAGCTCGCGTTTTTGACGCTCTGTTACCACAGTAACCAGCGTGGCCTCCAGCAGGGCGTTCAGCATCCACTGACCGTCAAGAGCGAAGCATGGCACGGAGTTTACTACTGCTAATGCACCAGAGAGGGACACCACATACCTGAGAGAGAGGAGGGTTAAGGATTGTACTACTGTATAAGGTTCATCATCTTACACACTCTCACACTCTCTCTCTCTCTCTCTCACTCACACACACACACACACACACACACACACACACACACACACACACACACATTTCTTGGGCTTTCTATCATGATCTTCATCAGCAGATGGAACTTTTTTTCTGAGCACTTGAGGACTTCTATTCCATGTTGGTTTAAAAAAAATCCATCTGCTGATAAAGATCATGTGATAAGATCTGAAGTCTAGACTAGAATTAAACGCTTCACAGTTGTATGCCTCTGCCAACCATTAAGTCACAGTTTACATCCATGTCTGTCCAGACTCACATGCTTTATGTAGTGAAGACTTGGAAGGAATTTAATAAAAAGGTATTAATTGTATTTTCTGGCAAAACATGAATGCATTACACATATCTTCAATTCGGCAGCACAGGGGATCTAAACAATCAGCACGGTTTCAAGGTGGGCACTCAAGATTAGTATCATCTGCTCAGTATCTGACCAAAGTGTTTATTCGGAATGTTATGATGTCGCAGTGAAGTTGACCTTCGACCTTATGGATATAAAATGTCTTCACTTCATCATTTTATCTGATTAGACTTTTTTGTCATAAGTAGTATATGAATTCCTTACAGCCAAAACCATGTTTTATGAGGTCACAGTGACCTTGACCTTTCACCATCAAATTCTAATCAGTTCATCCTTCAGTCCAAGTGGACGTTTGTGTCAAATTTTAAGAAATTCCCTCAAGGTGTTCTTGAGATATCACATTCACAAGAATGAGACAAATGCTAGGTCATGGTGACTTTGACCGTATATCAAATATTCTGCTCACAAAGATGGGACAGATGGATGGACAGACAGATAAACAGACAGACAAACTAACGGACCACCCAAAAACATAATTCCTTCGGCCACAACCATCGGTGTTAAGGCATATTTTTATTTTTGGAAAATCTTATGAATTCACAGTAAAGTTGATCTTTGAACATTTGAATATGAAATGTCATCTCTTCATATTTTTATCCTTTTAATCGTGTGTGCAAAACTTTGTCATAAATAGTGTATAAATTTTGAGTTATGGCCCAAACCATGTTTTGTGAGGTCACAGTGACCTTGACCTTTGACCAACAAATTCAAATTAGTTCATCATTGAGTCCAAGATGTTTGAGGCAAATTTGAGGAAATTCCCTCAAGGTCTTTTTGAGATATCACATTCAAGAGAATGGGACAGATTAGGTCACAGTGATCTTTGACCATCAAATTCTAATCAGTTATTCATTGAGTCCAAATGGACTAGTGCTATTTAAAGAAACTTTCTGAAGGCGGTTTCGAAATATTTCATTCAGCAGACCGGGACAGATGAAGTAAAAGTGATCTTGACCTTTGACCACCAAAATCTGATCAGTGCACACTTGAGTCTAAGTGGACATTTGTACCAGATTTCAAGAAATTCCCCGAAGACATTGACATATTGCTTTCAGGAGAATGGCCGGATGGATGGACATCCCGAAAACATAACGCCTTCGGCCACAGCTATCGCTGGCATGGAGGCATAAAAACAGCAACAGCACCAACCAACACAAACATGATGCAGCAGAACTGCAGTCAGAATTGTCCACAGCTATTCAATGACGAGTTAAATTCAGCCAGTCACTTTCTGAGCAGCAGCCATTAGACTTGTGAAGCTCATCACGCCTCCTGACTGTGGAGCAAAATGACTAGATGTTAAAATGGGGACTTTTAATCAGTAATAACAGACATTAGACTTTGTTCAGAACTGTTATGCTGTATCACCATTTTGAAGAGCAAAATGTTCATCATTTAGACAGAACAGACGGTGCTTTGTCAGCCAAGGACTTACATTACCCTTCTATCCTTTAAAAAAAAAAGCAACATCATTTGTTTTGTTTTTTTTCTGTGTAAGAGACTTAGACAGAAGAGTAGCATTCACTCTTGGAAAACCAATCCTCACACATCCCTCATCTCATAATGACTCATCTGTCCTTTAAACATGAAAGGATACTTGCAGAAGGTCTCCAAGAAGACAGGCAGATCCAGGTGAAGGAAACCAAAGCGCGGGACAAAGTTAGTCAGACTCACTGGGAAAGACAAAACATGGCAGATGTTACAGTCACGCTGAAGGAATTTATACACACATCATTAAAGAAAGATTTGATCCATTCAACACTTTTGTAAGTGTCTTAAATTGCAGCAGACAAGACAACATGCCGCTTATTCATTGTAAATCACTTAAAGACTGGAGAGGCAGCTCAACACTGTAAACACCAATTAAATGAATATTCCAAATACAAGCTCATGCCTCCTTCAAGGGTGGGGCTTGTTCATCAAAAAAGTAACTTGTTGCAAGTCTGACAGAGAAATTACAAACCTTTATATTATTTGATTTACAAATAAGGAATAATTGAAATTGGATACTTTTATGGTATATTTTTCCTTAGTTAGTTACATCAAAATGTCTGATATGCTTCTGCTTCTACTAATGATTTCCTACATTTCATGAAATAAACATGAAGACAGGAGGTGATCCTGGCAACACAACATACTGTAACCTACCAGCGTACTGAAGGTGCGGCGGATACCCCACAAACAGCATGTGTGCGCTGGGCGGATGTGTGACACGGATGAAGCGAGTCTGGTTCTCCAGAGATGGAGTGACGCAAACGCTGGCGGCGTGGGAGTTTGCGGTGCAGTCATCGTCGGTGCGACACACTTGCGTCCCCGTCACCATCTTACGCACCGGCATGCAGGCGTACTGCAGCCACAGGGTTACAGAAGGGATGCAAATATGAGAAGTACAAGAGAGGTCAGCAGCAAGTGACAGACAAGTTTATTGTAACTTTTCCTGATAAAGTCAGTCTTGTTTTTTGCTTTCTTGTACATGCATCACTGTGTCCTTTGACAGTGTTTGCTCTTATTTTCTTTTTCATACATCTTCATCTATAATAGACCAACGTGAAAGTCTCACTTCTTATACCAATTTATGACAGTGGTTAACTTGTAAAAACAGGTCAGGGTTGCACAAAATGTGTTATATTATGCAGGAACTGCAGCTGGCAGTTGCTCTTTATACAGTGCAGGCACAATGGACTGACGAAAATGCACACAAGAAGGTACACCGCAGCAGAGCTGAAGCATTCTGACCTTATGCTTTAATACTTTTCTTTCAAAGTCCCTTCCATTCTGTTGTTACATTACTATGCTGTGGGTGGAAAGATCACTTCAGGTACAGTTTGTGCAGAGAACTGCTCAGAAAAGCAGCAAATTAAGATTTTTTTTCTTTGTTACATAAAATACCAGGGCTGTTGTGTGACTGGTTGTACAACTAATGAGATCAAAGTCTCCAGTGTTATATCATACCAGCTGAGAAATCGTGAAGAAAAAAGTGGCTAGTGGCCATCAAGAGGGTTTACGTAAATAGAGATGCGAGTGTCAACTAGAACAGATTCTGTTCCCGCAAGTCAAATCACACCGTTGTCTGCTCTTAACATTTTATAACAGGTAAAAATATAAAGCAATTACGTTATTTATAAGTCATAAAATAATGGTATAGTAGTGATACTGAGTCTGCATGTTTGGTCTGAGCATTTATACTTGTGCAGTGGTGTGTCTGTGTCACTCTGCAGTTACACCTCCAAAACACTAGGTGGCAGTGGGGTTTCTGTGAAGTGCAGTTAAGTTTAGTTGATTCAAAACACACATCAAATATGTCTTAATAGCAACAATTTCAATTACAAGTAGACAAATTAGCTTGATGAAACTCGCAGCATTCACAGACAAAGCACTTGTCTTTCCTGGACACACAATTACAACATGCTAATGTATTTAGCACAAGTCTATGGCATTTTACAGTGTATAAATTAGCCTAGCAGCCAGCGGAGACAACAGCAACATTTAACGAAGGTAACGTTCGGCTCCTTTACAACTCACAAGGTTCAACGATAAAACAACTGTCTTATAAACACGTTTTCAAAACAAATATGACATGCTAATGTTATTAGCGCAAGTCTATGGTATTTTACATTGTATAAATGAGCCTAGTGACTACTGAAGATTTCCTCTACTCATATGAAGCCAGGATAAATCACACAGGACATAAGATGCTATTATGGGGTGGGCTTTATTGTCTTCACAATTTATTGTTTCTTATCTTTGAAATTAAAGTAAATAAAAGCTTTGTTTCCACTGAGGGAAATGGTTTCAGCTAACAAAAACAGACAGGAGATCTGCGTTGCCGTGACATGTTGTTACATTTCTGGGAATGTGCACATCAGGCTACAGCGTAGGTTACGAAGTGGGTATGGCGTTGATTCAACGCACAAGTATAAATCCCGCTTTAGTCAGTACTTTGGCTCGATCTGAATCTGCAATGGGAGGCTGCCTGAACGATGTGGAGAGATGGACTCCCTTTCAAGTCTGTTTTTGTCGTGTTCAGATAATAGACACATTTGGGTGATGCTGTAAATGAAATGTTAGATAACAGGGAAATCGGAACCATGACATGTGACTGCAGACATGTGTTGCAGTTTTGGTCTCCGTGTCAGAACCATTACACCCCTAGAATAAAAGGAACTGAAATAAATAAAGGAAAAAATATAAAAATATCCTTGATGTTCTATCTGGGTTGGAAACCTGCTCACATGATGAAGCAGTCACAAAAAGTCCCAGCCTGTGTCTGCTTGTGTGTGTGTGTGTGTGTGTGTGTTTTACCTCTCTCTCTCTGCTGTTCCTGCCCTGTGGTTTTATGTAAGAGAAACAGAGGTCTGTCAGGCTGTTGTTGCTGCAGCAGTCCATCGTTCCATCCAAACGCTTGAAGGCTACAAGAAAAAAAAAAAAAGATAAATGGACGAGAGAGAGACTGATTAGATTTGTGTGTCAGGCTGAAAACTAAAGATGGATGTCACTGAGTTTTGTTTTTTTTTTTTTGTAGTCGGACTCTCGGTTGGTAAATCTACTCCCATAAGATGATTAGACAAGGACAGAGTATCACACACTTTATGACATAACTGAGATTATCACGCTGACTTCTCATATGTCTCCAGGACCTCTGTGTACTCACACAAGCTGACTCGACTGTACAAATTAATAAGCACATTAATACATCGTGCAGCAAAATGCACTGGGGAAACATGATGTTCTAGTAGGTAGGAAGACATTGTGCTGTGATGCTCATGTCACAAGTGTCGGGGCATCCTGAATCTTCAACATCACCAAAATAACAGAGTAGTACATTCAAAAAGCTGAAGATAGCCACAGAGAGGATATAAATTTAGCACATGGTGTGGTGGAGTTTGAAGTTTTATATGATGAATAGATGGAGGGAAGATGGGAAATTCTTTTTTTAACTCTACCCTTTGGTTAAAATGAAATCAGGACTGTAACTAATGCCAGCCTTACACCAAATAACTTTTAAAGTGATTTCACTGTCGCAGACAAATTTCCAATGTCAGTATAAAATCATTAGTTTTAGCTCAGTTGCTGTGCACTCCTGTGATCTCAATCGTCAAAAAATCAAACATGTTTAATATTATCATAAGATTTTAGTCTAGGCTCATGCAAGTAGGGAAGTTTATTGATATGAACATTGTCAACAACCATTAGCTGCAGCACAAAACAGGAAGCAGCAAACTGGGTAGACAGTAAACATGGAGGGGACAAAAAGGGAGGCACACGAACATGAACAAGTCTCAGTTCTCTTGTAAGAGAAACAGAGAGACAGGGTTGGGGAGTGAAAAAGGGTCCCTGATTAATGCTGCGTGTATTTGATCCACCGTCCACAGCTTATTTTAGTGAGAATGTTAATTTTTTTAATCGGATCGCCTCTCATTCCCACGGGCTTCTCCCGTTTAAATAGCAGAGCTAACCAACGAAAGCTGGCAGTGAGTTTAGGCGACCAACTGACCCTTGGCTAAGTCCTGCCCCCAGATGCAGACTGGCCAATCATAACGTAACATCGGGCTGGCTCAGACCAGGGTCCGACAACAACACAGCTGTGCTCCATTGACTCTAATGCAGTCGCTTCAGAATTTCTTCATTTTCAGGCTGGTGTTGTGGATTTGGAGCTAAATGTTGTGCCTGGGGCACGTCGTGTATTAATGATACTCGTTACCTGGAGAGGTTGGAAAAAAATACATGTTTCTTCCCTGTTCCAAAACCAAAACCAAACCCTGAAAAGTGTAGGGTTAGCTAGCTAGCTACTGAGGATATGGCCTACTGAATGTATACACATGTGCTTTTGCTTTATAATGATTGTCACAGTGAAAAAAAGGCCGACCCTGCTGTACAGGAACCAGTGAAGGGAAGCAGGGAAACTTTGCTGATATTCAACCAGCTGTGTGTCATCACAGTGTGTGCAGATGGATGATGTTCGACTTCCCCTGGAGGATCCCTGCCCGTCCAGCAGCAGAGGTCCAGGTGCTGGCAGTGGCACTGGGCGAAGCCAAACAGCGTTCATCTGCACATACTGTGATGACACACAGCTGGTTCAATATTCCATTGATTGTGTTCTGTGGTGATCAGCAGTGATGTGGTGGTTGACTTTTACACTGTGATCTGTAGCCTACTGTTCGGCTTTAGCTTCTAACTATCTTTGTCTTTTTAACCTGTTGTTGCTGCCAAGTCAGTTTGACATCCTGGATATATCCTCCAAACACAGACTGTAGGCCCCTCTGTCTGCTTCTCTCTGGAATCACGGTTTCATTTTTCCAAACATATGATATTTCTTCAGAGAGTGCAGTTAGTTACAGCATGGGCTCTATGCTTACTCTGACACCTTGACGGACCATTGCAAAGGGGCGGGGCTTAGCAAAAGATAAATTCCCAAATGTTAAATTTGTACACAAACACAATTTATATTGATGCCAAACTGACAAGAATACTGTCTTGTGCTTCAAATAGTGAGCCTGCAAGATCCCCAGTCTTTGCAAAATCTTACAGTCTGTAACTGAAAATTTTTCAGTCTTTAGTTGTGAGATGGTGTCAGACTTTACGCTTTTAAGTTATTTTTTATTATTGATTAATTGTTTGCTGTATATAATATTAACAAAAAGAGTAAAAAATGCCTTAGAGCCTCAAAATATTACAATGACTGGTATACATGACAAAGAAAAACAGCAAATCCTCGCATTTGAGAAGATGGAAGCAGAGTAGCAGAGTTAGAATGATTGACAGATGATCAAAATTTTTGCAGATAATACAAACAAACTGACGTGATTGCAAAAAAAAAAAAAACATACTTTAAAGCAGGAGATATAATATTTGGTTACATTTTTTTTTACAGTAAATTTTTAATGAACGAATCAATTTAATTGAGTCTTTAATGAATTAATGAACTGATCATAATTAAACAGTAAATAAGTCTGTACTCCAGTGGCACACTGCTGACTCTTTATTGAGTTACACTAACAAAATGACAAATGGGCTTCTTCCGTCAAACAGCCAGGTTTCATTTCACTATTACTTTGAAAGGACTCTTATTTATACTTGTTTACTATCTCCACGGCACACTCACCTCGCCCGTGAGCCCAGCTGGGCTGCAGGCTGGCGGCGGGGACACAGTATCCAGTCTGTGGGGTATGAGAGAGGTGAGACAGGCAGCTGCTCCAGTCCTCTACTCCCCACACTGGACAGTCCTCCAGCCTCGTCACTATGTCCCCGACTGAAAGACCCCGGGGACCGTCAGCTGCAGAGCCCTGGTCCAAAGACACAGGCAGGAATATAAAAACTGGTTCAAATGGCTAAAGGTCACAAAAGCATACTTTGATGGTTTGATGTCTGCAGTGGGAAAATCCGGGTGGGGACATGGATGACAAAACACTTTCCCCTGCCAACTGCTGCCATAGAGACCGACAGACTTAACACCAAAGTACTTCAGCTGCCAACTGTGGCTGTGTGAATTACTGACTGTGTGAATGTGCAGAGGGCAATAATGTGAAAAATAACTCTGCCAACAAAAATAAAGGTTATTAATAACTGTGACACTGGAAAACATGCTATAGTGAAGCAGTAACTTTAGTTCTGACACACAAGTGAAAATGTTCCTCACAGTATAACTAGTGTATGTAATGTACTAGGAAAGATATCTAAATCAAAATAAATAAAACACTGACGCTTCTCTCCTGGCATTGATCAAGCCTTTAAAAACTCATCTCTGTTCATCAGAAGAACATATTTCAGGGTTCCCACACTATCATAGACATCAAATTCAAGGACCTTTAAAGGACTTTGCAGGCCCATTTCCAAGACAGCATAGTTTGAGACATGGCTCAAGGTTAATTACAGCTACAACACTGAGAATTTTTATAATGAGATGTAGCAGGCTTTACAGAAGCTCACAGACAATTAAAAAGAGAGAGAGGCTTAAATGTGTCGTCTCAGTTGTGCCGTGTTACAGCGATGGCAGAAAATATCAAAACAACTTCAACTGTTGCATAAAATAAATAAATTCTAGCACTTTCAATAACCCTAAATCTGTTTTTTTAATGTTCAAAGCCTTGATTTTTTCCCCCTCATATTCACAAACATAAAACAATTTCAAGAACCCGTAGGTACCATCATCTCTTCTTGACTTAAAAAGGTTTAGATGTTACTCTACACCTTTGCCTCACTTATTATGTGAGGATCTATGAATAAGTCCAGCCCCTTGCCCCTCCCCTGCTGCTCAAGCATACCTGCTTAGCTTTGAACCCTGCTCATCAAATAAATACACTCCTGCCTGTCTTGTGTTTTACAGCACTTTAGAAACATAGCAGTGACAGATAACGTGAGCCTTCAGCTTGACTACATGACCAAAAAGCTCAAACTATGTGTTTTTTATGTTAGAATAATGTCAGAAAATGGTGGAAAACCTGTTTTTAGCTTAGCTTTTGAAATACCGATACATGACTACACGGGATGTTGGCTTTACAAAGACAGACTTTGACCTTGGCTAAGATCACATTTAAGGTAAGACTTCAGATAGATGTCTAAGATATCTGTTGCACATAGCTATCTCGTTTTTGACAATCTAATGTGCCATGAATTCTAAATAAATGAGACTTTTCCTATGTGAAAAACATGGTGGGAAATGTCACTTCAGTTCTAAGGACATTTTACTGGGAAGTTCAGCAAAGGCTGTAACAATGCAAAAAAAATGACCATCAGCATCTCAAATCTCAATCTCAATCTCAATCTCAACTTTGTGCAGAGTGGCTATTAACATTTTAGTCTAAAAATAAGTCAGCCTTTATTTTTGTGAGGCTGACTAACAGGCATTTGACTCATCTACGACTAAAAATATGCCGAACAATACAGAACAATCTAAAATGTCTTTGAAAAAAATGACCCAGGCTTCTCCTAATGATATAGAAAGCTCCACCCTGCAAGTTGACAGGATTAGTTCCTTAGTGACATCACAAACCCTGGCTGTCTAAATCTGTGTTTTATCATTGGCAAACCGCAGTTCCAAGGTTGAAATGCTCAGCCATGGTGTCAACTACTTATTTTGCTCATGATATGCCTCATAACATTAAAAAAACATACCATCTGGACTTGTTAAAGGTTAAAAACTTGATTTTCACTGCACTGACCTGGACGACCTCTGTGACCAACGCCCCGCCGCCGGTGGAGTACATGGGAAACAGGAGGAGAGGCAACAGGAAGAGAAAGGCTAATGCTGCCACGCAGAGAACAAAGTTGTGCCACACTCCTAAAGAAAGAAAACAGAAACATTTATTTTAATTTCACTTTTAAATTTCAGTTAATGAAAGATTATTATTCCTAGAATGTAAAAAGGACCATGCAAAGAATTTTAACTTTTAAAATATAACCTTGAAAATTGTAAAGACTATGAACCTGAACCCTCCAATATGAAGCTACTGAGAAGCAAAGAGTAACATCAGGATTGTATTCGACAGTCTGGATACTACATGCTGTCACAAGCACGTAGTATGTAGTACAACATACTACATGCTACATGCTGTCACAAGCGTTTTGCATGTTCTCCACATATTTTCAGGCTGGAGGATGTCGTGGCAAACCTGTAACCACTGCTCACCAAAAATAACTTAACTATACCATCTTAATTATGCAAGAAGACAGTCAGTCTCCCAAAACCACACGAGGAAACGTTTCATTGCTTGATGAGGTCAAGGCACAATATTTAGATCTTATTTCCTGAAACATGCAAAACCATTATTTAACACGGTGACAGCAGCATCAAGCACCAAGCTACGCAAAGTCTCTGGAAAGGAGGAGATTAATAGCTGAAGACAGTTTGAGGAAATTTGTTTCTCTGGGGGGGAAAAATCCCAGACTGCTTTACATGATTTTAATTTCAGGCCTAAAGGGCGCAATTATATTTCCCATATTGACTTTATACAGTAAACAAACTATTAAAGTTGCATCACCTATCGCTACAGGAATAAATAATAAACACGTTATGAGAAAGAACCCTCCTGCGTACAGAGAGATCTCCGCTGTGGAGCGAGAGGGAGAGACAGAAAAATAAACACAGCATGCCGTTATGTCACCACTCCCCTGATGGGAATTATGGCATCCTCCTCTCTCTGCCTTTCTGCTTTGTCATATGACTTGATTGGATGTCTCAGTTTGGTGCCTGCAGTCACCACCCGAGTTATTTTCTTGTCACATTTAACAGAGGAAAAGCCTGGAGGAATTTGGATCTGGTTTAAGATACAGATGGTTTTACCGAAGCTCTTCGCTGCCCTCTAAAGGCTCCACACAGCACAGAGGAAGCAGCATTTAGTGATGTTTATTAGAGTCATGCTCTTACACACTGACGGACTCATCTGCAGGGAGTTAAGAGTCACCTATGTGTTCCCATCACAGCGGGATCACAGTGGGATGGGAACAGATAAGATGTTACTGAAACCGATGCCCTTATCGATTCTGCTAATCTGTCAAATTGTTTATTGATTCTCTTGTTTACTCCTGGTCAATTTTCTGTGTGGAAAAAAAGTAGGCTTTCACAGGTTTTTCAGCTTCAACACAACCGTTTTATTATCTCATCATCTGAAATGAATGAAATGAGAGACTATTTCTACGGAATTCGTTTTCATTTTAGTTTTCAAAGTCAAAGAAATCAAAATCTGCTAACCCTGCCGGCGTGGCACTAATGTTATTACATTTGGCTATTTACCCTCAGTAACAGACATGCTGCTCAGTTGGGAACAGGGATCCTCCTATTGTCTAATCTCCAAGATTTTTAAACAGGAGGAAGTTAGACTAGTTGAAAAGCCTAAAATTAAGAAAATACGAACTAAAAACTGCCAAAATTAAGAACATTTTATTCTATGAGGTAAAGCGTTATCTGAAAAAATATAATGTATATTATATGAGCCATTTGAAATGGTTAATCACATTTTTAATAACAAAATCATATTTCAAATACTGCTGAAATATGTGGCACTTTGGACTGTTTCATCCTTTCTGCCGTCACTCCTTCTTTCAAGTTTCCAGCAGAGTGGAAACATGAGTTTAACGTCCCTGTTAAAGTCAGAACTGTCAGGAAAAATATGCTGGCACTGATAGCAGAAAGTAGAAAGTAAAAAGCTTGAAGACATGTGGTTGTGACAGATTGGACAATTTGCAACCAGTTCTCAACTCAAACTGGTTCGTGATTCCCATCCCTACTGACCAAATCATCCTGACATCCATTTCCCTGTTTGTTTCCCAATGCTTCAAATATGGATGTTGCTGCAAAGAAGCATATTCTAAAATGTGGATGCTTGACAGACATCTTCAACCCGGCAGCACAGAAGATCTATACAATCAGCTCAGCCTCAAGATGGGCACAAAAGATTAGTGTCACCAATTTAGTATCTGACCAAATGTCTCCCCTTCTGTTCCTGAGATATGACACTGAATAATGGCCAGAAAAGTGTTTTTTTCCCCTATTGTCCTAATTAGCTTATGAATTCTTGAGTTATGGCCAAAAACCTGTTTTGTGAGGTCACTGTGACCTTTCACATTTGACCACCAAATTCTAAGCAGTTCATCGTTGAGTCCAGGCAGACGTTTGTGCCAAATTTGAGGAAACTCCCTCAAAGCCTTGAGATATTGCATTCACAAGAATGAGACAGACACAAGGTCACAGTAACCTTGACCTTTGACTACCAAAATCCAATCAGGTTGACATTTGTGCCAAATTTATATGCAGTACAACACTAGTATGCTTGCTAACATTAGCCTCAAGGGCTAGATTGTTTGACATTGCTTGGCAACACCGTCAGCCAGTCTGTACTGACGTAATCATAATCATCCAGATTTTAAATCCTAAATATCAAACATGCTTGAAATTATCAGGGTCCCAGACCTGATTTCTCCTCCAATTTGTGGGGAGGGTTAAATCGGGGATAAATCAGCCCAAAACTCCTGTAGTCTGAACCCAGCTTTCCAGCATATTTTTGTAATGAACAATGATTATATAATATATTATCCAAAGTGAGAAATTCATTTTTCATACAGGGCATCTTTTGCCTTTTAATTTGATTTTTTGCAGCATTTTGTGACCTGTCAGGGTTAATTTTACAACACCAAACCTTAGCAAATAAACCCAAAATTTGAATCTCTGTGATCAGCATTTTTTTCTGCTGCTTCAAACTGCCCTCTTGACTCTTGACTCAAATTAAAACTGGTCACATTCTTCTTGACCAGACTGCACTGAAAATAATCAGTCTCTAACAGGCTCGTACGGTGGCCTGTAGAAGACATAAGTCGCATTCATGCGTGAATAACTGCCTGCTCTGCCAATCAATTCATTAAAATCTAATTTCCTTAATTGCAGAGTGAAATGATTTGATGTGCAGCAGCTGTCTGGTGTTCAGAAATAAATGACCTCAGGATGACCTTCTCTGGCAAAACAGAAATGAGTATTTAATAAAATGCTTGTAATAATTGTGATTAATAGCTGTGATCACCTTAGCTGGCAAAATGATCATCTGTGCCACAAGGAGGGATCAAAACACGTCTGGTTAAAAAGTCTTACCGGCACAGAAGATCCGGAGCTGCTGAGTGGGTGATATGATGTTGAGGTGTGTGGTGAAGAGGTCCACAAACGCTCCGGGATACACCACGAACACAAACATGCCAAAGCCGTTTACTCGCACTTGCTCCCTAGAAAAATGATACACATTAAAAGAGGTCAAGAAGAGGAGGACAACACATTAAAGTCTCAGAAAATGTCTTACTAAAATTGATGGGATCCTGGATGAACACACTATTTTCTCTCAAATTTAGAGCAGAATTTCAAAATCAGGGTGCTCGATATAGCCAAAATACTCTGGTACAGTACATGTAATATTATATTGTGGTATCACTAAACCATGATACAGTAAATCTTCTGTAAATTCAATAAAGATATAGCTTAAAAACTAGGGGTGAGTGAAAAAAATCAATACAACATAATACTGCAATATTTTTGTGTGGCAATATTGTATTGTTACACCGCAACAAGTGTTATCGGATCCTCAAGCAAGAATCTATGGAAAAGGGGCGCTGCCTATTCACCATACTATGGACCGCAAGTATTTAAGCCCAGGAGGTCTTGTTTAAGTGGGCTCACTGCATACTGTGGCTCGATGATGTCACATAATATGCTACAATGACTTCTTTCACCAGTAGCTTAGCTTTTACAATTTTTGTTGTTGTTGTTGTTGTTGTTGTTGTTATTTTGTTTCTTGAAACAAATACCGTCATAACCCATATACCCCAGCAAAATGTCAGGAAGGTATGAAGGTATGAGGAAACAGATACCTTCCAAGCCTAGCTGCCAACACATATAACATGAATAATAAACATGTTAGTGTGCAACTTTGTTGTCAATGAATATTTAATGTTTTAGAGAGATTCAAAGCCACATTTTTAAGCATTTTAAGCACCTAACTTATCAGATGATGAAAGATGAAGGTCCAGGCAAGTGCAGAATAAAGCACTAACATAAGGGACAGAATAACGCTGAACCAGGTTAAAACAATATCATCATTTATACATCTTCAATTAAATAGAAAATATCTAAGACTCTTTAACTCCCTTGTGCATTCACATAAACCCTCACTAGTCACCTCCCCTTTTTCTGTCTTTATAACCATTGGATGATCTTCTCTCTGCCAGTTGACATGGTAACAGATTTGTGTTTGGGAAACGTGTGTGTTGTACCTCAATGCTGCCACAGCGTGGCCCAACTCATGTATGATTCCGCTGAGCAGCAGGGCGATGAAGAAGTAGGCCAGCTGACTGGTGGGCAGATTGACACCAGGGACCTGAAGACACGCCCGAAACCAAAAAAAGAAAGGCAACACACAACTGTGACTGATACAGAAATACATCATGAACTCCAACAGTCATCCTCAGGCTGACAAATCAACCTGTTTCAAGAATTTTGGGCCTCTTTGATCTTATTATATTGGCATTTTAATTCTTGTAGGAGGAAATGTAAACTATGATACAATATATCTGGCACATACACATAACTTTTATATTACCAAGATATTAAAATCTTCATCCACACTCGTTTTTTGTTTTGCTGAAGCTGTGGTTTTATGTGTGGTCTGCATTTTCCTCTTCCGCTGGCTGTGTGGTGCATTTTCTGCCACTCCAGCCTGAATGCCTGTTTATAAATGGCCAACTAAGAGCTTCCCATTAATCACCTACGTACAGTGGTCCACTGGGAATAGCGCTCACATTAATGCACGGCGATTTGACACCTCAATGAATAAGAGGTGAACAGGGGAAAAATGCAAAATAAGAGCCCTGCCTTTAAATGGGGGCATCTTTCTCCCCCCTCATATAAATATCTCAGGCTCTGTGTGAACTTTCAAGGACATTTGTGCTCTGAACTCCAGTTAATCTCTGACCCTGTGCACTGACAAGACAGTCACAATATTTACAAGTCTAACCAGCTCGGTGTGTACGTACCACCACCTGCAGTGCCTGCTGACCTCCTATCCGAGGGTTGTCTGTGGTCATCTGAGCGAGCGTCTGCTGCAGCGTCTTTATCAGCAGCACCACAGAGCCCAGCATGGCCACTATACCAAACACCATACCGCTGTTGAACCTGCCAGAGATCAAATTGATATAATAGAGCAATCATTTAAATTTGGCCAGACCCTATAAATGTGATCATTTTATCTGAAAACAACCCAAAAGTTTGCAAAAAAAAACCCAAAAAACAAACAAACTGCACAGTACAAAAGATATATCAACATTTTGGAGGACCGGCCCACTTGTCCATTAAGCGATGAGAAGAGATGAACAAAAATCATCACAGCGGCACTTCAGCATCATTTTGTTGAGAGGTAGTGATAGCTGGCCACTAACAATATGTCATTAGTGAGAAAATGAAAGTTTTCAGTAACCCTACATGATACTTCAACAAGTGTTGTAGTTTTAACAGTGGTATTTCCTTTATGGCTAAGCTAGGTGCTCATCAAATAGTGCCCATACAGATACTTTAACACTCATATTGGTTTTGGAATGATATTTATATTATGCATTTAATTTCAAAACAGAGAGCCTTTTTTATTCTCTACTTACACTAAAATAATTAAATAAAAATTATAGGTCAGTCACTAGCCACCTACAATCAATATGCTATTTATTATCTCCTCAATGCATAAGCTTGAAAGGGATCATGCATTGGGTCGTGTGTGTGAGAGTGTGAGAAGTACTATTGGACCAATCATCCTAATGTTTTGGGCGTACTTTTATGACTGTTTACTCATGGAGCTCTTGTAGCTGTGGTGATTCACAACAGTTGAAATGGTTGAAATTGTTGAAATTTATTGACTGTTTTATACTGCTATTGATTGCTGCCTCCTCGTAAGTGCCCAGTAGGGGCCATAAATGTTCCAAAAACCAGCTCAGCTAAAAACAAGCCTCTCCTAGTCTGTTTCAGGCCACATTTTGGTCTTCGTCGTGGCTCAAAAACTGACATCCATAGTAAAGTTTGGTCCTACTTTGAACTGGAGCAGATTAATTCCATATGCGATATGTAATGACCCACTAAAGTTAGGCATGATAGATGTGAAAAAAGCCCTGTTTCGTTTTCTTCACCGCCAAATTGACTGTACAGGAGCTGGGAGGGACATTTCCAGTGGGTGCAGCTGCCCAGAGTGGCAGCGATCAGCTCCAGTGACCACCTTGCAGAGATCTGCACCATACAGAGTGTACTTTTCTAGTTTTGCGTCTTTAGGTGTTTTTCATTTTGTTTGTATTTAAGTGTTTTTCTATTTCATTGATTGAAAATTGTTGTATATATTTAAGATTTTTAATTTAAAGGGAAATTTCAGTTTATTTCAACCCGTCTCCTATCGTCCTAAATTTGTTTCAAGTGACTAGTGACATAAAAATAATAGTTAGCATGTTAGCCGTTAGCCTAGATACAGCCGGGGCGCATAGTAGTGTCAGACCTGTTAAAACGTAAGTGAACGGGCATGCTTCAAGTGCAAAGTTAGTCCACTAAACAAGCTTTTTTTCCACAAAGACCGCCTCATATCGTTAGGATAAATGTCAGAGAACATATAGAAAACGACATGTAAACATGTTGACTTACCTTACCGGTGTGCTGCCATGTTTGTTTGCCATTTAGCACTGCTTTCCAAAGCACGGTCAAAATCTCGCGAGAACAAGCAGCGATCTCATAGTGTGCCTGAACAAGCAGCAACAGCTGGAAGGCAGAACCAGACCGTAGCCTGAAAAGTTCATTCATTTATTTTATGAAAGATTTATAGAATAATGGCTGAATTTTTGCCAGACTTCACCTTTGTGGAGGAGGAATTTGATTTTGCAGAGTTTGATGGCCGCCCTTATTTATTTGAGCCAGAATACACTGACGAAGAGCTTCGTGAAATTGAAGAACGGAGGAGGAGGAGGAGGAGGAGAGAGAGAGGCGCAACAGGCAGAGGACGAGAGAGGAGGAATGGCTGCTGCAAGGCTGCGTAGCTCTGGAGATTGGTGGTGTACCTGTGGATGCTGTGCCCCAGTGCCCACAGAAGAGGAATGCCTCTGTTGCAAGGAATGGGACCGGTTGCAGCCTTATTTTCAAGGTCTGAATGTGACCAAGGACGAGACACCTCCACCTGGAGTAGTATCCAGCTGGGCTTTATCTAGAGCTGGCAAGATATATTTCGGCCGCGCTTTGGAAAGCAGAGCTAAATCGTAAACAAACATGGCACCACACCAGTAAGGTAAGACAACACGTTTACATGTCATTTTCTATATGTTCTCTGACATTTATCCTAACGATATGAGGCGGTCTTTGTGGAAAAAAAGCTTGTTTAGTGGACTAACTTTGCACTTGAAGGTTGCCCGTTCACTTATGTTTTAACAGGTCTGACGCTACTATGCGCCCTGGCTGTATCTAGGCTAACGGCTAACATGCTAACTATTTTTATGTCACTAGTCACTTGAAACAAATTTAGGACGACAGAAGACAGGTTGAAATAAACCGAAATTTCGCTTTAAGAGGAGCACTGTATGAGCCAAAAGCTTCTTGACCTCTCACGTCAGATTTGTTTCCCATTCTATTTAAATTCTGTTTGAGTAAGTGTAATAAAAAATAAAATGTGCATTAAACTAAAGCATTAATAATCAATGAGTTCAAGTGGGCCACTTGGGAAATCTTCCAAAAAATTGGAGTTTATGTTTAAGAGCTGGAACATGGACGCCTGAACCAGGAGAGTACAGAAATGATGCAGGATCAGTTCAGGTTAGTTGTAGTTCATTTATTAAGTATAAGTACTCACCACAGGTATTGGGCTCGGTGGTTGATGCGGGCACAATATGCAAACAGGCGGTTGAACATGGTGGTTTGCCATCTCACGTGGAAAGGAGACAACATCAACCCCCGACTCGCCAACCATGACTCGTAGCTGATCCGATGTGTCACTGACGACTGTGGGAGTCAATGGAAAACAAGGGAAAGTTAACTACGAGTGCAATAACCAAATCATTACAGTCCTGAAGTTGAGTGTGATGAGTTGTGTGATTAGAGTCTGACCGATACTGAAGTTTGAAGACGTCTGTTAATGACATATTCATTTTTAAATTCAGACACATATTTTTTTTTCAAGATCCCGTAAATTTGTTTGTTTGCTCATTTGTGAATAATACATTTCATAACCATGACATAAGTCTTAATGAAATGTGGTACAGGCATGACAGAGGAGAGAAATAACACTCAGCTTGACTTAATTAGGAATGAAATTGAATAATTTGCATAAATTAATAATTTACATTTTTTTATGATTTGCTCATTCAAATTTCATTTTAGAAAAATGAAATTTGGCTCAAATAATAAGCAAATTCATTATCAGAAATGAGCACTGTTGATAATAAATAACAAATAATAATAAATAATATTCTCTAAATAAAACTCTCTCACCAAAATATGTTTTAACATCCAAATTAAAATCAGCCCAAAACCTGTCACATGTGCACACTGAGCAAACAGATGTTTAAGAGTTCCACCACATAATTACAGAAAGAGCATTAGTCCTCTATACTAGGAATAAACTTACAAATAATAGATTTATCAGGTAATATCTATCTACACCGATCAGCCACAACATAAAAAACACTGACAGGTGAAGTGAATAACATTGATCATCTTGTTACAAAGCATTGTTCTGTTGGGAGGACTTGGGTTGTGGTATTCATGTGGATGCCACCTGACATCTTTCTTTCTTCCATCAATCCTTCCATCTGTCCTTCCTTCCTTCCCACGCCAGGTCGTGGTATACCCAAACCACCTCAACTGATCCCTTTTAATGAATAAGGAGCAGCGGCTCTACTCCGAGCTCCCACCGGATGTTGGAGCTACTTGCCTTATCTCTTAGGCTGAGTCCAGCCACCCCAGGAAAAAAACTAATTTCAGCTACTTGTATCTGCAATCTCATTTTTTTGGTCACTACCCAGAGCTCATGACCATAGGTTAGGGTTGGGGTGTAGATGGACCAGTAAATCAAAAGCTCTGCCTTCCAGCTCAGCTCCCTCTTCACCACGATGGTTCAGTATATCACTGCACATCACTGCAGACACCACACCTATCCAACTCGTGCTCCATTTTACCCTCGCTCGTGTACAAGACCCCAAGATACTTGAACGCCCTCACTTGAGGCAGTAACTGTCTCCCAACCCAGAGGATTCAAGAACCTTGCCCACTGCCCGCAGGGACAGGAACTGGGGTTAAGTGCTGTTTTGTGACGGGCAGTAGGCAGGAACGGGGCCCTAGTGTGCTGATCCCTGGCGTCACAGGCTAGCTGACATGTTCCAACTATCCAAACACCATTACAGACCAAGTACACTCCCTCACAGCTGCTGGGGAAGGAACTCCCCGATGGCAGCTTCCTCCACAGCGGGACAATGCTCTATTACACACTGCAATAACTGCTCAGGAATAGCTCAAGGACTTGAAATAGCCTTGATCCCAATCCGATTGAGCATCTGTAGGATGTACTAGTACCCCACCTCACAACTCACTGGACTCCAAATACCTGTCGCCACTGCTTCAGTGCCAGACACCACAGGAGACGCCTAGAGGTCCTGTGTCCATGCCTCAACAAATCAGAGCCCAGTTAAATTTGAGGAGGCCCAACCGTGGACTGGGGGTACCTCTGGGGTACCGGCACGTCCCCTTTCCCTGTTCCTGAACACTTTTTGTGGTGTAGTGGTGCGGTGCATTGTCCTGCAGAGGGGGGACTGCCATTGGGTGGTGATGTTGCCATGAGGGGGTGTACCTAGTCTGTAACAGTGTTTGGATGGGTGGAGAGTGTCAAGATGCTTCCACATGAATACCAGCACCCAAGTTTTCCCATGTATTTGACATAACTTTTGTCAGCTTATGTCATGTGTTGTCCAAAGTAATTTCTTTAAAAGCTAAATCAAGTGACATGTGTTAACTGCATTGCTGTACACTAGAAGACATTAAGTTTTCTTATTGCATGCACGTGTCGCCTAGAGATAATAATGATGAACAGAACCATAATAACAGCAGGAAACAGTTTCTCTGAGTGAGGAAAGAGTGGGAGTTACAGCCATAACATGTCGTGAGGCTGCTAACGTCCACTGTGAATAGTACTGGCTGATGAACCAGCCTTATATCTGCTCGTATGTTATCTGACATCGTACTTAACACCTAAAGCAAGACTATATATTCACCTTCAGCAGTGTGTCGGCGAGGTAGACCGCACACCAGGCTGCCATCACAAACACCAACAGAGGCACAGGGATCATGGTGCATCAGACGACTCTCCGCGGACACAATGAAGCAAACTGCGCTGTCTCCATCACTCCGTCCGCCCGCTCCTCATCCCGCAGCTAGCCGCGGTTACACATGTTCAATATAACATAAAACATCTAACATTTTAGCTTAAATACGAACAAAATATGGGTTTGTATCAGGGATGCTCTGAATGGAAAGGTCCGTCAGCATAGCACTGTGCGACACACTTCCGGGTGACTCTTCTTCGTCTTCTTCTTTTTTGTAAGCTGAACCAACCATAGCACTACCGCCACCAAGTGTTGAACTGGAGAACTTCCCTTCGAAAAAAAAAAGGAAAATACTTCCTAGGCTGATTTTAATTTAGTTTTCTTTAACAGTTAAATAAGGTGATAATTATTAAACTACATTGTCCATATATGCCACGCATCACAGTTTGTGCTTATGCTTTCCCATTTTATAAATAAAAATTCTCAGTGGTGAATGAAATACCTGAATGCTACACTTGAGTAAAAACATAGAGGTTACAATATATTTGTGAGTGTAAGCTCTTTGGTTAAAGTGCAGATATCATACCAGAAAACAACTTTGCTAAAATTAAAGTCAGCTGTCAGAAAATTAAATGGATAAAAGTCTTAAAGTATCTGATATTTGCTGTTCTTAAGTACCAAAATTAATTTTATGATAGTAAATGCCTTGGAATTTTGAGAATTGTACATGTACACCACCCTAAAAATGGAGCATACATTACACCAGAAACAATTAGGTCTTTTTCACAATTTAATGGATTAAGAAGAAATCTAGTTTTTTCCCTCTCATTCCTGCATTTGTTCATCCATCCCTTCCTCTCTTCCTTCCTTCCTTGTTTAGTAAGTAACTAAGATGCTTGGGTGAAATGTATTGAAATAAAAGTATGCATTTTATTTAGGAAATGTAGTGAAGTAAAAGTGAAACTTTGTTGTAATTACATGCAAATACTAATACACAAAGCACAGATGACAACATGACATGACAATGTAGTCTAACAAAGAAAAAAACAACAACAATCTTTATAATTTGTAGCAATAATTTTTTCCATAAGAATCTGACATTGCACTGTATTTCTCATTTACATTCAAAGTTGTTTTTGATTGAGCTTTAGATATAAATATTTTAATATTTTTCATCCAGGACCCCCCATAGAATGTTTAAAGCCTGCAACATAAGGGCAGTAAAATGCAAAATTGAAAGTTGACAGAAATATAAAAGCTCAAGTAAAGTACGGATACACACCCAAAAAATACTTATGTTCTGTAACAAAGTTTTATGACACATTACACCACTGTAAATTGTTGCTTGTCCCAGTTTTATGTTACTAATCCCATATATTGAGCTACACTAGAGCTGTCAAGTGTGATGCCTTCAAGTGATGTGTGGGAAATGTCGAAATTTTGACTTTTGATTTTGAAGCCAAATAATTTTCAATTAGGTTGGCAAATATGAACTGAGAGCAGGAAATTTAAAGTTCTTTCTTTACTCTGTATTCTGCATTAGCCCATCAAGACCTGCATGATGCATTTGATGTAAAGCTTAACTGTCAACATGCATTTCCTATATTGAGTAAAATATGAGCACATAATAGAATACAAGAATGCTATGGAGAGGAATGAGCAGTACATTTAAAATGTCAAGTAAATTATATTGTATTTTATCAAAATTAATTCTCATATTATTGTTTGTTTTGTGTTTCATTTTACAGTATTTTGATATCATTACTCTGTTGAAAGAAAGAAAGAAAGAAAGAAAGAAAGAAAGAAAGAAAAAGAACATCTTTGCAGGTTGATTTTACCAAGGGAACCTGAAGGCAGCACTAGCCCTTGAAATAGAGCGCAGAATAATTGATCAGGTTTGCAGAGCAGTTTTGGCAGAGTTGCAGCAGTAAAAAATGAAAGTGTGAGTCTAGATATTGGATTTCATCCTGCCCAAAGGCCAGGAGGGTAAAAGGACACCAATAAATGTTGATGGTCTGACTCAGATGCAACGAGGAAACAAGCTCCCAGTCTGACTCATTAAGCCATAAATGTGAGCCAGGGAACATAAAACCACTTGTGGATAAAGACTCATGTGTTGATGCATTTCACATCCATATTGGCACAGTTCAGCGTCACACAGAGCCTCCAGTTTGTCAGTCCTGTTTTACTCACACAAGTGTTTGGAGGTCACTTTTTGGAGGGATTCTCTGTGAGGTTAAAGGTTAATTCTGTACAGTAACATGAAAGTGTAGACAAAGCATCAAAATCCAAACTGTTAACTAATTATCAGTCAGTCAGACAAATGCTCACCATGACAGGGAAATATTAGTGGCTTTTCTCCATTGTGGTGTAACAACATGAGCAGCTTGAGCAGACGAGCAGGACAGATGCCATCATGTACATGTGGCCTCCAACTTCCCATTTCCTGCCAACTAAACAGCTGCCTGAGGACAAGAGGGACAAACTGTCAGACAGCAAAAACTATTATCTGATCTCCAATGAAAACTATCACACACTAGAGGGAGGACTCATCATTCAGTGGACTCCATTCATTCATTTAGCCTGAAATGCCTCATTTTTATTACCTTATTTAAGTTATAATGTCAATTTTAGCTCCAAATTACACTCAAATACAATGATTCAGTCAGTGCACTCTACATGTTACTGTGGGTGGGTACCAGAGGGGAAAAGAAGAATACATACATAATAAATAATAAATAAAATTAAAATGTAGCCTATGATAAGAATAAAGAAAACCGTGGAGACATTATTAGATAATAAAAAAATATACCAGTTTTCTTGTCTTCTTTGGCTTTTCTTGGCACTTATTCAGGCACAGCTGTATTAACCTGCCTCAGGACCAGCATGTGCTGCCACAAAATACCGTTTGTCTCCGTCCAAATAGCGCTCGAACATCTATCCAAATTTAGTCTGAGTTTGAGGGAGAGACTGAATAATTTATAAATATATAACAAGTAACCACTGTAACATTTTCACTGGCATCTATGTGACTCTCTTCTGATTACTAACCTGTTTCCAGTATGTCTTTGATGTTGATTGAGACACACCAGAAAAAAAACACACACGGAGAGAAAGGCATACTCCTTTATTTTTCTTTAAGACTTTCTGTTAAAAATATTCTTTATTTAAGGCACTTGCACATGACCAGCGTTAAAAAACTCTTGATGTTCGCTGTGCCATTGTTTTCCTATGGAAGCCGGCGTTAACACTGGCGTCGGGGAACTTTTCGACTTTGCCGTCGTGTTGTGGGCTTCACCGGCATTTTGACGCAACGCCGAAAGTTCAGTTTTGTTGAACTTCGACCCCATTTGACGCTGACCTTTCCGTAAAGAGCCAATGATTTTACAGTAGAACACAGGCGGGGGCGGAGACGGGGCGCGGAAAAATGTAAAGATCCGACTGTAAGATGGAGGTGAGATCTACGTTAGGTCAAGCCGACGACGAGCACTGCGGCAGCGGCAAATCGGCAATCATGTGCAAGCGCCTTTATAGATAGGTGTAAAACTTATCATATTGATCATATAATAATTTATTTGTATTATTTATTTATTTCAGTTCTGTTACTAATCTCTCTCTCACTCTCTGAGGTTCTCCTCTAGTTTAGTGAGTGGCAGACTCACTCTCACGTCGCAACCTCCGGGCTAAAAAATTAAGGCAGCACAGAAGTGCCAAAAACTGCAGTTCTTCTAATGGCCACTTGAGGCTGGCTCCAAAAGTGAGTCAATCTCCATAGACCCCTATGTTAAATTTTCCAACTTTACAGCAGAAATAAACATGTTTACAGTCTGATTCAAAAACCAGTTTTGGTCTTTTATATGTATACAGTATATACAGTACAGGCCAAAAGTTTGGACACACCTTCTCATTCAATGCGTTTTCTTTATTTTCATGACTATTTACATTGTAGATTCTCACTGAAGGCATCAAAACTATGAATGAACACATGTGGAGTTATGTACTTAACAAAAAAAGGTGAAATAACTGAAAACATGTTTTATATTCTGGTTTCTTCAAAATAGCCACCCTTTGCTCTGATTACTGCTTTGCACACTCTTGGCATTCTCTCCATGAGCTTCAAGAGGTAGTCACCTGAAATGGTTTCCACTTCACAGGTGTGCCTTATCAGGGTTAATTAGTGGAATTTCTTGCTTTATCAATGGGGTTGGGACCATCAGTTGTGTTGTGCAGAAGTCAGGTTAATACACAGCCGACAGCCCTATTGGACAACTGTTAAAATTCATATTATGGCAAGAACCAATCAGCAAACTAAAGAAAAACGAGTGGCCATCATTACTTGAAAATGAAGAAATGAAGGTCACTCAGTCCGGAAAATTGCAAAAACTTTAAATGTGTGCCCAAGTGGAGTCGCAAAAACCATCAAGCGCTACAAGGAAACTGGCACACATGAGGACCGACCCAGGAAAGGAAGACCAAGAGTCACCTCTGCTTCTGAGGATAAGTTCATCCGAGTCACCAGCCTCAGAAATCGCAAGTTAACAGCAGCTCAGATCAGAGACCAGATGAATGCCACACAGAGTTCTAGCAGCAGACCCATCTCTAGAACAACTGTTAAAAGGAGACTGCGCGAATCAGGCCTTCATGGTCAAATAGCTGCTAGGAAACCACTGCTAAGGAGAGGCAACAAGCAGAAGAGATTTGTTTGGGCCAAGAAACACAAGGAATGGACATTGGACCAGTGGAAATCTGTGCTTTGGTCTGATGAGTCCAAATTTGAGATCTTTGGTTCCAACCGCCGTGTCTTTGTGAGACGCAGAAAAGGTGAACGGATGGATTCCACATGCCTGGTTCCCACTGTGAAGCATGGAGGAGGAGGTGTGATGGTGTGGGGGTGTTTTGCTGGTGACACTGTTGGGGATTTATTCAAAATTGAAGGCACACTGAACCAGCATGGCTACCACAGCATCCTGCAGCGACATGCCATCCCATCCGGTTTGCGTTTAGCTGGACCATCATTTATTTTTCAACAGGACAATGACCCCAAACACACCTCCAGGCTGTGTAAGGGCTATTTGACCAAGAAGGAGAGTGATGGAGTGCTGCGGCAGATGACCTGGCCTCCACAGTCACCGGACCTGAACCCAATCGAGATGGTTTGGGGTGAGCTGGACCGCAGAGTGAAGGCAAAGGGGCCAACAAGTGCTAAACACCTCTGGGAACTCCTTCAAGACTGTTGGAAAACCATTTCAGGTGACTACCTCTTGAAGCTCATGGAGAGAATGCCAAGAGTGTGCAAAGCAGTAATCAGAGCAAAGGGTGGCTATTTTGAAGAAACTAGAATATAAAACATGTTTTCAGTTATTTCACCTTTTTTTGTTAAGTACATAACTCCACATGTGTTCATTCATAGTTTTGATGCCTTCAGTGAGAATCTACAATGTAAATAGTCATGAAAATAAAGAAAACGCATTGAATGAGAAGGTGTGTCCAAACTTTTGGCCTGTACTGTATATAAAACTAACACATTTACATTTTGTTAAGTATTACAATTACACGTATTTAAAGGCTGTTTTGAGTGACGGGCTGTCAGGCAACAGTGGCTTCCCAGTCAGATCCACCCCTTGCTCCTCCACAGCTCCACCCTCTTGCCCAAATGTGGTTACCTCTGGCTCCAAAAAACCAAGATGGTGAAGGCCAAAACGCCAGACTTGATGCTTTAAAACAGGAGTCCACCAAATAATGGGTGACATCACGGTAGCTATGTCCATTTTTTTTTTTTTTTTTTTACAGTGTATGCTCTCAATCAACATTACTGGACTGTACAACTTCAGCTGAGAAAAGGGGTAATCTTGAGTCAGCTACAGCAGATTTTGTTTTGTTGTTTTTGCTTATAAAATGTAGCTTCAGTATTTAGTTGAGGGCATTGTTTTATTGTTGTTGTATTTTATTGAGGGGGTGGGGCTAAGTGGAAGGTCTGGAAGTATGTTTGGCCTGACTCTACATGTCACCTCTCATTACTCATCAGTGCTGTGGGTCACCACCCTGTGTAAAGGTTCTTATACCAAAATCTTTACAGCCCCCTGACTCCCTGTTTCTCCCAGCCTCTGCACAGCGTACAGACACACGGGAGCTCCATTACATTTTGCCTATGTCCTCGTCTCAGTGTGCTGTTTTCCTAAAAGCCAAAAGATGCAAAACATTGCAAAACATTTTATCTCCTACTTTTACATGTTGTTACTTGATTAATGGCGTTTGGTCCAGCTTACTGCAAAAGTCAGCTACCTAGAATCAATAGCAGGCCGTTCACCTGCAGCATGTTGTTAAATACAATAAACACATTCAGTGATGATGGTGTTTATCTGTAATAGGTCAGGGTTGTCCTTGCCAACAGGTGATACCAGTGTGTGTGTGTGTGTTGGAGGGGTGTATTTGCATAGTCTAAAATATATAACAAGCCTACAGTTTGAGTCTGTTCATTTTACTACCTGAGCACACAGAAGATTATTTCACAGGATCAGTGTGGTTTGATGTCATGAAGGTGGACAACTCCATTTGAGGAAAAGTTGAGGAGAATTCTGAGAGAAAGGTATGTGGAAACTTGCTTCTAAAGACTTTAAATGTGTAGAAACGGATGAGAAAACACATCTATAGACAGAAACACACACACACACACACACACACACACACACACAGGCTGAAAACTCATTCTGCTTCTCTCATGATGGGTCGGATTCCTCTCAGGGAGGAGTTTTGTGTCTCCCTGAGCCAATCAGGACAAGCGGAAACAGGTCAGGTAGCCGAAGAGGACCTCAGAGAGAGCGCAGGCAGGGCAGAGCAGCCACGCACGCCACGAGGTAAGAGAGCACACACACATATACACACTCACACACACACCTTTAACTCTGTGAGATCACAGTTCCCCTCTGAGCCTGTGGATGTACATCAGTGTATACATGTAGATATACCAGCATAACCACTTCTGTGTGTGTGTGACTGTGTGTGTGTGTTCAAGAGAGTGTCAGAGCAGAAATAGGGCAGTGATATTTTAGTCACTAAGATTAGAAAGAGTGTTTTGAGGACTCATGTATCAGGGTTTAATGAAGACGCAGCAAAAATGATCATACTTGTCATACATTTGTGAGTATCATATAAACAGACTGTTCTGTGTTTAAGGATTTAATGCTTTAATGATTCATTTGAATGAATGACATTTGGTCTAGCAGTTAAATTATCTCCCTCACTGGTGCATATTACTTTAATTATAGCTTGCTAGCTCATTGTAAACATTTGTTAATGCCATGTAAACAGACAGTTATCTCTTCAAGTGTTCCATACCTAAATGATCCATTTTCTGAATGAAGTTTGGTCTGGCAGTTCAATCATTTTCCTCACTGGAACATCTTACAGTGATTAAAGATTGAAAGCCTTTAAAATATGTTCAGCTCAGGGACCACACTTGTCATTGTAAACATTAGTGAGTACCATGTAAACAGCCAGTTAACTCTTTAAGTGTTTCATACATTAATGTTCCTTTTTTTTTAAATGAAGTTTGTTTTGCCAGTTAAATTATTTCCCTTGCTGGAACATATAACAGTAATTTTAGCTTTAAAAGCCTTAAAAAGAAAGTTAGGGACCATACTTGTCATTCTGGACATTTGTAAGTATCATATGAACAGAGAGTTATCTCTCTGAGTGTTTCATACTTAAATGTTGCATTTTCTGAAAGAAATTTGGTCTGAGTGTTGAATTATTCCCCTAACTGGAATATTTTACTGTAACTGGGTGGGAATGATACGCAAAAATTCTGCCCACTTTTATGTCATGCTACTGCTTCTACATTTTTCAACATAGAAGCTTCATTCAAACATCAAAATATTCAGCTCAATTAGAACACGTGGTTTGTATTTTTAAGCATTCATATCTTTCAAACTTTCCAAACTATTCAGTTTTCTAGGAAATTTTCCCCATTCAAATAAATGGAGTAATGCTCAAATTTAAATTCAAGGTTTTTTAAGCATTTTCAAGGCCTATTTCTTCATTCATACATTCACATAGAAACTCCATTCAAACTTTAAAATGTTCCCCATTTTTGGTACATTCTGACTTGTGTTCAACTTTCAAATCCCATTCAAACTTTTTTAAATATTCAGACTTGTTTGGAGCTTGGTAAAAATGCCCTCCTCAGGAATGTTTAGAGCTATAATGTGGGAGGCATCTCTCAGTATCTCTCTTCAACTCGCTGTCATACCCACAATTTTCATACATTCATACATACCTTTTGGCCAAAATGGAGTAAAACTTGTGCTTTTTCAAACTATGTTGCTGTGGAAGCAAACAGACATACACATTTGGCACACTGAGCGTAAAATTAGAGATATTCCACCAACTGATGCAGTTAACTGAGACCAGAAATCTTCCAATATTCCACATCATTCATACATTAATGGTATGATTCAACGTTTAAAGCCAGCACTGCAGTGTAGCATCAGCTTTTCAACATGCAGCATTCACACCTGCAGTTTCTTCAGAAATTGCATTCTCTAGTTAAAGCTTGAAAACCTTTAAAAGATTTTAGAATCAAGGACCACACTTGTCCTTACCAACATTTGTGGACCTTAACACAGACAGTAAGAAAGTTTGGTTTTTCATGCTTAAATGTTCACTTTTTTGAATGAAGTTTGGTCTAGCAGTTGAATTATTTCTCTCACCAGAGGAACTTACTGTCTTTAAGGATTAAAGACCTTCAAAAAGTGTTCCAATCAGCTACCACACTTTTTTATAGTAAACATTAGTGAATCTCATATAAGCAGAAGGTTATCTGTTTGACTGTTTCATGCTTAAATGTTCCATTTTTAAAACAAAGTCTGGTCTAGCAATTAACTTTCTTCCCTAACTGAACCATTTTATTGACATTATAGCTTCAAAAGCCTAAAAAAATATGTTCAAATCAGGGACCATGCTTGTCATTATAAACATTTGTGAGTATCATATAAACAACCAAATTAGAAATGTTCCATTTATGAGATAAAGTTTAAACTACTTTCCTCAGTGGAGCTTCTTACTGTAATTAAACATTGAAAACCTTGAAAATATGTTCAAATTAGGGACCATACCTACCATTAGAAACATTTGTGAAGCTTATGCAGACAGTTATCTTTTTCATGCTTAAATGTTGCCTTTTTTGAATGAAGTTTGGTCTTGTTGTCAAAGTTTTTCCCTCATTAGAGCATTTTACATAATTAAAAATTAAAAACCTTAAAAATCTAATCAAGGAGCGGAGCATACTTGTCATTATTAACATTTGTGAAAATCATGTAAGCAGACAGTGTTTCATGCTTAAATGTTTCTTATTTTGAATGAAGTTTGGTCTTGCAGTTTATGCATTTTAGTGATTGGAACATTTCACTTTGCTACATTTTAAAAACCCTTTAAAAGATGTTAAAAGTAAAAAGATCAAAGTGCTCGGTGCTCCTGTTTGACAATGTTTTGGTCCGTCACTCTGGGTGTCCATGTGTGGCTAAGAGAGTGTGTGTGGATATAAAGCAGGTCCCTTCTGTGTATCACTCTTCTATTTATAGTGAGAACAAATCCCAGATATGAGAGGAATCCTTCCACCACTTACGAGGCAGAGAGAGAGAGAAAGTGAGAGGGCGGAGAAAAGAAGAAAAGAGAAGGAAAGAGAAAAAGAAAGAGAGTAGAGGGGAAACAAGTGTGTGAAAAGGGATGGATAGAAAGTGGTGAACGAGTAAGAGTAGTTTAAACTCAAGCATTGCCAGCATTAGACCATACAGTGTTGTGCCATCAACAGGTAAGTTAGATCTGCTTTGTTTATGTGCCCGTTTGTGCATGCATTTGTATGTGTGTTTAAATAGCAGGTAAGTTTAGGCCATTACTGTAATGGTAATTCAGCACTTTATAGTTTTTACAGGACAGTCTGGAAGTTTCCAATAACCTGCAGGAAGACTCAGTGTTTAATGTGAACTCCTATTGAATTCTGTTTTTATGAAACAAAGTATTGATTTTGTCGTTTTTGTGCACAAAGTAACTGTCATTCTGAGAGGATAAGGCTGGCAATATTCTGCATTGTTGTTATTGTCAACAAATCAAATTAAAGGTCAAAACCAACAATGAATTAGTCCGTCCGTCAGTACTTTCCGACATCCCCTTCCCTGTTTGCGGCACTCAACCACAACAATCATTGGTTCCCGCTCAAGAGTAAATCTTTAAAGGAATAGTTCAACATTTTTAGAAAGACACATACCAGTTTTCACTCTCTTACAAAACTTCAGTAAGAAGAATGGTACCACTCTCAAGTCAATACACTGAAGCTTGAGCCAGGATGATTAGCTTAGCTTAGCAAACACCGACTATGCTCGGCTTCCTGGCCAAGACACTGTCTAGCACATAAACTCTGTGAAACCACAACTCCAACAAGGATATAACGTCTTAATTAGTGAGCTAAGGGCCTAGAGGTGCTGATTACTCAGATTGTTATATTTGGACAGAGCCAGGCTAGCTGTTTTTCCAGTCTTTAAGCTAAACTAAGCTAATCACCTGTTGGTTGTATGAGGGCCTCAGGAACAGCCCCAGGCTTTAAAGTCAATTTTACATAGTGGCCAAAAGTGGAATCACATCGTTTAGGTCCATCAGGTAGTACCTTGAGACCGAGAAAGACTTTTCCCTGTAGACTGTGAAAGAGACGTCTGTTTATCAGTTGATACATTTTTGGAGCATCACAACCCCTGCAAAATGATTCATTTCACTATCCGGATATGATCCACTTGGTCTGATAACATGTCAAAAGTCTAGAAGAACTGCACGATTAAATCATTGTATCCCCATTCAAGTTAGCAAAGGGCCAAACCGAAAGTTTGTCATTCAGCCGGCAGAAGTTCGCCGCTTTGCCTCACTCGGCCATGCTCATCCATTGTAAGTCTCTAGTGTGCTTGCTCTTGGAAGATTCGGGTAATGTCATACTGCAGAAATTGAGCTTTTTTGGCTTCATGCACCACTGAGCAGCTTTCAAAGGTATGAACAGAGGCTCACCACCCAATGCTATATCCAGTTTTCTTAAAACATCCATGGGTCGTTGCTTCATTTTTAGAGTGGTATAAATCTTTTCATCTAACATGTAGATAGGAAAGAGAATAAGCTTCCTAAAACGTTTAACTGTTCTTTTTAGAATAGATGACAAATATATATTTCATCTTTTACAGCGCAACAGTATGGCTTATTTACATGTCTTTGAACAACAACTGAGGTCTATGGCATAAAGACAAAGTAGGCTAATACAGTTGCTTTATACACAGGGACTCCCTCTTAGTAAGTTCAAATCATTGTTGGTGTTACTCTTTTCAAAGGATTTGTTGACATTAAGAAAACAAGAATAACAGTCTACAACCATGTTAGCAGCTCTGTGAAAATAGATGCTAACTTCAGGATGCTAACATGCACAATGATGTTAACATTTTGAAGTGTAACAGATTATATTAAGTTTAACCTATTAGCATACCCTGGAAATCCAGAGTTCTTGCTAGAGCACAATTTGAATTTGCTCAGCGAGTCACTCTGGCAATCAGTAATGATGCTCATTACCTATGGCCATGAAACCGAGCTGCACCAATCACATCAGTGTATCTGATATAGGCGGGCCAGAGGCGAGCTAAACAGATGACGACAGCGCTGCGACGACAAAGTCCGGAATCAGTCAGTAAACATTGCAAGATGGCTACGGATGAACACCAGTTGTTTGAAATGGCTTTGGCCGCTACAATGAACGAGTTAGACTTGGCTTTTTCTCTAAAAGAGGAACAGAAGACAGCGCTCGAGTCTTTCCTTTGCAAGAAGGACGTTTTTGCTGTTTTGGTGACCGGATACGGCAAGAGTCTAATCTACCAGTTAGCTCCGCTGGTAGTGCTCTGGATACGTCACCCCGTGTATTGTTCTGATTGGTCATAGTGTTATCCAATTGCGTGCAGTAATATTTTCAAATGCATTCTTGGTGCTGCCTTTGAGTTGGGCCATTTGCATTACTCATAGCCAGACCCTAAATCTTTCTAGATTTGGGTCTGGATTTCCAGGCTACCATTAGCATGCTAATTAGCACCAAAACCAAGTGTTTCACGAAGTCAAAAACCAAAGTATTGGACACATTTTGTTGTGATAATGCTGCTAGATAAAAAGTTAAGGGATGATTGAAGTAATTAGAATTTATCACCAATGGACCATGATTATCTATGGTGAATTCCACAGCAATCTGTCCAGTAGTTTTTAAGATATTTACACTGTGAACCAAAAACATCAACCTCAAGGAGGCTACTGGAAAAACACAATGCATCACCAGCTTTATCAGTATTAAAGATATACTATGCTAGATTGTCATACCTGTTTGTAAACACGCTCACCAGCAAAAGCAAAAGTAAAAGCCAACCCCAGATTCACTCATACTTGGCGTTTCACCTTAAAATATTTGCATTTTTTCAAGGCTGTGTCTCTTGGGCGGCTGCTGCTCATGTTCTAACACCTGGTTGCTACCTTTTTAGCCCCAACCTCACCTGAGTGCTATGGAGGTACACGCTTGTAAATGTCCTGAACTCAGATAATACGAAGAAAATAAGAAAATCCAGGCAGAGGGCAGAGTCTCTGTAGAAAAATATATTGCCACATACCTCTACCATAAGAGATGATTGAGAGGGATTACTTCAATGTGAGTCCATACATTTTTTTGAGAAAGTCCTGCATAGTATATCTTTAACAAAGCAAGTGAAACATATTTCTTTTTTTCATTTATTTGTGCTTCTGTATGTGCAGCTGTTGCTCTCTAAAAATGCTCTATTGTTGATGCTCCAGAAATACAGGAATAACCCTGATGTATGCACACACACACACACACACACTGTTCCTCAAAGAGCCTTTTTGTTAGACGTCTGTACAGAGGTTTTAATGTTTGGAGATTTGAATAATTAAAGGTATGAAGAATAATTATACCTGTGGTTATGAGTCTGAGTGTGAGATGGTAGGCCTGTGAGTGTGCACATACCATATGTGTGAAAGTGAAAGGACTTTGTGAAGATTTGCAGCGTGGCGTCAGGGGGGCAGCTGCTACTCGTGGCCAACATAAATATCATCCCGTTGTGTAAGCACAAGAGTGTGTGTCTGTGGTTGTGTATTTTGGGGTGTCCAGGCTTTTGCTTTCATGTCAAGGACAGCAATGCTCTTACTGTATGTTGTTGCCCAAACAGCACCCTGGTAACCGTATCTAAGGGCTGCCATCGAACTCGGTGGCTGCAGCATGTAGCCGGAGGGCCTGGGATTCACTCTATTTCTTTGGTCCTCTGCTCTGCTCTGCTCTGAGCCACTCGTCGTAGATAAGATAAATAGGCCATGGAAACTTCTACGATTAGGAACCACTTGGGTCAACACTGATCTGTGAAACAGCAAAAGGGAGGGAGGAAGTAGAAAATAACAGAGAGCAGGCTGAGATGAAATGAGGAAGAGGGGGACAAAGTGAGGGATAAACAGGAAATTGATTTAGACCCATTTCTAACAGCTGATTCTAACAGATAGTCTGTGCAGGATTGTTATATTTTACAATTTTAATGCTGAAGATAATCTAGGTTTAATTATTTCATCAGAGAGGAGTAGCCTCAGCAGAAACCTGCAGAACTTACACCATCAGGCGGCATCAAAAACACTGTTTCACCAGTCAAGCCTCTGGTTTTGCATATGTATACATATGTGCTTTACACAATGGCAGATTTACCTACCAAAATTCCGAGTCATTTTTGAAACAATGGGCCCTTATATTCAGACAGAGGTGAACAAAAATCAGTCTTGTCATTTCTAGCTGGAAATTATTGCTGGCAGCGCCAGCTCCATTAGCTGATTTTAATGTTTCCAGCTGATTCATTTAAAAATTTGACTTTTGTAAGATGGTCTTTAATAAGCACTTTAGATTTAGGCTACAAAAACACTTTGATTAAGGTTAGGGAGATTGTACTTCCAGTTAGACATCTTCCTAAGCTTAAAGGGGACCTATTGTGCTAATGTTTAGGTTCATACCTGTAAACTTTACTGATCATAAACACTTTATTTTCCTCACACTGTGTGTGCTTAGAACATCCATGTGCACCCTCTGTCTGAAATGATCTGTTTTCGCACCTGTCTCTTTAAGACCTCCTCCCACACAAACCTAGTTTGCTCTGACTCAGCGTTTTGGGTCTTCTGTCTCTGCATTTTTGCACTGTTATTGTCAAGTACCTGCAGCCCGCCCACTAGCTACATGACTTACCCGCACCAGCTACCTGTAAGTCTATGATCGGACCCCCTTTGCCCCTAGGTCCAGAGGCGTAAGCACTTACAAAAATGCTTAGTTTGGGGTTAGCAAGCTATGACGTGTGGTAATGGTAAGGGTTACATCTTGTTACTTATGAGGTGGATCACGTCTGTATGTATAACGAATTATAAAAAGGATTATTGTTACTTTTGGCCTCATATTTATTCACCTTTATGTCACATTGTAGCAAGGTTCAGATAACCATCGCGATGGTGGGTTTGTCTTGTACTGTGGTGGGCGCACTTTGAAAGTGGCGTGTCATGTAGGCTGCAAATGGATTATGTCTGCAGCTATACATGTCTCGTCATTGCAGCCAGGGAATGACAGGGAATAGCAGCAATTTCCTGCCATGAAAAATAATAAATTAAAGCCTCTAAACACAACCAGACATGTTCTAGCAGAAATATGAAAAACTAAGATTAACATTAACCTGACATTAGCATGTAGCTACATATAGCAGTGTACTTGCAGCTCAGGAATGATTGTAATGGAACATAGCTGCAAGCTACCATGAAAAATCACCAATAAAAGCTTCTAAACACATGCAAACATGTTACCGCAGCAATGTGATCCAAAATCTTAGAGAAATTAAGAACATCAGCAGCCAAAATTACAGGTATCCCTGGCGTTAGCATGTAGCTACATGTAGCAATGTACTTGCAGTCGGTGGAATGACTGAAACAGAGATTTGCTGCACTTTCTTTCATTAAAAATCACCAATAAAAGCTTCTTAACACAAGGAGACTTGTTCCAGCAGCAATATGATTCGAAATTGAGGAGAAATGAACAACATTGGCAACCAATATTACATGTTTCCCTGATGTTAGCATGTAGCTACATGTAGCAGTGTAGGCTATGTAATGTTAATGCTTGCAGTAGTTTGCCTGCGGATGACCATATAGAGAAATTTGTCATCATCTAATGTCAGCTTGTCTCAAAAGCAGAAATAACATTAGGAAAAGGAGTATTCAGAACAGTGTCAAGCCTGAGGTTTTTTGCTTTTACATATGTTTACCTAGTTATTTAAAACCTTGACCACGTGCAGTATAAACATCCGACACTGTAAGATTATATGACAAAACAAATAAGGAAAACTTAACAGCTTCCCTTTAAGCTATTATATGTGGGAGTTTATGTGGTTTGATGAGATTTGAATCTAAGCCACTGTGATCATAAACCCATTTAGAGCCTGTCACTGCCGTTCCTCAGTAAAAGAAGGTAGCACACATTTAGATTTCCTATCTATCCTGCCATGCAAACATCATTATACTCACTGAAAAGGTTTCTCTCTCATACACTTGCCGAAATTGAGGCACTGCTGCACTTTTATTGTGACATTCCCCTCTGTCTCCCTCTCATGAATGATTCAGAGAACAGTTCCTCTACCTGCTTCTCTCTGTAAGAGTCGCTAAGCAACTGAAATGCTATCCCAGCCCTTTAAAACCACAGAAACAGAGTCCCAATGCCCCCAATACACACACACACACACACACACACACACACACACACACACACACACACACAACTGAATGTCTGTGATCTGTGCTTCCTCTAGGTCAGTGGACTTACCGGGGGGATAATGTCCAAACCTTCGTCCAACGTTAAGGCCCTTCAGGTAAAATATTTTCATCTGTGTGCACATTAAAGTGTGGATGTGTGTAAAACCTTACTCCTTTAAAAACATCATAAATTTTGTTGACAACAAGAAAGCAAGACTACTGCAAGAATGAAACTGAAGAAGAGCTTCAATCAAATGGAATAAACTCCTCATCCTGTTAGAAATAAAGACTCCAGGTGCATCCACATTAAAGTATTTATTGGTAAAGGCAAATACAGAGTTCAGACTGTGCATATACAGTATCAAGGCTTTGTTAGTGCAGAGTTGTAGCGAGGCAAAGGATGAAGAGTCGTCTGTATCACTGTGTGTGTGTCTGTGAATGAGTCTGTATTTGTGTTGTAATGGCTTTGTGCGTGCATGTCAGAGAGGGTTTCTTCCATCGTCTCTCTCTTCTCATTGTGCTCATTTTCATGTCTAACCATGGGATAGGCATCTGGACAGAGGACATTTAAAACACCAGTACAGTTCAAGCATGAGGTTCCTCGTCTCAGTACTCCACCGTCAGTTTGAGTTGATCACAAACAAGAACAGCAGTACAGATTTACAATATAAATAAGAGACATTTTCATCAAAAGAAAAAACTGTCTTAAAAGTTTCATATCTAGTCTATTTTCATTTTTTCATCTAACATTTTCAAAAGCATACCGTATCCTCATTACACTGATATTCCAGAAAGCTATTAGCCTCCATTTAATCAATACAGCATGAAAGCCAATTATTACTGTTTTAGGTTAATGCAGCTGCAAGCGGGAACTGATTTAAAACCCTCTTCTGTTTGTGTGGTTAATGTAGCTGAAAAATCCACAATTTAAGAGCCTGTCAAATGCAAACAATATAAAAATTTACATCCATCTTATTTACAATGTCAATATTTGCCACTTGGTTTTATTGTGGGTTTGACTTTCTGTTAAAGTAGCACAGGGCTGTGTTACAATTTGGCTGCAGATTCTCAAATATTGGATGTTGGAGTGTTTTCTTAAAGGGAAACGTAATTTGTTTTAAACTTGGACCCAATTATCCTGCGTTTTTGTGTCAAACTGACTAATCGAAACAAAAACTTTTGTAATTGGTCCAGTGTTGAGAGAAGCAGTGCATGCAGGAACGTAAGGTCTCAGAAGGGTGCTGCACAGTTTAAATGTGCGTGCATGACTATGAATGTACTCGTACTCGTACTGGTTGGTTTTTAGCGGTATATCAGCAATATTTCCAGCAAGGATTGTCCTTCAAAAACGGTGTTAGCAAAATTAACCAGCTACAGTTGTGCCACCAAAACCAGGTATTTTTTATGAGACACTGCCGGCATTTCCACCCGTGACTGTGCCATCTATTGCTGGTATTTTAAGCCAAAACATGATGTGATTCTAACCATAGGTAAGTGGTTTAAGTGCCTAAAAACTACGTTAACAACAGCATTGTTAAAACACAAAGTTTCAACACATCTGCTACATAATTTGGTAAAAATGTGACATATGCTTGGTTGGAAGAATCTTACAATTCAAACATTTATTGTCATCATTCAAATCTTTCTCTAAGTGTATCGTTAGCAGTCCCATGAGCTGACCTCGACCTCTTATCACGTCAGATCAGAGAGATTAATTAAATAAGCACAAACATCTTTTTTCATATATTTTCTGACAGTCACCTTATCAAATGCAGGTAAAAAATTAAAACAATTCTTAAGACCAGGAATTATCTTAAAATAGCCAGCTATTTACAGACTGTGTTGTTTCATCTCTTGTCAATAGGGGGTGCTGCAGCACCCTAAGCACCCACCTTTCCATGCCCTTGGGCGCAGGAGTAAAACAGGCTGCAACATAATCCCTAGGGCCAGTTGTACATCAATTTATGTCCAAAAAATGGTTGTTTTTGACACTGAAAGGCCCATATTGTTATTAAGACGCTCTAGCAACATCACAGATGGGGCTCTACAGAGAAATGAAACGTTTTTCTGTACCTTTCACTGCTCTGTTTGTTAGTGTGTCGCCAAATCTCACTCAAGAAGTCTTACTTTGAAATGCCACAGACTTTTCCACACTGCCAAATCAGCTAAATATTCAATCTTTTAGATAACACTAAGCTACACTCTCTGTACTCCAACACAACAAACTCTTCACTCCTCTCTCCAACTCTCACAATCTTTTCCAACATTGTTTTCCTTCAACAAGTCATCTCTTGTGAGATTATGGAACGAAACTTCTCCTTGAGGGAGACTTGGTCACCATAACAAACAGACCAGCGAGAGGTAGGGAAAAACATTTAATTTCTCTGTAGTGTCATTCCTGTAATGTTGTCAGACACTTAAAATAACAATCTGAGCCTGTCAGAGGCAAAAACAAACACTTTTAGTGGACTTAAATTGATAGTGCACAATTGCCTTTCAGGTTTACATTGCAGCCTATTTCTCTGCTGCAGCTGCAGCTGCAGTGATCTCCTTACTACGGGTCCAATTTCAAAAGTTTTTTACTGCATTTGTCACTTACATTTTTCATTGTAAAGAATTGAATAGAAAACGTGGGCTGTTTGGAAGGCAGGGACCCAATGAAAAAACTGCTGTTATGCTTTTGAAAATGTTTGGGAGTAAAGTAAATTATTTCAGTTAAAGGGCTAAAACACAAACACCAGCATGATCTGTTAACAACAAATGGCCTGTGCAGAACAATTAAACTTGGTTAATAGTTTCTATAGATCCCCTTTTACACTCGACACCCTGTGTTTTATACCCAATAACTATAAAATAGAAAACAACCACCAAACAGTGCTGGGCTGCTGCCATAATGGCTGTTAGAGTCCTTAAATGTACCCCACCGAAAAGTAAAATCAAAGTCTGTCTGAATTTTATTTGAGCTGAAAAAGAACCGATAATAATTGGGCCATTCTCTGATCAATAAAGGGAAATGATCAGCTTGCTTTAGTGTCTTGCTCAAGGACACAAATCCTGCACTGAGTGACTGATTAAAAGACTCACTGCCCTGCTGGCCCTGAAGTCTTTGGTCTTCCATCTTTATCTTACGATCCCCCGGAGGCCACCTTTAAAGACTTAGTTCACCTTCAAAATAAATGGTTATTATTTCGTCGAACCTGTGTCATTCAAAACTCTCATAAAGTTTGTCGGAGTGATCGACATGCAGCCAGTTACACTCTGCAGTTTCATCTCAGCCTCCACCCAGATTAACAGCCAGTACCATCTTTTTATAGCTGCAAACAGCAAGCAATAAAAGGTCCATTAAATTTTCTCCAAACAACTTGTGCAGCACAATTGGAGCATTTTGTGCCCAAATGTTTCCAGTGTGGATCCTAAAGTCCAGTATTCATTTCTCTAATACATATCCTATCCTTCATCAACACGACAAAGCAGATTTGAGTCATTGGTGTGCATTATAAGTTAAAAGAATAAAGATGAGAAATAAGCAGTGGTGGAAAGTAACTAAGTACATTTAGTCAAGAACTATACTGAAGTGCAAAATCTGAGGTACTTTTCTTGCGTATTTCCATTTCATGCACCTTCATACTTTGACTCCACCACAATTCAGAGGGAAATATTGCACTTTTTACTCCAGTACATTTCTTTGACAGCCATAGTTACTTTTCAGATACAAAACACATGATCAGCTTATAAAATATGAGTTGATCAACAGTGAAGTTTTGATAACTAATTAATCGTTTAAGTTGTATGAAGAAAAAATGTCAACCATTCTCTGGTTTCCTCTTAATTAATGTGAGATTTCACAGCTTTTCTCTGTTTTTATTTCATGGTAAACTGAATATTTTGGGGTTTTGGACTGTTGATCGGACAAAACAAGACATTTAAAAATCTTTAAATTTATGACGGATATTTTTTGCTATTTTCTGCCATTTTATAAAATATATGTTTAAAGCCACAGTGGTTAACTTTTATAAAAGATAACTTTTTCGTCATAACTGCCACTATATCCTGACAGTAGTACATCAGGTACAATAGTACAAAAATCAGGTTCTTCTGGCTCCTCCTAGTGCTGCTAATGGCGTTTGCAAAAATCCACCACACCTGAACAAAAACAACCAATCAGAGCCAAGGAGTCTCTGACACGAGTCTGACAAGCTGTACAGCCAATAACAGCATACACAGCAAAGACCATGGATGAAAGTCCATCGTCCACCCTCTGGAAAAGTGAAAGCTTGTTTTTCATCATTTGTCTTCTTCTGTTTGCAAAGCTACTTTAGTTCAGGTACGGTGGATTCTTGCAGATGCCATCAGGAGCACTAGGAGGGGAGAGAGGAGCCTTTTTTTCACTGATTATCTGTCTCATGCACTACTGTCAGGATATAGTGACAATTCAAGGAAATATGATAAAAGTTGTTTTTCTTATCTTTACCTACTGAACCTTTAATCAGTTTTTGATTTGTTCAAAAATTAAATAATTGTTACAAGCAGCCCAAAATTAAACTAACCAACAGTATATAAAATACTTAAATTAGCTCCGTCGCTACAGCAGTAACACTCAGGAAGCCCAATTTTTGAGTACTTTCATTTATAATTCACTCTGATGGACTGTCTGCAGAGACTGTTTGGAGAAGACTTTGGAGAGTAGAAATCACATTGACTTTACATAACAGACATGTGAATGTACATTTCTACTGTTCTAGCCAGGCATCCATTTGTTTCCATTAATGTCACACTCTCACAGGTTGCCAAATGTGTTATCCATCACAGTGAATATCACATCTGCACACATTTTGGATGAAGATACAATATTGTTATGACTTTTCAACTTCTCAACTCTACACTCTTCATGGTAGTTGTATCATGTAAATTGTAAGATCCAGCATTTTTGGAGCTTATTGGAGACTAAATGCATATCAGAATATCTCTGCCTCCGCTCCATCAGTTCTGACCATTCTCTCTTTACACCCTTTATAGTGCAACGCTGTATCTCTTGAGTGTCCCTTTAAAAAACTAAAACTTGCAAACACACTGGTATGGCCCTTTAGTAATGCAAGGAGGCTCAGATGGAAATACAGCACGGGCTCTTGAGTTTGTGTTTGAACAGAGTTAAAGGAAGAGTTCAACATTTTGTGAATTCACTTTGTTGCCGGGATTTAAAGATGAAGATCGATAGCCGTCTCATATCTGTGTCTGTTGATCATGATCTGTGTTGGGCTCAACAAAACAGGTAATTTATTACTCTTTGCTCTTTTCAAAAGTAATATCAATACTTTACTTAATTTTACTCCCTGCCAACAGTAATTTGTTGGGGGGTCCTCTGTTGCTTGTGATTGTATTTTAACAAGGCTCTGTCTTTAAGACAGAGAGTGAATAACGGAGATCAGCAACATTTCATCCATTACACATCCAGACACAAGCATCATTAGCTCTTTTCTCTTGTTGCCTGCAGCTTTCAATTATTAAAATCCAGTTTTGGTTGTTCAGCCTTGTAGGACTACAGCCGTCCTCCACAGCCAAGGAGGGCTCAGCTTTGGTGGGGTGTATTTCCTGGACCTTTGTGTCGTTAAGCTATCGTAGTAGGTGTCTCAGGACATTTGAAGTTGTGTTTTTCACAGAGGAAAGAGTCTTGGTGCCACTACCTGGAACAGCAATGTTCTTATCATCTTTTGTCCCAAAAACATCAAAGAAATGTGAATATTTCCAGCCACTGAATGCTTCTATCTTCCAAGCTAGCTTGCTGCTTTGTGACATGCATCCATGATGATTGCAAAAATGAATCCGGGGATGTGACTGATATTTGGATTTTAAATCAGTAGGGAGGGTGACGACAAAAGTAAGGCTCTAACAATATATTTGTAACTGTATTATTTATTGATGATATTGTGTTACTGGGTAAAGTAGTTTTACTGTAATGAATTACTACCCAACACTGATCATGAAACTACAGCCAGGAGACAATTAGCTTAGCGTAGCATAAAGACCGGAAGCAAGCAGAAACAGGCAGCCTTAAACAGAAGAGTGTATGATCAAACAAACAAGTTAGATCATATTAGTGGACTTTAAAAGGTGCTGGTAGAATTTTATAATGTAGGCCTATAATGTGTCATGTTCGATAGGGCAAGGCTTCCACCTGTTTCCAGCCTTTATGCTAAGCTAAGCTAAGCTAATTCCAGCTCCAGCTTCACAGATATGATATCGGATTCAGTCTTCCCATTTTACTCTTGGCAAGAAAGCAAAAAACTTATTCCATAAAATGTCAAACTATGATTGAATTTCAAATTTAGGGTGAAATATTGGTCTAACCTTTGGTTGGAATGTCAGAAGATGATTGCCGACAGCACGCTAAGCATAAGACAGTAAACAACCCCAGCCAAAGCAACATTACAGGGATACAAATCTGAGCAAACATGCCGCGAATGAGGCGATTTTCTTCCAGAACTTTAAACAGTAACCTCAAGAAAAAATAAAAACCCAGCGTCCTCTGTGACACACACCAAACTCCCTCTCTGTACAGCTGTACAATATGAGCATATATACAATACAGTACAGTACAATGCAAAAAAAACACATCAAATCCAAGTGACAGGACGCCAGGAGCAGGCAGCAGGAACATCAAGTTAGCAGGCAGATCTCTGAGCTCTGTGTGTGTGTGTGTGTGTGTGTGTGTGTGTGTGGGTGTGTGCGTGTCCCAATTTTCATAAAGACACAACGCCCTTTTTAGGGACATGATTAAACCAGGAAGTAGTGGTCATAATCAAAACGAGGGTTTTTGAGGAAACAGGAGGTGTACACACACACACACACACACACACGCACACAAACATATGCACACACACACACACACACACACACACACATGCAGAGACTCAGAGACAGAAAATTTGTTTAAAGTGTTGAAAGTATCTCATTGGCTCTTCTCGCTGTCCGTCAGGCTAATTTGAACATCCCGATGGGAGCTCTGCGTCCAGGGGCGGGACATCCTGTCAAGAGGAGAGAGGAGACAGTAGACACAGAAGAGGTAAGACAACACAGGGGAAACACACATAAAAACACACACACACACACACACACACACACACACACGTACAAGAAAGTGAAATCAAACATTTACCAGCAGCTTTCTGTAGCTTCATCTGATGTGTCAATAGTAGATTTTGTGTGCAAACAAGAAGCACATTTGCATCACTTTTCCTCAGTTGGTACATGCTGCATTTTGTATTCCTGTCATATCACACATGCCCAATACAACATACATAGATAATGTAATATATAAGCAATATGAGTGAAAAATTTTCATCTTGTATTTACCCACAAAACACCGTTTTTAATGTGTGCCACCGTGTACTGCTCCTTTATTGTCATCACCATCACCACCTTCACTCACAGCACTTCTGTGTGTCTCCCGATAGCTGAGAGGGATAATAGAGTGCTGCAGGGATGACAGTTTTTTGTAGGCCGACCAGGAATGTAGCCTTGCCTCAACAAAAAGCCACTGGGATTTTCCTACTGGATTCTGCAAACAAACTAAAGTTCATCATAGTTTGTAGTTTCCAGCAAAATAATCTTCACAAATGAAAAAAACTTATATGATTTTTGCCAGAGATAAAATGCTAACATCAGGCTATAAACAAACTACACTACCGTTGCATGACTTCAGCATCACCACAACAACAAGGCTGTAAAGCTGTGATGACATTCTGTAGTCACATTTAGCCACTTGTTAGCAACCACCTGTTTAAATACACGTAGCTAAAAGCTTAGTCATTCATGAGTAGGGTATTTACTGACATATTTTATTTTGTAGAACAAAACTTTGAAGTCTCTTAAGCATGTGTTAACCACAGACCTTATTTCAGGCATCTAACCAAAAAGCCACTCTACATATCCCAGGCTATTAATTGAAGTTTTACAGTAGATGAGTTTCTGTGTTCAGCGTGATAAGTCTAGTCTCATTTAGCCACTTGCTAGCAACTTTTTGTACAGGCTTCAAATTCACAAGTGGGGTATTTCCAGACATATTTTATGTTGTAAAACTAAACCTGAAAATCTCTTATGTTTGTATTAACCACACACCTTATTTCAGGCACCTCTCCAAAAATTTAAAAAAAAAAAAAAAAAAAAATACAGTGAGTCTGAGGCGAGCAACTGGAAGTGCAAAAAAACACTAACTAGGGCTGCCCCCTAATAGTCGACCAAACCAGAAAGGTTTTTAGTCTGTGAGATTTTATTGGTTCTTTAGTCGCAGAAAAACAGACAAAAAAAAAGAATGAAAGAAAAAAGAAAACATGAAACTCTATAAGGAGCTGTACCTCGTCAAAATAAATCAAAACCTATATGAGTGGACCATGTGAGAATTTAATTTGAAAGGACAGACACAGGAAGAGGCCACGCTCAGTAGTCAGACAGGAGTCATGTTACAAACCAATTACAGTTGACAGATATCTTTTCCTTCTTCCGTAAATACCAGTCTGTGATAAATATGGAAAATCTTTTTAGTGCAGGATTGCCCAAAGCTTTCCCATGGACGATAGGCCTATACACTTATAAACAGCACCTGGAAGAAGATCAGCTCCTATTTCAGAAAGTGAAATTAGTGAAAACTCTGAGTATGTTAAGCCTGAGATGAGGGAAACTCTTGAATTTTACGCCTCCACTTTCCAGTTCAGTGTAACCCTGAGTTAGTAACTATGGCAACATACTCCATGAAGCAAACCTGCTGGCCGGCTGATCCCAACTGAGCGTGTAGTAGGAAGGAGAAACATGGCGTGTTGAATAAAGTTGTGGGCGATAAGGCACAAATTATTCAGAGGCTGTCGCGTTAGGAGATGTTGATTAGACCTTGTTTGGTTGTCTTTATCATTCCCGGTGGAGTGTCTATGAAAGATACCGTTTCACCTCACTGTATCATTTATCTTCACAATCTGTTCCACCCAGATATATCAAATATTACACATCGTGGATTTGCATCATCATCGGAGCAAATTTTATGCAATGCCTTTCGGCAATGGCAGTTTTCTTTATAACATCAGAGACACTGAACACATCAGCAAGGCAGCCATCTGTCGGGCCATAAGAAAAGGGACCCTGGCTCTGAAAAGACTTTTGCCTGTTTTTGTGGTTCTTTCCTGGGTGTAAATGAGAAAGGATCATCAAAGAGGAATTCCACAGAACTGCAGGGCTGTCAATATTAATAAGAAATTAATCTACATGGATACGTAATGCAATAATTTATGAAAAATTTTCATATATTTGTAACCCTCTTTTCTTGATTGTTGGTGTTCCCCAGTCTTTCTGGGCTGTGGGCAATACGCAGGCTACAACATTTGTTTCTTCCTCTTTGTTAATTTTTAAATTTCTACCAACACGGCAGGACAATACCAACACATTGAAACTTAGGGTACGGCCTCAGTACGTGTCCCCACAAAACAGGGGCAGGTAGTAACCATAAGAATAAAGGAGATTACGTGATCAGAAGTCATTTCACAGCAATTCAGCAGTTCAGTTAACTCCAGACGGTTAACGACGCGGCATGAGTATGGCCACCTAATTAACACAGCTGGTACCTTCAGATATCACGCAAGCTACTTCATAACATGTCGGTGAGGAAATCCAAAGTGTGGAATCATTTTGAGAAGGTGAAGGAAGAACCCAAGGTGATATGTAAACTCTGCAGGCAAACATTTGCCTATCATTCGTGGACTAAAAACATGACACATCATCTGAAACATGGAAGTAACTGATAGTGTAATTAACAGGCGACTAGGAAAATTATTAGTGGGGATGGCCTCTACTGCTAACTGCTAACTCATTCTAACTCATCTCCAGGTTTTAGGTTTTAGGACTCGTTTCTGCATCCTGATACTGTCCTATACAGACACAGAGAGAAGTAAATAAAATAGGGATAAAGGTTTTGTTTTGTTTTTTGTTTTTTTAAAAAAAGGAGGTGAAAAGTGTTGGCTTCTTAGCCACAACATTGAGGACCAGTGGGAAAGAGCTGGTAAGTTTAGCTTTAGCATAGGCTAGCTAATGCTACCTCACCAGCTAGCTTTAACTTTCCTGCTTTTTAGCTAACCTTTTCATAGGTCAATTGCAAAATTTTCACCATATCTTCCCCAAACTTAAAAACTAACATGGCATAATAATATTGTGTAAGATAAAATAAATGTCAAAAAGACAGTTTCAATTGTTTTTTATTCCATTTGGAGTGAATTTGTAGTTACTAGATTTTAGATTTTTAAGGGGCCGATCAGACCTACAGGTGGCGCTAGAAACGCGGACGCTTTAAAGACAATTGAAATGCCTGAAACGCCCTTTCAATGAGCAAAACAGTGCAGCAGTAGCGCTAGCAGGTAGGTACAGGCAGTGAGAAGGAACGTAAGGTATGTGGAGCATCTTGTTGATAATGTTAAATTGAATAAACCCCAAATCTACTGTTTGGACAAAGTACTGTGAATATTTTTAAGGGGTCAAGGGAGAATTCCTGTATACCAACATGCACATGACAGAGTGTATTATACAGTATTCTTCAGTGAGATTGTTGGATTTGAAGAACAATGAAGCTGTTGACTAATTTAATCAGGTTATCCCAAAATAATAATACTTCTGTTGTATAATTATTTTATCAGGCTCATTCACCAGACCCGCCCTGCGCCGCCGCCGAGACGCCAGAGGAGAAGAAGACGTTGCCCGGTGCGGTTAAACTGCCGGGTCCTGCCGTTAATCTGTCAGAGCTGCAGAACGTCAAGAGCGAACTACGATGGGTTACCAAAGATTAACATGTAGGTGGTCAGAAAATCCTCCTCCTTAGTGTTTTGGGATGCCACACACCGCTAATGTGTACAGATAATAATTAAAAACATCAAACAGTTCATACATTTAAATATTATTTTTTCTCTCTTTATGACCTTGTCAAAAACCTGATATGTAAAAACTACTGAAGTGGTAAGCCTCCCCTGGCTATAAGCTGGGCTTTGGTGAAAGTAACAAAATGCAGAAATGACCATATTACATCAAATAAAAAAATTGTTTCTTATTTTATAATTATTTATAAGTCATTCACAGATACATGTATGCTGTTCTACATAGAGACTTTACCTATGTTTAGTGTAAAAAAAAATCTAAATAGACTTATTAAAGATTTGCGAGTAGTACTACATAATACTTTGAAAGTATAGATTGCAGCCCACAGGTTAGAATGTATCTTGTACACTGTAACTACTTTTTAAATTACCCAGTAGACTGTAGGTGTAGGTGCCAGTAGACTTTAGCCTTGTAACCTTTATGTCTTTACAAAATGTGTTTAAAAATACTTCATAATAAGCATTATTATAAATGGGATGAACAAGAGACCACTTTATTTTACAGCCCAGTTGTTAGAAATTTTACTGACCGATGCGTTTTGGCTTGTGGCCTTCATCAGGGTCATCGGCCACAAGCCGAAACGCGTCGGTCAATAAAGTTTCTTTCCATACCACAAGTGTTGCTGGAGCTTTTTTGACATTCTTCAGTGTTTCCTCACTCTCCATGCACCTTGTGAATCGGTGAAGTTGTGCCAGAAACCACTTTCTACCTCACAGCCCAGTTGTTACTCATCAGACTAAAAACATAAACCTATAAAACTAAAAAAAATGTTTTAATGTTAATAATATTAATAATGTCTCAGCAACACTTCTAAGCTAAAGTTTTGCCTAATGTTTTGTTCCTCAGCACCAACAATAATAGGAATGAATAAATAAATAAAACTAAATTATAAAAGGTTAAACATTTTAAACATTTTAAAAAATCCACAACTTTAAAATAACTTAAGAGTATAAATAATTTTATTTCAGTATCAACACTGTTAACCCATTGTTGCTGTCTTGTTGTTGATACTGCCACAGTGCCCTGTAATCATTTAGTCCCTCTTAAATAGTTCTTATTACCTCTAGATATGTCCTAACCTAGTCTCATTCACTTGTGCTTACATAAAAGTACCTAAAAAGTATTTTGGTGATACCCTAAATAATATATTGTACACTTCATAGTTATGTGTATATCATTTAAAGCCTTTAGATTAAAACTGTATTTAACCATTTTGTTTTACAGCAGAAGTCTCTGAGACCCCATAGAGTTAACAGAAGTGGACTTTGAAACATCCCATCAGTTCAAAATCATGTTAAAAGCAATACTCATGAAGTTATCTATTTTGATTATTAATTAAGTCATTAAGTATTAAAATAATAAAACAAATGTTAAGTGTTTTTTTAGCTACAAGGTACCCCAAAATATGGGTTCAAAGATGAAGAATTTAAAACCAAAGGTATAAATTTAATGTTTCAGTTGTTTATATACTTTTTAAAGTTTGAAAACATGAATATTTGCACCTTCACAGAAGCAGGATTTCATCAGGAGCTGCTACAGGTGTGCCCAGTCAACAGGTCATTTGTGTATCTATTGTCATCATTATTTGGATACATCGAATGTCCCACTGATGCCTCACGCTAACGGCCTGCTTGGAATTATTTGCCGCAGCCCTTTTCAGTGTTGTGCAGTGCAGATATGGTGGAGCCAAAGAGGAAAATGCAAATCAGAACCAAACCATGGTGTGGGCTCACAAAGATGTGTTCACAAACTTTGTGAATGATGCAAATCCAGTTCATGAAAACAGTAGATAACTATCTAATGCCACAACAACACGCCACACATGCAGATACTGAAGTATTCTGACCAATACCACACTGATTGTCTTGCACTCAAAATGCTACTCAAGTCACTTGTTCTGAACCTGGGGGTCATGACCCCCACTAGGGGTCCCTGAAGTATTCTAGATTTTAAGGGATGTGAGGAATCTTTTCCTAAAAATATACAGTAGCCCTTTATCTTTGCATTCATTTCTCTGAGGTAAACTAATTTGAATTATTATTTTTAAAGTTTAGATTATTATTCAAGATATAAACTTCAAAATAATGTCACAGTATAAGGACACAGTGAAGACCTGAACACACTCTGAATAGCCTCCCCCTGCATTAGAAAAGTGCGCAGCCAGCTAATAGAACAGAAACCAGGCGTCAGAGAGAAGAAAACAGTTACTGCAGTTATTGTATTCACTAAATAAGTGATTTGTACAGTTTATCAGTTGTTCTGTACTGTTATTCTGCACTGAGTATTATATGAAATATCGGTAAAATATTTCACTTAGTTTGGGTTTGTCAGTTTACTCAATTCTTGAAAAGGGGTCCCTTAAACAAAAACACTGGGGACCACTGACTCCAATAAGTAAAGTGTGTAGTATGTATATATTATATCAGGGCTGTGGGTTATGATTCATTATAAATCTAGAGCCACAACAATAAATCGATGAGTCATTTGTCAGAAATTTAATGTGCACCCTCTACTTGCTCAATCGTTTTAGTCAGTTTTTGAAGCGGAAATGTTATATATTTGGTGAGTTTAGCTTCTCAAATGTTTTTCTTTTTCATATATGACAGAAGACTGAATGAATTTGTGGTTTGGACTGATAAAGGAATGAAACAAGCTATCAAAATAGATCATCTTGGGCTGTGGGTGACTGTATCAAGTACTTTTTTTTTAACCATTTCCTGACAAAAACAACTAATCGATAATGAAAAGAATAATTAGTTACGGCCCCAGATTAATCTGCCAATAGTTTCTATAAATTCATAAATTGTTTGCTTTGTAAACATCAGAAACAACAGTGACAAATGCGATCACATTTTACTGTTTACTGTCATTTAAGACAAAAAAAGAAGCAAATCTTCACATTTGTGAAGCTCAAACCATTAAAGTTTTGCTATTTTTCATTAAGAATAATCTTCTAATCATACTCAACTAATCAATTAATCAACTTATCAATTCAGATGTAATGCTCTTATACTGCTGGGTAGTTTAATCTTTTACAATGCGTCCCCATTTAAAAGCTCTTCATATGTTGTGTTTGTAAAATCCAGTAAAAAGTAAAATATTTTACTCTGAAATGAAGTACATCAATCTTTTTCTTAAGTACCTCACAGACATACTGTTAAAACTAGATTACCTAGTCTACATGTCTACAGTTTCCACAACTGCTTATCTTGGGCAGGTTGATCAGGTACACAGATGAATACATTCACCTGAAACAGGCAATTGGTAGTTTTAAACCCACCTAATCAGCATGCCATTGCAATGTGGGAGGAAACAAACCAGACACTGGGAGGACATGCAAACCATTGAGCAAGTCAAATTATATCTGTAGTTGCTTGATAAATAACATCTCCTCAAATTAGGTACTTGCAAAAAATCTTTTTCAGTGCTCTAAAAATCACAAGGCACACTATTAATTCCATAAAAGCTGGACAAATTAATCAAAACTGTCTGCTTGATAAGTGAGAAAATCATTTTTACTTACATAAATATGAAGAAATGTTTTACCTCTGCATATTAAATGATTTTAAACAGATACTTGACATTTTATGGGAGATATCTAAAGCTTTTAGCAGTTTTTACATCCTTACCTAACAAGACATTAAACTATTGGTCATCATGTCTCTGTAACAGTATAATAAATGCCGAGATTCAGCTCCTCAGTGTACCTCGTCTCCACGAAAATACTTGCAGTGGCCAGAGCTCGCCACAGGGGGTCACTGTGGGCCATGCAGTCTTTGTTTGGGTCAAGCAGCGTGTGTTGATGCCTCTGTGTGTGGGCAGGAAGGGTTGAGTCAGGCTCTATATTTACACTTTACAGGAGTGTGTGTGTGTTTTAGAAAAAGTGTGTGAGCACTGAGGGGCAGTCTGTGCTGCGACTTTCTCAGCGGGACACAGAAACCACAATATCCAAACACTGTGGCTGTTCTGCCCTGCCCAAACCATGTGGGTGTGCTGTGTAGGAGATAAATGAGAAGCTGGTTCAAGTTTTAGTTCTAAACATGTTTCTGTGAGGCAGAAAAAAAATAATGCTGCATGGTATTTGTGAGCAGGTTCACAGTGTGCATTTACACTGGGAAAATGATATTATTATTGAAAATAACAGCAGCAGTGTACTGCATCTGCCTGATTTCTCAGTGTGCTTTTGATGGACACTATTTGAACCACGATGCAATGCAAAAAGGAAATAGGGGAGCTACTCGCAACTGCAAAAATCACTTGTAATATGAAAAGGAAAGCAGAAAATGAAGTGGTAAATATCAGAAAAACCACTGGCTTTGACTTTGGAAAGTTTGACTTTGGTGTTATTCCAAGGTTGCAGTTTGATTGACGTCTGTCAGATCTTGTCTAGTGAGCTGCATGGCCAAAAGTATGTAAGATGAATAAATAAAACAGGGAGCAAATCCCTGCAATCCCCAAGCAAAGTTAAAGGCTGCACAAGTTAATTTGAGCCACGTTTGGAGACTTAACATGCAGCTAAAGCAACCCACGCCACAGTTGTGTGTGGGGATGGGTCTGCTGATAATAACTAGTCTGCTGGGGACCATGAGGGACTCGAGCAGTCAAGGATTAATTTGCTGCTATGTCCTCCACACTTCTAGTTTCAGGCTTTCCGCTACATTTTGCATCCTGGCTACCAGGAATCACTCCAATTCAGCCACAAGAGCATTAGTGAGGTCCAACACTAATGTTGGGTTCATCCCAGTGGTGTGATGGGGTTGAGGTCAGGGCTCCCTGCAGGCCAGTTAATTTCCTCCACACCAAACTGGGAAAAAATAAAAAAAATTCTTTTGTGGCCCTGGCTTTGTGCTCTGGGGCATCATCATTTTTTAAACAAGACAGGGTCAAACCCTAACTGTCTCTACAAAATTAGAAGCAAAATATTGTCTGAAATATCACTGTATGTTGTAGCATTAAGACTTTCCTTCATTGGAACACAGAGGTCCAACCCAAACTTTGAAAAATAGCCACAGACCATGAGTACAGTACAAGAACAGGAGTGTCCGCTTAGTTTTAGCCAAATAATATATCACTTTATGTGGGTACAAAATGAAAAAGTACATTGATTACTTGTACAGTAACTGCAACAAGTGTATTCGTATGCACAGTTTGCTACTAGTATGCAGTACACAGCTGAAGTTTGAGCTAAAAATCTGACATTGAACCCACTCTAATAAAACAAACAAAAAGAAAAAACAGATATAAAAGAGCGAGGAATGTCTTGTTTATTAGACGGTCTTAGTTACATAGCTGCAGGCTAGTATAACCACTTCAAATCTGAGGGGTCAGCTAAGCTAACACAAACATAATTTAGCAAGGGACTGCATCATTTTAAAGCTGTCAAAGAGTCAAAGGCTTCATATTATTAGCTTTCTCTCAGTCAGCCTGTTTTCATCTTAACCAGCAGAGCTGTAGCTCTTTGCCTTCATTCACTGAACTTCAGGCCTGAAGACCTGCACTGCCTCCTGAGAAATCTTTGTACTGCTGCAATTCCACTGCTTGGTACAGCACAATTATATTATTGTATATCCATCAGCAAAAACTGTGGGTCCTTCCTGGTACTCTGTCTGATACCACCTCGGTCAAAGTTTCAAGCGAGATGAGTGGATACTAGAGGGTGGAGTTAAATCACTGCAGACCAGTAATTCGTCAGAGAGAGCTGTCACTCGAATTGTCATTTGCGCAACACGGGACACCATGCACAACCTGCCATTTTTAAATAGCGAAGTTACCGTCAATAGCAGCCACAATTTTTTATTCACTCATACACTAACATACACTATGTAGTAAACTAGGCTGTACCCTGTACTATGCCGTACACTACGTAGTATACTACGTACACTATGCCATACACTATGTAGACTATGTCCTACACTACGTACACTATGTCCTACACTATGTACACTATGTCCTATACTGCACAGACTATGTCCTACACTACGTACACTATGTCCTACACTATGTACACTATGTCCTATACTGCACAGACTATGTCCTACACTACGTAGACTACGTCCTACACTACATAGACTATGTCCTACACTATGTACACTACGTCCTACACTACATACACTATGTCCTACACTATGTACACTATGTCCTACATTGCACAGACTATGTCCTACACTACGTAGACTACGTCCTACACTACGTAGACTATGTTCTACACTATATACACTATGTCCTACACTATGTACACTATGTCCTACATTGCACAGACTATGTCCTACACTACGTACACAATGTCTTACACTACGCAGACTATGTCCTACACTACATAGACTACATCCTACACTACGTAGACTACGTCCTTCACTACGTACACTACAGTGGTGGAAAAAAGTTTTCGGACATCCCATGCATTTGTGAAATATTGCATTAAGAATCACTCTTAGGTCTTCAAGTGCAATTTCTTTTAGTACAGTCACAGCCAAAATACTAAATAAATCCTACAAAAGCCATTAAAAACTTAAAATTGATTGGTTCCAGAAAAATACATAAGAAATTTTGAGTATTGGGTCATTTTGGTACCAGTGATGAAGGTCGTTCTTTTTATTAAAAGACACATTTTTTGTTGCCAAGCTTCGTGTCTACATAAAGCCAGCACATTTGAAAGTTCTTCAGACACAAAAATGGCTAAAACAAGGAACCTAACGCAGGAAACACGCCTGAAGATAAAGATTCTCAGCCAGGAAGGGTACAGCTGCCGCCAGATAGCCAGGAAGTGCAGATGCAGTCCTTCAGCAGTTGGATACACTCTGCAGAAATACAGACGAACCAACAGCTTGGAAGACGAACCAAGATCTGGGCATCCAAGGGTTTTGTTCAGCAAGAAATGACCGCATCCTGATCCGCATGTGCAGGCAAAACCGCCGAATGACATCACAGGAGCTTCAGCAGCAGTGGTCAAACCAAACTGGTGTCCAGTGTTCCACCCGCACTGTACGTGGCCGACTTTTAGATCATGGCTTAAGGTCCTACAAGGCTATCAAGAAGCCCCTGATCAATGAGAGAAAGAGGTTAGCCAGCGTCGTTGGGCCCAGGCACACAAGAACTGGACAGCCAGGAATTGGAAGAAGATTTTGTGGTCAGATGAGTCCAGTTTCCAGCTTTATCTTCCTCCTACTAATGTGAGAAGTGCAGATGCAGGCCAGGCGAAGCATTATCTCCAGCATGTACAGTACCTACTGTCAAGCATGGTGGAGGCAGTATCATGGTTTGGGGATGCATGAGTGCTGCTGGTGTTGGTCATCTCACTGTCTGTGATGGCACATTGAACTCTACCAAGTATTGTACCATTCTTGAAACCCACATGCTCCCTTCTGCGCGTGCACTGTTCCGTTGAGGTAAAAACTGGATGTTTCAACAAGGTAATGCCCCTTGCCACACATCCAAGGCCAGTAGAACTTGGCTGCAGGAGCACAGTATCCAGGTCTTAGAGTGGCCAGCTCAATCCCTGGACATGAGCCCCATTGAAAATCTGTGGTGGATTATCAAAAGGTCTGTTTCAAAGCATAAACCAAAGAATTTAGAAGAATTAAAAGCAGTAATTCAAGAAGAATGGGACAAGATTACCCCTCAACAGTGTGAAAGGCTCGTGGGGAACATGCCAGCCAGGATTAGAGCTCTACTACGTGCCAGTGGCAGGACTACTAAATATTAATTTGATGATGTGATGGTTTATTTATTTTTTGTTCAGTTTTGAACACATTCTGTTCTTTGTTGACTTTGATACCGACAATGTTGAGAACTGACATATTGAAACTGTCAAGAATTTAGTTTTGTTAGTTTTTCTTGTAAACAATAAACAAAAAAATATAATTTGTATTTGTTTGTATCTGTCTAATGCAGCCACACCTTTTGAAACACAAAAAAGATTTTTCCACAAATATTTGAGATTGTGTAAAATTTTAAGGGTGTCCGAAAACTTTTTTCCATCACTGTATGTCCTACACTACGTAGACTATGTCCTACACTACGTACACATTGTCTTACACTACGGAGACTATGTCCTACACTACGTAGACTACGTGCTACACTACGTAGACTATGTCCTACACTACGTAGACTACGTCCTACACTACGTAGACTATGTCCTACACTATGTACACTATGTCCTACACTGCACAGACTGTCCTACACTACGTAGACTATGTCCTACACTACGTACACAATGTCTTACACTACGTAGACTATGTCCTACACTATGTATGTACACAATGTCCTACACTATGTAGACTATTTCCTACACTACGTACACTATGTCCTACACTACGTACACTACATTGTACACTACCATACACTATGCTGTACACTACATATACTATGCCATAGACTATATATACTATGCCCTGCACTACATGCACGATATCATGATAATATGCTATGATTATCAGCGGAGAATTCCGACTTGGTAGCAAAAGGGAGTCAAGTCAAGTCGAGTCGAGCTGTACCATGCAGAGGAAGTCAGGCATGTGACTAAAACTTGAGTCTTCCAGATGGAAATAAACAGGCAGTGAGGGGAGATCAAGACAGACAAAAACAGAAATGGAAAAAGGTCAAGAGAAAGATAAGTGCAGGGAGAAAGCAGGTGATAGATCAACCAGATCTTATGTGGAAGCCTGCATCAGTGAATGCAGTGACCTGGCCTTCTCCTTGTCGTCCTGGCCCTTCCTGCTGTCTCTCAGGGGTCAGCAGCTCTGAGACCTGCCGATAGCAGACAGTGAAAATCCCTCACAGTGTCTTTATCTGTCTCTTTCCTCCAGGATCCCCAGCCAGGCGAAGAGGAAGGCAGATAATCTTCATAGACACAGACTTGCCCACTGCCACCGAAGACTAAGCAAACTACAAACTAATCCCAACATGTTCAGAAAAAATAAAAGCTTTGTGTGAAGCCAACGTCTGCAGAAAATGTTCAGCATTTAACCAAAACCACTAAGAAGCAGCCATCCACAAACTCTCTTTCTATCAGTACGATAAGAGGTTAAAGCACTACAAATATTTACATTTATCTTATCATGTCAGATTGTTTTGTCACTAAATCCAAACTCAAATCATAATTTGTACAAAAAGTTAATCACTGTTCATATAAAGCGAGATTTTCTGGCTTGTTTCTGCTGCAGATAAAACTCCAATTTGCTTGGACTTTTAGGAGTAAGTGAGTTATAATGCAATAACAACTTATTCTTTGCTTTTTTTTTAGTTTTTGGAGTATTTCAAAGTCTGAGTTAGCTGGTTAAGTAGGAGATTTGTTGACGTACATTTAAGGAATTCACTTGACGAACACTCTGTGATGACAATTATTTTACATACTGTCAAAATTCCAAATATACACCACTGATTTATACAGATGCTTTCTATTAAATTATTCATTTCTAAATGTAACAATGTAACAATTTACAATGATGCAATGGGATTTAAGTTCAGTTGTACTACTTTGTTTGGGAGGGAAAATAATACTGTTTTTCTTGTTTTATTGTTATGATTCCCAAAATCTTATCTTCAGGAAAATGTTGCAATAAATCAAGATGGTTCTAAAAATCCAGTGTTTTATTTATTACTGGCTATATCTGCTATTACAGTGAAGGAGAATAGTGGTCAAATATTATTATACTCTGTCTTTTTTGTGTTTTCCTCAATCACTGTGGAAAACAGGCTTTCTGTTATCAGAATTTTGTAACATTTTTAGCCATGCTAGCACCGTGGCTCCATGGATGGACATCTCGGATGGTCCGCCACCTGGTCCAGACTGAAATATCTCATCAGCTATTTGATGTATTGCCATGGAATTTAGGACAGATATTAAAGGTTCCCAAAGGATGAGTCTTACTAACTTTGGTGATCCCCAGGCTTTTGCTCTAGCGACACCAGCAGGTCAAATTCTTCACCTGTCTAGTGAAGTTTTTAACATATGCACACATATATCCACAGATATTCATTAACTTTTCATGCATAAGGTCAAATTCTCAATACATGCTCTAGAGTGCTGCAGAAATGAGTCCTAAAACACGAAAATAAGTTAACATTTTTGCACTTTCAGTTCCCTCATCTTTAAGTCAATGATTTTTTTTTAATTGGGTTTTTGGTTAGATGTCTGAAATAAGGTCTGTGGTTAACACAAGCTTAACTGATGTTCACATTTTGCTCTATGACAAGAACAGGTCAGTAAATACCCCACTCTAAATTTTGAAGCTTTTATGTGTCTTAAAAAAGGCAGTTGCCAACAGGTGGCGAAATGAGACTACAGAGGCTGTATGAGACATCAAACGTCATCATGCCTAACACTGCCTTTACACTTGTGGTGTTGATGCTGAAGAGGAAGCAGTCCCCCATAAGGATGCAGGTTGGGGTGGTGGATAGGTCACAAAACATAGGACTTTTCCCCAGGAGATTAGTGTTTGGAACTGTGTGAACTTTAAGTGAAGTCATTTTAAGGTATGTTGTCACTATGCGAAAAATTGAATTTCCCCTCGGGGATTAATAAAGTATATAAAATTAAATTTAAAAAAAAACAACTGATGGCGATACGTTGTAGCTTTTTGTTGCTGGCAATTGCATTTACACCTCAAAAAAAAAAAAAAAAAGTGTTGTTCGTTTATTAAGATTATCTTGCTGAACAAAAGTTTTAAGTATCATAAACTTTGGTTTCCCGCAGGTTTTATTTTCTGTAATAATCAAAATTCCAATGTAGAATCCCATTGTGTTTTTGTCAAGGGAACCAGGGGGAAGCTAACTTCTGGGTTGGCCTACAAAAATCTATCATCCCTGCACCACTCTATACTCTGTTTCAGAACAAATACCTGCAAAATGAACAACATTCTGCCTCAGCTTTACTTTTTTTGGTGCTTATTTGCAAGTCTTAGCACGTAAACATGCTAAACTAACTTGGTGAACATATTAAAAAAATCAGCAGCATGTTAGCATTATCATTTTGAACATGTTTGCATGCTGACTCTTAGTCTTGTTTCCTTGTCATTAAAAAAGAAAATGTCTTGCTGATGAAGTTGACAGCTGTATCAGCTAACAAAGACACCCCGAGCAAGGCGACAGGACGTGACAGTAAAGTTTTTAAGGTGACATATTTAAAGGGGATTATTTCATGGCAGAGACGTCCTCTTTTGCCTGTGGGTGTAAGGAGACTGACAGTAAACAGAGCGTGACATAATGCATGCACTGATTTAAAAAAAAATACATTCAGGCAAAATTAAATACCCTGAAAACTCTGACAAAAGCAAATTAAAACTCCGTGTTTTCTGTGATGGAAGATGTGGCCTAGAGAGTCTTTCAGAGTCAGGTTTTCACATTAAAAAATAAGCCCTGATATTTCTAGTTGTAATATCCTTGTATTATGTGCATATGTAATGGGTATTACGTGGGAGTCAGGGGCATCTTTGTGCGCAGATTCACTTTGATCCTCCAAATCCGACTGTTTCATGAAGGAATGCTGCATGGACAGAACACACACACATGCCATCGAGCACACCACCAGCCCCCATTACAGCAGATATCCATCATCACATCACATGTTCACGCAGACAAACACACACAGAGCAGCTGTAGCTAAGTTTAGCCTCCATCAGGTCATGGTGGAGAGAGAGACACTGCTGGTGTTTTAACAGCCGTACGAGAGGATCTGACATTGTGTGGGAAAGATTAAAAACACTGTGCAGTTTCAAAAGGCGTGAATCTTGTTTTTTCTCTTTGCGAGCAGCCTGTGCGCTGAATTCTGAACCAACGTTTCAATCAAACGAAAACATATGCAGTGGTGGAAGAAGTACTCAGATCTTACTGTGACAATACTCCACTACAAGTAAGAGTACGGCATTCGAAACCTTACTTTATTAAAAGTATGTATCAGCAAACTGTATTTAAGTTTTACAGCTGTAGATGTTTCAGACTGTGCTAATCTCAACTCCTTTATATATTGGTAGGTATAATGCATCATATTCTATAAGACCATCATATGGTTGTAGCATGGCCGTCCTGTGAGGACCACATATCTCTAAAAAGTCACCTTCTAAATGTGTCAGAGACGGCCATTTTCAGCTTTGTGACGATGCAGTTTATCAACTGATCCAAGAGGGTTTTTAAAGAATTTATTCAGCTAAAAGGTCCATTATGTTAGATTTATGGTTGATAATATAAATTTATACATGGATTTTAGATTTAAAATATATTTTAAGAAGAAGAGGTTTTTATTAGTGTACAATCACCTGACAGTAAAGCTCTGTGTCCACAGAGCAGTACGGTACGGCTCAGTTCAGTTCGGTACACTTTTTTTCTGTTTCCACTGTTAGAAGTTGTGGATGGTACCAATGGAACTGTTCTGTACCATTACCATTTTTGGTCACCCCTCTGTTGGGGTACCTAGCACACAGATCTGGTGCTAAAAGGTGGAGCTGTGAACACTGCAGTCTGTTGATTGGTCAGTAGCGGATGATCACTCTGCTCAGGGCTGAGTAGTGGCTGGTTTTGAGTTAGTTAACCACTGTTCATACCGTGGAGAGTTTATTAGTAGACTGTAAAACTGACTGTGAGACTATAAAATGAAAGGACGTTTTGCTGCCTCTCACAGCAGCTGTAGTCTGAGAAAAATAACTTAATTCACTTGGCCGACTGCCGGCAACTTTTAAGGTAATGTTACTCAATGCATGAGTTGATGACGTGAATCCATCAGCACACCTTAAATTTCAATATGACAACTTTGACCTTTGTTCTGAACATGTCAGCGTGCAATCCCATTCTGTGGACAATAAACAATGTGCAGACTGATAAAGGAGGAAAAACAGTGAGTAATGGATGGAGCAGTGAGAAACAACAACTCTGCACATAGGTACCATATCTGAAGGGTTACTTTTGTTTCCAAAGGTACTATACTGAAAGTGTTTGGTGGAGATGGGGCTTAATAATTATGTTTTCGTTACATTAGAATGAGCCGTTTAAATCTATACAGAAGGTGGGTCATTGTCTACGAAGTCTGCCATGTTGCACTGCCATGTTTCTGCAGTAGCCCAGAAGGGACAAACCAGCATTGGCTTAAGACAGGGCTATTTGTGTTTTTTCCCCCCTTGTCCACCAAAACACAGATTTATTCAGTATTTTTACCACTTTAAATTGTCGGGTCTGTGTTTTGAAGACAGAGAGACCAATCAGCTCCCAGTAAAAATCTCCTGAACATCTGGATCTTTAGTTATCTGAGAAAAAAAGGTCAGCACACATCGGCAGGTGCTGGGGTAGCAGCCTGTCTGCGACAGGACGAACAGCATAGACAAAATACTGATTTGTAACGTGAAACTGCTTTATTTGGTGTTTTTACTGCAAAGTAACTGCTGTTAAACAAATGTAGTGCAGTAAAAAATATAATATTTGCCCCCAGAATGTAGTGGAGTAGAAGTATGAAGTGGCAGAAAATGGAAATACTTGAGTAAAGTACCTCCAATTTGTACTTAAGTACAGCACTTGAGTAAATGTACTTTCAGATTCCACTACTGCACTCGCATACAAATACACACTCATCTCTGGGTGTGAGCCAGCATCTCTTCAGAGATCATAACTCATGACAAAATGTACGATGCAGAGAGAGCTGCAAGAACTTGTAAGTGTGCTGTAAAGCTATGCCGTTTGCATACTGATGTGTACATGTATACCAGACAAACAGTGGCTCAACATTAATCACACCACCGTAAACACGCTGGACAACTTGTAGCCTGATATTGAAAACAAATCTTCATCACTCCCACCCCACCACAACCCCGCTGCCCCTGTCTCTGCATAAAAATAATGGCATGACATCAACCTGTCTGATTTTGAAGCAGCACAGGTCACAATAAGGTTAAATGCCTCCCAGAAGGGCACAGCTCATTCTAATACCAAATGCTACACGCTACTTTTGACACTTCTAAAATCCTTTGACAGCTTGGCAAAACTTCCTCTGGTTTGATATGTACCTCAGAGCCGAGCCCTGCCTGTGTTTCTATTCCTGTCGCCATGGCGATGAGGGCACAGATAGGTGCCGTGGCAACCGTGCCCTGGAATCTTAGTTCTGCAGACTGTGGCAGCTGTATTTACCAATGAGTTCATCCGCCGGGATAGACACTAAAACCCTGCCAGGCTCCCAGTGTGTGTGTGTGTGTGCGCATGTGTTTATCCATGCATCTGCTCACTTGCCCCATTGGTGGGTATGTTGGATGCATATATTCTGGTGATACTCCCTCCCGGACGCAGAGAAAAGGGCAGCGGACAGACACAAAGCCAACAGAGCTGGGACATCACAGAAGGAGACAGGAGGCTTTGGGAAGTTTGAGGGCCAAAAGGAGGGGCGGTACGGACCGTGTGTGTGTGTGTGTGTGTGTAGGGGGGCAGTTGATCGCCTTTCTGTCATGGTGTCACATGCAGACAGAGCAGGACAAAAACACAGATGGAGAGACGTCGGCTGAGGACACGCACTTGACTTTTCTCCTCTCAACTCTCCTGTCGTCTCCTATCATTTCCTGCTCTTTGCTCTCAACAACCCATTATCCTGCTCTCCTACTAATGTCTGATTCTCTTTAGTCTGATGTTCTAGTGCAGCTTGTCGGCTACATCTTTTTTGACAACACTCATTACTGCTTTTTCTCTGCTTTTAATCTTTCTTCCTCTTACTTCCCTCTCACTGCTGCTGCTTCCTCCTACCTTCCTGACTAAGAATTTTCTTTGCAACTAATCCTTTTCTGTTTCTCAAAAAGCTTTCTCTCTCCAATATCTTCTCACCTCCTATCTTTTGGATGGATAGCTACTCCCTCCTCTACAGTTCCTCCCACAGAACCGGACTTCTTGCCGGCTTCCAGCGCCTGCGCTCTCAGGGAAACATGTGTGATGTCGTCCTGGAGGCCGGCGGTGTATCCTTCCCTTGTCATCGCGCCCTTTTGGCCAGCTCCAGCGAGTATTTTTGGGCTCTGTTTGGAGAGACTACCGCTGAGAGATTAGCGGGCTGCATTAGCCTCCCCGCGCTAACACCTGAGGGTTTAGACGCCATTCTGGACTTCCTGTACTCTGGCTGGCTCAGCGTATCGCCGTTAACACTTCCTGTCGTCCTTGAGGCAGCCAGGTACTTGCAGGTGGAGACGGCTGTGTCAATATGCGAGCGCTTCATGATTGATGGTTTAAGCGTTGAGAATTGCTGTTGCTATGCTAACCTGGCCGAACACCATGTTCTCTCAGATGCACTTGAAGCTGCCAATCAAACCATCGCTATGGAGATGGAGACGTTGCTGCAGGAAAGCAGGGATGACCTTCTCAAGCTGAATATGCAGTCATTGATGGCGGTGCTCGACGCTGATGAGATACCTGGTGTCAAGGAGGTGGAGCTCATAAAGCTGGCTCTGGATTGGCTGGATGACAACGGACCCCTCCCTCTGCTAAAATCAAATCTCCTGCTGAGTCGTCTGCGCTTTGGATTGGTTGCCCCCTCTGAGCTCCCCAATCTTAGCCATGCCCACAAAGCCATGGCCACACCTCTAATCAGAGGTCAGTTGACTCAGGCATTGGAGTACCACAGACTGGGTTCAGCTCAGCCAATCAGACAGAGCAAACAGTCGACACTCAGAGCGTCGCCCAATCGTGTGCTGCTTGTAGGTGGAGGGTCCAGTCCTGATTGGCCAGAACAGAAAATGGTGATGTTTGATCCCAGAGGCAGGAAGTTCTCACCTCTGTGCTCCAGCATCCCGCTGCGGCTGAGAAATCACTGCGTGTGCTCAGTGGGGGGTTTCCTCTTCGTGATCGGAGGAGAGGAAGTGAAAGAGGGGGAGGAGGATGGCAAAAAGTCTGTCACCGTGGTGACATCCAACCAGGTGTGGCGCTACGATCCTCGCTTCGAATGCTGGGTAGCGGTAGAGTCCATGCTGGAGAGGCGGGCGCAGTTCACCTGCTGCGTAGTAGAGGATGCTATTTATGCCATCGGGGGACGACACACACAACCAGACGGCAACACACACACCTCCGTATCTTCTGTTGAGTTTTACGACATGGCCACAGGAGCGTGGAGGAGAGGAGCAAACATGCCTCGCCCCCTTTACGGCCACGCTTCTGCTGTGCTTGACAACAACATCTACGTGTCAGGTGGCAACCAGGGCGGCAGTAACCATGGCGATAACCGGGATGACCACAGAGAGAGCAGCAAAGAAGTCCTGTTCTGGGACCTCAAAGGCAGAGCCTGGGAGAAGCGAGCGCCCATGTCCATCGCCAGGTTCAATCACCGCCTGGCAGTCGCCCATGGCCACATCTACGCCTTGTTGGGAATGTACGAGCCTTTCTGCGATATTGAACGATACGATCCGCAGTCAGATGACTGGACCCGTCTTCGACCACTCCTCACTGGCTCCTTTAACTATGGAATGGTGTCAGCGCCATCTGGGAATCTGCTGGTGTTCGGAGGGAGGAGATGGAGTGAAGGACAGGAGGTGATAGTGAAGAGTGTGTTGGAGTACGATACAAAAAAAGATCACTGGAGAGAGATCTGTCAGCTCCCCAGACCTCTCACTGGCACTGAGTGCACACTGCTGCCTTTACCAGACTAACGTGCACATAGTGTGAGAACAGTTTAACATGAAAGTGAGACAGTTTCTCTCAGAGGTGCAACAGAGTCTCAAAATTCTGAGAAAAGAGCACACGCGCATTTTAAGCAACTAAAACTATTGGGTTCAGCCATCTAGGCCCATCTCATCATTGGAGAACAGGTGTGCATGACTCCAAGACATTTAGGAAAATATGTTAAGTAAGATTTTCTTAACTTCCTCTATTACTACTGAAACAAACAGTTTAGAAATACACTAACACTTTTCTTGCTGAGAATTAGATAAGAACATTGATACCAATCTAATATAGGTCTGTTAAATATGAAACTAATACCGGGAGGTGGTTAGCTTAGCATCATATTTACACCTTGGTTTTTGTATGATTATAGGTATCGCATATAATATGTTTATTAGTAAGCTTTACAGGTGCTTGTAGGCAGAACTGTTGCCTCTGGAAAAGGCTAGCTAGGCTAGCCATTTCCCTTATTCCCTTATTCCTACCAGTCTTTATGCTAAGCTAATACTAATACCAGTAGCCTACTGCCATATATAGATGTGGTTATACATTTTGGGAAATATATTTTCTGCTGGATGAGAAGATTGTTGTGAGTCTCATATCTGTCTGCCAAATATGAAGCTAGAATGAGGAGACAGTTTGTCCTTAGCATGCGGCGCAGTGTCCACCATAGCATTTTTCTGGGGGCTACCTTATTCTTTTTAATACTTTGCAATGGCAGTGTACTGATGCTATGCTACAAATCAGCGTGACAAGGTGCTGAGCGTCTATTCTGAGCTGAGTGCTGCATGATTGCCTTTTTTTTTGAGTGCCAAAGGTGAAAACTGTTCCACTTTGATTAAAACACTGCGCTCATCATTGTCACATTTTACTGCAATCACAGTAGAGGAGGGGCAAGACAAATAGCCTACCACAAAGACCAGCCGTCACATCTTACATGCCCAAGTGCTGAGGAACAACAGAAATGGAGGGGAAATATGTTGAAATACTGCATACCGTAAAACTTCAATTAATAGCCCGGGCTATTATTTGCTTAAATCACTAAAATCAGCAGGCCTATATTTGGGACATCTATATGGGACAGGCCTTTAACTTCTTTCACACAAAACTGTTGCTCAGCAAAGATTGGTAAATACAATCTAATTGTTTACTCAAACTAGTATGAATATAACGTATGAAATTAAGGCTTCAGATAAAACTTCAATCAAAAGCCTAGTCTCATTTACTAGCTTGGTGTAGCTACACATTTTGACAAATAAAGGCCTGGCTCAAATAGACGCCCAGTTTGGTTGCCAAGCCGTTTATTTCTATAGAAGTTCTTTGGATGGTGGCTAACTACTTGAGCTAACCTTAGTTAGCCGTTTAGAAAAATATACAAATGTAAATGCTTAAACTATTGTCAATATGGAGATGCTACACACTGCTAGCTTGGTTCATTTAAATGTACTGAAACTATGAGCACCAGAGACGACCACACTTCATTCAGATATACCGACATGATGAAAAAAACAACAACTGGTGACTTCCTTCTTCTAAAGTTGTCGTAAAGTCAGAATATGTGTTCAGTCCTGGATTACCCACCAAGTTATTTATATTCCTTTAGTCCATAAGGGTCCACCAATCAGCAGAATAAAAAGTGTTTTTCATCAAAATTAATCCAAGTTATGAATGTTGTACCAGTACTATTCATACTGGTTCAAATAAACAATTTGGTTGAATTTCCCACAGTTTTGTGTAAAAAGAATTAAAGGTCTGTCCCATATAGACACCTGTCCCTAATATAGGCCTGTTGAGTTTGGTGATTTAAATAAATAATAGCCCGGGCTACTAATTGAAGTTTTACTGTATACATTAATAGTGTTTCCTCTGATGAATCCACATATACCAGCGGGTCCATCCTCTCTCCCTACATGTTTCAGCCCTCCCTTCATCCAGAGCAAGTGCTACCTTGTGCCGACATTTTCACTTTCACTTTTTTAGCTAACAGAAAGTGAATAAGCGTATAGTTCCCAAAATGTTTTATTTAAAAAATACATGTCAAGCATATAAAATAACACAAGTTAAAAGGTGCATTTCATTGTAGCCTATTTTTGTTTTAGTTTTTCGAGTGCATTTCTGCGTCTGATTACTCACTGATGTGACAGATTGTAGGAAAAGACTGACAAAAAAAGGGATGCAGTTTAACTCTCAGTCTTTTTATCATCTATAATTATATATTTCATCATCTATAATTTCAAGTATTTAGTGGATCCAGTTATTAAGGGCTAATTACAAGCAACCACCACTGAGAAGTGATAAACATGGTGTTCTGTTAGTGATATTCCTGTGACCAGATGTGCCAGTGTTCTAAGAGGAGAAATAAAACAAGAGCTAAGGAGGAAGATAAAGGGGATTTTGAGAACAATAGCGAGGAGGTAAAGAGATTTAGTGGGACGAAGGTAATTCCTGAACAAATGAGTTTTCAGGAAGAGGTTGAGCCAGGCTGTGGAGGCAGAGGCTATCGCACATAAGAGGGAATAGAGAAGATGTCAAAACAGGAGATAGCTGGTGAAGGTGGAGGAGGACATCTTTGAAATATAACAGCAAAGCTAAGCTGAGTATTTTATGTAAGATGAAAGTGCGACGCATGTGACATTCCTGTTTATTTACTAGTGATACATAATTTAAGTTATCTATGAGACAGATATAGAAATAAAAGCAAAGCAAGGATATGGAGTGACCTTTTTTCGGTCTTGTTTTCCATCTGCACTGGCAACCAAATGGACAAAGAAGCTTAAAGCTGCAGAGCAGAAAAAGCAATAGCAGGAAATCATATGCATGATTTGTGGGTAGTAGCTAGGTAACCTGCTGGAGTTCATTATTCATGGACCTCAGTTCTCACTTCCATTTAAACCTAAATGCTTACTGTCTGCATAAACATTATTTATTTAACATGTTTTATCATGTTTGAAGGTAATACTGAATTCAAAATTAATTTGGTTTTCTCAGTATATACCCTAGTGATTACTTTCGATAAATCGTGTTTAAAAAAGTTTGCTCAAATGTACACTGGTACAAACTTCCAAAACATTTTAAATTACTTTAATAGGCAATTTAAATATTTAATACAAATCATGGTGTGTTGACTTTTTAGACGCCTATTATTGTCAAACCATTGCTTGGGTTTAATGTAGGGTTTTTTTTGCACCATTGTGCAACTAAGTATTCCAATTGGTAATAAACATGAAGTTGTGAATTTGTATTAATATATTTTTTATGGATTCTGATAAATCAAATAAACTGTATAACAAGATAACAAAAAATCTGAAAACAGCCATTCATTTATTCAATAACTATTAAGAACCAAGAACCAATAAAACTGAATTGCAAAGGTGATCAGCTCTGGTGTGTCTGTTTATTTTATATCCATTTCATTAGTTCCAAGTAGCATCCTGTGCTATTATCTGTTCATTTCAAACCTAGATTATCATAGAAAACCATCTGATGGAAATTTTTTGATTGTATCTGGACTACCAGCTGAGTTTGGAGCTGCAAATCTACCTAAATATGAGCTCAGTGACTTAGAGGAAACAGGAGGTTTGTGTTTTTATAATAATGTTGCCTTTTAATCTTCTAAATTTAATTGATCTTGAGCTAACATTAGCAACAACATCTTTTGGAAAAATGGATATGGAATATAATATTCATGTTCAACTATGTTGTCTTTAGTATATAGTCACCTAAAATTAAGAATCATATTTTTGATCCTTTAGGATGAGCTGTTTTCAACTCCAAACCGATCTGCCTTGTTGTTTTTACAGTAGACCAAAGGACTTTGCAGAAGACATAAGTGAGCCAAACCGAATTACAAGTTAAAAGCTTAGTGGTGTAGTCATGCAACCGTGGTGGAGTTCATTTATAGCCTTACATTGGCTTTATATTTCTGGTGACTGCATTTACACTTCAAACATTGTAAAAGTGGTGTTCATTTGTGAAGGTTTTCCTGCTGAACAAAATGTGTAAGCATCTAAAACTTTGGTCTGCCACAGAGTTTATTTTCTCCAAAATGCAGTGGAGAAATCCCATAGGCTTTTTGTCAAGGGAACCAAGGCAATGTTCAAGTTCTCACTCAGCTTTGATAGTAGCATTGTGGGAAAGGTGGCAGGGATTTGGACTTGTCAACTGGGAGAAGGAGCAGAGCTGAGTTTCTAAACCAGAGGATCTCTTTTGGTTTGTCATCAACTCTCAGCCCAGGTGAACAGAATAAAATGTCAGCAGGTTACATTTCTGCAAAGCATGGATATGTTACATTTGTAGGTTTCATGTGTATCATATCAACATTTCTGCAGCGATGTAGTTCAGATTAAATGTTTAAGTTCTATCATGAAGAGGAGGGGATGGTGGATGGCGTGAAACCAAGGCGAGATGGCTGCCAAGCAGCAGACCACTGTTCGTGACCAAGAAACAACAAAGGCTGGTATTTTTAACCACATCAAAACATGTTTAACTCTGTACGTATTTTTAAAACCACGTATTTTTATACCACATGTCTAGACATTTTCAACCATGTTTGTTGCAACAAAATGGTATTTTTTAAACCATATGTCAGGACATTTCCATCTGTGTTTGCTGCAACAAAACCAGGTATTTTACAACCATATGTTGGGACATTTCCAGCCGTGTTTGTTGCAACAAAACCAGGTAGTTTTTGACCATATGTCGGGACATTTCCAACTGTGTTTGCTGCAACAAAACCAGGTATTTTACAACCATATGTTGGGACATTTCCAGCCATGTTTGCAACAACAAAACCAGGTATTTTTATACCATATGTCTAGACATTTTCAACCGTGTTTGTTGCAACAAAACGGTATTTTTTAAACCATGTCAGGACATTTCCATCTGTGTTTGCTGCAACAAAACCAGGTATTTTTAAACCATATGTTGGGACATTTCCAGCCGTGTTTGTTGCAACAAAACCAGGTAGTTTTTGACCATATGTTGGGACATTTCCAACTGTGTTTGCTGCAACAAAACCAGGTATTTTACAACCATATGCTGGGACATTTCCAACTGTGTTTGTTGCAACAAAACCAAGTATTTTACAACCATATGTCGGGACACTTCCAGCCGTGTTTGTTGCAACAAAACTGGGTATCTTTTAACCATACATCAGGACATTTCCAACTGTGTTTGCTGCGACAAAACCAGGTATTTTACAACCATATGTTGGGATATTTCCAGCCGTGTTTGTTGCAACAAAACCAGGTAGTTTTTGACCATATGTCGAGACATTTCCAACTGTGTTTGCTGCAACAAAACCAGGTATTTTACAACCACATGTTGGGACATTTCCAACTGTGTTTGCTGCAACAAAACCAGGTATTTTTTAACCATACGTCAGGACATTTCCAACAGTGTTTGCTGCGACAAAGCCAGGTATTTTACAACCATATGTTGGGACATTTCCAGCCGTGTTTGTTGCAACAAAACCAGGTAGTTTTTGACCATATGTCAGGACATTTCCAAAAATGTTTGCTGGGACAAAGCCAGGTATTTTTCTACCATATGTTGGGACATTTCCAACCGTGTTTGTTGCAACAATATCAGGTATTTTTTAACCATACGTCAGGACATTTCCAACAGTGTTTGCTGCGACAAAGCCAGGTATTTTACAACCATATGTTGGGACATTTCCAGCCGTGTTTGTTGCAACAAAACCAGGTAGTTTTTGACCATATGTCAGGACATTTCCAAAAATGTTTGCTGGGACAAAGCCAGGTATTTTTCTACCATATGTTGGGACATTTCCAACCGTGTTTGTTGCAACAATATCAGGTATTTTTTAACCATATGTTGGGACATTTCCAACCATGCTTGCTGCAACAAAACTGGGTATTTTTTAAGCATACAACTGGACATTTCCAGCTGTGTTTTATGCAAAACAAAAACTGGTATTTTTTAACCATATGTTGGGACATTTCCATCTGTGTTTGCTTCAACAACTGTGTAGTTTTCAACAGCATGTCAGGAAATATCTAGCTATGTTCACTGCAAATAGTATTTAAATAGAGTATTTTTCAAGCATATGTTGGGACAATGTTGCTGTTTGTGTTTTTTATCCCAGCCACATAAATTACACATACAAATGTAATATGTCCATGCTTAGCTGAGAAATGCAAAATCAACATTTATTGGGATAATTGGGTTGGGACTCTTTCCTCCCTTATTGACAGTGACGATATAACAGCTTTTACTAGTGCTCATCACATCCTGTCAGCCTCCTCTCCATCTCAATGTCCACTGAAGCGAAAACAAACCACAAGTACACCATCACCCAAATGACCACACTTTATTGATCCACTCTTCTTCTTCCGACAGAACACGTAGAATGATAAATAAATACTGTTATTTTACCATAATTTATAGATTGAACATTAAACAATCTTTACTTAACTGTCCAAAAAAACCTGATAGAATTAGAGAACATTTTCCAAGACACTTAGTTTGCACTCTATAAAGAGAGAGATCTACTGTATCTAGAGATTTCAAACACAAAAACAGAAAAGGAATATTGTGTTTCTCTACAACAAAGACATGCTACTACAACCAACCACGGGCAGCAGCATAGAAAGAGCATTCAAACTGTGTTGTGTCATGTGCGTGTTATTGGCGTGTGTGCATGTCTTTGTGTATACCTGTGTATATGATTGCTTTCATAGTTTTGTGCAGTGTCTCTGAGTATTAAGTCATTTGGCAGCAGCGTACAAATAACAAACTAATATATTTTATTTAGATCCATATTTTAATTCCTATGCAAATGTTTCCTCATACTCTCTATGTGGCATGCAGGACACAGAGAGATGAATGCTCTCTGAGGAAAAATCCACCCTTAGAAACTTTTACACCATCACATAAAATATAATCATTCTGTGATGTTCAGAAAGTTTCAGAAGTTATTTTGTGATAAAAGCTCTACTTTATTACTTTCCTTATTACTTAAATTATAGATTTTCGTGTTTCAGGATGCCTTTCTCTGGCGACCAGAGCAACATTACACAAACTTCAGCACTTGTTGTTGACTCATATACTTGCAGTTGTCATGGTGACCATATTTCAAGTGATAAAGTCAGGTTGCCTGAAAAATCAAAGCCTCGAAAAATCAAAGGAATAAAAAACAGGTCCAGAAGAGAAAAGCAAGACTCCAGTTTGTACCTTGGAAGGTAAAAAACGCTGGATGGGTGTACAACAGGAGTGCCTTTTGGTGCACCTAAAGGCACTCCAGGGGTGCCTTTTGAAATCAAATAATTCAGTCAAATATGCATATCAAACAAACACCAGATTAAAATTTGAGAGTTCAAGAATTCTTAGAGTTAAAAACTTCAGATAATTTTACCTCAACAGACCCTTTGTTAAAAGATAAGTTAGGTAGGATGTATTATCAGTAAATTACGCATTTCTATGCAGTATAAGACCCCGATCAGACAGAGCAGTTATAACAGCAGGGTGACTTTTTGTTATTGTTTTTTAATGAGAGTGAAGGGGTTTGTTTGCTGCTTTTGCATCGCTGAGTGCCTCACGTTTTGCAGGAGCGCCCTGAAAACCTCCAGTTGAAAAAACTTAAGCTAAGACCAGAGGAACTCCCAACTTCATCTGCCTTTTTGTCCTATTGTCCGATCAGATCAATTGAGAGGCTAGCCTTCTGTGGTGGCGATGCAGTAGCGCACACACAAACATTAGGCTTTGTGGCTCAAAGGAAGATTAACGGTTCAATCCCCAGCTCCTCCAGTCTGCATGTCCAAGAATCCTTGAGCAAGATACTGAACCCCAAATTGCTCCCGATGATATTGGTGTGTGAGTGTGTTAAAAACTGAGTAGCAGATGGCACCTTGTATGGTAGCCTCGGACACCAGTGTATGAATGTGTGTGTAAATGGGTGACTTGTAGTGTAAAAAGCGCTTTGAGTGGTTGGATGACTAGGAAGGCGTGATACAAATGCAGTTCCATTGGCTCACTTGTGCCACAGCAGTACACGAAAGTCAAACCGGAGCAAACACTGCAGACCTCCTGCAAAATGCAGAACCAGAATGGAGGACTGCTGACAAACATCTTGTAGTTGTAACAGACAACACCTCTAACATAGTTGTTGCCATTCAGTTAGCCGGAAACCTGCATGTGAAGTGTTTCGCTTAGATGCTTAATCTGGCCTTGCAAAGGGCAATGAATCTACCAACAGTTCAGTTTCTCAGGTGTATGCTGCATTGAGTTTTATGAAGGTGTTGGCTAGTCTGTCTGCTTTGTATCACATTTTGCTGCAATAAAAATGATTAAAGTCAGATAAACAGACTGAAAACTGATGCTGACAAAGTTTTCCTTTGGGGAAATGATTTGCAGTTGGAAATTAGGTAATGAATCGCAATATATCGCAATATATTGTATCACAATACTCAGCGTATCACGATAATATTGTATCTTGACCTAAGCATTGTGATAATATAGTATTGTGGGTCCTCTGGCGAGTCTGACCTCTAGTCCAGTCCCTAAGTGTCCTCCATGTGTCAGTTTTTGTATTCAGATTTTAAAGTATGGGTCTGTTTATTTCGCAACAAATTAGCAGTAAAGCTAAGGACAGCTGATTTGGTGGCTGTCTAGCAACAATAGCAACAATGTAAAAAAGACACTGCAAAACATGCTCTGTCTGATTGGGGCTTATTGCTGTTGAAAAAGTCAGAAAGACTGATTGTTGTGATGTGCATCATTTTTGGAGCTATGGTTCATGATATACAGTCTCTCTTTTCCCATAGTCTAGTGTTACAAAGTAAACAAAAATTGTAAAAAAGAATTTTGACATCTCATGGCAATATACATGAAAGTAGGAGATAAGCATATTGTCACAGCCCCAGTATATTTAAGGCTTCTGCATTCAGAGTTAGACAAGTCAAACAGGTATTTTTAGTCTGGTCAGCACAAAACAGAACAAGGACTGTTGACTTTTCCTTCTCTTTCAGTGAAATTACTTTAAAAATGGATTTCTTTATGGCCATTACAGACAATGTACACATGGGTATAACAGTACTGTTATTAGGCAGAATTGGAAAAATGGTTACTGTATGTAATATCATGGGATTGAGGAATGTAATCAAAGATATGACAGTATCTTTACACAGGTATTAAGAGGTCTTATTTCAACATATGCTGTTTATGGAAATGTGAACAATAATAATTAAAAAAAAAAAAAAAGAAGTGTCATGCATTATCATATCGTACTGAAGATGAGTCATGTTTCCATTAAAGTGATGTGATTTAAAGGAAATATTTAGGCCTAGAAATGAATTAATGAGAGGTAGCTGATGTCAAATGTCAAATTAAATTAACAGTATCAACGATAATACTGCGAGACAAGACTCGCTGGAGGTAAAATGATACTGACAGTGAAAATGAAGTGACAGCATGACAAGAGAACTGGCATCACATCAGTTAAGTGCAAAAAACAAAACAATAAAAATAGCACATGGCCTCTTAAACGGAAAAAACACTGTCACTAGCAGTGTTAAAAATGGTGTTAAGTATTTTCAGGGTGGATTTTTCCTTTAAATGGTTCCTATTCCAGTTGGAGTGTGCATGCTTCAGGTCCAGCCTAGCACAGTACAGTACGTTATTCTACCAAACCAGCACAAACAAAAGTCTCTAAAACTAGAAACTGAGACTATTTGATTTAAAAAAGACTTGTGCTTAACTGTTCTCTGCTGTAACACTCACTGTACAGAAAATATCATCATAGATATCAAGTATAAGGCTTGATAGAATACAATGTATGTCACTCTGTGGCTATGCAGTCGGTATAAACATGGCACAACAAGCAGGATGAAATACTGTAAATGAAGGAACTACTCTGAGGCCTCTGTCCATGTCAGCGGGAGCAAACTGATGAAAGTTGTCCAAAGTATTTATAGAGCACAAAAGCTAACATGTAATACTTAAGATTCAGTTAATCGTCCGCCCCCGAGCCAGCTGGAGTGGCATAACCCATCAGCTCGTAGACTGATGTGACATGATGGCCACACGGCCATCTCCTCAGAAAGCTGTCATGTTGCACTGGTACACCGCGGCTGCTGAAAGCGTATCTGGATGTGGAGCTGTCCCTACTCTCCTCTCTTGACAAAGTCCGTCACTGATCGCGACCCTGATGCATCAAAACAACCGCTGCTGTTTTGTTCGACTCTTCAGGAGCAACTCAAACATGTGTGTGTATGTGTGTGTGTGTGTGTGTGTGTGTGTTTCACTCGTCAGACGTGGGTCTCGATGTAGGAGTGTGTGTGAGAGAGCGAGGGGGTGAGGGGCGGGCCAGGGTCTGATTCGGCGGTCGAGTCAGGCTCCTGAGAGAACAGCTCCTGATAGGCTCTTTTCCACTCCTGGAACTCTGCCGACGACAGCTGGGGATTGGCCAACAGCTTGTCAATCAGCGCTAGCTCCCCCTCCCTGTCCTAAGGGGAAACACAGGAGGGGTTGGGGGAGGGGGATGGGGGGGGGGGGTCACTCTTTTTAGTTGTATACTTTTAAACCACTAAGCTTTAAAACGCAGACACACGTGAAGCAAGACACACACTTAACGGGATACACTAAGTTTTGGGGAGATTTAGTATGTGTTACTTCAAGACCATCCATTTGTTCTTGGTAGATTATTTGTTCTACTACTCTGATACTAAATTTTAAGTAAGGAAGCCTTTACAAAGGGTTAAGAAGAAAATGACATACCTTAACAATGTTTCTTTTTCCATATATTTCCTTTTTATATCACTATTTAATGTTTTTTTTTTTAAACTTTATTGTCGTTACATGTTGAAACTGTGCTTCGTTAACTATCACCATTTTTGTACTTTTAAATGCACTTCCATACATTTTGCACTTTCATTTTCTTTAAAGTCAAGAGTTTGTTTTTTTATTGGTATTCTATCTACCTTATATAAGGTCATTTCTTATATTTGCATCTTTTTTTCTTACATTTGCATCTTTGATCTGCTTTATTAGAGCTTATTTCTCATATTCACATATTACTTATTAACAGATGAACCATTACAAATGACCATTTGTGTATCAATTACTCCGCCATGTTACACTGTATTCGTGAAGTAAAGCTGTTTTTCTCACATGCCTCCACAGTGAACAAAGAATCCAACAACTGAGAAAATTCCTTATGAATTGAAGTTCAAGGGGTCTGCATTTAACAACAGCAAAACTATATCAAAACATCTGTTTACAAACCTTCTCACAACTCGTGCAGTATAGTCCAAGTCTCATTTATCCAATCTTATGCTCCATACTTCCCAAACAGACAGACCTTTCTGATGGGGAACTGAACAGACAGTGAAACTTATCTATGTTCTCTTCAAAGCCAAACTCCATTGACAAAATCAGTAATTTTACCTTGCTGATCACAGGAGCTGCTGGTCTACCCCTGCCTTGATAAGTTCAGTTTTAAATGCTAAAGTTTGAGCTAAAGTGCAGTAAGTACTGAGCATATGACTTGATAAATGACCTGGGGCCTGTATCACAAAGCGAGATCAACCTTTCCTGGGTTACCCAGACCTATCCTGGGTTGACTAACCCTAACAATGGCAATCACGACGCTGGATATCAACTCGGTAACTCAACCCAGGGTTGCTTTATCAAGAGCCGTGAACGTGCACGCAGAGGACCAATCACAATCATGAGAGAAGTGCAGCGTCACTGAGCATCCTCACAGAGCGCCGTATGTGAGGAAAAAAAAAAAAGCATTTCTCGTGAGGATCAGAGATTAATTCTACTAAAATATGAGGAGGAGAAAAGCAACTTTACAGAAAAGGCCAACACCGTGGCAGCTGCAGGAGGAGGAAACATGCGTGGCAATGGGATGAATAATATTTGGCTTTAATTTAGATTAGTTTATTTTTACATAATGTTAAAAACAGACAGTATAAAATTTACAAGATTAAAAAAAGAAAAGTGCCAGAGAGGTTAGAAGCCAGTAAAAGCTTATCAAAGAAATTCCCCTGTCAAAACATCAATGAAATCACATAATAGAGAAGAAAAAAAAAACGGGTGAGGAAAGAAGAAATAGAGGAGGAGAGAGGGAAAAATCAAGACAAAACAAGGTAGCAAATAAAATGATGTGTAGGTTAAATGACTCATCACTGGTTCAAGTAGCTACAGTACCTGTACCTGTACATCTGACACTGATCACACCCTTGAATCCCATGAAATCAATGCTGCGCAGATGAATTGCGTGTATTATCGTCTAACATCATTGCGTCTGATAAATTGGTCTTCTTTGTCATAACGTTATATATGCTACAATAAAGCTTAAAGCTGACGCCACAATTAAATCATATCAACACCAAATTGATAGTCTGAATAAAATCATCCTGATATTGAGCTGTGTTAGAAATTAACAGCTGTGCAAAAATATAGGCTACCTAGTCTCCCTCTTTAAAAAAACAAAAAGGAAAATCCCTCAAACACCATGAAGTGTAGACATGATAGGCTACTTTCCACATTTCCAGCAGCAAAGCTGTCAATTAGGCCCATTATCTTTAACAGGGATCATTTCCTCCAACAAAACAAAATGTTGGCACTAATTAGCCTAATGGTGCTATTAAGCGTCCGCAAATGATCAGTTTCTTTCTTATGAAGGGGTGGGATGAAAGTTCGACTTCTTTCCACTCCTTTTTGAACAATGTTTTCATTATCTGTTGTTGTTGCTTTCTTTTCTTTTTTAATGTTCAAAATAAACTTTCAAATCAAAATCAATCAAATGAATTAAACTTCCCGTCATGACTGAGCTGCATTTCTGTCAGCAGAGTCATTTTTTTCCGAACAGCTGATTGGCCAGTGGGTGGTGCTTTTTATAGGATCAGATTCAACCCTGAACTTGCCCTGATCCGGAGTAGGATAGCCGTTCAGAGTAAGTTACCATGGTGATCTACCCCGATAAGAACTGAACCGGCTTCGTGAGACCGAAAACCCAGGGTTAACCCTGAAGTTACCTCGCAAAGACAAAATCCTGCTTCGTGATACAGGCCCCTGGATTATACTGCACAAGTTTTGTGAGAGTTTGTAAACAAATGTTTTGATAGATCTTTGCTGTTGTTAACGTGGAGCCCATTGATTCATGAAGAATTTTCTCTGTTTTTCAATTCTTCGATCACATGGAGGCATAGAAAAAGTTTTCTTTGTGAATTAAAAGTAACAGAGTAACTGATACACAAATTGTCATTTAGGGGGTGAGGGTTTCCTTTAAGTGTTTGTGGGTTCAGGGAAATCTTTATCATTGCCTTATAACGCATCTGTAGAGCATCAATAAATTATAATTCATAAGGACTTTAAAAAGGATGTCTTACAAAAATATGTTCTGAAATTGGATGATGTTTAAAAGACATATTTCCTACTGCACTGAGGAGAACTTCCCTTATTTACATGAAAATTAAAGGTTTATGGGACATTGTGATTAAATTAAAAATCATCGTTCAGTGGATTAATATCTGAATGTAAACCTAGCTGTATTACTGAATCATTAATATTTCAATGTTACATTTATTAAAAAAAAAAAAAAACAAAAGCCTTTTGTTAATAATAGATGTGTTTTCTTACTTTAAAAAGCTGGTCACTCTCACTGAACTGAGAATTTAAAAAAAATTGACATACTGTGTAATAGATTGATATAAGAGATGTGACAGTTATGATGGTGATGATGACTGTTGATGCTACATCTAGAGCACAGTTATCCAGCCATAATGACAATATTAAACACAGCATATAAGAGCCTCCTCTGTCGTTATTATTGTTCGCTGCATGAGACACTCTGCATCGCTCTATCTATAAAGAGTTGGAGTGCACATCTCCACTTGTCATCTTGACTGTAGCTTCTTGTTTCCGTTCAATTTTAATACATAAAAGATACAAAGAAAATATGCGTGTATGTCTTTGTTGTTTCCACAGCAACCACTGCAGATAAGTCGCTGCTGCCTGAGGACACAAACACAACCTGATAGATTGTAAACACCAGTTTAATGTCTACCAGGGTCACATGGATGACTTTGCTTTTAATATTTGACACAAGTATGTTTCATCTAAACTCCCCCCACAAAGACTTGGTGTATTCCTTTAAGAGACGCCAGACAGGGAACAAACATGTAAGCTCCTCCAGCCAACCTGTACCAGCAGACACGTGCAGCCACAGCCAGAGACCCTCGCTAAAAGCTATTGTAGCGACAAAGATCCCTGCGCCCTTGCCAACCATCCCCGCCCACGTACATGGAGGAAGCAACAAAGATACAAACTCTATAGAGACAAAAAAAAGAAAACAGCCACAGCAAAAGAGCCATTCACAGGCACCCAGCCCAGAAACATAACCACTGTTCATATAGCATAAAGCCACAGATGGCTGCTTGACAAAGCTCTCAAACCAAACCGAGGAGACAGACGGCACTGAAACTAACAAGACAGAGACAGTGTGTGTGTGTTTATGTGTGTGTACTTCAGGGTCAGGAAATCATGGTGTATTACAGCTAAAAATGCACATGAAAGTATCCCTCTGCAAAATAAAAGGAGTCCTGTTTTATCCATTTCACCCTGCTCACATTTAATGTAGTTAGGTGCAATCATATGTGAGTGTGGGCCAAAGAAAAAGACACTGTGACAAAGGTAATTCTTTCAGTTCACGCTGGATAAGAAAAAAAAATAGAGGATCTGGATGAGAAAATGGCGAGATTTCTGTCTGTGAGTTGTGTCAGAGAATGCCAACCTCATACAAACTAAAGCATTAAAAAAACTTGACAATAGAAGGGCTAACAGAACGGCTTATGAACAAAGAACAGAGAGAATTGCATCATTTCCTTCTGTAAGAATTGCAACAGAAGAGTGTGATATCAAATATGAGTTTGATATGAGGTGTATTTAAAGTTAAAATCCTTAAGATTTTCATGAAATTGACTCCTGTTTAACCATTTAATCATTTTACACTCAGTAATTACCTCTCTAGGTGGTAGTTTTCATTGTTAGTTAATGCGCTAGAGTCAGGGTGCCTTCACACGAAGAAGGGACTGACAGGAAATGATGCAGCCTGGTGCCAGCTTGCCACTGGCAAACATTTTGGCAACCCATTCTTGGCCTTTGGTTGCCACCAATTTTTAACGTATAAAGAACAGGGACAGAAAAATGAAAAAAAACGTGAACCCTTAAATAAATATTTAAATATTGCTGTTATAGTCAGAACTGGCAGACAATGCTGCATGTGCATTAGTGCATTTACCCGCGTGCACACAGGCATCTGTTTTAGAGACAATGGTGAAGCAAACTAAGTTGTTTGACCATGGGGTGGAAAATTCAATCAGCCTATCAAAATCACAAACAAACTGAATGAATTGAAAAAGAACCAGATGAACCTGAACAAATTACAAAGAACTGTGCATAGCGTTAGATGAGGCAGGCTAGCTGATTGATACAAGGAAGTCAGCTGATAGATTACATGATTCCTTTCTACGCAACCAGTGGGCGAATCTCATTCAGGGCGCCCTATTTAAACTGCTCTGGCCTGCCTACTGTTGCCGCTTCCTCTGCAAGTCGCTTTGCAACCTGCCTCCACCCCAGCTCCTCCTTTTCATGTTGTGTCTGATGTATCAATGTCATTTCTGTTTGTCATTAATGCTGCTCTGTTCTATTCCTGGAGGGTCTTTACTGCTGCTCTCCCTGCCTTAGGCTTTCCATGTAGGCACATGGAAGGGCAGGGAGGGTTGCTCTCTCTGCCTCAGGCTTTCCTCGTATGCGTGTGGAAGGGCAGAGAGGTCCCAGAACAGAGCCATACCACCAAATATCAAATTGCTAATGGAAATTAAGTTTTCTTTGACCAAAGTGTTCCTGACTGAATTGAATTTGTGAAAATTTGGGAGGCAAAGTATCTCAGCATCTTTGAGCTGGAGGGAAATTATACTGTTTGTACAGCACACGCTTCAATAAGTGACACATCAAGCCACCAGTTGAAGGTAGCACATCCTACAGCACCACAGGACTAGACAAGCACTGGAGCTTGGAGCAACATGAGCGGGCAGCTCAACATCATTATGAGGTGGAGGCATCACATTTTATTTTATTAAGCTGAACCATAACTGTAGTATCTCACTCAAAATTTAAGGTGACCACAAATGGCAACCAGATTTTAAGTTTCGGCAACCAAAAGCTGAGGCCTGGTTGCCAGCCAGCCATTAAACTTTTTCAACTGGCTAAACAAGGCCTGCTTTTTTGTTTTTGTGAGAAGCACTCACAGAAATTCCAATGTATTTGTCACAGAGATTGACGGCACTTATGCATCAATAAATCTTCTACAAATCAAGATAACGATCATTTTGCATTCTTTGACCACAGATATGTTTTAAATATTGCAGCCACAGTGAGCTGTTCGATTAAGAGCCTCATGGGCAACAGCAGATCACAGTTACAGTTATTTTTGCCCTACTTTGTTTGTTTGGCTGCACTGGAAACACACACATCAGTTGCTCTTATGTTATATTTCTGGCAAAGTCGCTGCTCAACAAGTGTTTGTTAGTAGTTTAAAAAGAAAAATAGTTTTAAAACCGCGCTTGTTGATACCACCAGGAGCAGGTGCCACCAAATCAATCAGGTCCGAAATCTTAAGGATTATAACTTTCAAATCTTTTCAAAATCTTTTTAAAATTTGAAATAAAAATTAATAAAATCACCTCAAAAAAGGCCTGAAAATGTTTTTTATTTCTTACCTTGTACCAGCTTTTAGTGTGCATGATATCCATGTATGTGTGTTCCTGTGTGTTTGTGTGTACACATTTATGCCCATATATTTACAACACGTGTCTTTGTGCGTGATCATACCTTCAGTGTGGAGGTCAGTATGCGGAGGCGGTGCAGGCGGTCATTGAGCTGAGGGTCGGCGGCCCGTCGGAGAAAGGACTGCCTGCACTCTGACTGACCTTTGGTGTCCGACCCGCGACCCAGTGGACATACCCCACCCTGCTCACAAGCACGAAACAGGTCGCCCAGGGATGCACCCTCACTGCCGCCTTTAGAGAGAGAGACAGTAAATCAGTCACTTAATGATGATTTAAACCCTCCTCCACTCCTCCATTCACATGATGTGAAGCTAAAGGCTAAAGACCTGTCAAAAATCTGATTAGATTGAGTTATATCTCCTGGTAACCACTGGAGGACAGCAGCACACACCTCAACACCTCTGCTTTACAGTGTAATGACTTGTATTATTAATGATGATAAAGTAGTGCTCTCTTCCCCTCCAGCCTCAGGGATGTCCTCTCCACTTTTTGTTTCCTCTGCTTGACTGGCTAAATGAGAATTCACATGGTTATTATATTTCATTGTTTACTATTCTGGTTTGGCACTTTTCTTTCAGCATGCTGCTGGGTTCACCTTGGCAACCAGTGCACCATTGTCTCATTAGCCTCATTAGATCAGTGTAATACTGGAGTGTGTGTTACTCTACTCGATACTGATGATGATTTAAATGGAAATGTGTCTGCCTCAGAGCGTTTTTTATTTCTGGCACATGTGCTGACGTCTTCACCTTAAAAAAAAAAAAAAAAAAAAAAAATCTTTTTTTTCGGTCTCTTGTGGCTGTCACTCAATGTGAGACACATTTTTCCTGTTCTGCTCTTACTTGACGTCCACCCACACAATCACTCAGCACAGAGCTACATGTGTTCACTGCCTCCTCTTGTTTGTGTCCACGTGTTTCACAGTACATGTATGTCCCTGACTAAACTCACCGTTGTGTGTTTGCTGTTCTTCTTTCGCAGGGGCCGCGAGGAGTGTGTGTAGGTTGCTGTCTCGTGGCAGTGTGAAGCTGCGGGGTTTCCCTCCCTGTGTTGCCATAGGAATCAGCCTCTGCATCGCCATGGGCAACGGGACATTCCTCTGTGCAGGGAGAGTGTAAACTGCACCGGCCATCATAGTCCCACTGCCCGGACCGGGCTCAGCGAAGACGGCGTCCTCTGTAACGTGAAGACAAGAAAATACAGTTCACATTTTCTTTGTTTTCTTCAATTAAAATAATCAACCACTGATTGTATCACTCATTTGTAAAAGAACATAAAGTTCACACATAAAACATAGACACAAACAAAACAATTAAAAATAAAACAACAAGTAAACATGGAGCAATAATTAAAGATATATAATATCCAATCTAAACCTCTCCAGCTACATGTTTACTGACAATCTGGCAACGTCTGTTTGTTTTATTTCTTGTTAATTTTGTGCAAATTACACTTTTGACAGAGATGTAATGTGTGTGTGTGGGTGTGTGTGTGTGTGTGCGCGCGCGTGTGCTGTGGGAGGGTGAGCTCTTATGTGTATTCTTGTTGATGATTTTTTTTAATGGTTTGGATTGCTTGATTTATCATCTTTATTATTATTTATTTAATCATTTTTATATAATTAAGTGCCTGAGGATCTCCTTGAAAATAAGATCTTGTTGGGTTTATAGTCAAATTAAATTTGAAAGAAAAAAACAAATATTTTCTGCATTAAAAGTACTAACACAATGTTTTAAAACTTAACTCTTTTTCTGTGTCAGTTAATTCTCTATGGAGTGATGTGCTATTTGGAGGAAGACTATCAATCACACATACTGCAAATGTACGACAAGTTTGTACAATACATCAGTCCGTGTCAAATTTCCATGTCCTATTAATATGTGTAGCTTGCTGTGTTACCTTCAGCCCCCTTAGAAACATGGCAACTTGAGATATTACTTAAAAAAACATTTATTATCATGCAGTGGAGAGAGAGTCTTTAAGGATTCTGGAAACACCTTCAGATAAATGGTAGGAGTTGTTAAAGGTGACTTATTATGCTTTTCCTTATTTTCTGTCTTTAGTCACAATAGCTGGGTTTACATCCAAATGTATCGCAAACTTTAAGCAAATTTTGTGAAAATGCGCAAAAGAAAATGCAAATTTATGCACGTTTCCATTCATTATTGTTTTGCGAGTATTGGGAGTCAACAGGTCGAGCAGAAGGTGGCGCTTCTCATGAAAAATAAAATGCAGAAGAACACCCGTAGAAGAAGAGGGCGCCGTGAGATGACGTCACTGAGAACGTCTCACGTCCACAACTGATATAAACAATTACCGGCACATCCATGACTACGACGAGATGGAGAGATTCCTTGGGAACTTCTTGGCTATTGTGAGAGCTCTCATCACACTCATATCAGTGTTGTCAGCGTAGCCTACACAATACCGTGATGTCTGTGTTGGTACACCAGGCAGCGCACATGATGCAGCGGTATTCAACACATCCAGTCTGTTCAGGTAAGCTGTGAAATAGCCTACACTCACCTGACACTGGAGTAATTACCTCTCTCTAAGTTCACACAGGTGTGTGTGTGAAGTAGAAGTAGGATTCGGTAGCCTACGTCATAGTTTATTCGCTAAAAACTTTTTTGCGATATTTCGGCCTTTTTTCGAATTTCTGGTGTTTCCATTCAAGTTTTTTTTCTGCAATTGTTGAAAATGCAAATAAAAATAGGTGGATGGAAACCCGACTACTGTCATGTGATCATATTAAATGTGACCAAAGTTTCAGTAATGAGGTAAACGTATGTAAAAGTAATTAAGGTGAGCAAAAACCTCCCTGTTCTGAATACGGTTTTACAACACTTTTCCTACTTTCAAGACAAGCTGATGTCACATTATGACAGATTTCTTAATAAGGTCTTCTGCTTCAGGCACAGCACTTCAAATGTTTGGCAGATAATATTCCTGCTGGAACATGTTAGATTGTGTAAGATTTTGGTTTAGAAGCTTTGATTGGTGATTTTTCACTGTAGGAAGTGCGGCCATATTCTGTTACAGTCATTCCCCTGCTGCAAGGACATTGCTACATGTAGCTACATGCTAACATCAGGGAAACATGTAATCTTGGTTACTGTTGTTGTCAGTTTCTCTTTAATTTCATATTCTGCTTTTCATATTTTTCATATTCCGCTTTTCTTGGTGATTTTCCACAGGAGTAAGTGTCACTATACTCTGACAGTTACAGTCATTCCCCCAGCTGCAATGGTAGTGCAGAGATGCCAAGATGTGGAAGACCAGAAAACACTGACCAGTCAGAGCAGACTGGGCTTTTGCAGGAGGGGGACTCAAAGAGACAGGTGCTAAAATGGAGCGTCCTAAGACAGAAGGGGCTCTAGTTTCCCAGCGCAGCACAGGATGACGCAGGGTGGCGAACCCCGCGCAGAGCTAGTTTCGAGCAGCGCAACCTGAGGCGCGCTCAGTTTGGTAGTTTGGCAGACCGAGGTGCGCTGAGATGGGTGTGGCAGCGCAGCAGGGGGAGGTGTCGACAGATCCAGCTTGGCGAAGTGACAGTTTCATGCCAAAAGGCTTCACCGAAGGTGCGCTTAAAGCTCGCCAACTGAAACCACGTCTACTATCAGCGCAGGCGGAGCGCAGCCGGTGTAGCGGAAGTTTGGCTGGTTTGGCAGGTTTCCAGAATATCAGGCATATTAATGATGCAATAAATACCCCAAAAAAAACACTATTCAATGCAACTATCTGCAATCAGCACATAAATGTATCTCTGTATCGACTGTCCCGTCACATCTGATGTCAGATCAAAGGGGATTGGCACCGTTTGGCACCGTTTGGCACGAGTAATGGAAACCCAACCTGATTTGATTAACACAGCTGCAAACTAATGAGTTCACATCCCTCTCAGCCAACCACAAACAGCCACAGCATCAGATAGGGAGTATATATTCAGCATCTGTCATCTTAGAAAAGTCAAAAGATAAGAAACACAGTGAGACTGTGAGAGAGAAAGAGAGAGCGCATGCGTGCACGAGAGAAACGCAACATTGATTTACAATTGTGGTGACCTCCTCCCAGGCTACCTTTGCATCATCAGCCCGTGGAGGTCTGCTCGCAGTTCCGTATATTCGGACACTGCGAGCTTGGACCTCCCGGACCAAAACATCAGTTTCCTCCTGGGGGAAGTTTGGCCGTCTGACGCTGCTGCTCTCTTCTGCCATGGCGAATTGTGTAAACTCTCATTAACACATTTGCATTCGCATTTAAGGGTGAGGAGAGGGGCTCATTTGATTGGTGTGATGTGTGTAAAACCCACTCCACGCCTTCTCTCCTCCCTCTTTCCGACTTGCGCAGGTAGGAGGGACGGAGGTGGGAAAGAGGCGTAGCTGCACCAGGCGCACGGTGTGCAAAACTTGCAAAATCTGCCTGGCCACACCCAGTTGGCGAAGCGCAGGTGCGCTGCGCCTCCACCTTGCCCGGTCTGCGAAACTAGAGCCCAAGGTGTTCCAGCAAAGACAGTATGAGGATAATAAAGTGTTTTTGAACATTAAGGCATGCAAACATATTCTAGAAGAAACCCAAAATACAAGTATGAAAAAGCAAATGAGCATAGTAGGTCCCCTTTAAATATCACACGGTATTATTTAGCTTTAATTCTGTGACCTGAATGTAAAAGAACTCATGAGAAGCCCAAACTGGGGATCTGTGACCCTATAATAGTATTCAAGCGATTTATAAAAATAAGTAAATAAAATAAAACTACAACCTTTGACCTTGTAGATATAAAATGTCATCACTTCATCATTCAATGCTATTAGACATTTGTGTGAAATGTTGTCGTAATTAGCATATGAATTTTTGAGGTATAGCCAGTTATCTTTTGTGAGGCTGAACAGTTCATCCTTGACTCAAAGTGGATGTTTGTATCAAATCTGAATAAAGTCTCATAAGGCCCTTTTGAGGTATCATATACATGAGAATGGAAGTAACTCAATTTTTATGCGGCTATTGTCATAAAAATTATTAAGTGTTAAACTAACTGGTTGTTTGTGTGTTACCTAGTGGCCCAGTTTGTAGGTAGTGCAGTCCAGCTTCAGTCAACGGTGTCTCAATAAGGTCCTGCCACGAACGTCTCTGAGATGAGGAAGAGCGGCCTGGAGACCCTGTCTCACTGCTGCCCCCTGCGGGACTGGATCGGTACTACAAAAAAGAACAAAGACAGAACGTCAAGTATTTTTCGCAAGAGCAATATCATCCACGTGTCCCCTGTTGATCATGGCAACTCGCATTATCCAATAATAACATTATCATTCACTGTATGTAGTTTAAATGCAAACATTGTTGGCTGTATTTATGTTATTTGAATATAGACCCAGGAAGAGTAACTAATGGAGATCCCAATAAAGAATCCAGAGGGGGGCGTCGGTGGATTAGTGGTAGAGCAGGCACCCCATGTATAGTGGCCCAGGCTCGACCCCAGCCTGTGGCCCCCCGCTGCATGTCACTCCCCCTCCCCCCCCACCCACTTGTCCTTGTCCTATCAAATAAAGGCTAAAAAATGCCCCAAAAAATATCTTAAAAAAAAAAAAAAAAAGAATCCAGAGGAAGAGCACTCATATTTTATTCACAACAGCTCATTTGATTCTGATATGGCTGCTCCACTTCACTTCCCGTGAAAAAACAAGTTAAAGTTAAGAGCCTGGTAACTTTAAACTGCATATTTTTGTATAATTTATATGAATTTCAAAAAACTAATTTCCCAAACTGCTGGATTTGGTGAATTTAAAGAATCATGAATAAATGAAAGATTTATCATGCTCAACACTACAAATGTGCTGGATGTGCAAACAGCATACTGAGACTTCACCCTCAGAGCCTTGATAGCAGCGGGGCTTCGAAATGTACATTTTGTCTGGAACAAAAGCCATTATAATAATTTCTAAGGTAATTAAATCCAGAGTCCCTACTGGTAGGATGGATGTAATCAGCTAATTGTGTGCCAATTACATTGTGACATGACGTGTGCAAGTTTGACATTTCAGCCTGAAAACTAACAGAGTGCAAAATAAAGAGGGTTGGGGGGTAAGGTGGCATGAGGGCGCACAAAATTCTACTATTAATTGTCTGTGGACCATGAATATTCACAGCAATGATGATAGAGTGGCTTACACAACACACCTTTAGTTGTCTCCTTAAATATGACATTTAAGGCTTAATTTCTCCTTGGCTGAGGGATTTACCCAAGTGTGTTGCACAGAATCCTTTTAAAGGTTTTCTTAGTAATGGAAAAATATTAAGGGCTTTACTGCATTGAAAGAGTTTTTACAGCAACAAAATTCTACAGTTTCCATGGAGACTGTTTGCTTGCACTCGCGTTACCTTTTATCATCTCACAAAGATGGCCTTTAGATAGTAAAAATATGGCAGATGTAAAAACCAAACTGGTCAGAGGAGGAAAAGATTATATTTCTGGAGGAATACAATAAAAAAAGCACATCATGAAAAAAGTAGAAAGTAAAAAATTAAACAACAAATGTCAAATCTACAGTATAAAATCAGTTGCCAATCGTGAAGTGCATCTCCTCTCTGGATGTGTTCAGTATCTTGAATTAATCACCATAATCACCACATTGTGGTTAAGATAGTCAGATGGAAAGAGTCAGAGGTACCTTATGTTTTTTCCCCACTTTGGTTACTAAGGTCTTTTGTGTTAAAGTTAAACTAACTTGAAGAGATTCCTTAAGTATAAGACCAAGATAAGGAAAAAAAACATCTATAAAATGGGTAATATCCTCATTTGTTTATGGATTCCCATATTGAAGCCTTGAGCATTTTGGCCTTTGCAATCTTGGATTTTTGGAGCCAGAGGTGACCATATTTGGACAAGAATGTGGAGCTAACCCTAACGCTAGCTACTAGCTTGGTTAGTAACGCACTGACAGCTATTGTTAACTGTGGTAGTGTTAATGTTTATGCTAATTAAAACAAAATATACAATATACAATATATACTCCTCTAGACTCCAGATAGGGAAACAAGTTATTTTGCCGGGTTTGTGATGCTCAAAAACGTATCCACTGATTTACAGACATGGCTTTCACAATGTAAGTCTATGGAAAAAGTATTTTTGGGCCCCAGTGCATCATGTGATGGACCCCAAAGTTGTAATTCCACGTTTGGCCACTATGTGTAATTGGCTTTAAAGCCTGTCGCTGTTCCTGGGGGCTTGATCTGGGGTAAGGTCGTAGTTACGTCACCTAACCAACGTGTTGCCATGGTAGCAACTTGTCAACGGACAGCACCCACCTGTCACCCAAAGCAGCCACAGCCTTGATTACACATACTATCAAGCTTTGATAAAATGTAAACAGGTGAGTTATATCAAAATTCATCCCTCGTACAGTCGTCATAAACAGGGAAAAAGCTGTAGAGACCGAAACTGGGTTTTTTTTGTACCAGACTGTAGAGATGTTTATTTCAGCTGTAAAGTAAAGCATTGTAACATGTGTGTCTATGGGGACTGATTTTGGAGCCAGCCTCAAGTGGCCATATGAGGAACTGCAATTTTTTTAGCACTTCTGTGTTGGCTCTCTAGCAGGTTGCTGCTTGGAGAAAACCTTAAATACTTAAGTGAACATATTAAAACATTAAGGAGAAGGCTTAAGGGTCTTTTGTGCAACTGATTTTATTGAGGGAAACCTTAACTTGGACTTTAGAGCAAATGTCAATTTAAGGTGTTTTGGGCAACCAGCTGGCCTTTAGTTGTTGAAATACCTAGCATCGGGATGGACTGACACACACCTCTACAGGATCACATCTGTACTGCACGTCGCTGCTGCTGCTGCCTCCTGGTTTCCTCCCACTGTGTGTGTTGCCTCCACCTAGAGGACCGGGATGGTACTGCGGCTCTGCAGCCACCGCTGGGGGCTCGCCACAGAGGAAGTCCTCCTGAGAGGAGCGTGATCGAGACGTCTCTGTGGAAGACAGTCGAGTGGTCCGGCCTTCCAAGTAGGCACTCATCTGACAGGCAGAGAGGAAAAAGTGAAGATGTGGCAGACGTCAATTGATCACCGGGTCTCATTCAACTGTAATGAGATACTTGAAAAAAGGATTTCATCTAGCAAGGAGGCAGGGTAATGACTGAACAAGTGTGTGAGGGAGAGACAGAGACAAAGGAGAAGTAATGAGTGTTTGGACATGAGTGGAAATGTGTGTCTGTAGAAAAAAGGCAAACACTAAAGACTTCTTATTACAAAGATTTTTAAATATCATTATCTTGCCTTGTCTGGTGACTCTGATTATTTAAACTAAAGAGCTGTTGTAATAAAGTGTTGTTGTTTTAGCTTTTCATTTAATCCTACACTGAAAAATACAAGTCATCTAAAGTAGAGCAAAGCAATTATAGCATCAATTATACCAAATTTAGCTCCACCACTCCCTGTAGGCTAAATTGGCAATAACTTTAACTGTTACAATGGATTGCGCAGGAGCACCGAGCTTGAGTTTTGCCTTCAAGTACAGCATGAACTTTATATGAGTGTGTGTGCGTGACTCACTGATGGAGGCCGTGGGTAGGTATCGTATGGAGGTGGGGGACTGTCCTGTTTGGGGCTGGAAGTGGTGTCATCCTCATGTTCACTCTCACTCCAGTAATCTGCAGGAAACCCACACACACACACACACACACAGTCAGAAACAGCATCAATATACTTTCATCCAAATCTATGTAGGAATATTATAAAAAATATCATAAAATGTTCTACAAATACTGTACCATATGCACACTATATGTCTTTAAGACACTGTAATGAACCCTCACCCTGCTCCTGGCGTATCCTCTCTCGCTCGGCGTAGCCCACGGCGGCCTGGTTGAGACGACTCAGCCATCTAACAGAAGGGTTCAGGTTCAGATTTATGGATTTATCACATAACTGATAATAAAAGAAGGGTTAGAAGGAGGAGGAATACATAGTGAGACAAATGATCCACAAAAGGCTTCTTAGCACCCTCAGAAAGTGCCCATCAACAATGAGCACAACTGAATGTATTAATAGAGAAACATATTAAAGTGACAGTTCACCCCAAAATCAAAAACACATACTTTCCTTTTACCTTTAGTGTTATGTTTCAGTCTAGATTGTTTTGGTATGAGGTGTCAAGTGTGGAGATGTCTGCCTTCTTTTGAATATAATGGAACTTGATTGCACTCAGTCTGTGGTGCTCAAAGCACCAGAAAAAAACACATTTGAAAAACTTCAACCGTATCAACGGAAGAAGCGAGAATCCACTTCTAGCCCACCTAGCACAGCTGAGCTAGCTAACATTACAGCTCAGCTGAGGAAGACGGCATTCATGTTTACATTTTGTGCTGGAACAAGCACGAGCCTCTCGTCCATGAGTAGATGCACGCCTCCTTCTCCGCAGTGATTTGTTTGGTGGGTGTACTTCAATAGCAAAAAATAGTTCCTACATGAAATTCCTCACAACAAAGGTCTGTGGATTATCTTGAGTCACTGGTCATGATTACTGTAAATAGACATTGCTGTTGACTTTTTCAAATGTATTTTTTAGGTGTTTTGAGCACAACAAGCTGAGTGCCATCTAGCTCCATTATATTAGGAGGATGGGTGAACTATCACTTTAGAACAACCCACAAGGAATGCACATCACCACTGTGAACAACCAAATGCATTCACAGAGAACTATATTAGATCAAAGAGTACTCCATTTCAAAATGCTAATAAATGTTTTTTATCCAAAGTAACCACCTTGCTGTTGTATGCCTCCACGCACCAGTCAAGTTGCACTTACACTTTACACCCATGTCTGTGACAACATGGATGCTTTACACACATTTTCCCTCAGCAGCACAAAAGATCTATTCAATCAGCCCAATTTCAAGGTGGAAACCCAAGGTTAGTGTCACCAATTCAGTATCTGACCAAATGTCTCCCCTTTTGTTGTCATGAAGTCATGACCGAGTCATGACTGAGTAATGGCCAGTAAAGTGTTTTGCAGACATATTGTGTGAAATGTTGTCATGATTATACATAAATCCTTGAGTTATAGTCAAAGCATATTTTGTGAGGTTACACTGACATCTGATGACCAAAATCGAGTTAGTTCATCACTGAGTCCAAGTGGACGTTTCTGCCAAATTCAGCGAAATTCCCTCAAAGCATTCTTGAGATATCACATTCACAAGAACTGGATGGATGGATAATGCCTCCAGCCATAGCTTTTGCCGATAAGAAGGTATACAAAAGTATAAAGCTTGATTCAGCAGAACCAGATGTTGTGTTTTTTATTCCAGGCATTCTTCTTCCTTGTCCATACCTGGTGCCTACATTACCCACAGTACAATGACACCACGGTCAAAGATTTGTGTGTGTTATGTCAGTAGCCTCTAGCCGCTAGCATCAAGCAAAGATGAGGAGCTGCAGAGGTCTGGTAACCTCACTTCTTTCTAACTCCACACCCCCAGATATTTTTATTTTCAAACCTAAGTCTTAAGCTCTAACCGACACTGACATCACTTGAGGCAATTTATCAGACTTCATGCAGCTCCCTTTGGACCCACAAAAGGCTTCATGCAACTTTTTTCATATATGCAGAGGTACAAAATGGGCCATTCTACATTTTCCTGTTTGGTGTACTGTTACTTTTCCTTGCACACCAGCACTTTTCACAAGATGCCATATCTGCCCTCTCCGTATCAGGTTCTTCCAGCGATTCCTGATGGCCCGACATGACCTGCACTATTTTTGGTCTTCCATCGAAATCGTATCCTCCACCAGTTACTGTCCATAACACCCTGATTGAACGAGTTTCCATCTATAAACATTTGGCCATCTATGTGGACACTTCTTTATCCTGGAGTGCACATATAGATTAATTATAGTCTCTCACTTCTTTCTAACTCCACACCCCCAGATATTTTTATTTTCAAACCTAAGTCTTAAGCTCTAACCAACACTGACATCTCTAGGACGGTATAACACATATACTGTCTTAGGAGACTGAGGTCATTTGGAGTAAACAAACAGATCCTGATATTGTTTTCCAATCTATAATACAGACTGCAGCACAGAGTCAGTTAACTATACAAACTGCTACGTATCTCCTCCAAGACTGGGTCAAATGCTTCAGTCAAGTTTTCAAGCTGCATACACGAAAAGAAATGTTGTCTCCGAATGGAAATAAAACCAAACACAACCAATCCCTTTCACACTCTATCTAAAGAAGGTCAACTTTTTTCCATCACAGAGTCCCACAGGCTTTGAACATTCCGAGGAACTCTTTTGTTCCTCAGTCAATCAACCTAATAAATCAGAGTATGACTTTTAAGTAGCCTCAGTGTACCTGGTCAGACACTGTATGTTATAGGAATAATAAAATTTGTTGCATTGCATGCCCTTTTGATAATGTGTGATGTGATTTGTAGAGTTTGTATTACGGTTTTGTTGCTCGGTTAAATGTTGTTTCGTTTTTTGTTTTTAGGTATATTTATGTGAAAAAGTTGAAGTCCTGGGTTTCAGGACAAATTTCAGATTTTTTTCTGATAATAAAGAAATTTAAATCAAATTACCCAGTGGGCATTGGGGGCACTACATGACGCTGACCTGTCCATGTTCTCACCTGCCTGCCGCTAGTCTAGTGATGTTACATTACAATATTGTTGGCCTGGCTCAAAAGAGCAACACAAAGAGAAAACAAACGCATTATGATGATAAAACAGAACTTCTGAAGTCAAATCCTATGTCACTAAATGCAGGCTGGGAGCAGCAGGCTATCGTTATGCCAAAAACACACCGAGCAACGGTAAAGTGTGTCCTGCGGTCTGAGCTTCGGCTGTTTTGTTTTGCACCAATGTGCAGCCTAACTAAATGTTGGTGCTGTTAGCACCAAATTTCAGCCAGAGAAAACCTGCAACAAATCTGTAAACAGAATCCTGTGACTCCTTTGACATGTTGACCTGAGTTACAAAGAATTTATTTATTTTTGCCTGAAACACATAAACACATCACCTGGTGGCGAGCTGCACTTCATTGCCGCTTGGTGTGTCATAGCAGCAATGAAGACCCTGTTGATGTAATGTTAGCATTAGCTAAACCACCTGTGGCTACCACCACCGCTAGTGATGAAAAGACAGTTTTTTTTTAAAGTAACCTGGTTCTTGTCGTTCACCTTCCATAAACTGAAAAAATTATAACACGACTTATTTGGTTCCAAAGTATAAAATAAAAAAATGTGGTTTTCCAGCCAGGCTAGCTGTTTCCCCCTGCTTCCAGTCTTTATGCTAAGCTAAGCTAACTGGCTGCATCTTCTTATCCAACCCTCAGCAAGAAAGATTTCCCCAAATGTTCCTTAATAAATAATTTAGGAAGGTCTTAGAGATTATTTCTCTCTCAAAAAGTAAAAAATAATCCCCCTAGTGGGCTAGTGCTCACCTGTTTTGTTTATACTCCCCTATAAATTAACCTTTTGCAGGATTTTTTGTAAAATCCTGAATTATTTTCATTTTGAAACTGATTGGAAACAAGTGAAACTATGTATTTAGGATGTTTTATTAACATCCTGTCTGAAGTGAAGAGATCATTATGTAAATGACAGCAGAGTCTGGAGAGTCTCTGCACAGGTCGAAACTGAAGCCTCTATGGAAATATATCTTGCAAATGATGTTTTTCATACCCAACACTGCCCGAATAAAAACAGGCCTTTCTTTTGACATCAAACGAAAAACATATTTGTCTTGCGCTTTGGGGATAGTAAACAGGAAGCTGCACTCTTGCCACCCTGCAGGGAGTTTGCCCTTCTGCATAACCTTCATCTGTGTTTAGCACATGCTGCTTTACCTGTTCATGTCATCCACTCCATCTGCTGCGAAGTAGAAACTCTTGACCTTGGGGTGACACGCTTTGAAAGCACTAGAGAGCCATGGGGGGAAACAGAGGGAGTTATTTTTGCAGGCAAACATTTATACATAAGAGCATGTGAACTGCATGTGGAGTATAAACACATGAATATGCAACAGAGTGTTTTCATAGTGCACTTACTACTTCTTACGACATTCACTGGCCCGGTCGATCTTAAACTCTGGAAGACTGACGAAACCCTCTGCCTTCTCATCCTGAGCCGCAGGAGAGATCAAACATATGAAGAGAAAGATAAATAATAAGCTGATAGGAATAGAGAAGGCTAAAGAAAAAATGTTACAGGAAAATTCTGGTTCATTTCAATCTGGCTTATCTCCCCATAAATGTGGCTGTTGTGACTCTGTGAGTCGTGCTAATTTTGCACTCGCTGTAGAGATTCAGGAAACAGAGGACTCACTCAGAACAATGTGTATTTGTCTCCTACCACTGTCCAAATAAACATCATTTTGACATTTCAAGACTTGTTCCGGAGTCTGACCAAAAAGTAGCCGTCTGGAACGGCCATTATGGTAAACAGCAGAGGGCTCTACGTCTGGGTGTGAGCCTGCATGTCCATTTGTTTACATGTGTGAGGGTGGAGACACCATAGATAGCAGTTATTTTGTGTTCGTGCTAGAGGAGGTACAAGGCCAGAGATATAATTACTTTTCAACCATGCGTTCGTGTATACAACCAGCTACGTCATGAACAAAACTGCCCATATACTTCAAGTGTTACGGGAGGCACCAGACATCTCAGACCATATAGAACTTCAGGGTTTGCATGACGTAAACAACAAACATGGCGACACTTCAGGAGGTTACTATGTTGTTACTTCTATCCACACCATTGTGAATAGATGGTATGTAAGGCCCCTAAATCAAGCACGTTGTGACAATTGTGAGTATGCTGTATTGCATCTTGCAGACCTGTAGCATCAATGTCTGAGGATATGCGATGCTCCAAAGAGATGCAGGATATGCGAAGAAGCCATCAAGTGCACGTTAAGGTATAGTTACAAACAAGTCATGTCTGTCCTGAAATGTGTGTTTCTCTTCTATAATACACATTCTACATCTTGGAGGCGCTGTCTTTCCACATACGGGCTTCCTTCGCCTTTCAAACGGGGCAGCACTCCATGGGAAAGAGGGAGAGACACAGCCCGAGGGGGAACCGGGATCTGACACAACACCAGCGGGAGAAGCAAGTCCGTGGAGCTGTGACGAATAAACGCACGTTGCACCGAAGGCGCGCCCCTACGGCATCGCTATGGGTTCTGGCCGCGCATGATGTGCGTCTACATTGAAAGTAATGGGTTTGTACGTGCAAAAGACGCTACATCTGAGCGCCCCCCTGCACACACACGTCAGTGTGCGTCTGCAAAAAAAAGAGCTGCCAGTGGGGGTGGCCCAGGGACCACGGTAGCAGCATACGTGATACCCAAACATCAGACCGGCTCACTCATTGTCCCGGTCCTCCCGATTAGCCGCTCCGGGCCTGTGTTGTATTATTTGTTTTTACTTTCTTTTCTAAAATAAATTATTGTTTGTTTGTTTTGTCTTATTTTGTATGTTCTCACATTTCTGTCTACTCCTGTATTTATTGTATGTCACTATTTCTGTTTCGTGTACTAGCCCTCGCACCAATTAAAAAGAAAAAAACAAATGCATCTGCTAGTCAGATCGAGATCTTTATGATGCGAGGCGGTGGTGCTCGTGGGAACACTACCACTTCTGTCCACAGGGGCTGCAAAAATCAACACAAAATAAAATTTCCCTGTAGTTAATAGTTGCTGCGACATAGAGTGCTCCAGGGATGATGTTTTTTTTAAGTCCGACACAAGTTAGCGCTGCCCTTGTTCCCTCATACACAAACCAATGGGATTTTTCCAATGGATTTTGGATTACTGCAGAAAATAAGTTATGTGGCAAACAAACATTATGATGCATGTTTTGTTCAGCAAGATAATCTTCATAAATGAACACCACTTTTATCATTTTTGAAGCCTAATGCAATTGTCAGACATTTAACATTAGACTATAACCTAACTACACTATGGTTGCATGACTTAACGTCGCCACCACAACAAGACTGTTAAGGTGTGTTCCCCATGTTGACATTCTGTAGTCTAATTAAGCCACTTGTTCACAACTGCCTTTTTTAAAGCACATAAAAGCTTCAGAATTCACGAGTGGCTTATTTACCGACATATTTTTAGTCGTAGAAAAGAATGTGAAAGACTCTCAAGCTAGTGTTAACCACAGACTTTATTTCAGGCATCTAACCATAAACCCATTAAAAAAAGTCAAGACGAGGGAACCGGGGGTGCTAAAATACAAACTCATTTCCGGATTTTAGGACTCATTCCTGGGGCACTATATTTTAGTTTCGACTAAAATGATCCCTAGACGATGAACCCTTGCTGCTATATGGCTAAAAACTACAAAGTTTGACTTTGAAACACTTTTAAGACTTCAGCAAACTTAGACTTTATACAAATTTAATTTGAAATTAGTCTGAAATCTCTTTTGCTTGCCAAAGTGCTTCTCTGGGGCAAACTGTTCCTGTAGCTGTGATATCCTGGCATAAAGCTTCAGGGTAACTTCTGCACCATGTTCTCTCCCTTTGTCACAGAGCACCAATATAAATGTTTCAAAAACTTGCATTGCTGCTATTAACTGACAGCAAGCACAGATTATGACAAATTTCATCACTTCCTCTTTGTTTCAGAAGCTTCTTCAACAAAATGAAATATGTTACACTTTTGGGAAAACTGACACTTGTATTGTAGCATCACTAAAAAGAGGTTGGAAAAGGAGAGGACAAATACGAAATCAGACTTACCTCCTCATTGATGTACCAGTACAAGCAGTTATCCTTCAAAACAAACCAGTACTTCTTCCATTTCTGAGAAAAGTAACCCTTTGCATCTCTCTTTCTCCACAGCCAGCCCTCGCAGTCTCCTCTGCCCAGCGCCTTGCAGGAAACACGCCTCCGACTCAAGGAGGCCAAACTCCGTCCTGGAACAACACAGAGAAGACACACATGAAGACAGACAGAGGGGATGTAAATGAGAAAACCGAGAATAAGCGTGAAACATTGTTAGTCAAAAAGGTGCTTGTAAGTGCTCACTCTGTCACAGAAGTGCGAATAAAATTGCCTCATCCCAACATCGCAGTAATTCTTGGCAACAGTTCAGTTTTTGGATTTGACAAAACGCTGCTGCAGTGCAGTAAGGTAAGTGGTGTTTAATAAAAATTGCCTTTTTCCTTCTGGCACGAAAGACCTGTAACATTTTTCACAACAGGCTCCTCATTAGAGATTACCGAGGAAACTTGGCTCCCAGTCGAGGGCCACCAAGAAACTTTTATTGTGCTGTATCAAATGTCTTAAAGGGAACGCTATTCAATATTCCATTCATTTCTGCAGCAATGGAAAGTGCAGCGTACAGTATATCTCTAAAGGAAACAACTTTCTACACAAGGAAACTAAAGCTCAAATGTGCAGCATGAAAAGATTTGAAGTCTGGAGAGAATCTGAGGATAATTAATAAGTTATATACTGTGATATAGAGGAAACTATACATCCAAGAAATGTACAAAAACGCCTTTTATTTCCAATTTCTGTGCAGCAGCTCAGCACTGCCAGCCTGATACCATCACCAATTTAATTTCTGGATCCAGCAGAGACTTGTTCTGTTTAAAAAAAAAAAGATTGCCTCAGCCATGGACTAAAAGGAGTATCTAATATTTCATTACTCATGTGATAAGAGTGCTACTCGTAGCATTTAGAACAATCAATAAATCATTATTATCAAATCCTATTTAAACTTCGGTTTAATTGCTGTAAACAAACAAAGCTGTCGCCCGAAAAAGTGCAGCTGGAGCTAAAGCTTTCGGAGCTTCTCACGATGGCAGATGGTGAAGCAAGTGAAAGAAAATCACTTCCAATGTGTTGATCCTCGTTAGTGTGGTGAAAGGAGAAAAAAAGCTTTGGTCAAAGAGGCAAAGAAACTGATAGCAGGGAGTTGGAGAGTGGACAAATAGGGTGGAAAATAATCTTCAAGAGGAAGCAGAAGGATTTAAGGGATTTATCATTTTTGATAAACACTGAAGATACCATCGTCTGATGCAGGAGCTCACATGTCAGAAGAAAGAAAACAAAAAAGGTCATGAAAGAACTGTATATATACACATTCTCTATAGATATCGTGATAATATGATTAGCATGAATTCTTTTGGCCACAATAATTGTTTAGTTAAAATCTAATACTACATATTACACTAAATAACAAGTAGCTTCAGCTTAACAGTGACATAGCGAGACGGTGAATCACTGGATTTTCATCTGGACAGAGTGTACACTATGAAGCAAACAGATGGAAAGCTGTCTCGCCTGCAGTCCAGTCAGGACTCGTAAAAATCTGTAAGATGAATATGATGTGTTAAAATGCAAATACAGAGATCTCTGCGCCAAAATGTGTTGTCCTGACGATGAAATGATTCTTTTGTAGAGAGCTGAACTCCAGCAGGATCAATTCTCAACTTATGTGATATAGATCGTTGCAGTCGGTGAACTTTTTAATCTATATCTCACCAGAGTAATTGCATAACAAGCTGTGATTGATCATTCAAGCAAACAGCATCTTTTCACTTGTGCGTAAACACTAATAAATGATCCCAAACAGCCTGTCCTATCACCTCTAATATATCTGCAATGCTGACAAGTGCCGAAAGGATTAGTCAGTTTAAAGGTTAATTAATTAATCAACATTTTTAATAGCCAATTAAACATTTACAACATTTATCAAGCAGACATTAAGAAAAAAGCAGGTTCCAGCTTTACAGGTGAAAATTACCTACTTTCCTCTGTGTAGGTTTGTTGTTTAGGTTTCTGACGGTTGGTTGGTCACCTTGAGCTTTGAAATTGTTATGGCCATTTATCACTTCTGTGGACCATTTGATAGATTAAAATGACTAATAAATTAATCAAAACATAACAGCTGGTTGGTCACCTTGAGCGTTTGGAAACTGTCATGGCTATTTATCACCTCTGTGGGCCATTTCATAGATTAAAACGACTAATCAATTAATCAAAAACAAAACAAAATATAGCTACAAGTAGTGATTCCTGGTTCAAGTCAACACAGATCATTAAAGGCTGAAAGCTGCAAAGGACTGAGGTCGTTCAATTGCGACCAAATCTGTATCGGGCCACACCCCTCTTGACATCACCCTCTTTGGGTCAACTGCTAAAACATTTTGGGGACATGTTTCAACAACTTAATAAATTATATCTTCAGAGTTTGGTGATGCTTGGAAGAAGTGTAATGACACTTTTTGCGCCAGGACAATGCACCTGTTCAGCACTGATGGTGCCCCCACTGAGTGATTTCAAAATAATTCTACTCATGTGATCCAACATTGTTAAGGAACATATACTTTTGCAATGATTTTTATTTTAATTTGTGTTTTGCCAAACACATTTTTTTTAATGTGTAGCGCCACCTTATGGTGATTTTAAATGAAAATTCCAGGGTATGCTTCAGGTGTATGTTTCTTTCTTATGCTGCTGTCTTGGCCAGGTCTCCCTTGAAAAAGAGAATGTTGATCCCAACGGGACTTACCTGGTTAAATATAGGTTACATAAAATAAAAAATAAGGAGGTACTGATGTGAGCATATGGTGCAAGTTTCATTATGATTGGCCCAGCGGTTGTGGAGTTAGGTCTATTTATGACCTGAGTCATGCCCCCTCTGAAGTTCATTGGTCAGAAACTTCAAAAGGCAATGACATATAGACAAACTTTTGATATCTTTTGCTAAGCCTTTTTATAATAATGATCCATAGAAAATTTGGTACAAATTGGACCTATGGTTTAGAAGTAGATGTCAAAAAATTCAAATGGTTTTTCAAAAAATTCAAATGGCAGAAAAATCTTGTCAGACGGACCTTAATGGTTCTTGAGGTCTGTACCAAGTTTTGTGTCAAGTTGACTCACAGTGTGGGATTAATAACTTCTCAAAGTTGACCTTTAATTATAGCACCCCCATCAGGCAAGGTGGATGTAAAGTTCAGGGTGTGTAGTAGTTGCTAGAAACGTGCAACACCTGATTCGTCCTTGGTCAGAAGGAATACGCTGGCAATCCAAGGACTAAACTCAACAATGGTATTCATTTACCAAAACCAGGAAGGAACAGCAGTCTTTAGAATGTCTGGGTTACACATGGAAGCCCACCTAAGATGAGTCGGAAATATCAGGACATATGAGTGTCTGTGTGGCTTATGTATATACACCAGTCTTCACAAACAGAGAAACAGGACTAGATTGAGCAGCAGACATGTGGCTCGCCACTTTGGAGGTTGGAACAGACTATCGCAACTGCACCGAAAAGTGTCACATAGTCAAGCTATAGCTGCTTGGAAAAGGAGTTCTTAAAGGACAACAGGTAATTTTCTACAGTGAAGTCATATTTCTTGGGCAGCATTTGCTCACAACTTCCAATTATTGGTGAAAATTTCATGTGTCCACAATGTACCATTGCATGGGAATTTGAGCAAACAAAGAGTTTCAGCTCTTCAAGACCTGAGCCCCTTTTAACAGATAATAATAATTAGTAGGAAACTCAACCCTGACAGTAATATTATGACAAGTGTAAGTAATACATACTTGCAAATATTAACTCTATTGCCAGCTCTATGTACCATGGTATAGACTGATACTATGAATAAAGGGTCGGTAGAATATGTGTAATGAAACAATCACAATAGCCACTAAAATAAAACATTAGCGAAAATCACACCGGCACCAACAAAAAAATACCCCTCATTGTCTAGAAAAATGTGCAGGCCCACTTCTTAAGTTTCCTAGAAAGGCAATGTTATGTAACTGTAGATTCTACTAAATATGAGGAAAAACACTGTGATCAATGGCGCTTTTCTAAATTGTAATTTCCAATTAGTTACAACCACAGGAGTCTTTTAGTCAAGGCACAGCAGGTCAGCTGCTCATGAAAAACTATCAAAGTGGTTACATTTGAATTTTCATTGAAGTAGGAGAATTCTTGCATTCGATCGTGGTGAAAGGAGCAATATTTGCATATTAATAGACTCTGGACTGACTGTATCAGACTCAAATTATTATGCAAGGCGGAATATTTTAATGTCTTCAAATCATGTCTGGATGGGAAATTTTCTACAACCAAGCACACAATGGAGAACGTTTCCAATAATATGATAAAAGACTAATGAACGGTATTTATTTAAGTTAATATGGAGCCTCTTATTTAATGGAAATCACTTTGGTTCTGCTTGTAAAAAATATGAAATAAAACCAATAAAACCTCAGTAGTCTAATCTGTAATTACAACCAAAATACATATTTTTGTTTTCTGTGAAACGTTCGAGGAAATGTATTAGCAAATTACAGACCCATAAAATAAAGTGTTACTGGGATAATTGGTTCAACTGAAGCAGCAGCTGCTCTCACATTTTTATACAACGTCCATTAGCTTGTCGTCCCTGAAAGAGTGAAGTGTTGCACTGTGACGACAGCTCACACACAAAAAAGAGGAAACCGAACAGGTGGCTCCACTGCTTACCTTTATTCTTCTTCCTGTTCTTTGACTGCAGAGAGGAGGACTGTTGGTATGTCTGAGAGCGGGTTGGAAGGAAGAGAAGAAGAGGGAGGGTGAGATGGGGAGAGAGAGAGAGAGCAGGCTGTCAGGATGAATCAGTGGCCTTTGTTTACTGCAAAGAATCCTGGGATATAAAAGATGACAGATCTTAGCGAAAGAGGAGGAGAAGAGGCAGGAGACACTTGAACACAAAGGGACGCTCTCTTTCCCTCATTATCTCTTTCTCACACCGACATGCCCTCATGGCAGGGTGGAAGAGTCAGCCTCATGGAGGACTTTAGCAACTCTCACACCTCTAAACATAGAACAAAGAGACGGGAAGGGAGGGGTGGCACAAGAGGGCACTCAGGTGATGGAGGAAATAAGAGAAATAGAGCTCAGGGGCCTCAGGGGATTTCACAGAAAATTTTGGTAAGCAAAATGTGAAGGGCAAACATCCAAAAGAGTTTTCAAGGTCTGTAGACACTGTAGCTATGGGCTACAACTTGAGCCCTATTTTTAGCCTGTATTTGTTTACATTTTGGTTACTTCGTACCATTTAATCGAGGACACAAGCTGCCAACATTAAAAAAAATAATAATAAAAAAAAAATTGCTCAATAAATAAATATGCCATTAAATGTAGCAAAAATAACAATAGAAATAAATGTAGGTATGCTTTAACTGATAAAATGTCATATTATTTTAAATTTCATTTTTAATTTGCTTCTTTTTTATTTCATTTTGTACAAATTCTCCTATTTATTTACTTTCTTATTTAATTTGTTCTTTTATTTGTTATTTTTTATTAATTTTCAATTTATTTATTCATTTTTGCATTTACTTTTTTATTATTTTAAATTCATTTTAAATTGCATTCCTTAAATCTTTAATTTATATATTCATTTTTTCCCTTTGCATTTTCACCTATTTATCTCCCTAAATTATTTGTTTATGCATTATTATTTAATTTTAACGATTTATTTCTTTTTACTTTATTATTTGTTTTTGTCCAATGTTTTACAATTACATATACTTTAAATATTATTTTGCCATTTAATGTACAAAAAATAGTCTCGAAAATAAATGGCAACGATAAATAAAATACATAAATAAATAAATAAATTTAGGGAAATACATGGGGGGGGGGGGGGGGGGGCCAAGGGTAACTTATACATAAATATATAAATAACATTGAAAATTGATAAATACATTTAAAAAGAAAGTATAAAATAGAGAATAAACACAAAGGTGAATAGTAAAAGCAGTAAATTAAAACAGATATTTCATTTAATGTCACAATTTAAAATATAAAATGATAAAATAAAAAAAATGTACGAATATAAAATGATTCATGTCTTTCATATGTGTTCAGATTTTACTGAGTTCTGACTCCAAGGAGTTTTCATGCACCTGTCCCTTCAGCTCCTCTGCAAACCTCTGATGTATGTAAATAAACTTTGGCCAGCAGATCTGAGATGTGACCTCTCTCGACAGGTCAGATGAGGCACCAGATCAGCTCTGATGTCACGATATTACACATGTCAGAGCCTGGAGCTCGGCCATTCACAGCCCCATGCTCAGCAAGACAGATGACATGGGCCCGCCCACACCCACTGACACGCCATCTGCCATCGCAGCACCCGTGCACACCGTAAACACACACACACATGGTAATGCATTTAATTTCCAAAGAGATGCTGTCAAGATATATAAGGTCATCGCCAGCCAAACTGACTGTCTGGACCTGAGAGTGCCGAGCTCAGACGGACAGGCGAGGCGGACAGATGTCATGGAAGTGACAGGGGGGTAATAACGAGTCAGCATTCACTCAGATCACACTCCACTACAACACATTTTCATCAGGGCTAAAAGCTCAAATGTTTTTCCTTAAGTCTCTCGCTGCATGAAAACAAATCAGAGAGGAAGCAGAGTGTTTCCTCATTTAACTAGTTTTCACTTTGAGTAGGCAACTGAGGGGGAAGTCAGAGGAGTTTCATAACCTTGTTTGATCCACATTATGCAACTACATAATGCAATCTTCAAGCTACTACCTGCAACCTAATGGAGAACAAGCTGTATTTTTCACCCTTCAGATGCTGATAGTACTGCTTCTTGGTGAATATCTGGCCATGTTTTTGATGTTTGGAGCTCATTGCTGTGCTGTTGACATTCTTTTAAAGGAATAGTCAGATGTATTGGGAAGTATGCCTATTTGCTTGGCAAGACTAAAAAGAGAAGATTGATGGCATTCACATCTGCATAGTAAATATGTAGCTGAACAAATTGATTGACTGAAAATGAATTGGCAACAATAAGGGCTAGGTATCGTTTAAAAAATTATGATACCAGCACCAGTACCAGTTTCCCTAAAAGGATAGCGATACAGATAGAGTTCTTCATTCAGTAGCTATTATGTGAATGAAGTGGTGTGTAGAACAAACATACTTTCAAGGTGGCATTTTGGCAAGCTAAACTGCCAACTCTGTCAATGTGTCATGCTTTACTTTACATCATCACAGACTTTAGGGTTTGTAGCTGCTGCTAAGGGGGAGTTGAACTCCGCGCTGGGGACGATTGATGAGAGTCCGTCAGGGCAAAAAGTGACAGGACTAAATATTAGCATCACACAGCTAACGTTACGTAACGGTTATCCATGGGTTTCACGACAGAGTCGGGCTGTTTTTGTTTCAGTGTGAGTTTGCTGAGATTGTTTAACAGCTTGGATGTTAGCCACTGCTACTTGGTTAGCCTGTGCTAACCAGGCAGACATTGAATGGACAGTTCGCCGCAAGGAGAGCAGCTCTGGAGATGGCAGTAAAATAAGGTTTGCCAATCTGAGTCAGCATTTTCCAGGATCAGACCCCCAGCACACGAGGGATCACATGCAGGTATTGTTTGACTGAAGACGCTCTAATATTACTTGGCACATGTTTTGGTCCAGAGGGAATTTTCAACCAGGTCTGTGTTACCATAGTGCAGGGAGTGTGTGCAGATGAATGGTGTTAAGACACCCACTGTGCTGCCAGCTCCCGGAGCTCCCCGCCCATCCATCATCCAAAATCCACCAGTTGATGCAAAGCATGTCTTGACGTTTTAAGTCATCAAGTGGATTTTTGCTCACAGCATGGGTGGGGAGTTCCCGAGGGTGCTGGCACGGGGGGCATCTTATCACCATTTATCTACTTACACTGCCCACACTGTGGTGACACAGACCTGGTTGAAAATCAGCAAAGTATCCCTTTAAAGGTACGGAGTACCAACACGTACCCAATGAAATAATAATTAACTGCAGCCCTAGTTAGCTTAGCTTAGCATAAAGACTGGAAACAGGAGGAAACAGCTAGCCTGGTTCTGCCCAAGGGTCACATAATCTGCCTACCAGCACCTCTAAAGCTCAAGAATAAATATGTTAAATCAGGTTTGTTTAATCTGAAGTCCTTGGCGTTGCTTCCAGGTGTAAATATAACATATATATTTTTAAAAAGACAAAGTGGGTGACTTACATGATAAATGGAGGCTGAATCTCTCGGAGGAGAATCTCTTTGATTTGTCTGGAGGACGTAGTGGGAGGGGCTTTGGCTGTGGTGGCTCCGCCTTTTGGCACGTTTGGCTGTGTCATTGCTCCGTTTGCCTGGACGAGCCGTGTGGCAGGAGTAGTCATCAGAGCTGGTCCTCTCGTCCATGCCGGACAGTCCCACGTAACGCATCAGTGACGCTTCTGTAAATGCCATCAAATTTACATAAATATCATATTCTGAATTTACCTGGAGCTGGAGTGCCCAAATTAGACTCAGTCTTATAATTCTGTCTGCAGTATCATGCGGTATTGAGCTTCTGTTTAATATACTGTCATATGTTCTTCATCAGTGCTGCCTATTAGGAGTCTCAGTGGGTTAATTAGAGAATACATTAAAAATATATAAATAAAACACAGTGCAAAAAGGTCACATCACTCAAAGATTCATTAAAATGAGACCAGTAGTGTTTAAGATAAAAAATTTCAGATTCTGACCTTTAATCATGACATAATTATGGAGCTAATCAGTGATTTAGAAAATATCAGAACACAGTGCAAATATCTGTAAAGCCTTCAGATGCAATTGGAAATGCAGCACGCTTTTCTCAGTTGGATTTATTTGCAGGTTCATAAATGTTATTTAACACTGAATCTGGTGGCAAAATATGCAGCAAGTCTGTCCATTGTTACCACATTGGTACACATTGTCCATTGGTACCACAAAAACTTAATACACCCCAATCTGTGCGTCTCATGTATTGGCATACGTTCAGGTCACAGAGGTAACCATCAGTTTCGCTGAAAGATAATTAACTGTCAACTTTTGAAAAACCCATAAACTTGTTTGAAAAAACTCTAAAAGTTAACACTCTGGGTTTTGAAATATCATCGGTCAATTATCCAAATGAGACCGTCTTCCAAAATACAACTACATACTACATTTTGACAAGCAGAAATTACGACTCATATTTACGTTTATTGTTAGACAGCGACTTCTTGTGGCTGTAGTAATTATTAAAGCAGCAAACGTGGAAGTCAGGCGATGTAGTATAAAGAACGACAAAATCCGGAAGGAAAGAGAGGTGGATGGGTCAAACAAACAAGAACTGAATCCAGGAGACTAGTGTTTGTGTCACGTTTGAAACCAAAAGTCAGCGCTGAGTTACTTCAACAATATAACCTAGTTTGTAACATGACATAATGTCACATAAGTGATGTCAATACAGTATGGTGATGTTGCGTGACGAATGTGACGTGTCTTGTGAGATACATCACGCTATGTGGCAACAAAGGTACTTATTTTAAACCTTAACCTAGCCAGGTAGTCTTGGTGCAACTGTGACCGTTTCACAGAATTATCCACGTGATTACAGCTGCAGATATTGATGACCATATACAAGCTATTCTGCTGTCCACCAATAAGTGCGCTAATTTGGGAAAAATTCTTGTAGCTACCATGATGTCACACATTGGATCATGGACTCCCATATTGAAGCCTCAAGCTTGGCATTTAGGGAGTCGCCAAAAAACTTTTTTTTTGTACTATGCTGTAAACATGTTTATTTCTGCTGTAAAGTTGGGCACTTTAACAAGGGGATCTATGGGGATTGACTCACTTCTGGAGCCAGCCTCAAGTGGCCATTTAAGGAACTGCAGTTTTTGGCACTTCTGTGTTGGCTTCATTACTTTTTAGCCACAGCGGCTGTAGTCTCGCCACCAGACAATCAGAGATCTCCGCCTTCTGATAGTCTGGGGACACTCCTTTCTAAAGTGTGTTTAACACACCGGAGAAAACGGCTGGGAACAAAGCAATACCTCTTGCATTGTTGAAAAGGACACGCCTTCTCAGAAATGTTCGCCCCCCTTTTCTCGTCCGCAAGGAAACAAACACACAGAGAGCTTGAAAATGGATGACGAGAGATGTAACTCCGTTTTATCAAATGTGTGCTCATCCGTGAAGACAATATTTTTTCCAGCAGTCTTAGTCTTAGTTACAACATGATTAAGCTAACTGGAGTAGTTTCATGTCGTATCCAACAACAGGAGGCTTTTAACAGATGACGTCCTGATGTTAGCTTTGCTGCTGCTGTTAGCTGTCCCTGTCAGCTGCAGCCACTGATGCTTTCTAGACATCGTGATTTCCCAAAACTGAATAAATACCACACATAGCACCACAAAACTGCTTTGCTAGCTCAATCATGTTGTAACTAAGATATCCACTGGAAAAAATATTTTTTTCATGGGCCGTTTATTGAGTTATTACCTATTACAGACACCGCTAACAGCTAAGAAATAGTAATGTTTGTTCAATCATTGTGTTTATAGACTTTACAAACATCGGATTAGTCTAAACGGTGATACAGTGATGTGAAAAATGTGACTGATATATATATATATATAGCTAAAAGCTCTGCTGCTTTTCTACCCGGAAATATTTGTAAACAACAAGGCGATTCCCTCTACAGTCCGGCCGGACGGATGAGTCATGGCCTTGTAAAAGATTATGTTTGTTTCTTTTAGTTGGCGAGAATGTGTTGCCGCAAACGCAACAAACATCCACTAACTTTGATGGCGTTTTCTGCGAGCGCGGCTGAGCCATTTTGTACCGCTACACGTGTTTCTAGTGGGACTATGTTTACAAGCCCAGGAGTTCAGCAAGCCACCGAAGGACTGCCCTGCAGATTTACTATTGGTTCTGCAACGTAAGGAGTTTTTTTAAACTCTGAAATTGTATCCACCCATCTAAACACAAAATCAGGGAGAAAGTCATCAGTCTTTAGTTAAGCAAAGCGTCTAAAGACTGACTTGTGAGTCTACAGTGGCTGTCACTTTGTAGGAACATCTGACCTATTTGGTTGTTTGGGTTGGAGGACATGTTGCTTGCCAGAAAATCATTGGCTGCTTTTTTGAATGACGAGTATTAAAATGTAGTATTACCAAAGTCAGACCACTATTTCTTGAGATATGTTAGTGGACTGATGGATCCATATTCCCACCATGTGCTACAGTGTCAGGGACAATAATGCTGCTGTGAGGGAACATGTTCATGCCTTTGTGAGTAAATCTGTACGACTCTGTTTATTGAATTTGTTCTGGTTCACTGTCTTTAAGTCTCTCCCATCTTTTTTTTTTTCTTTTTCAACCAACTTCCTCTTCACTGCTCCCACCGGGGGAGGAAACTCAGGTCTTACTACCTCTTTCTCTCCTCACAGTTCCCACCCTGTCCTCCCCTGGTTGCTAGGCAGCGGCCAGAGGAAAGTGAGACACTGAGAAGAGCTGCTGTCAGCGTCTCCATGGCAACTGCGTGAGTGATTCAGGTGGAGGTCAGGGAGAATAGTCTTTTTTTTTTTTCCTGTTTCTGCCTCCTCTCATCCCTCCTTTCCTCCCTCCCTCCCTCCCTCCCTCCTCCTCCTCCTCCTCCTCCTCCTCCCATCTCTCTCTTTTATTCTTTCTCCCTTCATGGCTGCCTTTCATTTTCTCTGCCTTTGTACCGACTGTCTACCTTCCCCTTTTTTTCTCTCTCCGTCTCTTCTCATCCCCTCTTATTTCACTTCTCTGTGATGCTAATCACAGGGAGAATTAGAGGAAAGGGATGGAGGTGCATTGATCTCCCCACACACACACACACACACACACACACACACACACACACACACACAGATCTCTTCGTAATACAGAGAGACGGGAACATTTAACTGAATCTAACAGGCTCCTCAGGAGGTGCACACACACACATATGCACTCCACACGCCGGCACTCACCTCGGCGGCTTTCTCTGTTAAGCTTGGCTGGATCTTCATAGTCGCCCACCCAGTTACACTCCACAGGCATGGAGATGGGCCTCAGCCTGCCTACAAGTACACAATTAAAAAACTTAATATTCTCCTTGGAGTATTTATATTGTGATATGTGATATTTTGGTTTCTTGCAAAGTTTTCTCTTTATTTTACCCACAATGTACAGAGCTCCATCACTTTCTAAACTTTTTATTAAGTGCCTCAGGCTGGCAGGTGGTTTTCAGCCTCATGATTGTTTTTTGAAGTGGTTCGATGCAGCAGAGTGAGATTGAACTCTCTCTTTCTCTCATCTCATACCATATGTAGGTGTGGTGCAGTACACGGACTCCTCCTCTTCTCGCCGGTGAGACTCTTGATCCAGGAAGGAGTTTGGTGACTCAGAGCGCTTAGCAACGCTGACGCCACCGTGGTTACGAGATGCCTCATCTCCAGACAAGGCTCCTGTCTCATCTCTATGGCAACAGCAGAGACGGATTTACCGGCAAACAATTGTACATCAAAGTCAAAGCTCCTCTTTGCTGTCACCAATTTTACTTTCTTATCAGTTCTTCTCTTTAAAAAAAGAAGACAAACAAAGACACTGACACTGTACCTGGGTGTGTATGGCTCAGCAGGTGGAGGTGGGATGTAAAGGTCCTGGAGGGCAGAGCTCTTAGTGGGTGTGCCTGAGGGTGTGCCCGAACCACTGCCTGGGCTTCTGGTTGGCTGCAGAGAGAAAAAAGGTCACGACAGATCTTTTTTTAAACTTTTACTTGTTTGTTTTACAGGTTTCTGACATCTTTAAAGTGACAATAGACGAGATTTTTGCTTTAACTTATCATTATGAAGTAAATGTTGATAGCCCAATGTTATAGCTGTAGAATAATCACATCACTGGTGTTTAGAGTGGTTCTCTACAAGCCTCGCTTTCACTATGCAATTTTGTTTGCCAATGGGTCAATCTCCAGGGAAAATGAAGGCTCGATTTACAGCACAAAAGAAGTGCGTCGACCACTGTGCAACCAAAACAGGAAGAGGAGAGCACTTCTTTTTCCCTGGTAGCTATGGGTAACTATCCCTAGTTACCAAAGAATATTAGCATGAGTTCTTTGTAGGTACTATCCCCATTGGTGGAAATGGCAGGTGATGGAAAAGCCGAGGTAAGTTTGGAAAACAAAATGTGGTGTGTCCGCTAGTTTTTGCGACAGCGGTGCCAACATAACACCACTTAGAAAAGCTGGGAATGGGTTAAAAAGTTGTCTGTTTCCACTTTAATGTCTTGAATTAATTGGATAATTTAAAGGAGCGTTTATGTGACATTCACAGCATATCAATCCATATGTTTACATGCACAGTTAAGTCAAGCTACGGTTACAGCTCAACTAGGCCATTTAATTGGACTACTGTCCCTGTCCTAGTTTACAAGCACTGGAGGGGAATCGACTGACCAAAGTACGTCCAACTCCGCTACGATAGGTGGCAATATGCCTACTTTTAGCTTGTTAGTATTGGACCTTGTTCTGGTTGACCTGTTACGTCACAGACCAAACAAACAACGAACAAGTCAGCTACAGTTAGCAAGTGGCAAACTTGTACCATGGTGGACATCTTCACAGCTCTGTACATTTCGTCCGTCCAAAAGTGCATGGCTCGGGATGTAGATTTTGCCATATTGTACAGGCTTCTTCTGTTACGCATTTCATACTATTCGACTTCTAGATCACAGCCCGGGCAGAACCTGTGGAGCATGCACAGAGTGCCTAGGCCAGTTTGGTTCCGATTGACTGTATACATGCAGGAGTAATTTGACTCCCAAATGCGTTATCTGGGTGTGTTAGTCTGACTTTGAGAAATTGGGTTTAGTACGATTTCAGTCAGATTAATATATTTACATGTATTCTATGAGTCTGATTTTAGTCAGACTAACACAATAAATCAACTTTCTCTAATGTCATAGAAAAACTTACTGTATGATCCAGAGTCAGGGGTTGTTTGTTGTTGTTTTTTCCATATACTTTATTAATCCCCGATGGCAAATTTTTTCACTCTGTTGTGAATTACACACAGGTCTGAACACACACATGCACAAACAGGACCTATAAATGCACTAAGTGGAGAGATGTCACAGTGGGGCTGCCCATGACAAGTGCTCCGAGCAGTTGGGGGGTTTGGTGCCTTGCTCATGGGCACCTCGGCAGCGCCCAGGAGGTGAACTGGCACCTCTCCAGCCACCAGTCCACGCTTCAAATTTTGTCCAGACGGCAACCCTCCACTTCCCAACCCAAGTCCCTATGGACTGAGGCACTGCCGCCCTGTTTCAACATGGAGATGGCTATGCATGTGGCTAGCAGCTATTGGCGCTAACTCTATAAGCAGTGCTAACAACAGTAACAGTGCTGACAAAGCTAAAAGTATTAACCAGGGGGTAAGTGGAGGGTGAGTGCTACACTTCCACGATGACTCCATCCCCATATCAGAGAAAACCACTGTGCAAGCACAGTGCAAATCTCGCCGCTGGGATACACACGTGGCCTGACCATCTACCACAGCAACAAACAGAGAACACAGATAACAACACATACAGAAGGAGTATGACTTCATTCTCCACACAGGACGCCATTACCACTATATCTTTACATCCAAATAGTTGTTTGCTGCTATATTAATAATCTGAATGTCACATCCAGAACCTTTAAGTGATGATTCATTCAAGGTTGGATCCTATTTTCAAGTTTTTCAAGTTTCAAGTAACTGTTGGAGCAATTATGGCTATTTTGATTTGGTGGTCATATAATATCTGGGCAGTTAAACTGACCAGTAGGGGGCAACAACATGCTCATTGTGGTCACCTGTGTGAATGGGGGGGGGGGGGGGGGTCCACAACAGTTCAAGCAACTCCAACACAATTCCAAGATACAGATGCTCAGAAAAAGACCACACTGAAGTCATTTGCTTCAGGTTACTGTTTGCCACGTAAATAACAAACTAAAGCATTAATTTACCACAGTGCCGGTTGGCTACCTCTGCCTCTAAACCTCTGGAGTGTTTGCTGGCAATTATGTACAGCAATAACATTTCTAAGATTGTGGCAACATCATTAAAAAGAAGTCTGATGAGGCAAGAAACGCCAGCAGGCAGGCAGTCATACAGGTTTGAAACTATGGTTAGATAAATTAGATGACCCAAATTGTCTCTTGTCCATTACAGTTTACAGACGAACTTCCTGTTTCAGTTTTATTCAGATCTTGCTGTTCCAGACGTTTCAGGTGTGCTTACTTTCGGTTTCACCTCCGTACACAGCGGCCTTGTTTCCAACCTGACCACTTCTGCTCTTTGCCCTGTCAGACTTTGTTGTAAGGATGTCATCATGTCAATTTAGTGAGTACAACAAACAGTCACTCCGTCTCCCAGAAATTATTTGCGTACTACAAATTTGCAACAGCAAATGTGTTTACGGCTGTGAATAAGTCAAGTGGATAAGAAAATACAGATACAGAATGTATCTGCAAAATGTTGCCTGACACTGTGTTTCACATGTTTTCCTTACACTATGTGCTCGTAGCATGTGGTACAGAGGTGTTGAGGCGTACCAGTATCGACAATAACCATGATATTTAAAAAATGAAATATTGATATCATAGTAACGAGCCACTTAAGATAATACCTTTTCATTCTTGCTTTGTCTTCCTGTCCATTTACCTACACTTGTGAGTGTACCGGCACACAATAATGTTAAATATCAATTTGCTAGATACCACGATATTACTATTATTGCTAACTGTCTTGGCCAAGATAATCATGTAGTGAAAATCTGATATGGTGCCAGCCCTAATGTAGAATGTAATCCACATGTTTATGGTGATGTTAATGCAGAGATAGGACTTGTCCGCTTTGGCAGGATCCTGCATGATTATCCACCTCCCAACAAAAATCTGGTTGGTATTAGAAAATTACTAAAAGAAAACATATTTTACGTTTTCTTTAAAATGTATTTAAGTCAAATTAGCAGTATCTGCATGTAATTTCTAGGAGACAGCGTAGATAAAAAATGTAATAAACCAAAAATGATCTCTTAAAGGAGCTGTATGCAACAATCAGAACATATTTTTAGTCTGAGCTGGGATTGTCTGCACATGGCTCTCAACACAGAGTTGGCTGAGCTAGTAGCTAACAATGCTAATGACATGAACAGTGTTAACAGACCCAACAGTGTTAACCAGGGGAGAACCAGAGGATTGGTGCGACACTTTCACACTAATGATGTTGCCATTATCAGTGGTAACCGCCGTATGATGGCAGTGCAAAGCAGCTCTGATTGGCGAACCATTGAGACACACTCACAGGACTCACATGTAGCCAGACCATCAACCATTACAAAAGAGAGGCTTGGTTTACAACAAATTCTCTGCTCAGCACTTCATAACTCCACTATATCTTTACATAGCGAATAGCTGTTTGCTGCTATATTAAATATCTGTATGTCACATACTGAACCTTTAAGAGACATGACAGAGACAACCCAAACAGTGATGGAGGGCAGATAAAAACTGTTTTCCTCTGAGTTTCCTCATGATTGTGGAGATAATCAGTGTTAATTAGGGAGATAAATTTCATAATTGCGGGTGCACTGGGATCGTGGGTGGAGGGTGCCATCAATTTTCCCTTCCCATTCATCCCAGTGTGTTTCAGCTGGCAAACAAAACCCTGCTGAGCCACAGTATCGTGACCTAATTACACGCTTTGGCTGCAGTTGTACAGGGAGTAGGAATGCTGTGGGGAGTTATGTGGGCCAGCGCAGTGCCTTAATAAAGTCTATAAAAGGTAGAGCTGGTCCCACCTGCAGAGCCAGGGGTTTCCAGCGCATGTTCTTCAGCAGAGCAGGGGCGGAGCTGAGCGTGCTCTGCGGACGCTTCTTCAGGGTCAGGGACACGACGCCTTTATCAGCCCTCAGCGAGCCGACCAGGTTACGTAACTGCCAGCCCACCTGTGGACAGGAGAGGGTCGCACAGTCTAGTTATCATCATCATCATCTGGGTAATGAACAATGAAATCACAGCAGCATATTTATATTCAGCCTGTAGTTTGAATTCTGTCCACGTCGTGATTGGACCTCGCTTGTTGAGCCTTCTGTGCAAGTGGGTGTGGAGGTGGTAAGTCTATCTATAGAGCTTTCATGTGATGTAACCTGCCCTCAATTTGAAAACAAATGCATCTTATCATACATTTATCTTCTTTTTTAGCCACTGTTTTCACAATACTATGCCAACACTGTTTGTTTGTAGGACATCTGTGAACAAAAACTGTACACAAAAAATAAAAATGGCTGCCATGAATGGTCACCAGAAATTTATTTTTTTCCTTTTTGTTCACAGCTATTTCTTTTTTACCTTTTAGTCATTGATTCTTTATGTAGAGAGATACTTTCTAATTATGGCAAATCTGGGATTAACCTGAGATCTGATCATAATGCAAGAGGAGGTGTGGAGAGGGCTGAAGGATCTGATTACACTAATTGCAAAGCAAGCTGCATGCATCTGCATCTTGTTAACGTAAGGATACAATCTGCAGTATAGATGTAAACAGACGGGGTGCTGGGCCACAAAAAACACATAATTACAACCAGCTTTAACTCCCAATTTGATTGACAGGTCTTATAGTGCAAGGACTAGATAACAACCAGAATAAACAAAATTTCAAGGGGTTTACGCTGATACATAATACATCAGAGCACAAGATAAAAACCTCATCTCACTGTTAAAATCTGCTGTTCAAATGAATCTTTTTGGATGATATCATACCTGTAATAACAGGGTTTTTTTTGTAGCAGAAACAAGCTGTCACACCACACTGTCATATTATCACTTTTTGATGTTGATGTGCCAAACTTGTTAGCCACCTGATGAATGTAAGTCCAATATTCACCCTCTTTTAGCTCTGTTTTTGGTCTCCACCACCTCTTGGAGGAAATATCTGATTCTTAAGCTGTTTAATGCTCCTCTGTGTCCACCAGCTAGTCTCTAACTGTGTGAGTCTGCTTTTTGGTACAGAGCAGGTACTGTGGGTTTTTAGAGCTTTATTTTCCTGAAAACGGCTTGAGAATGTCACTACAGCATGAGAGCATTGAGGCTGAACCAAAACAGTAAAGTTGCGGGGAAGAACACCAAAACGATGAGCTAAAAGAAGCTAAAACATGCAGAGACTGTGAGTTACCTTTGGATTCATCTTAAGAAGTGACCCTTTTCACATTATTTGACCCATTGTTATGATACAAATATTGATCACACAGTCACTCTCCTTACGTCATGTCTTGTCTAAAGCTTGGTATACATTGTGCAATTTTGGGCTGTCCCTGATGAAAGATGACTAACATGGCGATATCTTTGGTCGTGGCTCTAAAACGGTGGTCTTATGTCACACAGTACGAGAGGTTCAAGGATGGCCGTTGTCACAGTCTTGTGGTCAAAGACAGCCTGGGATAAAATTTTGACAGTCTCAGAAGTTTGGGATGACCATCTCACTGTGTGGCTGATGTTACAACTTGGTCTGCTAACCAACCAGTGGAAATGCAGCATGAAATGACACACTGGCGCTAAACCCAAACAAACAGAAGGATATCAGCTCGCTCGGAGGCAAGATGGGCTAAAAGTAAGGTGTGGGATTCCAGCAAAAAGGAAAACCTTGTGGAGTTGTGGCAGCAGAAGCCTTGCCTGTATGATGTGTCCTCCAGCTATTACCCTGATCACATACAAAAGGATGAAGCATGGAAGGAAATAGCAGAAGAGTTGCAGCTGCTGGGTGAGTAACGACAGTATATAGTGTCCACGAAACTTTAGGTTATTTAATAATGTGACCCTCTATGTTGTGCTCCACAGTGGGAAAAGTAATAACTTGTGCAGCATCCTTAAGCCCGGAATACACTGGGCAATTTTTGCATTCAGTATGTGAAGCTTTACGCTGTAGCCTGCGATTCAGTAGGCACTGTCATCGTACAGTCTGCAATCATCAAACTTGATGTCGTACCCAAGTTTATTAGATCCATGTTGCACAGTGTAGTTTGCACTAAACTTAAAGGATTGTCTCATCGTCTGTGGGAGGCTTTACTTCCTACCTTTGTCTGTTTCCTGCATGTTTTAATACACTCCTTCTTTCAGTCTCGTTACTCCCTCCTTGCTCCAGAGTTTTCTCTGCACACCTGTCTCATATTAGCCTTGTTTCCTCCACCCTAGTGTTCCCTACCACACCCCAGATGTCTTCATTGTCATGCAGTCCCTGTATTTCCCTCCTTTTGCCCATGCCCGTCTACTCTAGTTGTCTTGTTCTTGTGATTGGGCCTGTGTGTATATACACCTGTGTCTTTCCCTTTGTCCTTTGTCAGTTTATCTGTGTTTGTGTTATCATTCTTTGCTCTTTTTTTCTTTGCCCATGTTGGTCTCTAGTGTTCCGTGTTGGATTGCTTCCCCGAGTTTATCCCTGTATTCATTGTGACATTCTGGTTTGTTCTCAGTTTAGTTTGTGTGTTTCTTTCTATTGTTCTTTGAGTCACGTCTGCCTGCATCTTCAGTTTTTGTTGCTCGCCTGATTTGGATGTATTTCACCAGCTGCATTAAAGCTCGCTTTTTGTTTAGTCCACCTGCCTGCCTACTGTTCTGCATTTGTGTTCTCAATCGAACTGAAAACTTAACATCATTAGAACTGTGTTACTATGATTAAACATTTGAGAGACGTACACACAGACAATGTAGTTTTTTCATCCATAGTCCAAATTCTTCTGGTGTCACCAACCTTTTTGAGCCAGACAGCTACCGGAGGGGTAAAGAGTAACATGGAGAGCTGCTTGTTTGATATAATCTTCCTGAATAATACAGATTTGCTTGTATTAGTATCAGCTGATTTGATGACAGACATGCGAGTGAGGGCTGGCTTGACCACAGTTATTTTTAGAACGTGCCCTGCAGGCGATTCATTGGCTCCCTGTGGGCAACCAGGCGCTTGCGGGCACAGTGTTGGCTGCCCCCTAATATACAGGGTTAAAAAGGACAGAATGGTCCTTTATCATGCATTTAACCCTATCCAGTCAATAGCAGTAAACAACAGTAAGTGAATAAACACAAAAGATATATTTACAACATATAGGAGCACACAAACACTCACACATACACAATAAGAAACCCACCACAGTCTGGTGATTGACTTGTATGACTTCATCTCCTGCATGGATCTTCTTACAGCGGTCAGCTGGAGACTACAGAGACAGAAGAGAAACAGGCGACTATGAATTGATCTGACTTTATTGATCGCTGCATGCCAGTGCTGGCTGACAAACTGTACTTCAACACGCTGTAATGTAACAGAGGGAAAGCCTTGCAGAGTCATCTTCGTGGAATCAGATATGCAGTAATGGATCTAAATGTTGTCAGTTTTCTAAAGTAAGAATTGGTTTTCTATGCACATCAACCCCCTGGGTGTGAAGGGGAATCTATTTCATTGGTGTTTGTGGGAATTAATTTGTTTATGTCACAGATGAAATTCACTGCTTGGCTGGAGTTCAGCATGTGAAGGTGTGAAAACAGGATTGTAAGCCTCTTACCCCTTCAGTAGTTCCTGTGATCACATGGAGGCCGTCATAGGTTGACTTGATGTACATTCCCTGATGGACAGAGGGAGGAAAGAGGCTTTGTTTGGCTCAGTAGGTAAAGCACCAGACTTTTCTGAATCCCTTCGAATCCCTTATCAAATCTTATTAGCTTTACCTTTCAACAAAAGCAAGTAACTGAAGGCTAAAAAGCTACAAGTCAAACAGTCTTATCACAGTTTGTTGGCTGAGAGGAAAAAAAAAACAACAGTTTTTAGTGGCAGCGTATTTAAAGTAGTTACAATCTGAAAATGAGAGCAGCAGCAGAATATATGAAATTTTAATTAAATGTATCTGACATATTAATTTAACAGCTGTAGCCTTCTGTGCTCATTGATCAGATTCAAATGTAATGAGTCAAAATTTAACTAGGAGATTTTTAAATGGACAGTTCACCCCAAATCAAAATTACATATTATTACTCTTACCTGTAGTGCTATTTATAAACCTAGATTGTTTTGGTGTTTGTTTCTGGGTGTTGGAGATATCACCCTTACAGATGTCTGCCTACTCTCCAATATAATGGCACCAGATGGCACTCAGCTTGTAGTGGAAAACTCAACAGCAATGTCTCTTCCAAGAAATCATGACTCGGTTACCCAAGATAATCCACAGACTTTGTTGTGAGCAGTTTCATGTAGGAACTATTTTCTTTCTACTCATCTACACTTGCCAACTGTATCACTGCGCAAAAGGAAGCATGCATCTACTGCTAGCTCACCTAGCACCACTAAGCTAGCTTAAGTTACAGTTCAGCAAAGGATGATATGGCATTAATTTTTACATCTCGTACTATCACAAACACAAGCGCATCCACGCACACTTCCGTCTGCGCAGTGATAAGGTTGGTGGGTGTAGTATAGTAGAAAGAAAATAGTTCCTTCATGAAACTGTTGTTTCAAAACAAGGTCTTTGGATTATCTTGAGCAGTGGCTCCAAACTAGTCCAGCAATGGGGTCCAGATTGCTCCTTAGTCATTATTTCAAGGTCCACAAAATGTAATATATATGGCATCATACTTACATTTGGTCATGTTGTCTACCTAGTTTGCTGTCTCTGTTAAGCTGCTGTCTGTTCTGTCTGTTCTACAACAGGAAACGGCACTTCAGAATTAAAGCTTGTGCTGGAAATTCAACTTCAAAAATAAAGGTTTTTGTTATCATTATTATTTTTTACAAACTTGACATGTTTGCGAGTCATTTGCGTTCCATTTAGAAAGGACCCGCAACCCACTTTCGGACCATGATCCACCAGTTGGGAACCACTGATCTTGAGTAACCGGATCATGATTTCTGGAAAGAGACATTGCTGTTGAGTTTTCCACCATGAGCTGATTGTCATCTAGTTCCATTACACTGGACAGAGTGGCCGATATTTCCAACACTTTGCAGCTCAAATCAAAACATCTACAATGATGGTAAGAGGAAAATATGTTTTTTTTGATTTTAGAGTGAACTGCCCTTTCAAATTGACACAAGGTCACAAATAATTATTGGCTAAATGCATGCAGGAGCAGCACATTAGCCAGAGAACAGCCAAACTTTACTGAATTAGCTTTAGTCAGCTGCAGCTGACATCTGTCATTTGAAGCAGCGACAGTTGGCTAAAAATGAAAAGCTGCCACCTACTTGTTTTCCTCTTTTTAATAAAAAGAGTGAGGAGACATAAAAAATTTGATAAGAGATTTGTTCGCCACGGAGCTTAACAGATCTAGATATTTTGCCAACCAGGAAAAGCATCCAAACTGGAAGCAGCTAATCTCTATCTGACACTGTTATAAGTCTTTCAATGTGTTGGAAATTTTAACTTGTAAAAGCAGGTTATGCAATTACAGTACACCAAATTCCATCCAAAACCAAAAAACATGTTTTTTAATCATAATGATTTGACTATTTATCAAAAAATCCAGAACTTTTGTTGGTTGTTTTTGTTTGGTTCTATGTTTACAAAAGGAAATGTCCACCCTTTTTTGTTCATATGTATTCAATCAGCTGTGGAAATTCTGCCATAACTGCATCATGTCTGCATGTAAACCGATAAACAGATTTTTAATTGTATTCCAGAGCCATCCATTCCAGTCATCTCATAATCAGGTTTATCTTAAATTCTGGCTAATACTGTATTCTATACCCTGTATAGACTGTATAGTCATTTTTTAACATTTATGCAAAAAAAAAGCTGAAGAAACTAAATATGGGTTGTGGTATTGAACTTTTGCAGAAAACTACTTCTAAAGTTGTAGGTCCCTTATTGTACAATAAACAAAGGATGTAAGAATAGCTCAATCCAACATTAGTGATGTAAAGAGAAAACTTTGAAACATAATGCTATCTTTAAGATATGCCTTTATTCTGAAATTCTCATAGCAGGTCTGTGTCACCATTTTCATCCAACAGAACTTTCTCACAGCAGACATTTTGACATGTCATAGTAGGAAAAGCACAGGTGATCCAATAACGTTAATTATAGCTGCATTCCATTTAGCAAGGCCCTGATATTGTGCATGCTGGCTAACTTGAATACCTTACGTGGACACTTAATGGAACTGAGCTATCGTTCATGCTATCAGTTTTATGTACTGATATCATCTCATATTGATCGGCCTCTGAATTGAATAAAATCGAACTAGTATCATGGCAGACTAATACTGTATCGTCCAAGTAATCTATTAATCATGTCATTACACACATCAAATGAACAAAAGACGGACAAATACTACCTGAATTACACACAGACACTCATATTGAAAGTGATGCTAAAGCCGAGCACACACACACACACACACACACACACACACACACACACACAGAGTCATTACCAGGCCCTCAGAGGGTTTGATGTTGGTGAGGTGAACCAGCTCGAGGTGGGCTGACTGAGAAACCAGCGGATCCGATGACACACACACAATGTGCTCACACACCTCCGACAGAGTCTTACACTACCAGAGAAGAAGAAAAGAGGGTCAGCAGTGGTGCTTAATTCAGAAAACACAGATGAAAACACAAGAAAAACAACGTGTATCTTCCTAAACCTGCAGCTTTTGTGTCGCTATTAAAAGTTTTCTCTTTTGCTTTACTGAGAAAGTAACATACCTTCCCTTCTAATCTCAATACAATTAGAGGCTGCCACTATTAACACAGCTGTGGTTTATGACTGGCACTTCCTGTAGCACTTCAAAGGGTCAGCTGGCCTAAATTACAAAAAGAAAACATATTTTTTCACTTGCCTCAAGTAGTATTTAGCTGTGCAGATAGTTTGGGTTTTCTGATATCTGTCTAAATTGAGGTGAATACAAAATGGTGGTGCCCACAGCATTAAAAGATTAAACAAACAGAAAGCAGACTCCACACAACATGGTGCCGCCAGTTTTAGGGACCATTTCCCTGCTATAAAGCAGTTAGAATAAAAATAGCTGACAGTGTACTTTCTGGGTAATCCACAGCAGTGGCTCTCAAACTTTTTCAAGAAACATTTACAAAAGACAGAAAGCTTCATACACAACAGACATTTCACAGCAGACATTTCATAGCAGTCATGTCATAGCAGGGAAAGCACAGGTGGAACTAATAACATCAATGATGGCTCCGTTCCAGTGATTACTGCAATGCAATGCAGTAATTAGTGAGTGTATTAGTAACACCAGTGTTTGACAAGTCAAAATGACTGCTGTGAAAATGGTCAATTAAACTTAAGCTGCCCCCCAGTTTGGGAACCACTGATCCACAATAACAGGGACATTTCTTTTTTCTGGAAGAAGATGCTGTTTTTAAATGTTTCAACTGTTGTTTACTTTGGTTGTATAGGTGTGGAAGCTAAAATCTTAGAGAGGAAAATCTCAAATATGTCCTGAACAAAGTAAATCAAATCTGGCTGCCTAGGAAATATCACTACAAGTGCACTGAACCAACCCTTCAGAGGAATTAACATTTTGGGAAACGTACTTCTTTGATATCCTGCTAAGAGTTTGATGAGAAGATTGAGTCCACTCTCATGTCTGTTCCCTATGCCTCAGTTAGAACCTTTAAATCATAATTAAGAGCAAACAGCTTGGAAAATTCGTTCACCTCAGTCCCCACGTTGCAATTCTAAGAGTGTACGACAGTGATGACGTGTCCCACTAAGGTCCTCTTTATACCTGGCATCAATGTGTCCTAGGTGATCGGATCACAAGTGGACAGCTGGTGTGAATGAGTCTTGAGATGCCATTGCTCAGAACACATGTGGAGGGGGTCTGGGCCACAAATGGCCAGCAGTATGAACGATAATGTGTCCTGGGTCACACTGAAGGACTGCCTACTCAGTTGACGTCCCCTGCACAGGTGCAAGTACACACTCATGCACACGACAATGGCATTGTTTGAAAGTGCGAAACAAGTAAAAGAAGCTGCTTAGGTTTGCCTAGACCATGCCAAGGAATAGACCCTGTCTGTATTATTTGGATTTTGCCTGCACAAACTCTTTGCAAACTTCTTCTTCTGCAAACAACTTTATTGGAGGGTGCTCCTCTCCCTCCTCTTCTGCAAACTTCTTCTTCTTATGCAAACTTATTTTTTGGCAAACTCCTCCGTCTTAGGCAAGCTCCTTTTTCTTCGGCAAACTCCTTCTTCTTCTGCAAGCTTCTTCTTCTTCTTGATCAAACTCCTCCTTCTTAGGCAAACTCCTTTTTCTTCGGCAAACTCCTTCTTCTTCTGCAAGCTTCTTCTTCTTCTTAGTCAAACTCCTCCCTCTTCAGCATCTCCTTCTTCGGCCAATCCCTTCAGCAAACTTCTTCTTCAGCAAACGTCTTCTTCTGCAAACTTCTTCTTCGGCAAACTTAGTTCTTCAGCAAACTCATTCTTCCTCTGCAAGCTTCTTCTCCTTCTTCTTCTTCGTCAAACTCCTCCTTCAGCAAACTCCTTCTTCTTCGGCCAACTTCTTCTTCTTCTTCTTCTTCTTCTCCTCCTTCTTCTTCAGCAAACGTCTGCTTCTGCAAACTTCTTCGGCAAACTTCCTTCTTCAGCAAACTCCTTCTTCAGCAAACTTCCTTCTTATTCTTCAGCAAATTCCTCCTTCTTTGGCAAACTTCTTTAAAAAAACCTCCTTTTTCTTCTGCAGCAAACCTCTTCTTCTTCTTCTTCTTCTTCTTCAGCAAACTCCTTCTTCAGCAAGCTTCCTCCTCATCTTTCCTCCTTGTTCTTCTTCTCCTCTTCCTCTTCTTCCTCTTTTTCTGGCAGACTAGGCATGGAAAGTGTGTTGCTGCCTCCTGCCCATTACAACAACACTTTGGTCTTTGAATGGAGCATGAACGGAGACTGGGTTTGTTGAAGTTGGCAGCGTTGTTTGGGCTGAGAAAGCCATGTGTATGTTGGGTAAAGGAGATTGTTTGGTTGGTGCGGGGAGCAGTGAGACCTGCCATTAGTGGAGTGTCTCTGGGACGCCAGAGATCACTGTCTAGCCTCCTGGAGGTGTCGTGTGACCAACTAAACGAAACACTGGTGAAAGGAGGTTCCCACCTGATGACCCCAAAGATGACCCCAAGACAGTATCACTGCTCACTGGTCTGTATAGTTAAGCCTTGCCATAATAGCTTATTATAGGGCTTAGGAGGTTATTCACTGAGTGCTGATCCTTTCTCTAGAGCACAAACTTCTTGTGTTTATTTGAATTGCAAACGGAAATTATAATGTGTTTATTTGCATATAGAGCGGGGTAGTGAGATCTTGTCACAAGTGGTCACTCAAGAAGCACATGGAGATGAATTCTAATACCACTTGTAAACAGATCGAATTAGAGTTGTCCACTTGTTGTGATCGGATCAACTAATTTAAGGGGGTTATACACTGTCTGCTTATATTAAATACATTACACCGGAAAAGTAGCTAATTTAAGCTATTTAAATCATGTGACAACAAGGCTAGCAGTATGTCCATTTTCCTTTTCTTCCCATTCTGCCTATATTGGGTCAATGCAGCAAAGTATGGAGCCCAAGCTAGGAGGCAGTAAGCCTAGCTTAGCATAAGATCGGAAGCAGGGGGAAACTGCTAGCATAGCTCTTTTAAATATCAAAGCTATGCTTACCAGCACCTCTAAAGCTTACAAATTAACACGTTGACCAGTGCATGGACAAAAAAAGTAAAAGCAATAAACTTTCATCACATACGACAACGTTCTTGATGAATAAAAGTTTATTCCTCTGTGAAGTTACCTTGCCGATCACCTAACAAGCTCAGGTTGGCAACAAGACTCCAGAAGTTACTTTTTCCTGCTTTCTTTCCTCATGCTAAGCTAAGTTAATCACATCTTGTTTGTTGCTTCATATTTTACACAATAATACTGATTTTCCTCATCTAACTTTCTGTAAGAAAGCAATATCACATATTTCCTCAAAATGTCATACTATTATTATAAAACACTACAAGATGTAGTGACTTTAAGATTAACTCAAATACTAGATCCAGCTGGAGCCTGAGTTTCTGGGTTTGTGGAGTATTGCGTGAGTGAGAGAATGTGATATCTTAAAATTAATAAAAAAAAAAAAAAACAGGACACTTCGCATCAACACGGAGCAAATAAGTGACAGCTGGCTGAGGGAGAAGGACTCACCACATGAAGGATTTTGTTCTCTGTCTCAAACACCGTACAGTCCTGGGGGAAAAGCAGAATTTAATGTAGCGCGAGCAGAACATCCTGTCTTGCAAATGCTCAAAAAAACACACACCATCTAACTGCTTTGTATAGTGTCTGGGCCTCACATTACTGAACCCTACACCTGAACACTCTATACCCTTGCAGATTAAGAAAAAATACATGCCCACGCAAACAGACACATTTATCTTTTATTTACACACACATCACTCATACAAAAGACAGACTGACTGTTAGGACGTAAATAGCAAAGAATCAAGTCTCGCTCAAGGATGCAGCGAGTCTGAGGCTGCTGCATCACACCCACACACACACCGTTCTTAGGGGGATATGACAACCATGGCGGAATAAGAGCTATCAGCCTTCAAAACACACACACACACACACAAACAATTACACACACCTGCTGTACAATGGTGGTGAGCTCCAGGCAGAGCTGAATGACATTATTTCGGGTTACTGAGTAGTCTGCCACTGCAGCAAAGGGAGACCTGGGAGGAACAGATAACACAGCAGTATGTCTTATAATGTTTCTGCTGCATTAGATAATGTACAGGGGAGACGGACAGGAGCATTGTTAGAGGCACAGATACTGTGTGTGCACACGCACACAGGCACACACGTTAAGAGGGAGCAGTTTTACGACTCATTCATAAGGGAAAAAAGTGTAAAGTACACGTTACAAATCAAACGAGTTGCATTTGTAGTTTAACAAACTACAACACAGAGTAAAGTGACAGAAAGAAAATTATGTTCTTGTCATTTAAATTCAAAAGTTATTTGTTTTTGCTGTAACCTTTAAAACAATATAAGAATTTATCATAACAGGGCATGAAATGGTATAATTTAACCAGCAAGTCCTCCACACTATACAACTACACTGGCGTTCCCACCCTCTGAATACAACCCACAGAAGCATCTCTTAAACAGGGCTGCAGCAGTATATTGTGAAACCGTATACCGGTTTATTAAAATTGACAGTCACAGGGGCACCCACTAGCTCACCTGGTAGAGCAGGTGCCCCATGTACAAAGGTTGTGTCCCTGCTGCAGCAGCCGAGGGCTGAATTCCAACCCACTGCCCTTTGCTGTATGTCATTACCCCTCTTTTTGCCCGTTTCCTGCTATATCTGTCCTATCAAATGAAGACAAAAAGCATAAAAAAAAATAATAATCTCAAAATAATCTTACTGGCACGAGCCCATCTCCTTTTCTCTGTGACTGTGTTTCAGACTCTTTACACATACTTCCATTAAAAAAATAGTTTCAAGTTTTAATTTTAATAGCAAATATAAGATTCTTTGTTAACCCCCCCCCCCCAAAAAAACCTCCTTTTTCATTCATTTAAAGGGCACTGTATTGTGTCTTACTGTTTACTGTGGTACTGTGAAAAAAAGGTGATATTATCTGATAGTAATTGTGCAGTGAAAATCTCACACCCTTGCACAAAAACTACTTGGGTAAGTTTATAAAAAGATTTTGGTTTGGCTTTATAAAAGTGTGTTTGTTACTAATATAAAGGAACAAGACATATCTCAGGTGATGTACTGCACGTGACATGCTAAATAACGTTGTTAAAATAACTCAGTGTTTTCCTGCAGGACACAAATTCCAGTCTCCTGGATGAAAGTCCTGCGTTTGATTGACCCATTTACCTCCCCTCACTAAGCAAAATTTATAGCTCTTTATTCTACATCACCTGACTTCCTCCTTTCCTCTCGTCATAATTAGTGCAGCCACTAGAGGTCACAGCCTTAGAATAAACATAAATATTGGTTGTAATTGCTGCTTGTACAAACAACATTATCTACTTAAGCAATATCACACGAGAGGGAGTGATGATTGTCTTCGGCACTCGGCCTGTGGCCTCGTGCCTATGACCGAATCACAGCCGTGACGATATACGAGTATAACATCACGAGTTCGAGCGTGATATTGCTTTTATACAACAGTTCAACAGTTAAATAAGCAAGGCTGATTAAGAAATGTTGGAAAATGAGGACAAAATAGATAATTTAAGCATTTTATTTCTCTTCCGCCAACAAAAATAGTTCCCTCAGGACTCTGCTGTCACCGTTGCTATGTAACGCAAACATGGTGCGCCAGGCACTTACTCTTTATACACATTTATCTGCACATTTCCATTAATTGTGCAGCCAATGAAATAAGTCTGTGGTGACTGCATGGTGGACTGTCGCTTCACAGGCACAGCCGATTCTGCCTTCTGATCTGACAGTATGTTGCTTTTCTCCAAGTCATTGAGCTCCGCTGATGAAACACTGACAAACCTGGATGTGTGCTCAGATGGATTCAGCTTCTCCTCTCCCTCATCTTCCTCTGATGACCATTCATAGTTCAATTCAAAACTTATTTTAGGAAATAAATCCATATTTTTGGCTGTTTGACAGTGGACGAATTAATTAGCCTACAACGCAACTGCTGACCTAACTAACACTAACCATCAGTTTTGATTTGATTGTTGATTGTAATCAGCTGTGAGGTGGAGTGATACATACAGAGTGAAATAACCGTGATGTTGTACTCCAATATCATCACGGTTTTACTGTCTCTCGACCAATCAGATTGCAGGGCCGGAACTTACTGTTGTATAAATATATTTATATGTTAATATAATGTAATTATTTTACTCTGATATAGGGTCACAACTTATGAGTACTTTCATTACTGGTTATTTTTTAAATTACTGTAATCAATCACTTGTCAGGTCTGTTAGATGTCAGAAAATGGTGAAAAATAGTGGCATCTTTATATTGCTCCTTGCCATGGTAGCAGGCTGTCGTTTGTCACTAGTTGGTTCCCAAATGTTTATAAGGCAGGTCTTAACTAATGGATGATACCTCTCTTCCCTTAATTATTTTGGTTTAGTTTCTATCTGCATCTGTTTGCTCACATAAATTAACTGAGACCAACGCTGATCCTTTGTTGTTGTTTGCAACCAAGACATCGAGTATTCATTTTGGTTTGTGGTACAGCTGGGAGGCTTTGTGGTAATTAAAGGCCTAAAACCAATTTTTTTTTACAAGCACTGGCTGCTCCATGACACCAAGATACTCAATTTGCAATGATTTAAAGAGAGAAAAGCAGCAAATCCTTGAGAAGCTAGAAGGAAATTATGAGTGGCATTTCTGCTTGAAGAATTACTTTGATGATTGAACTATCAAAACAGTTAGTTTGTTATTGTGTGACCTTGGTGTTTAGAAGAGTTAGTTTGGATTCATCAAAGTCAAGTAATAACGTCGTTTCCAATGAGGAACTGAAGATGTTAACATAACTCTCTTCAAAGCCAGACTCCAGTAATTTAACATTGTTGAACTCAGGAGCTGCTGGTCTAACGCTGCCTCAGTTAGTTAGCTTGTGTTAGTGTTTAACTTTGGCTTTTTAAAGGGTCAGTTCAGATGCACCAAAGTCACACAGTAACACAAACAGACTAACCAATTGAGGCAGCAGTAGACCAGCAACTCTTGTGTTCAGCAAGGTAAAATTAATGTTTTGTCTGGGGGCTTTGACGAGAGCATAAATACATTCGGTTCAGTTCTCTGTTAGAAAGGGCTGTGTGTTTGGGAAGTACTCAGCAGATGACTGGATAAATGAGACTTGGATTGTACTGCACAAGTTGTGTGCGAGTTTGTAAACAGATGATTTGATTTAATTTAACTGTTGTTAAAGGAACCCTCCATCACTTCAATGTTGTAGGATTCTTCATTTACCTTGAAGGCAGATGAGAAAAACAAAGTTTTCTCCTTGAATTCAATGTAACAGAGAGTGAGAAACTGATACACAAATGGCCATCTCGGGGGAGATTCAACAGTAATGTTCTTCCACAGAGAAAAAGGGGACACAGCTCCGGTAGATGGATGAATGAAGCTGCATTAGAGAACCAGGTAAATAGGCCACTCTGTTCAGAGTGCACCACTTCACACACCTCCTCCTTACTACTTGTCGTTTCATCCAGGCTTTGGAAACAAACAAACAAATAAAACAGCACAGTTTTGGGTGTTGACTTAAATAAACAGCGTGAGAAGGGTTATTAGACCTTTGTGGTTTTATTATGCTTCTTTGCCTATGGCACAATCAATTCCCAAAGTTGTGCACATTTGTATGCATTGTCAGAGTTTCCACTGAAGTGAGGAAAAAAGGGTTTTCATAAAAACAAACCTTTTTCCTGAGAGAAGAGGGTCTTTAAAGCCCTTTTATGTGCCGACACAATGTTTATAAATGAGGCCCCAGGCGCATCCTAACATAATAGACTATTCAGGTGTGAACAAGGTGTTAACGATAAGGAACGTGTGCAGCTAACGCGCTGCTAATGACTGCATACATACTATGATTGGATGTTTTTTGCCAATAAGCACTTTGGGAGTCATAGTTGACCCTTTTTATACCTTTTGCGCTTCACCTTCGACCCAAAGAACCACAGTTTCATACAGATTCAAATTATAGAGAAGCTTCAATTGTCAGTTGCCTGACATTGTCTGTTCGGGAAAATGAATGAATTTCTGGAACTGGGGTACATAGAATTATAATATTGTATGTATTTATAATATGTTACAATATGTATTTAACATAAAAAACAAGCAGTAGTATCAGTAGTAAAGGCAACAACCACTAAGCTCTACAAGAGATAATTACAGTCTGCTACAACTCAAGTCTGCAAAAGACATCTTGAGTCTTCAACAGACAGCTCAAGTCTGCTAGAGAAAACTCTTTGACAGACAACTACCGTCTGCTACAGACTGTGCCATGCGTAATCGAAAGAACCCAAGAAAAGGCAGTCAGCAGGACTGTCCACCACCTCCCAAAGACTCCCTCCATCTGCAAGCTGAACTTGATCGTGCTCACGAGCAGATCTACCAGATGAAAAGAGAGATTCAAGACCTGGTGGATTTCAAGAAAGAATCCCTAAAGGAAATGGAGAGCCTTTGCCACACCATCGACAACGGTCAGCAGAAAATAAGCAGACTGGAGGAGCTTCTGGAAATCAGGGAGAGAGAGTAGGCAGAAGAACACAAAAGGAGCCAGGGGACTATCAGAGAGCAGGAGTTAGAAATCTCCAGACTCAAGACAAGGCTCCGATTTCCAGGCGGACAAAATCGATGCAGCTCAGCACCTGAACAAGCTGAAGCGCAACGAGATAGTCGCCATGAGGCAGAGAAACAAAAAGTCTCTGAGAAAAACAACCAGGTGTTGATGGTGATGTCTGAGTGTCAGAAGCTGCAGCTTGATTTCAAGAAAAAACTGAAACAGGTGGAGGAGCAGATCCATGAGAGGGACACCAGAATCCTGGACCTCATGAAGGAGAGGGACAATCTCTCCCTGAAGGTCACTGAGCTCTCAAACCAGCTGTGGAGCAAAGTAGGTGAACTCCTGTCTTTCATGGCAGAGAAAAAAAAGACCTGGGAGACGGAGGTATAACAGATGGAGGGAGAGAACAAGCAACTGGAGGAAGAGAAGAATGAACTGGAGGAGCTCTGTCTGGAAATGAAGAAGAAGAAAAGAGGTTTCTTGTTTCTCAAGAAGACAGAGGAAAGACAGACAGAGTTGGAGAGGATGAAAAGCAAAATGAAGAAGACAGAAAAGGAGGAGATGAAAAAGAAAGACGCAGGAGAAGGGGGGGAAAGAATATGAGGAGAAGAAAAAGAAGAAGGGATTTTGGAGCTGGATGCACAACAACAGGAAGTGTAACGGCGACAGAGAGTTGAAGGAAGCTGCAAGTTGTTCAGCTCAGGCTGGGTCACAATAACTTTGGTCAAATTGGAAACTTTAAATTGCCCCCAAATTATATTAAAAAAAATCTTCAGTAAATGAAAATAAGAATCAAATGATCAGATAAAAGTCCAATGTGTTTGTCTCTCTGAATAAATGGTATAAATTACATTATTTTATGACATTATGATGGCTATAAAGTAGAGGTACGGGTGTATGTCATCAAATACTGCCCTTTTAGAGGTCTTATTGATAACATTTTTATGCAGATTAATAATTTAAAAAAATCCACAAAGCTTTTACAAAAAATGAGTGAATGATTATGATTAGAAATTCATCATTTTCAAAATTTTGATGAGTCCAAAATGAATGTTTTGTTCATCTCAGTGTAAGATATCTGCCGTTTGGTTAACACTTCTCACAAGGCTTTAGTATAGTACAAATAGTATAACTCCATTGGTGTCACGGAGTATCGCCGTGTCATAAACTGAATAAGTTAAGGTACTTAAGTACTTCAGTAAGTGTACCAAATGACATTCCACCACTGTGCATATGTATTTATACTGAGGTTTATACTGAGAAATGCTTGACCCAAATCTTTAAGTACAAGTACAGTACTTGAGAAAATGCACTTCCATCACTGGTTGCACCAGAGTGACGAACAACAGAGGCACACACACACAAAGACACACACCATTATTTTACGTCATTGTTCTAAAGACCCAGATTAAAATTCGGACACAGCCTCTAGTGTATGCTGTATCTGTGGTGTGTGTGTGTGATTTGGGTCATCAGTATTGAGGCTGTGTGCTATATATATGCAGGACCTAAGGCTACACAGACTGTTTGCTAACTGTCAGGATCAAACCCTCACACAACCCTCAGAAAACACTCAGATGACGCTACGACGTTAGTTCTGTTCAATTGTGTGAGGTATGGGAAACTTCTTAAGGGTTCTGCATAGTCAAATCTGACCTCACAGACATGATACACATATTTTTAGATTCAGTGTGACTTATGTTTTGTGAGCATATCATTATATCTGATGTCCATCCCGAATAAGTGTCCATAAATCTTGTCGAACATAGACACTCCTTCTAACTCCTGAATTTGGCTGACATTCATTAAATCTTTTAGTTTTCTTCAGTATAAAAGTTGCCCAGTGATAGTTATCTGTGCTTCCATGGGTACAATGCAAACAGGAATTGCTCATTGCTAATTCGGCATACTTATAATGGTGTCAATTTGACAAAATTTTCCGAGGTTGCACTCTTCCAGCCCTATTACAATGAAGGATTGCTCTGCGGTTTTACGCAGCTGGATCTTTCCAATCAGCTATTGCAGAGGAATTTCATGTACACAAGTCATCTGTGTGCTGTGTCATTCACCAGGTTTGAAATGCCCTCACCCGTCTACTGAACACCGTGGTGAAGTTCCTATCCCAGCAAGAGAAGGATGAGATAGCGATAACAGGTAGGCTATCACAAGTGCAAGTGTAAGAAAACAAATGGTCTCCGTGGAAACAGTAGAAATTCACTGCTATAAAATCTCTTTCAGCGTAGTTAATGCCTTAATGTCTTTTCTTGACTAAGGAAAACTTTTAAGAGAGTCTGTGCAACACCCTTAAGTAATTTCTTCAGCTAAGGAAAAACAAGGAACAAAGTTAAGGTGCTTTGTGCAACCAGCCCCTGTTCCTATCTTTTTACTGTCAAGATTATAATTGCAGAATTAAGAGTTCACTTTTCATGGAAAAAAATCTACTCATGTTTTTTCTAAATCAACAAAATGATTACCGCAGAAAAAACTAGAATTACCACCTTGCCGTTGTACGCCTTCGCAAACCAGTCAGCTACATCCATATCTGAGAAACATTTGCGCCTCATACACCTCCTTTCCCCAGCAGCACTGAAGAACTGTACAATCAGCAAAGTTACAAGGTTTCAAGGTTTTCAACCCAAGATTAGTGTCACCAATTAAGTATCCGACCAAATGTCTTCCCTTCTGTTCCTGAGATATGACATTCAGTAATGGTCAGAAAAATGTTTTTGCAGAACATTATGACGCCACAGTGAAGCTGACCTTCGACCTTTTGGATAAAAATTGTCATCACTTCATTATTATAGCCTATCCTTGACATTTCTGTGAAATTTTGTCATAATTAGCGTATGAATTGAGTAATGGCTAAAAACGTGTTTTGTGAGGTCACAGTCACCTTTGACCTTCAACCAACAAATTCTAATCGGTTCATTCTTGAGTCTGAAAGGACGTTTGTGCCAAATTTGAGGAAACTCCCTCAACGCCTTTTTGAGAGCCTGCATTCATGAGAATGCAATGGATGAAAGGTCACAGTGACCTTGACCTTTGACCACCTTATTTTAGTCAGTTCATCACTGAGTCCGAGTGGACGTTGGTGCCAAATTTGAAGAAATTTCTTCGAGGTGTTCTTGAGATATCACATTCACTTGAATGGGATGGACTAATGTACATATGTATGTAGGTATGTACAGGCGACCCGAAAACATGATGCCTCTGGCCACGTCTATCATGGGTGTGGAGGCTTAAAAACAACATGAGCTTTTTTCCCCATGAAAACGTTTCTCATGTCTCTGAGATAATCATCTTGTTAATACTGGAAAACAAGAGCAGATTTTTTTTTTGTATTGTCAAATGAATGCATTACCCTTTCAAACAAATCTAAGTACTATAAAAAAAATAATAAGAGTTATAAAGCCCATTTATATGAACTTGAGGAACCACTGGTTTAGCCTTTAACAATGCTTTGTATTTAATGTTTTTCATGTAATCTGAAAATGAACTAATATCTCTTGCTGTTAAAGAAATGGTGTGGAGTTTTTCTCTGAAATCTTAAATGTAATTGAGTATAAAGAAGCATACAATGGAAACACTCAAGTAAAGTAGAGCTACCAAAAAACATGTACACATCTACATGCAGTACTTGAGTAAATGTACTTCAAATTTCATCACATTAGTAATTTTGTGCTACTGCCCGCTGGCTAGTACTGATTCTCTCAATGCCCTTCACCCCTTTCCCTTATGTTTTGATCCAAATTTAAAGTCTGTTCATTTACCACATTGGCCAGAAATACAAAAAAAACCAACCACTACATTTTTACGCTATCAGCAAAATATCTCACAGATAAACAGTCTCTGTGGCCATGTTATTAATTCATAGGTAGGTGCTTTCAAATGTGCATATAAAAAGGATGTGAAGAGTTCAAAGAAACAAGAAATGCTGCCCATTTCAGTCATCCTGGAATGATAACATCGCTTTTCTCCCCCAAAGCCTTCTGCACAGTGTGTCGATTTGATGTCAGTGCGGAGATGAAAATGGTGTTTGTCACCAGTGAGACAGGGAAAAGTAGATAATACAAGGACACATCAGGGAATAAAAGCCTGGGAAAAGGCGATCTGTGCTGTACACATGCTGTTCTGAAAAGGTTGCAAAATGTCTTTTCGAGTCATTAGAGTGAAACTTGAATGTGTTGTACATTTGCTGCCTGAGAGCTGAACTGATGTTGCACTTTTCCCGCATCCCTGAGAGGTCTAATAACCAGCAATCAGAGGGAGAGGAAAGTTCAGTTTTAACATGCTTTATGCTAATTTGCTGCCGGTGTTAACCTTCAAAGAAGGGGTCATCTTGTGGGTATAAATACAAGACAGATTGTAGCCCAACGTGCTTTGAAATCCTGACCTGTTTCCACATCGTTAGGGTCTATTAGTGAATTCAACACATCATCCAGCTCAAATTCGGCTTGCCTCACTCGCTCGTTTGCTATTTCTAGGCAGAAGAAATCAATTTTAAGCGATGAGATTTCATTGAAACAATAGATTTGGCAGGATCATGTGCATGTTAAATGTACCGGTGCCCTCACACAGCTGGAAAATGCTCTTTTCTTCCCGTCTGGCACATGTAATATGCAGGATAAAAGCATAAAAAGGGAGTATCTGACACTGCCCGAATACGTAGATATGTCTCAGAAATGAAGAATAGAGAGCATGAAGCGTCGGCTCTGCTGAGTCTATCACTTTCTCAATGTCGCTTTGCCATTTACAGTTGCATCATCGTGCGTGGGCGAACGCGCGTGCACTTGCATAAGCGCGTGTCATGTGGGTGTGTGTCTGCAAATGTGTGTGTTTTGTACAAAGTGTGTGGGTGTTTCTATGGGTCTGAGCGCGCTTGCGGACGTGGCTCTATGGTTTTCTGTGTGTCTAGATGGCCTGAGGACAGATGTGGGTGCCCGGCATTTCAAGAAGCCGATGTCAAAGACCTTTAGTTCTGTATCTGACGTGTGCATCGTGTGCAGGAGATCGTGTCGAGTCACGAATAAATGAAGTGACAGAGGGGAGAGGAGAATGGAGGGAGAGACACTGAAACACGGTGAGAATAAGGTCTGACATTATTCCTGTGGAAGAAAGCATATTTCTCAAAAGATGTCAACAAACAGCAGCTGCAGGAGAGTTTGTGTTCTGCAGATGGGAGCTTTAGTTGTACAAACAGAAAAAATAGAAAACTTTTACAGGCACTGGATCAACAGACATCAACAGTGGAAAGATTTATGACTCTACTTTCCATATTAAGCATTATAAACATTAGAGCTGCAACCTAGCAGCAGCCTCCAGGACTGCAAAATGAAGCCAAAAATGGCCAAAGTGCCAGACTGCAGTTTTTTGAATGGGAACTTGAGGTTGGCTCCAAAATGCGAGTCAATCCTCATAGACCTCCATGTTCAAATGCCCGACTTTACATCAGAAATAAACATGATTATCTGGAACAAAAAAAGTTTTAGGACTCAACTGTACGGGTGGTGAATTTTTACATAACTCACCAGATTAAATTTTAAGGCTTAAAGTTAGCATGATTAAGGAATATTGAGTGACAGGTGTGTGTGTTATTAGTAACATAACTATGGCATAACCCCAGATTCACAGTGTGCAGGCATAGCCATAGCTGTCACTGTTTTAGCATGTTTTCAGTACATAATATCCAATCGTTACATTTTGGTCGCCTAAAAAGTTTTTTTTGTCTTTTTCCAGTATGTATACTTTATTTTAACAGTTTTATGCCTGATTTTCACAAGCAAAAATTAGCATAAGCATTATCATAGTTAGCCATAGCTGTATATAGCTGTAAATGCACAATGCTAAACAAGCTAGCAGCTAGCGTTACAATTATCTTCACACTCTCCTCAAAATATGGTCACTTCTGGCTCCTAAAATTCAAGATGATAACAGTCAAAATGCCAAAACGGGAGTCCACAAACCAATGGGTGACTTCATGGGGGCACTGTTCATTATTTTAAACAGTCTATGGCTTCAATTAATTATTATCTTACTTTTTAATTGTTTAATTGTTAATTGATCGATTATTCATTCAGGGTATGAAATGTTAGAATGTGTTTTGTTCAACCAAAAGATATTCAGTTTACTGTAACAGAATATTAAGAAAGTGGAAAATATTCACATTTATTAACATGGAACCAGTTAATTTTTGGCATTTTTGCATTAAAAAAGTACATTAAAAATATTGCTAAATGTCACTTCCCTTAAGACATGTGTACTGCTCGCTTGTGATGTTGAGTTTAATTGCTCTTGTATAGTTTCCCTCATTTGTATTTCATCTTATCTCAAACAATTAATCAGTGATAAAAAACTGTTGCCTATAGAGTTATTAATTTCTGTCCATTTATTAACTGACAATTTAAATAATTATTTCAGATCAAAAATACATGTCTACGGTGGCTGACAGGGGCAAACAAGCTACGCTGGCCCATTTCCATTAGGAGAAAGGTGCTACAGCTTCAGAAACAATGCTAATTCAAAAATCCAAAACAAATACAACAACAGCAATGTGCAACAAATGAGAAATAAAAATGCTGCAGAAAGTTGAAACAAATGAAGTCGGGAAGTAAAGTCGAGTCAAAAATCAACATTAAAAGATATGTATCCTTGAATTTGGACTTAGTCATTTACAATACTATAAAAGAGCAACAGGTCTGATTTCTCAGTGACAACTTACCAGCTCCGAACCGAAGTTAATAACACGCTGGCTTATTTACATTAAATCAGCTTGGCTCATTTTAAGCTGGTTGTCTGCCATCTTCACTGTGACACCCTGAGAGAGCTGCTTCCCATTTACCATGAAGCACGTGTCACACCTTCACAGGTTACCCACAAGACCAAAAATCGAAAATCAAGTTGTTCCACTCAGCACTCCCCCTAGAGGCCTGGAGTACCTCTGTTGTGTTGACTGGATATGGAGCATTTTTCTGCTTCATTTGTTTCAGTGTGCTTTGATTTTTGACTTTTTGACTGCTAAAGCAGTTTTTTTTAATTTGCAGCTCATTTCTGTTGTTGTGTTTGTTTTTAATTTTTGTATGTTTTTTTTTTTAAATTTGCATCATTTTTTGAAGCTGCGAAGTATTTCTCTGAATGAAAATTTTTAGGGCTGTTGTAGTGCATGGGCTCTTGGCATCCACCATACATACACATACATGTAAATACAAAACTAATTGTAATTACTAAAAGGATCATATTTATTCTGAAGAAAAAAGAGGTCTAAAAATACACACTTGTCTGGATACCAAACAAAACTATCACTGCCTCCTTCAACTTTTAAATCCAACTCAGAAATATCAGGAATTTCTGTAAATTAAATTACCTCCCACTTTGGTGAAAAGGACTACAGAGATTTCAACAAACTGCTGCCATCACCATAAAATACAATATCAACACTAACACAGTGAGCTGAGCTCATTTAAAAGGAGCCACACTCTATTTGTTTGTGTCTATCTTCACGTGTACATGAACCACTACAACTGGAAACACCTGCGTGGGTGTGAAGAGCCTTTTCATGGAAAACACTTTGACACGACACAGTTGGAAAAACACAGGTGTAAATAATTGATGATGTCTGACATCCAGATTCATTGTTAATGTTATTATTTATGAAAAGTAGTTATCCTGCTGACAATAGTAACGCCTTCATGTTAAATCATCATGTCTGTGTACAAGTGAAATGAAGAGTGTATCTCTGAGCCTGTAAATAGATTACCTGTCCAGCCAGGCTAGCAGGCTCTTGGCGGCGGTGATGAGGTCGACCACGGAGGTCAGCAGATCATTGGGGAGTCGCCGCGAACTCCTGCTCTCCGATTGGCTGCTGCGGCGGCGGCCGGAAATAAAGTTCTGCAGGTTTTTGGCCGAGGCACCCAGTTTGTGAGCCAAAGTCCTGACGCTCTCCGTCTCCAGACCTGAGTTCTACACACACACACACACACACACACACAGACATAAACAAAGATTAGCTGAACCTCCAGACACTGACCCACCATGAATACTAATTAGCATCTTATTTGTCAACATGTTTACCAGCTTTTCTTAAGGAGTCTGGTGCATATTAATGACTTATATTACATTTTTGGTACAGAGAAGGTCATCGCACCAACTGTTGTTATTTTAAAATACATTAAGTGTTTTATCTATTCATGTTTACATCCATTTGTTTCCTGGACTTTTATGACTAAACAATGGCACACAGAGGAAAGTGCAACACTAATTACTCCTTTACATGTCCCTTTTGGTTTATCTGAGTCTAATAACACTTAAGTTTACTTATTTAACCATTTCACTTGTACTAAGTATTTTTTCCTGTTTGTCAAGATGCATTCTTACAGCCGAAATACATTGAGCCACACAACACATCATGTGAGCAGGGCACAGGAAATGTTTTGCATAAAAATAGAGAAGAGCCACCTGATGCCCATGTAGCAGCCTCTTTACTACTACTAGACACTTTGACCTATCATTTATCAAGTACATTTACTCATGTATTGTATTTAGAAACTTAAAAGATTCAGATTAATATTACAAAACATAATCAACAAAGAAATTATGATGTATTTTTATTGGCTCAGACAGGACTTTATTGATCCTCCCACTCCAATTGTGCCATATCATCTTGTTCACCATAATATGGTCTTGTTTTTAATATGATGAAAATTAATATTGTGATACACGCGATATTTAGACTCGTTGACCTATTGACGTCATACTGTTACCCACAGCAACAACAAGCATGGCTTAAAGTGAAATTATTACAGACACCGCAGTGGTTCTAAAAAGAGGAGCAGCTTCAGTAGTGTGGAATAAACTGTGGCATCCTGAATGTTTTATGAACAGCCCCGGACTCCTCTGACTCTTTTAGTGACTTACCACTCAGAGGGAACTCATTCAGCGGCTCTCCCTCTCCTCTCTCACCGTGTGCACACGGGAGTCTGTGTCATCAAGTGATTTTGTCATACGTAAACCTTCGTGCTGCTCACGGTTCGACAAAAACTACATGTGAATGTTCATATTGTAGCATTACAGCCAAAAAAAACACACAACTCAATCATTTAGGATTTTGCTAAAGAGATGGAAATCACCTGTTGAAATATATATATATAGATCCCAGGGTACTTTTTTGTATTTGGGAGCTGTTTAAATGTGTAATTTTTGGTAGATTTTTTTGTTTTGTTTAACTATTAATATTGTATACAGAATCTTACAGTAACTGTTGTTTACCAGTTACTCATTTTTGTTCCGTTCTTACTGAATATTTGAAGGCAAACTGTTAAACACTTATTTTGTTGCACTTCTATTTTCATAAATTAATAACAATTTTTTTTTTACTGATTTGTTAAAGTAATATACACATTATTACAATACACCATGATATTACATATATTATTCTGAGAAGGGCCATTCTGCCAGCCTGACCTAGCCAGACCAAATTGCATATGCAAATTAGTCTAGAACGTCTTAGTTCATTTTAAATTTCAGTGGGTGTTACCAACAGCGATAGATCAAAATGCCACCTGGATAATCCTACAACATATCAGAGCACTGAAACCTGTGTAACGCTAAGCAACAGACATATGAAAACAGACTAAAGGATCAAGAGATGAGCTGTGATGGTGTGTAACAGGGTCATTGTGCAGCAATAATGTGTTCACCTTTGGGTGTACGCCACCTAGCTGTCTCCCGCCTTGCCTTTCCCCTTTTACTGCTGTGCTCCACAGGAGAGGTTAGCGACATTGGTCTTGTGGTAATTGTGGTAACTCTTGTTAAGCTATGTTTATAAGTTCATTTTATGCAACAATAATCTTATGTCGCTTAATTTGTCGCTCGAGTTTGTATGGTTGTGTTTGACGGAGCTACCATTTTGCATAAGGAGTACTTTTATTTTTTCTATCTATACTAGTCCATACCCACTGGTAGCTTTGTCAGCTTCTACCTATGCCAGTCCTCAATGCCTATGTGCAGTTTCACTAAGATTGGCCACGTCAATGAGTAGAAAAACGTGGAACAGACAGAATGACTGACTGACAGAATAACACACTGACAACTTCTGTGATTATGTACAGCATACCATGCCGTGACTTAGTCATACCAAAAATTAGAAGAAAAAAAAAAGACAATCGGCCACAGGGGGAGCCACAGCGATCAGTCGCATTTTAGCCATTTTTAAGCATTTTTCTGTTGTTATAGCGCCACCCAGTTGCCAATTAGAGTTAAATTTCTCCAGTCACCTTTAGGCGTCCTGTTCTACATATCTACCAAGTTTAGTAAAAATGAAGAAAGAAATTAGCTCTCTAGTGCCCCCATTTTGATTGATGGGGTCAATAATGGAGGGGTCCTCTTAGATTATGTGTGGTCATATGCCTACAAAGTTGCGTGGTGATCGGTGAAACCCTTGAGATGTTATACACCTTTATGTGACGAGCCACGCCCTCTGCAATATTCATTGCCTTATAGAAGCTCAGTTTTAGTAAGTTTTCCAACTTTTGCCAAGAGGGAACTTTAGATATTGGTCCCTAGATTATGTTCACCGAGTTTCATGCAGATCGGTCAAACTTCCTAGGAAGAGATCCATTTGAAGTGTTTTTCAAAAAATTTAAAATGGCAGAAAATCCATGTATAACCAGAAGTAATGGCCTGGGTTCTTGAGGCAAATCTGTTCCTCATGAGGAGAGGCATCTCTGTGCAAAGTTTCATGTCTCTACGACATACGGGGCATGAGATATGCCCATTCAAAGTTTGCAATTTCAATCGGTTGCTTTAGCGCCCCCCTTTGGCCAATTGATGTAATATTGCTTCATTCACATCCTCTCATGACCCTCTACCACTGTGCCAAATTTCACATGGATTGACCGAGTCAGTGAGGAGAAGAAAAATGTGGAACAGACACACAGACAGACGTAAGATATAGTAAGATTTCGATGCCAATACTTTTGTAGTTCTACTTGAGTCAAATTCTGAATGCAGGACTTTTACTTGTTCTACACTACAGTTTTGCTAATTTTACTGAAGTATAAGATCTGAGTGCTTCTTCCACCACTGGTAATTCAGGATTTTCAGTTGTATCTTCTCCAGTGCTTCTGTTTTGGTAAACACAACACTTCACATTTCTCTCTGAGTTTGAATATTTTAAAACTTTAAACAACAACTCAGAGATGCAAAGATTTGATGCAGCACAGTGACAATTTACTTTGTGCAATCTATCACATTGTGCATTCAAGCAGAACACCAATACATTACCAGCTGCAGCAGTAAAGACGCTTAATGAGGGTTCAGCACTGCGTCGAAACTGAGAGACAAACACACAGAAACTCACCAGAGCGCAGAGCAAGTCCACTGCCTCCAGAATGAGCTCCTGGTGTCCGATGCGAGAAACTCCCAGCTCCTCCAGCTCGGCGTGGCTAATCCTCAGCAGCCTCTCCCCGCACACACCTCCGCGCTCAAACACACACACGTATTGCTGCAAGCAGTCGTCCAGACCTGGAGCAAACACACACATTATATGAGGGTTACTCACAATAAATTGACTCAGATTTGAGGCAAAATGAGATCACGACCGCAAATAAAGGGACTGAGAACAAACCATGATGTTTTGTTGATGAAAATATTTCTTCTATCAAACTCCTCTGTAGCTATTAACTAGAAAAATCCTGGGCCGGCACCACATTTTCTGTATTTTACCATTATGCTTTATTATCTGGATTCTCTATATAAAATCAGCACTGTAAAAATAGTTAACAGGTCACTGTCTCTAATTTAACTGTAAAATCTTCAACTCTTTGGTTTAATCTGTTTCAACAAACACATGAAATAATCTTAACAGGCAGATTTGTTTAATGTGTTTCAAGAAAATAACACTTCAAACCTGCACAAACATATGTTTTTGGCAGATCTGCAGGTGCAGAAACAAGCTGTGAACACTGACATATCCTCATGTTTTAAGCTGATATGACCAACTTGTCAGCAAACAGGTGCTTAATTACACATCCAGTTGATACAGAGCAACATTAGCATCACTTTGAGTCATGTTTCCGTTCACCTGATGATCATAAGTCCAATATTCACGTGTTAATTCTGACAGAAATATGCGACTCTTTTGCTGCCAAATTCACCACTAAAGCCTCATCCTGCTAGTCGCTAACTTTGCCTGCCCAGAGGAAAGGAAAATCTCTTTTTTTGTCCAGCCTATTTCTCCTAGACATAACTGAACTCAATATAACATCAATATGGGATTTGACCATTTTCTCATACTTGTTAAATTCAGCTCCGGAGAAATAGCCTTCCTATTGTCTCAGTCCGATCCTAATTTAAGACCTTAAAATGCTCTTTTTCCTCTCTCACTGAAGTCGTTTTTATTTGTCTGAAATATTCAGCTCTTCAGATAACAGTAAGATCAAAAAGAAAACTTAATTGGTGTATAAATGAGCCTGCACAATTCAGACATTTATCTCAGTGATCAAATACACGTCTTAACTCTGTGTATTTTATCTGTTTTTAAAGTTGAGAAACATCTGAGAAGCCTATGAGCACAGCAAAAGAACTCCTTATTTCTCCTGGGGGTTTGGAGAAACAGATCAGAGTTTAGCAAGATCCAAATAAGAAGCAGATTTTTTACAAAGAAAAGACTGTTGTGAGCAGCAACATTTTCCTCTGTTTGGGTCCATTCAGGTAGCCCACAGTAGGTTCATTTGCTGGTTCAGTTATTAGACTGAACCAGCAAATAACTGATAGTTAGTTGTAAAACTAAAACAGTCAGCTTAAAGAAGGTGGAGAGCTTAATGGAGCTGACTTCAAAGAAACAGAATTACAGTAGAATGGACATCTAGCGACTTTTTCTGATGTTACTGGAGACTCGGGCTCTGACTCTGACGTGAGAGCACGTTCATTCTTATTCTTCTCAACGAGCAGCGGATGCTGCCGTGGGCTCCTCCCCTGCCCCAAAGCACTCACAGACGGCCCAGTCCTCCCTCCCAGCTGCAGTCAGAGCAGGAGACGTTAACCCCTCCACGTCCAGACCGCAAGTGATTCACGCATGTGCAGAACCGCCATTGGCTGATCCCGACCTGGTTTACAGTCAGGGCGGGATGTTAATGTAAAATTTTCTTTGTCTAATATAAATCACTGAAAGAAGGTTCATTTGGAGTTCTAAACATATTCAGGGTGTTTTTTACTCAGATTTGGTCTCTTCCATAAGTCCCGACATTAGTCCTCCCTCCTACAGCAGCCATTACAATTACATGCATATGGACAACTATGCAAATTTGGCGATGACGTCATTTAGGGACTTCTAGCGACTTTTAGGACAGCCAATAGCTACTTTTCTTACTGAGGAGTTGGCAACAGTGCTCCAATGAATAAGTCAGAGATTCTGTGAAGTAAATACAGCATGCACAGACAGCATATTTTTTACATCCAACTTGGTGAAATAAGGATTTATTTCGATCAAACCAGAGCACGTAATTGTTGGAACAGTGGACTAACTAACTCAGTGACTAACAAGACTAACTACAAAGGTTTTGGTAAGTTTTATTTTGTTCCTCTAGAGTTTGAATGAAGTGTGTTTTACGATGAGTTAACAAGGCAATTAAGCTCAAGTTAATGCTAGTCTTAGTTCTGTGAAAGACAGAAACATGCCGTGCGTTCCAATACTCATACTGCCATCATATTCAGTATGCAAGAAAAAGATTTAGTATGTCCCAGTACATAGTATGATTCAGATTCAGGCAATGAAAGATTTTGAATACCAGTTAGTTTTACAAGCAGGCAAAGCATAACAAAGCCCTGATGGCAACAGAGAAAATTCCCCTACAAGAACATGTCCAGAAGAAGCTAAAATACTTGTGGCTTTCTGGAGGATTTGTTTATTGCAAAAACCGGTCAAGTCCCATTGTGTCACTCCTGTGATCTCGGAGCACATTTTAACAATGCCATGTAAACTGCTTCTGTCCTTCAATGTGAGGCTGTGAAACCAGCAGATAAATAGAAAACCTAGAAGGCTCTCAATAAAAAGACTGATAGAAAAAACAGAGGGTGATGGGACTGATGGAAAAGTATTACAGTTTACAGAGGAGGTCTGTTGCCCTTGCATCTACAGTGTTAACATCAAATTTAAGATGTTCATCAAAAAAGGTATCTAAATATTTGTAAGAGGTAACCCTGTCCACAGTTTCATATGTCCAATGCAGTAGGCCTATATCAAAAATACCAGGATGTTCTACTACATTGAGTCGCATTTGCAGTATGCAAGCCAGCATGCTTTTCTGACTATTCTGACCCACAATCCTCTGCACAGCAGAAGATTCGTCACATCGGCTGAGCCGCAGAGATGACTGCTTGATGACTTGCTGACAGCTGTCAGAAGTCACAATGACGGATGACAGCACATCCAAGTGACTGATGATCAGTTGAATAGTAATAACAGGAATATTATTTGTTTAAGGGAACAAAATAATCATAAAGATTCTGACAACAAAAGGACATGACTATAAATAACAATGACAGAGAAATGCAGATATAATTTTACTGTTGTAAACAACATATATTGCAAAAGTAACAGCAGCAGAGCTCTCTGAGTTGACGCACGTCTTTGGCAAGCTCGATGAACAGCATTTTCTTTGATCTCCAAGGTAACGGATAGGGATACGGATCCGATACCAAGTCCTTTATTTTGAAACCCAGTCCAATCCGATACTTTGCAAAGTATTAAGAAATGAAAAAAAAAGACTGCATCCATGTTGTCACGTAAGGTTTGTTTTTAATTCAAATAGTATCCAAAAAGCTTATCAGCAATTCAGCAGCTCAAAATGTAAACAAATTCTGAATTGTAAACAAACTGTCCCTCCAAAGTCGCTGTAGGGCTGTGGTAGGCGAGGTTCCACCATTAAGTGTGGCTGTGTTGCTCAGAATAAAGAGAGAAGTGGTGGCCGCTGAACCTGTTGTCTCGACTCCGATCTTTTATTACCGATTCCGATTTTGTAAAAATAACGTGATTGGTGCCGATACCCGATCCGAGTAACAGATAAAAAGGGGTCAAAATTATGTCATGGGAAAGTTGTATGTCCCGATTATGTGCACACTGCATGCAACAGTCCGTACTTTTTAAGGGCAGCTGCAGTACCTTCTAAAAGTAAAAAGAGAAAGTATATGATTTGAAATGTACCCATAGATTGCTGCACGGTTGCATCAAGGAAAACAGGTGTAAGAATAGGCTAAACTGAATTGTCAGACTCCCGAGAGAGAAACTTTTCAGCCCAAATGATGTGTGCTGTCACCATAACAACTAACAAGAAGCTCCATTTTCTGTACTTGTTAAATGACCATGGTAAACAGTTCAGTGTCCATTCTACCCTCATTCTATCTCTATGGGTAAGATGAACTGCAGTCAAGTGATTGTTCTCTGTGGGTTCCTCACCCCCCACCCCCTTTACATTATACCCAGTCATTTGAGTCATCGCTAATTAAAAAACTGATTGATTAGTGCAGCTTTAGGGACTCAATTACAAACAGAAAAGACTGTGGAGGCAAACTTGCTGTAAACTGTAAAATGGCAAGAAAGAGGAAGATTGAAAAGCAAGTGAGGTCAAATAAGTTCAACTGAACTCTTTTATGGACTAGTCTTCTGAGACACTGTGATACTGTTACATTATGGCCCCACTGTTTATTAAAGGTGTTTATATCTATCATACTGACTGTAATCGTAAACGTTTTTATGGCGAATATAAGAATACACATAAGGTAGATAGAAATAATGGGCCCAACGCACAGGAGGGGAATCACATCCCTACGACATCGCCACTCTTCATGACCCGTCCACAGCTGAGACACTCTTCAACACTCCCTGATCGATAATCGGACGCATCCCTACTTTCATATTATAAATTTTGGGCTGTGCTCCAGAAGCACTAATCAGCTTTCATTGCCATATTTTTCACCTGCGGTTTCCCTCTTCAAAGTCAGCCTATAGGGAGGATTTTTTTTTTTTTTTAGTGCTAGACACATTTTCACTGCTGTTTATACCAGTTTGTCTCAGATAATACAACAGCAGCTGTGCCATGTTTTTGAGACATTTCAGCTTGTTTGCAGTTTTGTAGATTTCAGCCCGATGCTGTTTCAAAGCCACAGTAGGATTAGGTAAAAGTATAAAATACAGTTTGTTCTGAGAGACACCTGAGTGCCACAGGAGGCATTTTAGGTCTTCTTTTGTTTTGTTTTCCCTTTTCTTTTTTTTTTTTTTTTTTTTAACACAAGGCAGAAAACATTCTGTTCCCATCCATTTGCGAGCTAAATGTGTGACTTTGAGAGCGGTCTCACCATGAAATGAGGGTAAATGAAGAGAGAAAAGAAAGCCAGACACTCTCTGTGTCCTTCTCCCACAGCACTAAAGGGACTGATAAAGATGATCAACAGTATTTGGACTTGTATCATGGCCAGAAAGCCTTACTACCCATAATTGTACATTGAACATTACCTTAGAGGACCATGGCAGTGTGTTTGCAATTTATTTGTTTGACAGTTCAGCTCCAGACACAAATTGGATTCCATTCATTTCTCTGCAGCGTGAAAATCAACTTGTAGACTCTTAGAACTTGAGTCATGTAATCCGTCGCAGTGAACGTCTAGTCTGAATTAAATGTTGTCAATCATACACTGTCATTGCACGGTAATTAAAAAGTCTGCTTTTCAATACATTACAACAATGTAACTTTGGAAAAAACAAACGTGATGTACTGGGGTGGATTACATAATGTGAGCAAGCTTCAAGAGTCTGCTAATTATTTTCATCCTGAATAGGCCTTTTTTCAGGGAAGACATTTTGACTTGCAACAGTAGGAACGGCGCAGGTGTAAATACTGAAATTAATGATGGCCAAATTTCATTTAGCTGCTTTAATTTCAGGTTCCTGGTATCCTGCATGCTCACCCTCACTGGAAACTCTTACATAGAACAGAGCCATCATTTGTGTTATAATTATTAACACCTGCGCTCTCCTGCTGTGACAAGCTGAAACATCTGCTGTGAGAAAGGACTACGGAAACCAAGTCCTCTGAACTTGTCATTGCGTTCAAAAATGATCCATGGTAGTGTTTTCTGATCTGGTTCCCAAGGAAGGAAGGACAACACTGTTGGTCGGTTCATAAGAAGGTTATCTGCTGCACTTAAGGGAGCTAAATATGATATTCAGAGCACATCTATAACTCAGAGTATCTCCCCTCACTCCTTCGCAGCTCCACCCTCTCATCCTAATATGGTCACTTCTGGCTCAAAAAATCCAAGATGAGGACGACCAAAATGCCAAACTTGAGTCTTCAAAACAGTAGTCCACAAACCAAGTTACTGCGTTACTTTTTTTTTTTTTTTTAAAGTAACCTGTTACTTTACTGCGTTACTCCCTGAGTAAAGTAACTCAATTATTTTAAAAGTACTTAGCATTACTCTAGGTAAATGCTCAAGCACTTTGGGCAATGGACCACAGGGCGCTAAGCCTACATTTTTTTGTCTCCAAAATTAAAGTTATGGACCACTTGCCCTTCACTGAGATCCAGTTCTCCCATCACAGCCGTCACTTTGACCAGTAGAAACACAGAACAATCTGCTGCGTAGACAACTGTATGACAACAACACCCCAGCGTTTTTAATATTTCCTCTAGGGATGTTACCACACAGAGTAAAAGGGGGAAATGATGGTGTGAAACAGCAGAGGCACTTTGTCAACCCGCTGAGTTAACGTTACTGTCATTAGCATCAAGCTAGCAAACAATGGTACATCCTCACGGTCGGACATAAAGTAATAACATTAACAAATAGCAGCGGGGCTTTTACTCACCACAGCTGCAGAGGCTCCCAGCTTCATTTGAAACAAACTACATTATAGACGGTCCGTTATTTATTAATCCCTCTGTGTGTTTATATATTTACTTTATATCCGCTCCCGTTGTCTTTGTAAAGTTAACATATCGCACCGTCATTTCAAACTCAACACTTGTTTCAAATTAAAAGCCCCTTATAACCTCGGCTAGAGAATCCCTCCATTTTCTAAATAGGCTTTTATTCTGAAACATTTGTCAGAACTTCCTGTGGAAGATACAGTAGCTTGACAGTTTACGTGTGGCGCTTCAAATGTAGCTCCTGCCATCTGCTGACGCTTTTAGGTGACTACAACATGTCGGCTGGCACATGAACACACACAGTGACTCAAATAATAGTGAAAGTAATAAAAAATAGGACAAGAATAACCCGATGACATCTTTCTTTGTAACGCGTTATACCCAACTCTGATCACGGTCATAGCGGATTATGAGACAATGGGCCCATGGGCGCAGACATGCAAAAGGCCCCACCACCTCTCCTATATAAGAACAAGACACACAGACTTTGTGCTGGTTTTGCCTCTTTTTGTCGTTATTTTTTTGCATCTCATTGTAGTTTTCAGCATCTTTTTATGGTTTTGTGTTTCTTTAAGGCCACTTTGTGTCTCTTAGGGCTATATTTGTGTCTTTTTTGTTGTCTTGTGTCTCTTGGAGGTACATCTGTCTTTTGTGGTCGTTTTGTGTCTCTTTGTACTTGTCTTGTGTCTCTTTGAGGTATATTTGTGTCCTTTATGGTCGTATTGTGTCTCTTTCCTGTTCAATACAGGCCAGGATGGCCCATGACACTTTGGGCCCCTGGATCTGTGCCCGGTAGGCCTGTTCAGTAATCTATCCACTGCTACGGCTATGTCCATTATTTTTAGTCTATGTCAACAATGTTGTTGTTCGGGATGCCGTTTTCATCTGTAACCACCATATGAGCCCACTGTAGCGAGGCAGCAATTAGCTAGCCAGTGGGATACACACACAAACAACAAACAGAGAAGCTCAGATTACCACACACAGAGAGGTGGTATGACTTCACCCTCTGCTCAGGACACCATTGTATCTTTAAATCTGGTCTGGAATGGATTCAGAGTAAAATGGGGATGACAAAACTACACCTGTGCAGAACACCGGTAGCCTTAGTGTAATATGGGTGGGAAGCTTGGTGACGTAAAACGACCACTTGTAGGATTCATTCTCTGAGTCAACTTCCTGTCTGTTTTCGGTATACAACTTCGATGTGGGGGAATGATCACCTTCAGTTTGTAGCAGTGCAAAGTACTGCTTGGAAAAGTGGCAAATTAAGATTGTTTTCTTCATCACCTCAACATGTCGAAGAGCGTTTGTGGACACAGAAACTGACATCAAAGAACTACTAGTAACAAAGGAGACTGTTACATGACCTCATATCACCTGTGTCGCACTTGAACACACTGCAGAGACTATGACTGACAGCCAACCATCTTGCGTGAGACAAAATAACTCTTCATAGCAGCAGGTGACAGTATGCTGTATGAGCCATTAAAAAAATGGAAACTGGAAGACCAACAGGACTGATTCAAGAGACAACTTCTCTTCGTGTGAACTGAGCTGATCTGCACACTGCCAAATCCACGCCAACTGACACACTGACGGCCAAAAACTGACCAACAGCAGACCACTGGCTTGTTGTGTCAGGGCCTTGACAAGAGCAGAAATCTGAGTCTCAAGTTTAATATAACACCAGTTGAGGAATCACAAAGGAAAAAGTGACTGGCGGCCATCAAGGGGGCTCGAGTAAACACTGACTTGAGTGTCAACCAAACAGACTGTGGTCCCTCAAGTTAAATCACACTTCTGCCTGCTCTACCCGTTTGATAACAGGTGGGAATAAGAAATCTCAAACTAATAAGTCATATAATAAAGGTATAACAATGATACACCAAGCCTGGGTGTTTGGTCTTGTATTTTGGTGGTCATTACGTGCCCAGGCTTGGCTAGTTTCTAGGACTTTGCTTACACTTATTTTAAAACTAGCGCAAAGGTAGTGTTATCCTGTAAAATTACACATCTACGGCATCTATTGGTACCAATCATGTCATGGTAGCAAGTGCAAGTTTTTCTGTATCTTGCCTTAGAATCAACAGAGAAAGGTTCAAAATAATGAAACACCATGTTGGCCTCAATATTCTTCAACTCAAGGTTGTGAAATTAACCAGAAAGAATGAAGATGAAAAACCGAAGCTTACGCAAGATTTTGCAGTATACAGACCAGAGAATACACATACACATCTCATGAGGTCATGTTTAGTTCAGTAATAGGTAAACTCCTGCTGCTAACTTGCTAACCGGTTCGGTCGTTTTAGCAATAGCTCCTGGAAATCCTCTTTATTTTTTCTTTACTGTTATGTATACCTCCCCTGACATTTAACTCACCACTATACACTATTTTGTTCAATTAAAAGTTACTAAAGGGAGAAAATAAAGCTCTTTTGGCTTGTTACTAATAACTTCACACAGATTTTTCAAAAGATGCATTTGCACCATTGATTTCTACTTAAACCATTGTTTTTTTCGTGGAACTGGAAGCCATTTGGGGCTCTCCATCCCCGAAGAGGTCAGCACTGTCAAGACAGCTTGCTATTGGTCAACGGTTCACCACAGATGAACTCGACTTTGCTCTGCAAAGAACCTAAAATAAACTCTTTACCTGATAAAAGAGTCAAGAGACTGGAACAAAAGAGGTAATGGATGGGCAATGAGGCAGCCACCCAGGTAAGACTGAACTCTCTGCTGGATTGTGTAACGTCTGTGTTGTGAGTGGGACGGTCTCTCCAGATCTGCAAGTGTGTGAGCGTATAAGTGGGTGGGTGCGTGCATTATTACTGTGTGTGTTCGTGCGTGTGTGTGTGTGTGTGTGTGTGTGTGTGTGTGTTCGTCTGGCCTGACCAGGTTTGCTGAGTCAAAGGAAAGCAGATCAAGACAGAGCGGCTCAGCTGCAGCCCCTGGCTCCCAAAACAATGAATGTATCCAGCTTCTAACCTCTTAACAAACAGCCAACTGGCAAACACACACACACACACACACACACACCTCTGAGGAATGAGCATTGATTTCCCCCGCTTCAAGTCCCTGCTTCATAATACACTCATCTATCATAACCACACTAACAAAGATGGGAGAGAAAAAAAAAACAAGATGGGAAGAAAAGGAGAGGGGGGAAAAAAGGAAGATGGGAAAGAGGAAAGCAAAACTCATAAGCCAGCTGCTAAATTGCATGCAAACTATTTCACACAAACACACACACACATTCCATCTCTCATCAACGACGAGCAAACAGCATTTGTCGCTTTCCGCACCCTCCCATCGCTTCCTCCCTCTCCTCAGCCACCACATCTGAAGTCTAAATGAAGCATTCAGTTTCGAAATGCCATATATCGTTAGGAAAAAAATAAGTTGGAGCCTAAAATCCATCAAAATAAAAAAAGAAACGTCATTTTATCTTTTTAAAACATAAATAAACAAAGCTTTTATGGTCTACTAGCAATCACTTTTGAATATATGGCACCGTCTTTCACTGTTATCTCAATTTGGAAGGGAACTAGACAAATTGATTCCACTATCTGGACCCCCAAACACTTCAAGTCGATGAGCGATATCTCGGCTCACAGCGCCCACTGACAAGCATGAAAGGACTTGATAAGAATAAAGACATCAAGCTGCTCAAATGTGATTTGTGTGGCTTCTAGCTGTAATGTTGAGTGGAGGTCACTTGAGGTACAATTTAAGTTTAAAGAAGGACTAAAACTAAATTAGTACATATATATTTAAGATACTTGTATGTACAATTTTATGCTATTTTTCACTTCTACACCACAATGTTTCAGAGTAAAATATTGTACTGTATTTTACAGCTTTACTTAATTGTTACTATGAGTTTAATGCATACAAATAACATAATCATATTTAAGAAGATTGACACCTCTCTCATTTCTGTCAGTTAAGTTTTGAGCTGGTGGCAGGAGGCCATTAGCATAGCTTAGCTTAAAGGCTGGAAGCGAGAGGGAAACAGCTAGCCTGGCTCCGACTAAAGTTCAGAAATCCAATCTGCCTGCAGTGTCCTTAAAACTCAATTATTAAAGGGATAGTTTGGATCATATGAAGTGACGTGCTGTATGAAGCACTTATCCATAGTCAGTGTAATACATACAGTAGATGTCAGTGGGCACACCCCCAGTTTGGAGAAGCAGCAGCAAAATGTAATTTAGCGACCAAAAAAACCCCAACAAAAATCAATATTAGTTTAAATGTATGCTATATTTAGAAAATTTTCACTGTTCACAGCCAGACTTCATTGATAGTGACTTAACATCACTGAACACAGGAGCTGCTGGTTTAACGCTGCCTCAATCATTTAGTTAGTTTGTGTTAGTGTTTGATTTTGGCTTTTAACAGGGTTAGTTTGGATCCACCAAAGTCACACAGCAACACAAACAGACTAACCAATCAAGGCAGCAGTAGACCAGCCCCTGTGTCCAGCAAGCCAAAATTAGTTTTTTTTCAATGAAGTCTGGTGGCTTTGATAAGAGCACAGACTGGGAACTAAAGCTGTTAACAGCTTCCCCGTTGGTAGGGGCTATCTGACGGAGAGGTAAAGCAACGAAATCAATCAATATAGCACACACTTAAAATGTATAGACTTTTTTAGCTGGCTAAAATACGTTCTGCTGCTGCCCCTGCCCAGAGCAGTACACTGTATGGCACCAGCCTGCCTCTCCAAACAAGGGCGTCTGACTGACATGTACTGTTATGTAGGTATAATACACTGACTATCCCTTTAACAAACTGTGTCTCATCAGTGTAGGTCTCTATAAAATCACCGGCCACTTTATGAGTTACACCTCGCTAGTACTGGGTTGGACTCTTTTTGCCTTCAGAACTGCCTTAATTCTCGGTGTCATAGATTCAACAAAGTGCTGGAAATATTTCTCAGAAATTTTGGTCCATATTGACATGATAGCATCACACAGTTGCTGCAGATTTGCCAGCTGCACAACCATGATGTGAATTTCCAGTTCGACTACATCCCACCTGGTGTGGTCTTCTGCTGCTGTAGCCCATCTGCTTCAAGGTTCGACGTGTTGTTTGTTCAGAGATGGTCTTCTGCAGACCTTGGTTGTAACAATCAGCAGTTTCACAAATACTCAGACCAGCCCATTTGGCAACAACAACCATGCCATGTACAAAGTCACTTAAATCACCTTTCCTCCCCATTCTGATGCTCAGTTTGAACTTTAGCAGGTTGTCTTGCCCATTTCTATGTGCCTAAATACATTTAGTTGCTGCCACATTATTGGCTGATTAGCTATTTGCATTAACAAGCAGTTGAACAGTGACCGGTGAGTGTAAGGAAGCTCGCAATATCAACTTCAAAGGTTAATGTGGTTAAAATGTCAGTATTGTGTTCACAATATGTTCCCTGTGCCTCAAAAGTGGCCAAAAATGTGTTATTGCAGGTTTAATTACCTAACAGTATGTTAAATAATTAATACTAGCTCCATCTTAATCAGCTACAATATTAAAATGCCACTTACATGTTAATGAATCATTATGAATAATAAATAATCCAATAATGTCACTTGAAATGGGCTATTCTGACTGAGTATTATACACCTTGCACCTCCATCTTGTATAGAGATGAGCTATGCCATTTTCATACTTTTGGTCATACAGTGTATTTCAGCACTGTGGCTTTGCTATTTTTTTTTTTTTTTACTAAAGTAAGGCATCTGAGCACTTTTTTCCACTCACAGCGTGTGTGTTAATGAGTGTTAATGGCGGCCGGTTCCTAATAAACGTGAAGCTGATTAAAACAATGTTGGCTCTCGCAGGCAAAGTGTTACTATAGCTGAGAGAGGCATAGAGAGGCAGAGAAGCAGAAGGGGAGATGTACACTGTGTAGCGAAAGTTCACTGATAATCAGCATCGCTTATCACTGGCAGTGAGGGAGAGCGTGAATGCTCTGAATACTGATGAGTCAAATTGTGAGCGACATTAGCGAGCGCACACACACACACGCCCACGCAGACCGAGACAGAAAGTAAAACAGTGCTATACAGTTAATATATACATACAGCATAATGACTACTGCATAAGGCTCACTCTTTCACTGCAGCTGTTCCCTACTCTCTTTGTCAAATAAACCCCCCACAGCCCAGATGAACTCAATACCCCTTCATCAATGCTGCCATTTATTTTAACAAATTCTCCTTCTTTCACCAAAAGCTTTCAGCCTTTTATTCATTACTTTCAGCTTACTGTTCAACCATTTGTCTTTAGCCAGCTCCTCAACTTCTCTGCTCTTTACAGATTCTCACTCCCAGGGCGTCAAAATACGCTGTTTGGTGCGCCCTTTAGCTTCTATATGAGACGCACCAGGCTTTCAACAAGCTCGGTTTTAAAAACATCTGCATCAGTCTTATCTGTTCAGAGCAATGGACATAGTATAAAAAGCGCGAGAGGTCTCAGGTGAAAGGGGAGGTCAGTGGGCCCACACAGGACTTTGACCCAGGAGATTGGTGTGTGTGTCCCATAAGAAGCTTAAAGTCAATGTTATTTGTGAGTCCCTGGTCAATTGGTAGTTGAGTAGTAGTAGTGAGTCATGACAGAACATCAATTTTCCTAATCCTAACCAATAGTTTTGTTGTCTAAACTGTCAAACCCTTCTAAGTCACGCGAGTTGACGTGCATGACTTACCATTGACCCCTTGTGCATCAAGATACATGCCAAACGGCCCAGGGGTCATTGTAAAAATGCCAGGAGCTTCTGCCCAAGCGTCAAAATATGTCGAGTAGGGGTGAGATCACATTTGATTCTCAACAGTTGTCAGGGTGTTACTATGATGCTTCTTAGGGCCATTTTAGGTAAAAAAAAAAAAAAAAAAAAAGATGTTAGGGGGTAAAAAAAAAAAAAGAGGAGGGTGAGGACGGTAATAAATAAATAAAAACTCTGAAATTCTTTAAAATCAAAGTGACAAATTAAAGAGAAAAAAAACTTGGTGGGATTGTTTTTTGTCAAGGAACCACATCACTTCACTTTGCAAAGTTGGATCAACCTCATCACACCACAGATTAGGGATGTCCCGATCCTATCGGCCGTCAATATTAGCAGAAAATGTGCATCCGCATCAGATCAGACTGCATGGAAAAATGCCGATCCAAGAACTCCAGTCCAGTTTTTCATGGTTCCAGGTTTTCTGGCAAGCCCAGCGCTCCGCAATTCAAGCAGTCCATTCCAGTGATCCGCTCCAGCACTTACTATCAATCCACCAGGCCAGCATGCAGACCTTATACAGTCTATGATGCAGACACAGGAAACAGCAGCACCAGGCTGGCACTGACACTACAAAAATAAGTGAAAAGGAAAGGCTGCATTATTTGTTAAATGTCAACAATGTCTTGTGGTGTTAATCTATTTTTTATTTATTAGGGGGCCAAAGCACAAGTGTGTGGAGTCTTGCTGCTATTTTAATTTCAGTGTTAGACATTTTAAAGATTTCTTGTGTTGATTTATTTTCTATTTATTAAGGGGCCAAAGCAAACCAGCTATATTTTTTATTTAATGTTAATGTTCAAGTTTAAAGTTTGTTTATTTAACCCTGTTAACAATAAACAGGTCAGTTTCTCATACCAACTGTTGTGGATCATTCTAACTAACCCGATTAAGTTGTTCTTGTTAGAGTAATATCGCTTGATCAAACCTTTTCTGACATGACTGACAACAAAATAAGTGAATATGTATAATACACGCTTGGATCGGATTGGTATCGGCCAAAACTCAAGGCTGTAATATCAGTATCAGATTGGAAGTGAAAAAGCTGGATCGGGACATCCCTACCACAGATGCCACTTGTAAACAGGGATTCCCAGCAAACATTGAGATGTTGAATGACTGTTATAAGAACATTCAAGAAGTCTCATTATGGTTAAAAATAGTTGCAAAATGAAAGTTGTGCCGACTTCTTGGATGCTATAGAGTCACCCGTCAGCTGGATGTCCTTCCTTTAGGTCGAAATAGGACTTTATCACAAATGGGCCTAATTAAATATTCTGTTGAAGGTTATGTGCACAGTGTTTATTCAGAAGCTTTATACCTCCTAAAAACTGAAGATAATAAGTTGACTGAGTCTAAAAGTAATAAGCCAAAATTAACTCACACAGGACAAGAACCCCGGTTTACAGGGTGAAAGTCCTGTGCCATTCATCCACCACAACGTCCTACTTACGTGGTAAATGAGTTTTTTATTGCAAAATTCTGACTTTATAATATTCAAGTTTTTTCTCAGAAATGTACGATGTTTTTCTTTAACGTAAATGTATGACTTAAACAAAGAGAATATCAATGTGTTAATTTAAAACTTTAATCTTGGAAATTTTGAGTTTTATCTCAGAATATTACCCCATTCTTCTGCCTTCATTTTTTTTGTTTTTGTTTTATCTACCATGGCTGTTACACGCTGTTGTGTCAGCTGACTTAATGTGTTTTTTATTCAAATTAATAATAATTCCTTTCTTTTTTATTAGCTGTATCCATAGATGTATGAAGAGAAATGGATTCAGCGTAGGAGGCAGTTCATTCCTATGAATGTTGCTCAGTGATGCGTGAAGCCAAAAAAGTTTGACCTCTTCTTTGACTCCTTAACTTGAATGGGACTAAAATGATTCAATTTTCTAGACTTTCAAAATATTATCAGACTAAATGGCTCAAGTCATGATAGTGACTGTGCCACTCAAAAAAAGAAGGTATCCACTGATTTATAGACATCTTTTTCCCAATGTAGGCCTATGGGGAAAAAGTCTTTTTGAGCCCATGTGCATCACATGACGGATTCCACGGTTTTGCCTCCATGTCAAACTGGCTTCAAAGCCCAGCCCTGTCCCTGGGGGCTTGGCTGTACCCCCTGCCAACTGCAGAACCACCACCTGGGGAGCAACACACCCCTGGTTATCACTGTTCTACTGAATATCCAGTAAAAATGCTAAAATGTACCCACTCACGTTTTTCTATAAATTGACACTGGCAGCTCAGCGTCAGTGTGGGTTTGTTGTATAATAGTGTCTAATCTGTACAATCATGCACACACATCTCTGTATGTACAGTACACGTGTGCATTTGTGTGTGAGAGAGAGCGTTCATGTGCGTGCATGTATTTGACTGGTACAGAAAAAGCGTGATTCATAGCTGACTCACACACTTAACTCCCACAGAGGCACACTTTTCACGACAGCAGGCAAGCCAAACTCCCACAAACACCCTCTCTCTCTGTCACACACACACATACACACGTACGTCTAATAAAACTAGATTTTGCGGTGACTTCTGGGATGTTCAAGAGTCCAATAAAAGATCTGTCCCTCCCTGCCGGGTTATGTGTCATCTGTTCCAAGCAATCTCAAGCTTCGGTAACAATAAAAAGGTAGATGAGCGTTCACTGTGTTCCTGGGATTTGTAAATGCACAGTGTTAGAAGCCCTGCGGCTATTAAAAGTGCGTTTATGACCGGAAGGTTGCCAGTTTAAATCCCAGTGCTGTCTGGGGTGATTTTGCGTGAGGGAAATAAACCAAGTAAATTTGATTCCTCCATTAATAACTTTTTTGGGCTTTTGTCTATATTTTCCTCCAGTTCCTAAATCTAAACGCTGTTGATTACTGTAAGTGTTGTTCTCCTTACTTTTCTGGTGGAGCTCAAAATGGCCGCCTGTCACATCAGTCTTTTTCCAATATAATTAGGCAAGCTAGAAAAAAAAAAAAGTGGCAGTCGAGGCAAGACGAATTCTCCAGGCAATGCTAAATCGAAGAAATGGTCACTTGAGTTTTTCTCCTTGGAAATTTGCATTAGTCAATAAACAGAACACCAATATGTGTCAGGCAGGATTATATCCAGGTGCACATAAATCTCTGTTACCATCTGTTATTTACAACTAGAAAAATGCCCATTAAATTTTCAAGCAAAGTCATGAGTACAAAATGCTTGCAATGGGCAAAAATATTAAAATGCAGGTGATTTTTTGGAGGTAAGTTTGTGAAACATTATAGCCCAGTTAAAATGGAGTGAACTTGTGTTTTAGGAATACAAAGGAATGCATTTTTAGACAGCACAAACCAGATTGTTATAGCAAATGTTTTAACCCTGCAATGGCAAATATGCAGTATATATATTTTATTATTTTCTCAGTTTATGGGAGGGAAATAGCAACAAACAGATTATTTTCTTTTTTGCTCACCACACTTTTCAGGTTAAATTTTTTTATTTTATTTTATATACTTTATTAATCCCCCTGAGGGGAAATTCAACTTTTTGACCCTGTTGGTCCGAAAGACACACACATGCACAAACAGGACCTACACATGCACAAAGTGGAGAGATGTCAGAGTGAGAGGGGTGCCATGGACAGGCGCCCCGAGTGGTTGGGGAGTTCAATGCCTTGCTCAAGGGCACTTCGGCAGTGCCCAGGAGGTGTACTGGCACCTCTCCAGCCACCAGTCCACGCTTCATATTAGGCTACTAGTTATGTCATTTTCAGCCTTAACAAAAACATTTTGAGATACATGGTTGAACACAGTGGTCTGACCTATATGACGTTTCTGCTGTGCTTATTTAATGTAGCCTACTGTGTTGCTTTGCTAACATCTTTGATTAACTAAATCTAGCAGCATGTGGACCAAGGCTGCAGCAAAACATAATTTAGCCAGCTAAAAAATCCATATCGGTTTAAGTGTTCACTATATTTGGAATATTTTCACTGCTTTACCTAACACAATAGCTTAATAACAACAGCGTCAGACCAGCAACTCCACCGGCAACTCCGCCAACGTCAAAAAAGTCTGGTGGCTTGAGATAAAGGCTTCAGCTCCCTGTCAGATAAGGCTGTCTGACAATAAGGTAAAGTGGTGAAAATATTCTAAATATACATTTAAAAACTAATATTAATTTTTTTAGGTGGGCCTTTTTGAAGTGGCTAAAACCTAATCAGTTGAGCCAGCGTTAGCTCAGTGCTGTTTGATTTTATGTAGGCCTACGTGATGTGAGGTTTTTCTACCTAGAAGTTAAAGTTAGTCCATATATTTATAGTTATATCCATAGAGCATTTAATAAGCTGTTATCATTAACCTTGTGTCCAGCTGCAGCAGGCAGATGTTCCAGAAAAAAATCTTAAACTCACTGTGTGCTAGCTGCTTAGCACCAGAAAGACACAGCGACCGTTAGCAACTAGCTGGTAAACATAGAGAAGCATTAAGCAGCTAAAAAGCCAGATATATCCCTCAGAAGTTAGCAGACACTTAACACAAAGCTCAAAGGAGAATACAATTTTGATTTAGTCTGTTCTCTGTAAATTTTTAAGTAATGCACATTTGCGTGGACAAAAGCTAGCTTAACCGCGATGGCTGAAGCTAACAGGTCCCAGGCAAAAATGGAAATAAATGTGAATTTGTACCAAACTATTTAAATATCAGTACAGTATTATTACATAAATGTGTGTTTCCAATAAGAAGGCTCTTAAAACCTCTTACCTCGACTCTCAATAATTCTGCCTGTTAAAGGGATACCTTGCCCAGCGAGAGGCAAGGTATCTCAAACTCAGACCAATCTCTGACCAAACGATAAAACTAGGCAATGCTGATCAAACATAAACCAAGATACTGTTACTGTATTGCCAATTTCTCTACTAAAGTGTCTTTAGAATTGTCTTTAGTTTGTTTACCCCCTAAGTGCAGTTCATCTGGGCAGGTGTGAACACAGCAATCGCTCGGGTGCGCACCAAAACAACTGTACCGAGACCTTCTTGAAGAGGTGGTCTCGGTCCGGTTACCGACGAACTCTGGTGCTGTTCGTTTGTGGTGAGAACGTGTTCCAACTGCAGTCACATTACACATTGTTTGGGTTAAACATGAGCATGTTACAGTCCCAGAGGATTATTAATGCGTGCCTTCTCCTGTACTGCCTTAATATGTACATTTGGCGCATCCAATGCATGCATTGTTTTCTAGTTGGAGCCGCGCCTCGTTTTCAAACTGTATGGTTTGCCTAAAATGAACAATGCAAGCAATATAGTACACGATGTCCAGCGCTAAGATCAGTAGGGATGTCCTGATCACATTTTTTTTGCATCCGATCTGATACCTTTATTTTGAAACCGAGTCCGATAACGAGTCCGATCCAATACTTTGCAAAGCATTAAAAAATAAAAAAAAAGACTGCATCCAAGTTGTCCCATAAGGTTTGTTTTTTATTCAAACAGTATCCAAAAAGCTTACTGGTGGTTCAGCAGCTCAAAATGTAAACAACTTCTGAATTGTAAACAAATTGTCCCTCCAGAGTTGCCATAGGGCTGTGGTAGGTGAGGTTCCGCCGTTAGGTGTGGCTGTGTTGCTCGGAATAAAGAGAGAAGCGGTAGCCGCTGAACCTGTTGTCTCGACTCCTTTTCTGTTTATTGCTCATTAGCTGCACTCAGTTAGGCAAACCCAGGACGCTCGGTTACAATACATTGGAAAGCGGAGGCAACAATGAGCAACATAGATGAAAAACTTGGCCATTTCTGTTGTTTTGATTCCTCCGATCTTTTATTACCAATTCCGATTTTGTAAAGTGTCGTATTTATCTTGCAAGTGTACTCTTCTTTGACGTTTTGTTTACTTCCTGCATTTTTCAGGCATGGAAATTCTGATCAATCAAGAGCAGCTTTCCGCGCAAGGCATTTGATCTGGTCTGTTGTAACTTTGTAGCAAAATTAGTCCCTGATTCAGACTAAAGCAAGCTAACTAGCCTGAAAGCACCTTAACCGTAATCCCATTGTTTGTAACCGGCCAGCCTCCCTAGTGTTTCCTTTCTCAGGAACAAGCTTGATTACGTCAGCCATCAGCTGCAGCGTTTATTGGTCCGGTGTGGTGCAGTGCATTCTAGTAGTCAGAGGTTCTCTACCTCTTGAGCTTCCACAGCCCTTTTTCTATTTTCTTTGGTCATATAGCACCAATATCAAAAATATTTGTGTCCTTACAGCATAGACAGCTTAGTTTTATGACAAGACTATCTTTCCAGCAGTGAAAAGTTTCGTGTTGTGGTAGTAACTAGTGAAGGGATTAAAATAAGAAAATCACTGAATGCAACATTAACAGATGCATTTGCAAAAACTGAGCTCTATCACTGAGCCTGCTGCAGTATGTAAATGCCCTAACCCAGAGCTGTATCATGCTGGAGTGACTTTTACAGGCTTGCCTGGACTCACTGGCCTCCAGTCAGGATACCACTGCAGAAGAAGAGGGTAAAACATGATGACATAACAAAAAGAGCGCCAGTCAAATCTGAAATGTAGGAAAACAATGGATATATATATAATGATAAAGAGCTCACTGGACAATGGAAATAGAGAATGTTACAACTACTATTACAGTTATGTGCTCTTGCAAGAGTTCTGGTAACAGTCCTGTGTGCTTACATGAGCATGTTAAAAGCCATCCAAAGATGAAGAGAGCTTGCAGTGGCCTATGCAATGATGGTAATTTTACATTGTCATTTATTTAACTGGATCTGGTTCCAATGTAATTATACACATTTACCTTTAAGTAATGCGCCAACTTTTCCACTTCCCCTAAGCATTTAAACTTTTTCTAATTTTCAGCACCTTCATTCAAGCTTTTATATGCACAAATTGAAAATGTGCATTACAATGGATGCATGGCAATGCACCTGAAGTGGCCCAAACACTTCAAACCAAATTCCCTGTACGCACCGCTTGTTTGCTCAGTGCACACAACTGAAGCGACAACCGTCAGAGTCTGACTTTCCTGATGCAAACTGCCGAATATTTCAAGTCTACTAAATCCTCATAAGCCTCATCATGTCTCACCTCGAAAAAGGATCAAGCCCACAGACCTAAAACCGTCTGATCCTAAAGGCTGTGACTATCACTCTGGCAGCTTTCTCTTGTGGTGTCATCAGATGTGCTCGCATGCTGTCACGGTAATTTCACTGCTGGTTTTCGAGTCTGCCGATCACATTCATGCAAGGGAAATGAGGTAAAATTTTGTTTCTGTGTGAACAGATGATAACAGGACATGGGGCGAAATTCCCAGCATTCCCTGCAAGTTCTCATATTACTATTGAAGTGTACCACTCCCATATTGTTTTAGCCCCAGACGTGCCAAAGCAGCACTGTTGCCAAATCAACAATGTGCAGACCTTTTGGCCCCAAACGCCTGTGTCCATATGTGATCTGTGCATGTTACTCTACACACATACACACACACACACATATAGTAGATCATGTTTCCCTCTGTCGCCAGAGACACACCCAAGAGACCCAGCACGAACGAATACCACACTAAAACATGCCACGTGTGTTATGTGTATATATGTATGTGTGTGTGTATGCTGGAGCAAATGTCCAAGGACCCTGGTGGAGCCTTCTGTTCGGAGCGGGTGTGTGTGTCTGTCAGCTGTTCTGCACAGACGGTCTGAGACGAACAACTCACCATCCACCCACACACTGACTGCACACACACACATAAACACACACACACAGGGGCACACATAAACACACGCCATATGCACATGACCAACCGATAACCCTTCCAATGAAGAGGCTCCGAGAAACTGACACAGAACATCATGTAAATAAATCTCTGTCACGATTTGTTGAAGCGTGTGAGTCAATAAAATCCCTGACCTGCTTTTTATGCAACAAACAGAAATGATGAATAACAATTATTTCTAATATTAGTTATGATTATGAGTCATTTTTCTCGGTTCATGTGGAGGGTGGGACTTTGGATCTGGCTGTTTACTGGTAAGAGTGGTGATGCATCTTGGCACTCCGTTCTAATATGTGAAAGATGTCAGGGCTTGACCTGATGAGGAGGCTGTTAAAGGTCAAAAGGGCAAATTTAAAGCGCAAAATTTTTCCTTGACCAATTATGAAGAAAATGTTGATTGCACAGTGTAATGGCTGTAACCACACTATGTGCATTTAGATACGTTCCCTATATAAGCCTCTCTTTCACAATGCAATTCCGTCTGCCACAGGGTACGATCTCCCGGGAAAATGATGGAACAATTTATGGTGCAAACGGTGTGCAACCAAAACAGGAAGACCACAGCTCTTCTGTTTTCCCCAGTAGCTATCAGTAAGTATTCCCAGTTACCAAAAAGTATAAGTTCTTTGCAGGTACCGTCCCCAGGAGAGGAAGTTGCGGACGATGGAACAACCGAAGTAACTGCAAAAAACAAAATGTAGCTAGGGCTTTCATGATAACCGCAGTGTTGCAATGCTGCCCTATTGACAAGACAATTGCAGTAAATGACCAGCAACCATCACAAAGTTCACGTAATTCTTTATTTCTTTTTTTTTAGGGGGGCGCCACATACTTTCTGTAAACGCCAGCGGCATGATCAACGGCTGAGCATCTATTCTGCACTGAGCACTGCACATTTGCTGTTTTTTCCTTGGAGTTGAAAAATCATTGGGTAAAACATTGCAGCCATTAATCACTGTCACTTTTTATCCAGCCATCCAATTACAGTGAAGGAGGGGCGGGACAAATACCACAAAGACCAACAGTCACATCACTGAACAACAACAATCAAGGAGAAACTAAAGCTAAACCAAAGACAGGTGGGTCTGTTTCTCCCTATGAGCTCTAGCATTCCCTTCATCCAGATCAAGTTCTCCACCTTGTGCCGATATTCTTACTTCTACGGATATTATGTATCATAACAACCAGACGCAACTTAAGTGCTGCAGCTGAAAAATGTTGTGCCCTTATTGCACCTCATTGCCCTTGTGTGTTCTGCATTTAACAACAAACGTAGTAGTATTTAATTTGTTTTAAAACTGTGGCATCTTTGTCATTTAAAAAGCAACAATATACCTAATAATAGCCGAACAATAAAGCTCATTTACAAAGCACTAAAATCAGGATAATTAAAGGAAATTACAAAAATGACAGAAAACAAATAAATGGCAGTATACCCGATATCATGCTATTGAGCCACTTTCAATCACAACAGGAAATTCCAGCACTGCGACAGCCCTAAATGTTGTCTGTCCTGTGTTGCTGGTAGTTGCTCGGCTCTGAGAAAAACAGAAAGCCATTGGGTTGTCTTTACAAAAGCAGCGCCAACAATAATACCACTTGGAAAGGTCTTTACTGCTCAAACAACTTGTCAGAATCCCTCCTAATACAAATATATCTAAAAATTGTTACTGAAAAGTGTAGACATCATTTGAAACATTTTTTATTTCTGTACTATCTTGATACTTGAAATCATTGTGGTGTCCCAGTAAATTACAATTTAGTGATAAATTCAACACTAATTTGCTCATAATGTCAGAGAAATCACAGACAACTGAAAAAGCAGTAATGTGATAGGAGCTGTGTTTCAAAATCTTATGGTTTATAATGACACATATCATTTAAAATGTAATCAAAATCATCGTATGGCGATAGCACCCATATTCTGTCATTGTAGTATTGCCAAATTTGTGTCAATAAAGAAAATTCTTTGACAACCATTAGCCAATTTAAGACTCCTTTCTGGCTTGTACATTTTGAGTTTACAAAGACGTCACTGTTGGAAACCCTGCAACTGCTCTAACTTTTTACAACCACCTTTTTAGCTTGACGGTGTCTGATACTAAAAAAAGACATCTTGGGTGGAGTAGAATGGGTGGAGTAATGACACAATCCCTAATTTTGTTTTAGCACCCAATAACGCCCCCAAATCCTATAAATTTCCTTGAAACTGAACTGTCAGCTGCGTTGAGTTTTAAAAACACCAGCAGCTGGGAACTGAAAGGAAAATTTAGGACATGACGGCACTATCATCTGCCACAAAAATTAAGTCCAAAATAATTTTTACAAACTGGACAGTTCTCTTTGAAAAGTTCTGCATGACCTTCACACAGTCCTTTTTTCTTTGCCAAACTGGACATATATTTCTTTTTTAATGAAACTTGTACTGATAGTGTTGGCATCACAGCTAAAACTCGGCTCTTAATTTAAGCTAAATTAGAGTTGGGTAATAAATCTGATTAATGCTTTGGTCTTTATTGTGGCAGTTTCCTCTTGGCAGGTGGTTTTTGGGGAGGCCTGAGTGATACTGGCACTGCCTATTGAGCAAAAATGGGTTGTTGCCAAAATACAGTATGTTACAAATATGTTGGCAACAACTCGTGTGTTGTACTTAGAGATAAATGAAAAGACGAAGCATGTATGATTGGTGCAAAACACAGAACCTAAAGAGACGTTTGTTTCCTGAGAGACTGACACCAAATCTCATTTTTATCCTTGATGTTTTAGAACATTATATGATATCAGACTCCAGTGTGCCTATGTGGTGAATGCAGGAAATGTTGAGTGCGTCACATTATTGGCCATTTATTCTCAGGAATAACAAAGATGCACTGCCAAACAGCAGCGAGGACGTTGGAAAGCACAATGTATCAGCAACAGTCATTTCTTTTTAATGTGTAAAAGAGTTTTTCAATGTTCACAAAGGCCCCTGGGTACAAACCTAATCAGCCTGGCTCTTGAATTATGAATGAGTATAATCTCTAGACTGATCACTGTAAGGTATTACAAGTATTCTTGTAAACAAAGCTCAATTACATTTTGGATAAATACTCATTTCTTTTTTGTGTGTTTTTATTCAATGTGTTTTTCTTTATTGTCACTGTTATAGTTTTCCTTATTCCAGAATCTCAGTTTGACAGCACTTAAGATGACACGGACTTAAATCTTTAAGACTATTGTCAGTCTAAAAGGATGAGGCAACTGAGCTCAATCCTGCTTTGTTAGTTCTCAAAAATCTCTTCTCTCAGCCAGAGGAATACAGTGTTTTCCCTCTAAATGGTTTTAGTGCCAACAATAGCACCAAATATCCATTTGCCATTTGCGTTTGTGGGGGCCCTTTTGCGGCGCTGTCCATAAGCATAATTTAGATTCACTACTTTCATTTCAGCTCTGTGTGAGAGTCTTTACTGAGTTTTGCTGTATTTTACAGACTTCTCTTTGTGTTTCACCAAGAACAGAGCTTCACCTGTCCACATCAATGAGTGTATATAAAGATGGACAACTCGTCTCCACTTCCTCCTACTGTACAAAACTGAAGCCAAAATATCTCAGATACGGTTGCTGCCATCTTGTGCAGGTGATGTCATTCGATATCTCCACGGTATTAAGTTCCCAACGCCCGACCAATCTTGAGCAGCACCATTGATCTTGAGCACACAAATTAGCACACGCAGCTGTCAATCATGAGGTCAAACTCCAATTTTATAGCATCAAATGACTAATTAAAACTGAGCTTATCAGAAAAATGAGCACTTGAACATATATTAGCATTACAAGAACTACCTAAAAGGGCAGGAACCATCTTTGGGAAAAAATGTATTTCACGTGTACTTTGAGATTTCTGAGATTTTAGTTTGGCCCATGTGCCATCTATCAATGAGGAGGGAGCAGGATTTATGACCCATAATGCAGCCAGCCAGCAGCAGGCAATCCAGATGTTTTGGTTTTAATTTTGAGAAGCTGTCATGTCGTTCATCTTTATTTTACAAAGATGGACCAAACGTCTGAAAATCAAACCGACATATCTGTGTTATTTGTAAGGCACTGGCCAACCTCAATCAGTGGTGAGTATGCTAGCAACTCTGCAGCTCATGGGAGGGAATCTAGTCCTGACCAGAGCAGGAGCAGCTCTCCTCTTGGTACACCTGCAACCCAAAAAGTCACAGAAAGATCCACTTTGATCTGTCCTGGTTGTTAGAGAGAAGAAACTTCTCCTGGCTCTACAAGACCGATATTGGTAAGCTTAGGTTCAAAAGTAAATAACATTACATTATAGTGTTTGACTTTCCCCGTGCCACCAGGGCCCAGACATCCGCCAACCAAGTTTTTCCATTTCCCGTCACTTCTCCTGCAATGCAGGCTAGGTCTAATTCACACTTAAAAAAAAAACTATAAAACAAAAGTATGATGTGCATTTTTGGTTTTAGGGACAGAGAAACCTCTCCAGGTTATGACTATCTTTATTACCAATGCCCCAGGGACAATGTTTAGCTTGAAATCCACAAACAGCCTGGAAATGAAGAACGTCTTAAATGATTGCACAGGAGTCTATGGAGCACAGCTTTATAGATGGCGGACCATGGCTGAAGAGCTGGCTAATGCAACGCTATAATTGGCCGGTCTGCGTTTGAGGGGTGGGACTGAGCAAATTATCAACTGAGTTAGCATACACCTCCCATCTGAGGCCCATCCACCACCCCAAAAAATATCACAGAGACACAAAATGACTGCAAAGAGACAGAAAATGGTGCAAAACTACTACAAAGAGGAGAATAATAGCCACAAGGGTGCCCCCCCCCCCCCCCCCCCACCCTCATTCAAAACTTTATAAACCCACCCCTGCTCTGAGCAGTGAAGTTTGGCTGGCTTTCCTTCTGTCACTCACACATTACATCATCATCCGCTGATCATCAGGTGCCAGTATGATGCATGGACACACACACTGACACACACACACACACACACACCTCCCACGCAACATAACATCTTGCCAGCCTCTGTCTCCCCTGCATTACTGTCCATCAGTCATGATGTGTGTGTGTGTGTGTGTGTGTGTGTGTGTGTGTGTCCTGATCTCCATCCAGGTGTGTCATTTATGAGGGCTTTTGACTATGAATTGGTCATTTGCATAGGACATGTGTGTGTGTGTGTGTGTGTGTGTGTGTGTGTGTGTGTGTGTGTGTTGCCATTGCCTACCTTTCATCCAGTCCACCACCTGGCTCGTGCTCCATTTGCTCACCGGCTCCATCACCAGCGCCATCGAGGAAACTTTGCGCCGACTCTCCGTTGCGCGCGAGCGGTGTCGTTAACCCCCCCCCCCCCTCCCGCCCCCCCAAAACAAAGCTCTGTCAGCCGGACACAGCCCCCCCACCCCCCCACCCCGACCCTCCCGCCCTCCCTTCTTCCCCTCCCTCCGCAGCCAGGTGACTCCTTCTCTTTACACTATCCCGGTCCGGTCCTGCCGCCCCTGGCTCAGCCCGGTGTCGTGTCCCGTTAACGCAGCGCAGCCCTCAGTGCGGGACAGTGTGCGCAGCGGAATCCGGTACATTCCCCTGCTCGATCCGGTCTGACATGTGGTTCTTTCCCCTCTCTTCCCTCCCTTCTTCCCAGTGCGCCAGTCCGGTCCTCCCGGTGTACGTATGTCTGTGTGTGTATGTGTGTGTGACAGAGATGGAGAGGAGTGTGTGTAGGTGTGTGCGCAGCCGGTCCGTTACCGACAGCAGCAGAGTAGGATAGATAAGTCACACTGGACTCAACACCCGACAGCATCTCTCTCTCTCTCTCTCTCTCTCTCTCCCTCTCTCTCTCTCTCTCCAGATATGATTAAACCGTGCACGCGCCCCGTGGGTGGCTCCGCGCGCACATATCAGTGTATTTCCCACTGGAGCGATAGGATCATGTAGATTTGATGGGGAAAAGATATTCTCACAAGATGTTTAGGCAGGCCCTGTGAGAGTGTGAAAGAGCTTCAGTGTGTGTGTGTGTGTGTGTGTGTGTGTGTGTGTGTGTGTGTGTGTACACGTCTGGAGACAGGAAGACAGGAAACACGGGGCACCTACACACTCTGCGCTTCTGCTGCTGAGGAAACTTAATGAATCCTCAGCCATCCTCTCCATCTCCACTCGCAGGATCATTTCTCTGTACCCTCAAACCATTACTGTCTTTTTCTTTCTCTCTGTCTTAATGATAATTGGTTCATTTCAGTAACGCCAAATTAATGAATTAATTTACACCTGTGTTCACACAGTACAACCTTCTCCTTCAAGCTGGTTACCTGAGTTTTCTTTTGGCCACTCAGGGGCAGGACAAGGCTGTCCTATCATTAAGTTGATATGCAAACAGTTGCTCATTAAAAACTCTATTATGCTTCCCAAAAGACTCGGCTGATGCAGAATCATGACAAGGAATCATGACGATGAAATATTTGGATCTTTTATACCCTGTGCTGCAAAGAAATGTTTGCCAGTGTTCTCCCAAAATGAAGAGGGCAGTGTATCGAAAAGTTATCAATTTAGAAATTGTCAGATGTGCACAACAGGCGAAAACCGGCCACATGAGACTCTTGCACTCTGCAAGTGCAGAGCAAAAGTTTCTCACTCCAACCTCGTCACATATCAGTGTTTGGTCATGGACTTTCTACTTCCACATACAGCGTGCAAGGTACCCAGGGTGCCTTGGTTGCTGACGTTCTGGGATACCATGTCAACTCCTGCCTGTTAAGCCTCGTTCACATTACAGGATTTTCACCCCGATTTTGAGGTCGCAGAGGATCTTGAGAGCCACCTTGTGTCGGAGGTGAGTCGGCAGATGTCTGCCACGATGAGTCCTCATGTGTGAACAAGCCTACGAGCAAGTTGCCCCCTCATCTGAGACTGGGACTGGATATCTGGCATGCTAGAAAACTGGAGCAGTCTGACACGACTGACAAAGAGCATTAGCCAATGAGAGGCGGGATATGTCCCATATCAGCACGCAGGAGGACGGAAGAAATATGAGGAGGACAAGCAGGGTTGCTAGGTCCACTTATTAGCCGCACGTTTCCCCCTGGCGCCATTACACTATAATGGCAACCAGCCACGTATCATGCTGGCATTTTTTCGTTGGTGTCTGATGCAGCAAGTCACTGCCCAAGCACCGGATTTCGACGACTTTGGAGTGAGACCGTCCATACAAGCAGCTTATTATGACCTATATTTCTGTGATTTGTTAGGCAGCGACCTCTAGTGGCCATAGTCATTATGTCAAAGAAGTTAACCAGGTCAGCAAGTATAAAGAGCGAGAAAGTCCACATAGGGATGAGGTGGATTGGTCAAACAAACACAAGACTTTCCCCAGGAGACCACTGTTCATACCATATTTAACTAATGTCACATACATAACATAAGGTAACTCAAATATGTTATTTAAATTACATAATGAACAAAGTTATTTAAACCTAAACTATGTTGTATTTTGAACTTAACCACATAGTTTTGTTGCCCAAACATCACAATGTGCGTAACTGTGACCATTTCACAACATGAACCACTTGTTTGGAACTGTGATCATTAGTACATGCACCTGACTCTGGTACTTTCCAGCAGTCATATATGTCGTTTTTAGAGCCATTGGGAAACAACTTACTCTTATGTTAAGGTATGAGGATGTGTTGTTTCAGAGCAACATTATATTTCTGGCCACCTGATGAATGAGAGCCCAGTATTTGCACTCTTTACAATCAACCAACCGACCAACCGACCGACCAACTGACTGACCAATCAATCAATCAATCAATCAATCAATCAATCAATCAATCAATCATTTATTGTTACATGGAATTATATATGGTACAACTCCAGTGAAATGTGATTCCATCAGCACTTTAACTTTTGCACTGTAATTTAGTCCTTTTATTGTGTCTTCATACATCCTTGGCTGCTGCTTCACAATCACCCATGTTTCCGGATGGTTCTGGTAATCCATAGTTTCTGGCTGTGGAGTGATTTAAATGCCATAACAAGACCAACAAGACGGCAGCATGATCGCTCCTCTCAAACAGGGGCAGCGCAACATTGCAGCCACCTCTGAACGGTGTACAACAGTGATCCACAGTAGGACCTTGACAGCACCTCATGTTCCTGTCATCTCACCATAGTCCCCTGCTCTGTCAGATCGGCATATAGAAAAAGAGCACCCTGGCTAGATGGCGCTGTCCAGGATTTAGCCAAGTATTAGTGAATCAAAGGATATTACAGTTCCTGATATCCCAACCGATGTGGTGCAGAGGTTGTTCAGATGCTTGTTCAGCTGGTGCCAATCCGTCTCCATCTTTCCTCGATGTTTACTCATGTTTACATCTGAAAACATCTACCTGGCTAGCTAGCAGTTAGCTAGCTGGAAGTTGGCAGAGTTTTAGAGACTGGTGAGTTGATTTCCTCATCCCACTGAATGACCTGCAGCCACACACCACCACCATCCAAAGCCAACCACAAAAAAGCACCATCAAGACTTGCAAAACAGACTTAAGAGCCTAATTTAGCCTAAATACAGCACAAATTTAGTAGAGCTGACAGAGAGGCAACTGGAATCATCCGAGCCTTTATCTTTTATCTGTTAGCTCTGTTTTGGTCTCCACCAACTCCTGAGGGAAATACTAGGCTCTTTAGCTGCTAAAGGCTCCACTATGTCCACCAGCTAGTCTCTATCTCTGCCTGTCTGCCATTTGGTGCTGAGCAGGTAGTGTCCAGCTGCCGGCTGCATGTGAAAATTATGCTATTAGAGCAGAGAGTACACCAAAACAGGGAGTAATTTATAGGCTGGACTTCTAAACAAAGAGCTGAAACTTGCTATAAAGCTCTAGAACAACGAGGCCAGCTGCAAAATAAGCTGATTAAAAATATCAGTTACAGCCACTTAAAATTACATTTATGTACTGCATCATAAACATTATTAACACTTTAAAGGGGATGTATTGTACTTTTCCTAATTTTCTGTCATATATATGTTACGATAACAGATGTTAAAATTTAACATGACCAAAGTTTCAAGAAATTAGGTAAATGTATGTAAAAGTGATCTCAGTCAGGTTTCAGACCATCATCAGACCATTCTTAAGACTCTGTTTCCAACATTTTTACTTCTTTGGAACAAGATTACATCAGCTCAGAATAGATTTCTTCATGTGGTCACCACATTTCTTTATAGGGTCAGCTGCTCCAGACACGCTACTCCAAGTGTTTACATTACACTGCTACATGTAGCTACATGCTAATGTCAGGGAACATGATCTTGGTTTCATGATGTTGATTTCAACATGTGCTTCGAGAAACTCAAAAGTATATTCATAATAAACCCAAAAATGAGCACAGTAGGTCCTCTTAAAACATCTGAATGGCTCATTTGAGCATACCAACAGAGTTTCATGCCCCTCCAAGGCACAAGTACTGTTTTTCCACTGTTTCTGTGTCCAGGATTTTTTGGACAGGCCTAAAGTCATGGTGCACTGGAGCCATCCTTTACATAATCCTTCTTCTACCTTATACAGGAAATACTGTGTTAGTACAAATGTTGACTTAGAGTGCAATGCAACAGTATCGATTGTTTCACCTTGTGTGTGAGTGGCAAGTTTGCTACGTCCCACAAGCTCTCTTAGCTCTTTCAGTTTAATAAATACATGAATAAACATCTGTTAAATGCCACAGTCGCAAGATATATAGCCACCACTAATGTACCTTTTAGCCTTTAGACCATATCAGCTATTCGGCCTGCTGACATTTACTGTGCTTTATGCTAACATGAGCTGCTGTTAGAGGCTGTCGCCACCAGAGACTGCTGATAACCCGAGACAACCCACTCTGGATTCATTTCCTGCATCTGTGTCACATGGGTTTCGTCACTGCCCCACCCCTTTAGGAGACTATCGGTGGCCCAGAGTCTCATAATTCCAACGGGAAAAGTGAACGTGAGTACAAATTATGACCGCTTCCTTCGCCCCCACAGTCGCTGAAATAAACACTGAACCCATTTTTCACAGGCCCTGACCCTTTGACACTGAAATGGCATTTTTTCAGATGAATAAATCAGAAGAAAATTAACTTTGTTTGAAACATGTCTTTGTTTTTGCAACACACTCTCGTGACATCATGCAACAAGTGACATAACCTTTCGCTCAGCTGGTATCAGACGTTAAAAGAGATAAAATAAAGAACAAACATTAATTATTACATTATTGTACTGTATTTAGTGCTGCACTGTTTTGAACCTGATTCCGTCCATCCACACGACGTTTACAACACTTCCAAAGGAGGTGGGGGGATGCGGGGGAGAGACAACCACGCCTACTTGGGAGAATGGAAGTGTCTACCATTTCGTGCCATTGGCATGGCTTGCAATGCATTATCTTTTGCTATAGAGTATCTTTGTAGCCCTTTAGTGGCTCTCTAGTTCTCTGGTTCAGAGGATGTGTGCTATGCATTCACAGACTGTGTGTGCTACTGGCTCAGATACTAACAAGAGTCTGTCACTTCGCAGCAACTCAATCTTGGTTTCAGCTTCTTTAAAGCATAGTGCTCACTTTTTCAGAATTTTGAAATCTAGTATTATATACTTGACGATTTTTAATCAGTGGAATTGGGCTGGGTGGTTACACATTTTGAATGAATGAATGAATGAACTTTAATTTAACAATGAAGTGCAGTCTGATCCAAAGGAAGTGGGCAGCTGAGGGTGAAGCCTCCTGGTCTTGCGCATAAAATCTGGATCAGAAAATCGGTTGTCACAGGTAAAATACACCATTAAAGGGTTGGTCCACCTTATTCCACCTGTGGGAATTTAACCTCCATTAAAAATTTGCCTTACAAAAGACAGTAAAATCTTTTTATAAAAAAAGTACTGAGGTACCAGCAAAAAAAGGAAGTCAGAGAAAAGAGTTTTTTTTAACGTGTAACCTTTTCACTGACTAAACTCCAAAAAACCTACTGTTTCCATGATCTTTTTAATCTTACTTCCCTTTTAAACATTTACAGAATCACTGCACTGTTTAACTCATAAGGGGAATTCATGAGAACTCTCTCTTGAACGAACATGTTTCTTCTTTGCTGCAGTACGACACTGTAGTGTTTCCCGTATTGGTGAATAAAGCTGTTCCTGGTCACACTAATGAATTCTTATACATATTAATGTTTACCAGTGGGATGTTAAGCTAACACATTGTAGTAATTTGAGTCAGTGGGATCATATAATGAAAGTATGATTAGAACATTATTCAATTTAATCAAATCATTAAAGATTCATTGCCCTATATTAGTGTGTATGAGTGTGTGTACAATGCAATAAAGACAAGCCTGTGTGTTTGTCTGTGTGTATGAGTGTGTGTGTGTGTGTGTGTGTGTGTGTGTGTGTGTTACAAAGTAGAACCAATTTCCCTTTCAAGCTTTTTACACACATATACACACATTACATAAGAGTGCAGTGCACACACGCAGTTTAGTTATGACAAAGGAAAAAGATACAAGCACTGAGGATAAAATCAGATCTTTTGATTTGATTCACTGCAGCGTCATCTCCCCTGTAGGTGGATGTATGCACAGCCAGTATAGAGGCTGTGAAGCAGTAACCAAAGTGAAGACGACTACAGTTTCCTTTCCCGATAGAGACCTCTGCTGGTGACAAGTGCTGCTCATGTTGGTCATATGGGGAGAAATAGCACTTCAAAATCTGTGACACATTGGAAGCCACTGCAGAGACCTGAGAACTAATATCTTTTAGTATTTGTTTTATTTTTTATTTTTTTTATTTATTTTTTTATTGTTACCTGTGAGTTTTCTGGGATGAGGAAAAAAATCAGCTGTAAATAAAAGCACTGACATTTTTTTTCTAAGTAATGGCTGGACATTAATCATTTAATTATTGCTATGTTTTGCTTCTTTATTTTTTTAGCCACTTGTCTCAATAACTGTTGGATAGATCGCCATGAAAGCTGGTACCAATATTCCCCTGACCTAAACCAGGTGCAGGTCAAAATTTTGATTTGTTGTTTATCTGTAATATAATTGACTCTAATTCACAAAATAATTTTCTCAGCTGTAATTTGTGTTTAATCCTAGTTGTTAGTATGCAAATCCAGTAAACATGGTTAACGGGGTAATCATCATACTTAGCATGCTATAGCTAGCAGTTTACCTCAAAGCAAAGCAGCAACCTCCAGGGCTGAGAGAGGAACTCAAGGTAGAAGTGCCAAAAACTGCAGTTCTGCTAATGGCCACTTGAGGCTGGTTCCAAAAGCGAGTCAATCTCCACAGACCCCTGTTAAAATGGCCAACTTTACAGCAGAAATAAACACATTTACAGCCTGGCACAAAAAAAATGGTTTTGGCTTCCACAGCTAATTTTGACATTCATGTCAACTGTATGAGGAAGGGATTTTTATATAACTCTAACTAGAAATGATGCATATTTAAAGGTGGGGCTGCTTGGGTGACAGGTTGTCTGTGGGGCGTTGCTACAGGCTAATAGCCAGATCCACTTTTCTCTCCTCCACAGCTCAACCATCTCATCCAAATATGGTCACTTCTGGTGGCATCTGCTAAAATGCTGAACTCAAGGTGAGTCTACAGTGGGTGATGCCACAGTAGCTACATCCATTATTTTATACAGTCCATGCTCAAAGCACAGCCTAAGCCCCTAGGAATAGTGTTAGAGTGGCCAAACCCTAAAACTAAAACTTCTGTGTCCATCATGTGAGGCTGTTGGGCCAAAAAGACCTTTTACAATAAATCTACATTCTGAAAGAAACATCAGTGGTCATAACCCCCAGAAAATGAGTCTTTTCATGATCAGAACTTTTTATCCCCATTCTAGTTCAAAGAGTGCTAAACCCAAATTTAGCTGGCTTGGTCAGCAGAAGTGTCTGGTGCGCTTGCTCTATGGGCCAGTAAATCTGAAGATCTGGGTAAATTTATACACTGGCATGACTGTAGACTCCAAAAACTGAGAATGGGGTTAACATTTTAAGCTGCTGTACCTCCAAAACTACAGCACAAAAGCATTGTCACTTTAAGCAACCAAAACTACTTTGAACAGTTGTTCAGCATTTTGGTAATTACGCTTATTTGCTTTTTTTTCCTGTGAGTTGGACAACAAGACTAATACCACTCACGTGTTTGTATTCTAAATATGACGCTACAGCTAGGAGCTGGTGAGTTTAGAACAAAGACGAAAAGCTGGGGTAATCAGCCAGTCTGGCTCTGTCCAAAGGTAACAAAATCCAACTTCCAGCACCTCCAAAGCTCACAAATTGATATGGTATATCTAATTTGTTCAATCTGTACAAAAACCAAAGTGTAAAAACGTAAATGTTTCATCTACTTAACTTTTCAAATATATCCCATTTGTTTAATCCTTAAAGAAACCCTAAGTGTAGATGAGAAGATTACAGCTAGCAGCTGGTTAGCGTTAGCTTAGCGAAAGAAAAAAAGAAAAAAAAAAGGAAGAGGGAGCCAAATGCAGAAATGACAACCTCCTCACCTCCCACTCAACGATATCTATACAGGACATACAGTGCATACAGTTAAGTGAAAGAATTCTGTAATCAGTTCCTTTCTGTGGGGTGCTTGTATTGCTGTGTTTACAGTCACTGTTCAAAGAGATGGTCTTAACAAACTGTGGATGGGGAAGTGAAAAGGGGATAAGAGGCTACAGGCCTCCTGTACTTCCAGTCATAAAACATAATGTTCTCACACTGAGGTGACAGAGTCTCTTAATAAATTACAATTTATTTCTTCATAAACCTCTGGCTTGTCTTCTTCTCTGCATACAAAATGACCACTTATAACAACACATGTTAAGTGCTGCACATTATTCATAGATACTAAAATCATTAGATACATATTAGATATTTACATTAATATGCAACCAAAATCACAGAGCAAAGAGAACGTAATGAGGATATCTAAAAAAAAAAAAAAAAAAAAAAGATTCCAGCTAAACCAAAAAATTCTCTAATTGTGTAATGGATTGCGTAATAGTGTGTTTTCCAAGCACCAAAAAAGCAGAATTACCTTCTTTTTTTTTGCATCAAGTCATTGTTGCGTGACATCAATCAGTCATGCAGAGAGTGACACCACTATTGTTTTTGAATGAGTGAATTTTTGGACATATTACATCAGGGTAGACTCTTTTTAGTTACTGCACTAACAGACCATAATACTGTATACTATCTACATTTTAAAGTAACAAAAAATTACTACACAAAGACTTGATGGGCTATGTGCTCAAATTTCTAGCTTTTAAAACCCTTTCAAGCTGTTGAAGTAAAAAAGAGTCCATGGAGTCCAAACACTGGTGGTGGTGGTGGCTGCTGACTGCTGAGGCTGATGAATCCGTAAAGACTAGGTGGTGATGGGGAGGTGGAGGGTGTGCATGACAGCAGCAAGAAAGAGCTATGGCAGAGAAAGAACCATATTTAAAATGAGGAGCAGTAACGTGATAGGCTGACAGAGAAGGTGTGTCGCTGTGCTGTTATTTGATTGTGAACCAGCTGAAAACAGCTGATGACTCCATTGACAGACCCAGACAAAGACACCTAGACACAGTGAGTGAGCATATGTGCAAGGAGTGAATGGCAGGGTGAGAAAGAAGCTTAAAGCCTGAGCATGAAAAACATTGTCTTCCTGAATGAACTTCAGTTTTAGATTACAATTATTGATAGAGTACATGTAATTTTCATGTTGCAGCTGATAAAGATGGAGCTAATTTTAAATTACTTGATATGCTGCTGTGTAGCATAACAATATATCATATTAGGTTAGATAACATAAAGTAACATAAAATATAAATCAGGTAAAGTACAAGTACCTTAAAAATGTACTTAAATACAGTACTTGAGTAAATGTACTTACTGCATTTTGGATGCAAATATTGTACTTTTCACTCCACTGCATTCAATTCACCGCTTTAGTTACTTCACAGATTCAGAATATTGATACAAAATATAATCAACTAATAATGTATTATAACAGATTATACATATAACAAGATATCGATCAGTAATATTAGTCAGAATAATATATATTATTCTGAAATGCTACATTTAGCTACTTAATGAGTACTTTTTTCACTTCATATTGATACTTAACTTTTTCAACTTTTACTTGTACTTTTGAAAGCAGGTCTTGCAGCAGAGTTTGTTTTACATCATGTTTCAACTCAAAAGCTAGCAAAGCAGTGCATGCCATTTCCCAACTGAACATGTCTATGGAGGGGATCATGCACTTGGTTGTGTGTGGGTGCATATGTGTATCTGTCTGTCTGCAGCAGATCATGCATACTATTGGACCCATCAGCCTATTAGGTTTTGTGCACATTTATGACTGTATGCCGATTCACAGCTTTTGAACAACCTATTTTATTGACTGCTCTGTTTTATATTGTCATCAATCTCAGGATCCATCAGCTATTGGTCTGAATTCAATAAGCCTATAGGCGTAATGGCCAATATTTCGGAAGTTCTGATGTAGCCAGTCAATTTCTGGGCCAAGGCTTCCTCTTCCAAGCACCAGTCATTTCAGCTGCATATTAATGCAGATTTAAAAAAAGCTAATATAAAACTAAATTGCCATCGGACTCAAGCTGGCGGTATTTTGGCCAGTGTGCTTCGCCTCTCCAAACGGACTGTATACCTGTCACTCAGACCTGATTTATCAATACTGTTCAGAGTACAAATTCAAACCAGAGCACTTCTGACACCAAACCCTTTCCCATTGCCTACAGATTCAGCATTCATATGCAGATATCTGTTTACAAAGATTATGCCATGACTGCTGACTCCTCACTCCTCCCAGCGGGTACGGACCACAAGTGATCAACAACTGCTTCAGTTTGGAATCTTGTTTCCCTTCATTCCACGACTGTCATGTATACACACGCTGTACAGCCTGCCCTGCACTCCCCATTCCCCGCCCACATTCCCTCAGACACACCTGGCAGAGATCTCTACTGAGTGCACTTTTCTAGTTATTATCAACGACTCAAGCTCACACATAGTCCCCCTCTATACCTGTTTACTAATGCATCATGTTTCAGTGTCATGTTGTTTTAATGTATTAGAGCAGTGAAATGTCTCAACAGTCTTTACTTCCTCCGGCTGATAAAGATAACTATATCTACCATCAATCAGACAAGAGGAAGTGTTGGTTTTCTGTTGGACCCTTTCAAACTATATTTGCATTTATCATTAGTTGAAAGGAAGTGAGTTTGACCACAACACCCTGTGTGACACACAAAAAAAAGAAGTTAAAGAGTGAATAGATAGCAGTATACTGTATTTGCATAAATGGCATTAACATTAAAATCTTAGCCCTATTAAAGGTCTTTAAATGTTCTTTCAGGAATGTATTAATGTTTGTGTTTGTAAAACATAAAGGCTATGTTACCATAAGCTACACAGTGGATGAAGGTGACCTCAGTATCTTGAAAAAACTAAATGAGATAAACAAGAAATAACAGCAAGTCCTGCCCTTTACTTTCACTTCCTCACTCACTGTATTAGAAGGAGGACAGAGCTTCCAGGCAGAGGAAAGAGACGAACATGCTTCTCATGTACATGAGACTGACACTGTATATTACATGGTAAGAGATGTCATTTACACTCTTTTGATCTGGGAGAAACATCTTAATCGAACAAGGGAAGATAATTAAGTCTGTCAGTGATCAGTGATTAATCAGCACTTCTTCTTGTGACACAGTGAGTATCAAAAATTATTATTTCTTGACCATTTAAGGTTAAATAAATTGAGGTCAAATGTTCAGATGACATGCAACTTAAAGCTCCAGTGTGTAAGATTCAGGAGGATTTAGTGGAATCTAGTGGTGAGGATTACAGATTGCAACCAGCTCAAACTGGTTAGAATTCCTTTAGCATTCATTGTGCAGGAGGTTTTTAATGGTAACCAAATTGTCTGCAGAGGTCTTTTTCTCTCAGTACAGACAGACCGGGTGATTTAAACTGGTAAACACACTGAATAAAGAAGTTTCACATTACAAACCACTGTTGCAGATTGGCCCTCAGTGCCTGCTATGTCAGCTCAATTTTTCTCTTTCATAACCTTTTGTGTGCTCACCTTTTTCTGATCCAGATGTTCAGAATGATCTTACTGTGAGCCACATTATCCACGGAGCTCCCTGCTAGCTAGAAACACTGAACAAGGCAGATTCTTTGTGCAAACCAGTGTTTCTCTGACACTGTTTGGCACGTCACAGATGGCCGTTAGCCTAGGACCTGCTAAAGTGTGCTCACCTTTTTTTGGTCTGATAACTTAACATTTGGACATACAGGAAGTTTTTGCGAGAGCCAAATTATCCACAGAGGCATCTTCTTCTCCAGAAAAGATGGACCGGATTATTTAAACCGGTAAAAACACTGAATAAAGCAGTTTCATGTTAAAAAAAAAAAAAAAAAAAAAAAGAATCTGTGTTTTTCCGATGCTGTCTGCCACTGAGGGGTTACTAGCAATGGTGGCCAATGCGAAAAATGAAAATGGCTTGATCTAGAGCCAGTGTTTGGCTTGACCATTTTGAGCTACACATGGCGGTGCAACATGGCGATCTACAGTATGTAGACGAAGACCCAATTCCTATCTAAATATAAACGCCTCATTCAAAGGAAACAAAAACACAACAATTCTTATTTTCAGGTGATATTTCATTTCTTGTAATATATCCCCTAAATCCTACACATGGACCTTTCAATGTGATGTTCATGTATGATAGTGTTTTAATTGAGTATTTTTTATTTGTTAGTGTCCCTGATGGTCTTTGTTTATTTTATTTGATTTTCAGGATCACCTTCTGCAGTTTCATTAACCAGGTGGACTATACGTTGAGGAAGTTCAGTTCCATTTTGTTTGGACATCTCTTGTTCTTTTGTAACAAAGATTTTAAAATGGGTCCCGGCTTGAAAGAGGAACAAACAAAAAGAGGATCAAAATGTTTTAAACTAACTTTTGTTTTTTTCTTGCTGAATATCAGCAGTTTTTTTGTTCCAGTCACAGGGTATGTACTGAGGTCTTGCCATATCAGTCACAGAACTGCCATATGTTCCAAGAAGAGACTCACTGCTGTCCCTCAAGATATTCCCTCAACAGTGAAAGGTTTGGACTTGTATGGAAACAAAATTTCAAAAATCCAAGTATCAGATTTCAAAAAGCTGTCAAATTTGACAGAGTTAAATCTGAAATGGAATATAATCTCAGAGATAGATACAGGCTCCTTTACCAATCTGAATTCCCTCAAGAAGTTAAATCTAAATGATAACAAACTTACTGGACTTGGAGACAATGTTTTTGATGGTTTGGGCAGCCTAACACATCTCAGAATGAACAGAAATCAGATCAAAACAGTGGCATCCACCTCTTTTAAGTCCTTGACGAACTTGATGGTTTTGGACATCTCCGTCAACAAACTGTACCGCATAACAAATGTTCATACTATATTACAGCACCTGCCAAATCTACTGGAGCTGTCAGTCGCAAACAACAACTTAACCTCTTTTCAGTCGTGGGAACTGACAAACAGCTCACTAAAACTTGCCCACCTTGATTTGTCTCAAAATCCCATTGGAGACTTTAGGATCACTGCAGATGTTTTTCCTAATCTCACCTGGTTAAACACTGGGGGCTCTTCTAAGAGGCATCACATGAAATGGGACGTTCGTAACAAGACTTTTCTTCGTAGAGTGTCTACTTTTGATATTAGTGGGCTTCAAATACCTTCAGAAGACATGAAAACAATACTATGGACCTTCAACTCCTCACTGACGACAGTGAAGATGAATGATATGAAACGCACACACCTGAGAGCCTTAATTAACATCTCCTGCAGCATCCCAACAGTGTCCTCACTTCAACTCAGAAGTAACAACCTCTTTTTTGTGAGTTCAAATTTGTTACTGTTGTGTTTTAAGGTAACAGAGTTAGATTTAGCAGATAACTCAATGAAAAATATCAAAGACGATGCCTTCAAATATCTTCAAGATATAACGGTCTTGGCTCTGAATCACAACAGGCTTTCATCTGTTCCAGCTGCCATAAGGAATCTACCAACTCTTGAAGAGCTAGATCTCAGCAAAAATAATATCACCACACTTGGGTGTCACGATTTCGCCAATCTGACAAAGCTCAGACAGCTCAGCCTTCATCAGAATTCAATCTCAGCTCTACAGGGGTGTGTTTTCAAGGATTTAATACACTTGGAAGTTTTAAAGCTACAGAATAACAGCATTTCTAAACTGAATGATGCTTTCATAAAATACTTGCCAAATCTGAGACAACTGCGTCTGAATTCAAATAAACTCACAGCAATTAAACGTGGGGAATTTAGGGGCTTGCGGTCCCTCCAGAACTTGTCATTACATGAAAATCAGATAACAGTACTTGAAAATGGGTGTTTTACTGGACTGACAAATCTTATGGATATCCAGCTGCACAAGAATGATATTAAAAGACATAAAGATTACAAAGATGGTTTCAGAGATCTGATAAATTTAAAACGATTGGATTTGAGTAACAATAACATTAAATACGATGAGAGCTCAGCTTTGCCTGATCCACCATTTTCTCATCTGTTCAATTTGGAGACACTGGCTTTTACTGGAAATCACCGCAGAGGGAAGTCCCAGCTACCTTGCAACTTCCTGCAAGGCTTGACTAATCTTTTAGATTTCACTGGCAGGAATCTTCAGCTTATATCCTTGCACAAAGACACATTTAATCACACGCCAAAACTGCAAAACCTTGATATAAGCTCAAATGAACTTATGGATCTTTCTTCAGAATTGTTTTACCCAATTAGAGATCTCAAAAGCCTCTATATATCTAGAATAAATCTTGGGTCTCTAGACTTCTTTAAAGATGCCAGCCTAACTAAGCTGGAGTTCCTGCAGGCAAGAAAGAATCAGTTTTCAGTTTTCAGTGAGGAAGCACTGGAGTCCATGCCAGCTCTGGCTTACTTGGATCTTCAAGGCAATAGTTTCACCTGTGACTGTGATAACGCCTGGTTCCTCAAGTGGACAGAAAACAACCAGCAAACACAAGTTTTTGATGCCTACAGCTTTGTGTGCAACTATCCTCCACACCTTAAAGGTATGAAACTGTTGAAGCTCGATGTCCGGTCCTGCACAGTGGACACTGAATTCATCTGCTTTATCTCCACCACATGTATGATCCTCCTGTTTATGGTGGCATCCTTCACCTACCATTTCCTGAGGTGGTACTTGGCCTATGCCTACTACATCTTCTTGGCTTTTCTCTTTGACACAAAGCATAAAAACAAGCAAGCTCCAAATCAGTATGATGCCTTCATCTCCTACAACACCCACGATGAGCCATGGGTCATCAGACAGCTGTTGCCAAAACTGGAAGGGGAGCAAGGCTGGAGATTGTGTCTGCACCATCGAGACTTCGAGCCAGGTAAGACCACCCTTTACAACTGGCATTAAACACATTTTTAGCCATGCTAGTGCAATAGCTTTTGGGACGGCAATATCAGTCTGTCCAGAATCAGTGGCAGTGTTTGGGTTCTGGGAGCAGAGGCACAAAGCAACATTGACAAGGCTGGTATATGCACTGACAGGTATGATTGGGAAATGACACACAGGTGAACAGGAGGATGTGGGAGTCAGGTAACCAGGAGGAAGGAAAGTCAAAGGGGAACTGGTGGACAAATAGAGAGCACCAAGCTTAATAAAACTTCGTAGAGATCCAGGGACCTTGGAGAGGTGGGGATGTGGCTGGACAGAGGGACAGGAAGGCAGAATGGTCAGAAATAAACACAAATGATGTCACTGTGACCAGGCCCCCAGGAAGTGGGCCCGACTTTGAAGCCATTTAGATGTAGTGACCAAACAGTACAACATCTGAGTCTGTAATATGATGCCATTAGGTTCAAAAAACATTTTCACATGACCAACATTGGGAAAGAACATTGGGGCGGCTGTGGCTCAGAGGTAGAGCGTCGTCCACCAATCGGAAGATTAGTGGTTCAATCCCTGGCTCCTCCAGTTTGCATGTCAAGATACAGAGCCCCAAATTGCTTCCAATGATGCTTCCATCGCTGTGAGAGTGAATTAAAAACTGAGTAGCAGGTGGCACCTTGTACGATAGCCTTGGCCACCAGTGTATGAATATGTGTGTGTGAAGAAAGGCGCTATACAAATGCAGGTCCATTTACCAATGAGGCATCTGTAAATCAGTAAATCAGTATAATTTATTTTGAAAGTCTAGAGGAGCTGCACATTTAACCCTATTCTCGTTATCGGAGGGCTAAACAGCAAGTTAACTGCTCAGCCAGCGGAGTCTTAAGTGCACACTCTGTAGAATTAACAATGTGGAAGATCCGGGCAATTTTATACACAGGAAGCTGAACGTTTTTGGCTTCATGTTCCACTGAGCAACTTTCATAGGAATGAACGGGGCCTCCTTTGGCTCTTTATACAACCGTGATTGTGACAGAAGTATCTCAGCAACTATTAGCTGATAGTTGTTGATCTTTTTGATTTGATGCACACATTCATGGCACCCCTAATGATGAAATCTACTAACTTTGATGTTCCCTACATTTTCAGAAGGTCAAAGTTTTACTTTTTCCAAATACCTGCAAAATAATATTTCCATCAGTCTCAGATGCACAAAGCAACACTGTGCCTCACAGCCTTTAGCATGGCTGTAGACACTGGGTCTTGTTTATCTATGCAGCTGCAAGTTCCATATTTTCTATTGTGAATGCAGAGCATGTTGAACACATTTGACAGATCAAAATCTACATTACGTCATGAATGCAGCCTTTTTTGATGATGGTGGTGATGGCATTGAATGTTTTATACACATAGCAGGAAACATTTTGTGTGTTATGGCCAATATTTCTAACTTCAAATATCTGCAGTGCATTATGGGCTTTGAGTCCAGTGTCAGGGAAAAAGGGGGGAATATTTGCTTTCCCCTTGTGTCCATCTATTTTCAGTGTGTACACTTGACATGTTGAGCTGTAATCTGGCAGTCAGTGTGCTAAATTGTATATTACTTAAATACTGTATGGCTTAAGCCAGTTGTTTGTACTTTCTCTTATACTCCAGAGGATGTCGCCATTGTACTTTTTATACTGCACCATCAGAAGAACAAATGAGGAGAACACACATTTTGTTTACTATCCATTTTCTCAGTCCTTTTTATTTTTCTCTCGCTCAGGTAAACCCATCATAGACAACATTACAAATGCCATCTATGGAAGCAGGAAGACCATCTGTGTGATCAGTCACAGATACCTTGAGAGTGAGTGGTGCTCCAGAGAGATCCAGGTGGCCAGGTAATGTGTCTTAGTATTTCTGTATGAACCTAGTTTGAATGATTAATCCATCACTGGCTATGCTTATTCTGTATATTAATGGGGTCTCTATAGTTATGAAATCTGTGTGTTTAATCTGTTTAGTCTTTGAATTCAAGCCATTGGAAAAAAAGTAGGAAAAGGTCTAGTTTATCCCATAGTTGTTTCTAACACTGGGAAAGGAAATGATGTTTGTGTTGAGTACTGCTCTTTTTTGTTTTCAACGTTCCCCTAAAAAACAAGGAAAAGTAAGGCTGAGTCTCCAAATAACAGTAGCACAAATTTCAACTGAAAAAAAAATGCTAAAGGAAATGCAAATTGTTGTGTGTTTCCATTCACCAGTGCCATATGAATTTATTAGGATGGAGGTTCATTAAGATAAACAGTTGGTGGCGCCAATTCTCCAGTGATTATAGCATAAACGGGGGAAAGGGCACAACAATATGATTTGATTAACGGAACATAACAAACCTCAAACAATGAAAAACTGGAAAAATAGATGGAAATTTGTTTTTTATTTTGTTTTTTCAAGATTTTTTTTTTGATGCGCCAACTTTTACACCTCAGACAGACCTTTTTTTGAAGTTATATTTCAGGGTTTTTTTTGTTTGTTTGTTTTTGTTTTTCAATCTCCAGCTTTTCTCTGTTTTTTTTTCTGTAAGGTTTTTGTAAGTTTAAACCATGCTGTCATCATGAAAACTGCCATAATGTTAAATCTAAGACAAGTCTGAAACTTAAGGGAACTTAAGGTAGAAGCAGAAATAATTTCACATAGGTTTTTAAAAAATAATGTCTTTGCTTCAAATTTCTCTGAAATCTATCTGTCATTGTCAATAAACTACCTTAAAAGCAATTTGAACACATCACATTGGGATCTAGGGACCCAGAAACCTATGTCATTATTTTTCCATGATTTATTTTGACATTTTTGAGACATTTAGTTGATAAGAAAAAAGACATGCTGAATGGTGCTGTCCTCTCCTCTGTCTTTTTCCTTTGTTCAGCTTCCGCCTGTTTGATGAGCAGAAGGACGTGCTCATCCTGGTGTTTCTGGAGGACATTCCCACCACTCAACTGTCTCCTTACTACCGCATGAGGAAGCTTCTGAAGAGGCAGACCTATTTGAGCTGGTCTCGAGCCTCAGAGCACCCTGAACTATTCTGGGAGAGACTCCGCCAAGCTCTGAAGACTAGAGAGGATCTCGGGGAGGACGAATTCAACCTGATTGTGACGGACAGACCGTGATGGAAAGGGAAATACAACCTTCTGTGAAAGGTTCAGTCCCAGTGTGGTCCATTGGTTTGAGGTTTCTCAAGCGACAACCTCCAGGGCTGAAAAATGAAGCCAACATGGAAGTGTCAAAAACTGCAGTTCCTTGAGTGTCCACTTGGGGCTGGCTACAGAGGTGACTTAATCTTCATCTACCCTCATGTTTAATTATACGATACAATACGATTTGATATGATATACTTTATTGTCCCATAGGGAAATTTGTCTTGGATTCATATGTGCTGCATACAATAAAAACACAGATAAAAAGTACCAACCAGTACCAGTAGAATTGCCCAAATTTACAGCAGAAATAAACATGTTTACAGGCTGGTTTGGGTCTCTATAGCTAATTTCAACATTCATGACAACTGTACAGGGGGCAAATTTTAATATAACTCACCTTTTCACATTTTATGAAGGCTTAAAGTTCTCCATATTATAGAGCGTTAACAAGTGCATTTTAGCAACATCACCATCTTATATTATATTATAAATATTTTTCCTCCTGCACAAACATTCTGCAGGGGTGTGAAAGCATTCATATGAACCCACGAAACCAGTTAAAGGCGCTGTATGTAAGAATGTGGCCAAAACGGTTACTGCACTCAAATTCAAAATACTGCCGCGAGTCGTGTCCGCCCCCCCTCTCCTACAGATTCGAGCTTGCTGGACAGCGGCACGCTGGAGACTGATTTGTTTGCCCACGGGTGGCTGCCGTGGCAGGGCCATGTCGCCGCGTCCTTGATCTTCGGTTTTCCAGCAGACCATTCGAGCAAGTCCGGCTTCTCTGCTGCTAACACTGCTGCTGGGATACAGCTGAGGAGAAGCCGGCTGCTAATGCTATGTACCGGGACACTGCTAATGCTGCTTGCCGTGTTGCTGTAGCTCAGTCTTAACTGTAACTGATGCTGAGACTCTACTGACTGCGTGACGGGTAGACGGCGGTGGGTGGCGCAACAGGCCAAAACACAAATTCAAAACATAAACATGATTTGCGGACCGTAATTTTTTTTTTAAAATGCGAATATTCTGGCTGTACTGTTGTCGGTGAGATCAGTATGTTATATGAACATTATTCCTTAGTCTCTGTGACATATTAGGAGGATTTTACGACTATTTGCTTTAGATTTCTTACATATAGCTCCTTTAATGGGTCTTTGTTAATTTCCATGAGGATTTTTGTGACGAAAATCATGCTTTAAGTACGAGTGAAATACGTGAAGCATAGTGAGCATGTGAGCTGTGCTTTTGACAGACGTGGCAGAGAACTGATAATGATAGATAATAAATGGGCGATGGATTATATCAATGGATAAATAATTGAACAGAGCTAGATGCCTAAAAATGATGTATGTAAAAAAAACCCCAAAAGGACTGACAACAGATTGGTCCAATCAAAAAATACTTTAAACAAGTAGGGGTGTCGGTGGCTCAGTGGTAGAGCAGGCGCCCCATGTACAAGGCTGTTGCTGCAGCGGCCCGGGTTCGACTCCAGCCTGTGGCCCTTTGCTGCATGTCTGTCTCTCTGTCTCTCTCTCTCTCTCTCCCCCCCTTTCACCTTTGTCTGTCCTATCAATTAAGGGCTTAAAAATGCCCAAAAAATATCTTTAAAAAAAAAAAAATACTTCAAACAAGTAAAACATCTGTGTATGGGTCCCTCTGCTTGTCGGTTTGATAAAAATCATAGATTACTTTCGGATTCATTTTTCACTAGTACTACACAAACTAATACTGCCTATATTTTAACCTGCCACATTTTAACATCTGAACAGTATCACTTGACTCTTATGGACAGAATTCCTGTTTATAATTGTGGTAAAGCTCACAGCAGGAGTATAGAAAACATGTTTCCACAATGTCGTGATAACTTATACTGTATATACAATATGCACTTTTTTGGTATTTAGGAATAAAGTAACTGGAAACCAGTTAATAATGTCACTTGATAACCCATCTATAAGACTGTGTAGTACTTATATTTTGAAACATTGATTATGTGTCAATGTTATATATGTGTGTGTATATATATATATATATATATATATATATATTTATATAGGGTCTTGGTCTTTGCTCAGCTGCTAAACCTAATTATAAACTGTATAGCTTATTATAGTTATAGTTTCTGAATCTGTCAAGTTAAATTTTGATAAGATGTGTATTGAATGATGCAAAATACATTTAGAATATTGTTGATTTGATGTCTTGTAGCTTCAATGAAGAGCTGGTGCAAGGTTAAACATTACTTTTATTAAACAGTCAGACTGTGGGGAATAAGATGATTTTAACAACCACACAACTATTTATAGTGGAATACGTGTATGTCAGGGGGCTTCATTGTTTCATTTGACATGATCTCTTAATCTGCTACTGCAAATTATTTTACATTTCAACTTTTAACTCTCATTTTTAACTTTTACCTTGTTTTTTTTACCTTCTACCACTGAGAGGGGATGCACTGGAATTTTGTTGTACATTTGTGCAATGACAATAATGTATTCTATTCTAAACTTTATTACATTTTTCATTATCAGTCTGTTAACATTCTCTTCCTTTGGGGCAAAACATTGTGACAAAAGCCCAATGTCAATGTCCAATATCCTGTCTTCATAAAGTTATCATAATTATATTGCATCTACTGCATTTTCACCTGAACATTTGGGTGCATCATGAATGCAGACTCTGACCTTTGTGGCAAGATATGATGTAGTAATGTGTGACATTACTTGTACTATGTATAAATGTGTATAGAATGAAATGCTCTAGTATTCATTTCAAGTGTTTTTAATGTCATAAGTGAAAGAGTTGTGTTGAAGTCATGACTTGACCAGTGCGATATGGTGAATGAGGTGAAGCCAATATTGACAGACACGTGTGATTAAATATCTCTTTTAATAAATTCTTTAACAAGATAAATTAAGATTCCACTTCTTTTGACAACACATTGTTTCATACTCCATGTCTCTGCCTTCAAAATGTCAGCACAAACTTTACAAAAAATATAAATGTACTTCTTAAAAACCATGTTTTCATTATTTCCAGTGGGTGCTCTGTAGCTACAGCATACGGGTGACTATGTATCAAAAATACTACGCTTCTCTGTTTATAAAACAGAACAAATAATAAGATATAATTTAAGAAAAATCACATGATAGTCCCTATCAGGGTTCTTGTGCAGGAATGCATAACAATTAGAGTCATATGTTGCAGATATGAACTGCTGTTTAGAGCTTATGCTGATGATGTGGTGTTGCCTGGAGTTCTGTTTGCGAGGATCTCGCTGTTCTTCTTTCTCCTTTCACTACAAAGAAAAATGAAAACCCAACATTAATTTGGTCCAGTATTTAGATTTATACTACCAGATGAATACAATGTGCAGAAAAAGTGACACTAAACATGCTAGAGATATACAAGTATACTCACTCAATGCACTTCATCCCTCTCTGAGTCCAGCTGCTTGAAGGATCGGCGCACAAAAACTTCCCTGGGAGGTGGAATCTGTGGAAAAACAGGAAACAGTTAAGAAATGATCAAACATGCAATGCATGAATACACATCATTACACGTGAGATGCACTCTCCCTCCCTGTGGATTTTTTTCCACCTTGTGTATTAACCCTAAGTGTCTTCTAGTACATATTAACAACAGTAACTGAGTGACCCCTGTCCAAATTAGCTGCTCTCACAAAGTCCCAAAGCGCCTCCTGACTGATTTTGGGTCACACTTTAACTGGCAGGGAACACACAAGCAAGGTGTTGTGCAATATTGACACAAGCTAACCTACTCATGCTTTGTTAAGTCGTATCTAGTGTCTGCTTTCTAACATATCAGAACTTATTTGCTTTCTCTCCAGTCAAAGCAGATTTTTGTCCTAATTCAAACACTAAATATCTTTACAAACACACTGTGTCTCTGTTCACTGTATAAAGAATGGATAAGAAAGCAGAACAACACACAAGATGTCACATTAAATAAGATTTAAGATATAAAATCCTACTTTACTGTTGAATTTTATGCTTTTACCTCTGAATTTGACATAATTTCTATATTTTTTCAGCCACCTAAAACTTCCTAACCACATCTTTTTCAGGTGTATTTATTGGGTAATTTAGTTGTAAGTGATAGAGTAATATTTTGGGTTTGTTAACTGTTATCGGACAAAACAAGACATTTCATCCCATCACCTTGTGGTCTTGGATAATGTGATGGGCATTTTTCAATGTTTAATTTGAGAAAATAGTCAACAGAATAATAGATAATGACAAAAAAATAATTGCAGCACTTGTAGACAGATAAAAGATCAGATTGTTGACTCACATAACAGCGTTGATGTCGCAGGAGTTGTAGATGTTCTGGATGGTGTAGCCAAGCAGATGATGGCATTTTATCCGACGACTGACGTACCTCATGCAGCAGCTCGCTATGAAGACACACATAATAAAAATACAGCATGAACAGCCGTTTCATTTTAGTTCAAAACATTTTGATAAGATAGTTTTTTAATACTATGAGTTTAGTTTACTGATTTAATCCTGAACCATACAATACTAATTCAATTTACTGAGAGTTTGTTAAAGCTTTAGAATGTGCAGATACTTCATATAAAGCAAAACATAAAACCAAATATAGAACTTTGCCTTCTCTTAACCTTTCTTAAATGTATCTACTTTTGGCAGGAATGACAGAAAGGATACGGCACGTGTGTTATCAGTCACAGCTGAAGGACTCACCAGACTGTGTGCTGTCGATAAAAGTGCTGAGGATGATGAGGGAGCACAGGGCTGCCAGGAGACACACTTTGCCGCTTGTCATGGTGTCTTAAAGTTGGAGTGCAGGCTCTGCCGCTCTGTGTGTTGCTGTAGTAGCTTAAGTGGTGTAAAGCGCCTGAAGCGATTCAGTGAGAGTGTGATAGAGAGTGCCTGCACTCCTTTCTTAAGTAGGCCGTCGCTGGGATTTCCCCCGTTTGGCAGGCTTGTAATGACAAGTGTGATTGTTAGCAATGTGGCAGTGAGCCAGGAAGTAAGAGTACACCTGCCATACCTGCCGGGCCTAACCTCCACGTGGAAATGTGTGTGTTAGATAATTTACATATACAGCGTGTGCACACAAAAAATTACCGGTTATAAGTACACAACCACTTTCCTCAGTTTAGTTTCAGTACCAGAAGAGATGACAAATCTCAGATAATTAAACAAAAATGACAATAAACAATAAATAAAAAGATCTATGGACACCACAGCAGTGCAACAGGCATGTTGCAATGAACTCATGAAGAGTTCTGCCTGTGCTGCGTTCAAGGACTCGCAAAAACCTCGGAATTTTGAGAGGGCACATCTCTGGTATACAAGGAGTAAAGTTAGCGGTCACCCTCCCCAGTCCCTGTGTAAGCTACCAAGTCCTAGACTTTGAGCCGGTTGAGCAACAGAGTAATGATATATTAAATTTACAAAAATTATGAATGCCTTTTAAAATGTGCCTTCATTTTATTTGTTTCTTGGTGGTTGTTGCGTCTCCATCTGTTATTTTAGACCTATACATTTCGCAAACTGCAGTTTGTTTCTTTTTTAGTTTTTTGTTGACCATTGATCGGTTTTTAACGCCAAGACAGTTATCTTTGGTATCATTGTTTCCAACTGGCGCTGAGTAACATGATGTAAGTCCTTCGTAGTTCTCCCCTGCAACTTGACTGGATGCTGTCGGACTGGTTCAAGCTAAGTGAATCTATGAGTCAGGAGTGGACCTGCTGGGTGTGAATAGTGTTAACATTAGCTGATTGAGGAAATGACAGGAAATGTACTGGTTTGTGGCACTTTTAAAATAACATACTTTTTAATATTTGGGCTTTTTTGATTTTGTCAAGTGGAGTCTAAAGTCATCACATTTGTGGCTCAAGTCCTAGTCATATGACTTCAGTCCACACCTCTGTGATTAAGATAAATATAAATTAAATAATCTGCCTCTTCTAAATGATAAAAATCACTAAGGCAGCACAAGCAATAGATCATATAAACTCAACAGCGGCTACAAGCCACAAACACACAGATAAAAATACTTATGTACAAGTAAAATTACAGACTCTTAAAATGACTCAAGTACAAGACTTTGTTACAGTAACCGGAGCTTAAAGTACAGTAAATTTTGGACTTGAGGCCCTGACACACCAAGCTGATGGTTGGCCATTGACCAAAGTCGGGCCGCCAGTGAGCGTCTGTCGGCCTAGTATGTGTGGTGTGTCCTGCACCGTCAGCACTTTGGCGTCGGCGGTGGCGGCTTTTCGGCCGATTGAGCATGTTGAATTGGCGGCGGAGCTCGTCGATGAGAGAGATCACTCTGATTGGCTGTTAAGGTTTTATTTCCTCGCCCCTGTAGCGAGTGAATCTGCCTGTTGTGAAATCGGGGCTAACCGGTGCTTACTCCTCAGGCTCCACTTCACTCCGCTCTTTCTCACACGCAGGCGCAGAGCATACGTGCCACTTGGCCATCGGATGTAGTCCGTGTTGTGTGTTCAAATGCAACTGACAAAGGCCGACATAGGCGACGTAGAAGACGCAACAGTTGGCTTTCGTCGCCGCTAGTTCTTTGATGTCGGTTTGGTGTGTCCGCACCTTAATACTATTGTTTGCTCCATGTCGGCTGGATTGGGTAGCAAGGATCTGTGTTTTAGTGGCCAAAATGTTAATTAATGCAGCTTTAAAATTTTGTATCGCATGTTTTCTATGGATGTTTTCTAAGCAAGAATTTAAATATGATATAAATGAGAAAATGTTGCCTATTTTCACTTTGGTCAATGACAACTTTCACATTAAGTAATTCAAACATGTGTTGCTGTGTGCACACAGATTAAGCAGTCATGAAGTTAAGCTCTCACAGCAGGAGCACATTTTTTCCTCTTTTACTTCCTGTTAGAAGTTATTCGATAACTGACTCCTCTACAGCAACACGAAAGGAATTTTATCACTGTGTGTGTGGGTGAGTGTGTGTGGGGGTTAGTTGCTGTGTGTATGTTCATTCCGGGACAGAAAAGAAACGAAATTGATATCTAAGGGTCAGATAACCTAAGTGTGACTGCAGTGATGACGCCTAGAGTAACAACATTTTGCAAATCAAGGGAGTGTGGGACTGTAAAAGTTACCTTGACACACATGAATGGTATGAGAGGTGATAAGAGTGTTTAGAAAGTGAGTAAGAGTGACTAGTTTGCGACAGTGGAGTGGAGTGCGGAAAGACAAACAGAGGCCTTTTGTTTCGTAGAAAGTCCCTTGGATCCCTCATCAGATGGAGCCGCTGCATTTATTTTTGTTGGCTGACATGAAGATGATTTTGCTCCTATTGTAGTGCGTGTGAAGTTAAGCTGGCTTTTTAAATTGAAAATCTACTTCCTGAATGACGTGTCTTCTCTGGAAACATAGCTGGTGCCTATAAAACAATCAACTATCACCCTGCGGTAAGAGTGGTATTTAGAGTGACAGATCTAAAGTGGTTGCCATTGATCACTGACTATTGGTATGTTGCTGCTGTGTGGCCCTAAATTATTTGTAATCCTTTTCATCCATAAGTTGCAGTCTGGTATATTTTGCCCATAACGTTTAGTAGATTCATAAATATTGCGAGTGGAAAGTGAGTCTCAGCAGTCAACATTGGTTTCTATTGACCATGATTGCCCCCTGACCTTAACCACGGGGTTATTATTGTAACCACCAAAAGCACGCCCAACAACGTCTCTCCAACCGCAGCCAACCCCTGATGACGCCATTCTCCCCCTGAAACATGCCTGTGTGTTGTGAGACTCTACTCACCTCTGTCTGTGCAAGAGACCAAAGAGAAAAGCATTTTTCAAAGTCTCTGTGTGTTCAGCTCTCAGTACTTGCGTAGCTTCCACCTGAATCTCTGTCATTTGGAGTTTGGTTTCTCTCCTACATCCTGTTTTTACTTTAGATATCTGCTTTATTTAACTGTTTCCTGTTCACTTTCAGCTGTACAGAACTCTGTTAAGTTACTGCTGATGACATAAGTGTACTTTTTTTTTTTTTAAAGATATTTTTTGGGCATTTTTAAGCCTTTAATTGATAGGACAGCAAGTGTGAAGGGGGGAGAGAGAGAGAGGGAATGACATGCAGCAAAGGGCCACAGGCTGGAGTCGAACCAGGGCCGCTGCAGCAACAGCCTTGTACATGGGGCGCCTGCTTTACCACTGAGCCACCGACGCCCCGACACAAGTGTACTTGGGTATGGAACAACATCGCTAATGTGAAAGCTGAGTGGCAGGTGAGGAGACAGCGGGGTAATCATTCTCGGGCATGGCACAAATTAATCATACCTGATAAAAAAAAAAAAAAAAAATCACCTTTAACCAAACCTTAATCAGCACAGTCTGCATTTGTTCTGTATGTGACCTGTTAAGTTAATGATTTGCAGGTCACAAGACAACCAATTATATCCAGCAACTTTTTTAGACACCTGGATTACTTAAAACAACTTAAAAAGTTGCTTGTCGTCTTTGAGTATCTCGAAAAGCTCTATGAATCAAAATGATCAAACTTAATGTAATTACTACTTTGACACTGGTCTTAACCATATGTTAAATTGTAGAAGTGCATTAAGTGAACGCAGTAGAAAAAAAGATTATCTGTAACTTAGGTGTAGAAAAAAATGTCCACTTTTCAGCCAAATTAGGCCAAAATTTAAAACTACTGACATGCAAATCCTTGAATTTATACTTATCAAGGCTGGATTACCATCAGGCAAAGGGGCTCCAGGTGAAGTGTGTGGAAATTTAGCCAAGTTGCCAGAAGAAAATGTTGGCTTTGTATGTTTCTGCAAACCACACATGTATATTTAATACATGTATCAACATTTGTAAGTAACCAAATATATAAGGTGGCTGTCAGTGGTAGATGGAGATGATGGTGGATGGTGTGTCACGTTGGCGAGATGCTTTGCAAGCTGCAGACCACTGTTTGTGACTAAAGAAAAGAAAAGAAAAGTTGTGATTTAGCGAGTCATTTCTGTGTTCAGAACAGGTTTTTAGGCACCAAACATGGGTGTTTTGTAGCGACCTGTTTTTCCAGCGGCTATTTAGTAACAAAAAGTGAGACATCGCTACTTTCCCCCTGGGATAGTGACCTGAAAAGCATTTGTGGATTTAGTAAGACATCTCTACTTCTACTGCCAGGATTGTGGCTACTCAGACAGGGTATTTTAAGATGAAACATGTCATTTTTTCCTAACCATTTTACTATATATTGATGAAAACTCTGTCTGTGGGTGTCTCTGTTCCACGTGTTTCTCCTCACTGACTTGGTCAATCCATGTGAAATTTGGCACAGTGGTAGAGGGTCATGGGAGGATGCGAATGAAGCAATATTAATCAATTGGCCAAAGGGGGGCGCTATAGCAACCGATTGAAATTGCAAACTTTGAATGGGCATATCTCATGCCCCGTATGTCGCAGAGACATGAAACTTTGCACGGAGATGCCTCTCCTCATGAGGAACACATTTGCCTCAAGAACCCATAACTTGCGGTTTTATAGATTTTCCGCCATTTTGATTTTTTTGAAAAACACTGAAAATCGATCTCTTCCTAGGAAGTTTGACCGATCTGCATAAAACTTGGTGAACATAATCTAGGGACCAATATCTAAAGTTCCCTCTTGGCAAAAGTTGGAAAACTTACTAAAACTGAGCTTCTATAAGGCAATGAATATTGCGGAGGGCGTGGCTCATCACATAAAGGTGTATAACATCTCAAGCGTTTCACCGATCACCACGCAACTTTGTAGGCATATGACCACACATAATCTGAGGGAACCCCTCCATTATTGACCCCATCAAACAAAATGGGGGTGCTAGAGAGCTAATTTCTTATCTAGGCCGAACCGCCATTTCGATTTTTACTAAACTTGGTAGATATGTAGAACAGGACGCCTCAAGGTGTCCCACATTTTTCTACTCACTGACGTTGTCAGTCTATGTGAAACTGCACATAGGCATTGAGGATTGGCATAGGTAGAAGGTGACTAAGCTACCAATGGGTATGGACTAGTAAGTATAACCATAACATTATTGAGATGTGAAGTTTTAACATAGCTACATAATATGTAAATTTAACATATATGTGATTTGCAAAAATGTTTAACACCAACATTTTTTTCTGGTGACTAGGTTGGAAAAAAATAGATTAGTGTAAGTTGCTTGACCACACATTTGTTCGCTAACACTGTTAGCACCACAAAAACCATTCATAAACTTAAATGGCACAGCATTTTCGTTGTTATCAAGTCTTGAGGCCTTTATAATTTCCATTTATTGTGTTTGTAAGGTGGATTTTACAAAATAACTTAACTTTGATGTTTAGTAAAGACCAAATTGTTGCAAATTGCTATGTGCCTAAGCACAATTAAAATACCGTCCATGTCATTCCAGGGTGGATGTTTTTACATTGTTGAAATACTACATGTGATAGCACACAATGATTTTACTGCACGGAGATGGGCTTTGATACAGTTAACGATAAAACAACTTTATTGATGAGGGAGGAGGAGATAGCAGTAGGAGTCACATCCTCACAGTTCACTCTGAGGCATCATTAGCATTACTCATGCTTGATTTACAGTTTAACAGTGCTTATAATACAGTTTATGAGTTTATGAGATCAGGAAGTCACTACTTGAAATGTGCCAAAACTATCACCAAGTTTTAGTTAGTTAGTTTTGATACCACTTCCAAAACAATACTGAGGAATATAAACTTGTTTTTTGTAGTTTAATTTTCAATTCAAAGCAGAGTAAAAAAGGAAGTTAACATTCCAAATGTCACATTTTGATACTTGGTACTACTGACACATTTTGGACAGTATCACAAAGTGACCAGGTCGCCATCGACCCCTGGTATCTGTGCTATAATCCTATAAACCTTGACATGATATTGATTTTCTGATATGTTCAAAGAGTGCATGATTTAGCACTGCACTACAATATTGTTTGACTCATGATGGACAATTAAAAAAAAAAAGGATCAAATCAATGCAGAAGAACCAGAGATATCGTCATTATTATTCAACACATTCCACTTCCTTGTCAAAACCCCATTACCGAAAATTCAATTACAATGTATGTAACAGGCAGAACTTGACACGATGTCCTACTGTAGAACATCAACAACCAACGCACCCAGGGTACCTTGCACTTCTTATCTAGACGTGGAAAGTCCATGACAAAATGCCAATATGTGACGAGGTCGGAGTGAGAATGTGTTGTTTAGTCCTGTGTTGTTTCTGACCTCTGTGCCACCTGACCTATGAGAACTATGGTGTGGTTAGCACTGTCGCCTCACAGCAAGAGGGTTCCTGGTTCAATCTCTCCTCGGTGTGGAGTTTGCATTATCTCCCCGTGTCATCGTGGATTTTCTCTGGGTACTCCAGCTTCCTCCCACAGTCCAAAGACATGCAGGTTAACTGGTGACTCTAAATTGTCCGTAGGTGTGAATGTGAACATGAATAATCGTCTGTCTCTATGTGTCAGCCCTGTGATAGTCTGGCGACCTGTCCAGAGTGTGCCCTGCCTCTCGCCCAATGTCAGCCGGGATAGGCTCCAGCCCCCCCGCAATCCTGAAGAGGATAAGTGGTTACGAAAATGGATGGATGGATGATTATTATGGGATTTGAGGTTTTTGGTCAGGCAGCAGATCTTTTGTCAGCGGGTCGGGTTGGGTCTGGGGACTAAATGGTCATATGTGCAGCTGGTGAGGAGGGTGCAGTATTGTAGGTTGGCGCTCCGGTTGGGGAGGGGGGTCTTGAAAATCAGACCCGCTCAGGACTCTGACTTACACTACTTAGCATGTGTGGACAGGAGCAACTCTGTTGGGATAAGGAACTGAAATAACTTTAAAGATTTCAGTAATTTAGAATTTTACAGTCAAATCTGCCCTCCAAACAAATGCATGTTTATTCTCCTTATGTAAATATATGCTTACAAAAAAATGACCTTCTACCTATCAATAGACCTTGTATGGTACAAGTTTGTTTACCCAAACATAAAAGGTTGAGGCTTAAGTGTCCAACCATGGTCCATACATATTGACTCTTTGGGATTCTTGGACATGATCATTAATTATTATTTAGTGTGCATATTATTATTAACCACATATGGAGGTATGAATGACAGCACTGCTACTCTTTCAGTGGGCCTAAATATAGATTTGTGTGCACCAAACTGTGTATTTTCTATGTAATTTCAGTAGAAAAATCACCAGTTAATAATTAACACCTTATAGAAAAATTAACCGCCCATACATAAGGCATTTGATGATATATTAATGTTATCTTTTACTCCTGCAACAACAGACGCTATTGGTGTGAATAAGAATTAAAACATGTGTCACCTCCAGAGAACATTCCGACCTGGTGTTCTCATGTGAACTCTTCTTGCATAAGGTTACTAAGAGTTTGAAATCTATTTTTATACCACTGTCGTGGTGGAGCTAAAAATAGCAAGCATGCTTAAAATAGTAACAGATTATAGAAGTTGGACTGTCCAGGAATTTGACCCTGTGATTACAATGCTGAGGTGTGGCTGCCACTTCCTTGTTTCCATAATAGGCTAGAATTGATTACAGTGTTATAGTGCGACAGGTGTAAAACATGACCTCAGCTCACCTCATGGGTCCAAAGTAAATGAGCTTTTGATGTAATTTTTTAGGTTAACATGCACTTTTATGGGCTGAAGAAATAAACAACTTCCTTAAAATGTGTCCATTGTGTCCACTTCTAACATGATCACACTTTGTAGACTCAAAGTTTTCATTCAGCAGCGGCTGTAACCTTATCTTTTGTTGTGATGTATAATCGCAGTGAATGTTATCAGCTCAGGAAGTTTGCACATTGAGTGTGACATTACATTTGTACTATATTGTACCTGTGCTGCAGGTCATATTACACATAGGAGTGCATGTAAATAAGAACATTTAAGCTTTAATTTGCCTTAAAAAATAAGTAGAGTGAGTCATTAAAGCGGTACCAATTAATATTCTTATATTAACCATGGATAAACTCTGTAATGTGAAAGAAATGGTTTGAAAATTCTCACACAACTCTGCATTTATCCTCAGACATATGGAGCTTTCTAAGCACTTCTAGCTAATTTTCCTATTTTAAGATACCAATATCAATATCAGCTAGTTCTGCTAACCCCTGCTTAGAGCCTTTGACTTCTAGCGTGACTATTACTATATGTCTAACCTGCTAAGTCAGTATTAATTTAGGTGAAAATAACAGGTTTATTTAAAGGTTTGTAAAAAAAAAAAAAAATAAATAGTGCACTGAAACAAATCAGTCATACTGTAAAAGAAAAGGAGAAAAAACAGCAATATAATGTATTTTTTAAACAAGTTAACAATGTGAAAAACAGTTCATACAGTATTTTTCATTAACAGTACAAAACCGTAAATTTTGGTCACAGTAAAAAAATAATAATTTTACGGTAACATAACAGGGTTTTTTTACAGGACATTATCTAACAGTGATTTGCCACTCTGCCTATTTCTTATGTGACAGCTGCACATTGTACAGCTCTTAAACTCTGATGCAGCAGATTGAAATGTTATACTAAGAACTGTATTTCCACACTGACACTGTCCCATTATAAAGGAGACATGGAATTTACTTTAGTTTTAGCTAAATCAAAGTGAAATGACTGAATGTTACCTATGATGAATACCAACAGACCAGTCAATTTCAAAATGTGTTCTATTAGCTGAAACATACCAGAAGTGTAAAATGGACTTCAGCAAATCAGGACCAAACATAAAATAACATAATCTAAAGTGATAACATTATGGTATGGTTTGAAGGAATTATACCGATTCAATCTAAGGTTACACAGCTACGTGACTGTACTGTACATCACACCATGCTGGAAAAACTTACTTTGATCCTGATCACATATTTGCATGGCTGAATTAAGGTCAGCTAACAGTTATTTGCAAGTGATAAAATGTAGTCTGCTGTGTAATCTTAGTCTGGGTTTTTCCTTCTCTTTTTCTTGTTTGTTTTGTTTTTTGCAAATAATCATTGTGATTGCATAAAAATGAAATTCAATCACACAGATCCTGTGAAGGAAATATAACCTGCTTCATTCACACACATACTCACTCTGACCTTGTCACACATTGACGTTTGGTCGGGTCCATGTCATTGGTTCGACAGCCCATTGGTTCGACATCCCATGAGTCTGACTGTCCGCGGTGCTGAACGGCTCGCGGCGGGCGTATGGTGCGCCGCGGGGCCGCTTGAGGCGGAGCAGGCTCACGGCTTATGTGTTTGTCACTTTCTTTTTCATTTTAACCCACACCATGATCTTTTCCTGACCCTAGGCAAGTGGTTTTTGTGCCTAAACCTAACCAGACCTTAACCACAGGGCGTCATGATGATTTCGGAACAGACTTCGGAACAGTGAGTTTAATATGGTCGGAACAATGGGATGTCGAACCAATGGGCTGTCGAACCAATGGGCAGTTCCTGTTTGGTCATGGACTTTCCACATCCAGATATGATATGAAAGGTATCCTGGGTGTGTTGGTTGTTGATGTTCTGGGACACCGTGTCAAGTTCTGCCTGTTACATGCATGGTCTTTTCTCAAAATACACTTCCATTTTCACAGGAAATTTACCATTTCTCTTTCCTCTCTTCAAAATTAACACACTACGTTGGTACAACACAGCGAATTGCTGTCTTTTTTTCCCCCAACAACAACTCCGGCTTGACGTTATAATCTTGTGTTGTGTGACGGAGATGTGTGTTTTCATCAGAGTGAAATGAATTTTATTGATTGAATGTTATCTGTGATATATACCAACCAATCTGGAAATCCATCAGTGAAAAAAAAAAAAAAAAAAAGGATTTTTCTTTCTTCCTTTACCTCTGGAGGCACTGCCCATAGTTTTTCGACGAACGGAAGTGCAGGGGCCTCGGGGATCGCTCAGACCCTTCACTTCCGGCGGTGCCCCCAGGGAATCGCCTTGTTGTTTACAAATACTTCCAGGTAGAAAACCAGCAGAGTTTAGCTAGAATGTATATATATATATATATCACATTTTTCATGTCACTATATCACCGTTTAGACTAATCTGATGTTTGTAAAGTCTATAAACACAATGATTGAACAAACATTACTATTTCTGTGTACACGTTTTGTAATTAATAACATGGTTATCGTAGATTAGCTGGGCGAACCGCTAGCTGTTAGCCACGTTAGCGGTGTCTGCAGTAACTCAGTAACTCAGTAAATGGTCTGTGAAAAAAATATTTTTTCCAGTGGATATCTTAGTTACAACATGATTGAGCTAGCAAAGCAGTTTTGTGTTGCTATGTGTGCTATTTATTCAGTTTTGGGAAATCGCGATGTCTAGAAAGCATCAGTGGCTGCAGCTGACAGGGACAGCTAACACTAGCAGCAAAGCTAACATCAGGACGTCATCTGTTAAAAGCCTCCCGTTGTCGGATACAACATGAAATTACTCCAGTTAGCTCAATCATGTTGGAACTGCTGTAACTGTTGTAAAAAATATTTTTTTCACGTTGACGAGGCGGCGTTTTGGGTGGAGCCGTCGCCATGGACGTGGAGCTTGCTGTTTCTGTAGGTACACATTTCCTGAGGACACCTGCACGTCTCGGCCCCGCCCCCTCCATTGTGATTGGCCAAAGCACAGCTTCGTTCAAACTCAAAGCCCCCCGTAGTCGTCTTTCACACAGGGCTGCCGACAGATTCCACAATGTAAATGTAATTGTGTTCTAGCAGCTGTAACATACCAGCAGCATAAAACTGACCTCAGCAAGTCAGGAGCAAACATAAAAACACAATCTAAAGTGGTAATGTTATGGTATGGTTTGAAGGAATTATACCACATTTCATATGTATGTAGGCTAAATGTCATAGTGATTAATACAATGTATCCTTGTACAACGGTAATTATGGTGTCTAACAAATTAATGTTAAGGCCCACAGATTAGGGTTAGGCAAGTAAAAGTACCTGGGTTAGGTTAAAAAATAAATATGGTGATGATGTACCTTAAACTAACTCTAGGTTCACTTGTTTTTACACAGTCCAGAACACCTGTTTCCTGGGGGAAAGTCCTGTATTGTTTGACCCATCCACCACCACAACCTGACTTCTTATACAGACTTTCGGTCTATATGCTACTTACATCTTCACTTCCGTCAGCCTATTGGTCACATAATCGCAGCCTTTTTAGTAGCCATTTCTATTAAGTAAATTATCAATATAACAAATACAAATTAAACTTTGGGTAGTCTACCAGAATAATATAATCAATTGCTTTTTCAGTCCTCTAGATACATTTTGCTGCTGGAAAAATGGCTGAAGTGAGAAGAACAGACTGAAAGCCTTATCTTATTAGCCAGAACAGATAAAATTTACAGTTGAAAAAAGGTAAGAAATTGCAATATATTGCAATGTATTTTATTGCAATACTCATCATATTGCACCATATTTAAAATCCCAATAATATTGTATCGTGGATCCTCTGGTGATTCCCACCCCTAGCTTATACACAAATTGCTGGCCCATTTTTGTATATGGACAAATAGTGCATGAGAACAGGCTGATCAATAATATAGTGAACTATTATTGTAGACTACCTGCGTTAATGAAGGCTACTAGAGTCAGCATGGACAAATGGACCAGAGAGCATGAAAACATATTCAGTAGTTTAGTAAGAGCAAATAAAACAATATAATTCTTATTCAGATTTTAAGCATTATTGATACAGTGTGAGTTCCCCTGGGAAAAACAACAACATGATGCACAGTCTGCACTACTGTTATTCAAGGCTTCATTTGGTGGCATAATTAATGTAATGTTAACGTTACATCTCTTGCATTTATGACGTATCACTTCATCTAACAATTGCTCATACAGGCCATTGACAATTAGAGTGATACTATTTCCAAAGGAATTGATTATTGAAAGGTACATTTTAGTCAATTTCCAGCCAGAACTGTGAAAAAATTCTAGTCCCGGCCAGGTTAGCCGTGCAGCATAAGTTACCATGGTGATCTACCCAGATTAAAAGAAAGCCGCTTTCGTACCTTCATACCTCACTAGCCCACCAATCTTGCTACACCCCTGTGGCAGTACTCCAAACTGCTTCTGTGGTAGTTCCCACTACAGTGTCTGTAGGACTGGAGGAGCAGCAGTAGGTCAGCCCATAGGGACCTAGCTTGGGAACTGGAGGGTTGCCAGTTCAAGTCCCTGTACAGACCAAGCATAGAGCTGGTGGGGTGCCAGTTTGCCTCGTGGGCACCGCTAAGATGCCCTTGAGCAAGGTACCAAACCTCCAACTGCTTGGGGCACCCATCCAAGGCAACCCCCTCGCTCATTTCTCTCCATTTAATTGTATAGGTCCTGTTTGTGCATGGGTGTGTATTTCAGGCAGTGTATATGACAACAAAAAATATTAAGTTTCCCCTCAGGGATTAATAAAGTATGTCCTCTTCTGCGTACACTTTGCTGAAATCACACACACACACACACACACACACACACACACACACACACACACACACACACTCACAAGGAACACTAGCCCTACCATCGTGGCTGGTAACAAAACAAGTCACTTTATGGCTTATAAATCAAAGCTCTTTAAGATAGCATGAAGGAAGTACAAACTTATTTTGATCTCCATACCTACCACCGTTTATGACCAGATAAAGAAAAGCTTTGACGTAGGAGCTCCAATCTAAGGTTACATGGCTACATGACTGTAAATCACACCAGCTGCCAAGGCTGGAAAATATTGACTTTGATCCTGATCCTATGTTTGCATGGCCGAATTAAGGTCAATTTAAGGTTAATGACAAGTAATAAAATGCAGTCTGGCGTGCAATGTTTGTCTAGGTTTTTCTTTTTTTGTGTTGTTTTTTGGCAATTTGAAATAATCACTGTGACTGCATAAAATTAAATTCAATCACATGGATCATGTAAAGGAAATATAACCTGCTTCATTCACACACAAACACAAAGAAGTCAACATTTCAGATGCAGGCGAATTTACGGAAAGCACCCGCCATGTAACCGAATACACACTTCTTCACAAAAAAAGCTCCATTTGGAACCTCCCTCCGAGATCTCTATTCCCGGCAGCAAATCTCATGGGTAGCCCATCCCAAACAATACACAGCCACTTCACCTTCACACCTGTTCCTGTACTCCTTCAGCAGTTCCTCAACTTCTTGTCTCTGGTGAAATGAAGCTGCTTTCCATTCTTGCACTGGCTCTTCTTTGGGTGGCTGTTCAGGCAGCAGGTTAGTCATTGTTTGCAGAACAACTGAGATTACAATCACTGAAGAATGTTCACAGATAAAATGTTTGCATATCCATATGTATGGTTCTGCAAATTAAAATACAAATTCTTATCCTGATTTACTGCATGTACTTGCTGTCTTTATGTTGGAGTGAATGCCTTGCCAAACTGCATGCTAAATTTGAGCAGTGTTTGTTGTCTTGCGTACGCAGAGGGTAAAAAACTTTAAAAGCACAAGTTTAAAATGACCATGATGATGATATCTCCAGGAAGGTTAATAGGGTTGTTGATCACTATAAATTAACAAAAACTTTCTCAGTTGTTTAAGCAAAATTGCATGATTGGCTCAATGGCCATTTGCTTGCGATATAAAATAGGTGACTGACAGCTCTCTGCATCATCACATGTGTTTAAAGCTGCACTAATCAAAATGTTCACATAGGTAAAAATGACTTTGTGTTGTTAAAGGGATTGCTCATGGTGAGAAAGACATACTTATCACCAGACTCTACAGTTCCCCTCAGTGCTACAGAGTGTTTTTAGCATCTTTCAGCTTATTGTTTTGGTTTTCTGGACTGCAACTTGATTTCTAATCAGAATTACAACATAGCGCATTAGCTAATGTTAGCTTTGATAGCAAAACAAACTGGAACAAACCGTTTAAGTGTCATCCTCCTTTGTAAAATTGGCATAGTAATTAACCACAAAGCTGACCATCCCACCTTCAGCAATCCTGTCAGATCATCCATCGCCTGAGTGAGAGCGTATGGGTCGGCTAGCCTGGTCCCGTCGGTACACGTTTACAGTTTCAAGTGACACTCACAGTCTAACCCTAACCCTAACCCTCTCACAGAACTATGTTTTATTTATAAACCAGAGCAAGTTTTAGATTGGGAGTTGGAATTGTACATCATGAGTCACTCGACATTAAAGAATTGCATGTTTTAAAATGACTTATTTATATTTTATGATTTTTATGAACTTTTGTGATTTCCCTTTAATTGTTTTTATTGTTCTATGTACTTTTATTGAGTTGTCATTCAGCAGTTTTGCATGCATTTATTTATTTATATATTTTAAAAGCACTTATTAATCTTCTTCTTTTATGTCGGTTTTCTTAATCCAACCCTAACACTTATTTTCATTTATTTTATACAAATTTTATCTCGCTCCTTTTATTTACAGCTACCCTAAGATGTAAATTTGGAGACCCTGGGAAGCTGGAGGACTTTGTTTAAGACCTACTTCCCACTGCCAAACTGCCCTGGGCCCAATCTACTTTGCATTTTTTTAATAAAATTTAACAGGGCTTTTAAGGATCTATTTGGTTTTAAACACAAAAATTATTTTAAGTATCTTATGGATATATATAGCCCCCGAGAGCCCGTGCCCCCGGAGGGCTCTCTTTAGAGCACTGCACTTTTACCCTAACCTAACCCTCTCCCAGAGTGAGTGACATGACATGCTGCATTTGTAAATTCAGTCAGATGCCCTACACTAAAACGAGAGCCCTGTTGGTCTAAGAAATGAAGCATTATATGTCTATGTAAATTAATGAATGGTTAAGTGAATTGCACACCGCTTGCTGCTCTGCCACTCCAAGAGTGGATAACCGAACAGTACATTCATTCCAGTGTGCTCCGGCACTCGGAATGAGTTTTTCTGAACTCACCACTCGCATCATCGTCCTCCATTGTCTGCATTAGCTTGCTAGCTAGCGCTAGCTAATGTCTGTGGAGAATTGTTTTGACTCCAGCTAAGCCACGCCGACCCAAAAATGTCATACTGTTTACTAACAGTAAAAATATCTGTTGTTTCTCAAATACTGCTACATTGTGAACAACAAATCAAACAAACAGGAGGAGAGCTAGTTAACATTAGTGGTTAGCTGTTAGCAGTTAGCAACTGGTGGCCAGAACTAACTGCTGATATAGGCTGCATGGAGTTGCACTAAGCATTCAAGCTCTTTTCTGTAAAACTCGGCATTGACCAAATGTAAATTACAACGTTTTCATGACGTAATCTTGTAAAATGTAGTTTTAAATAGGCTTTTGAACTTTTTTTTTTAGTCATGCGAAGGAAAGTTGTTGTTTTTTAAAGGTTTAAATTAACTTGTGCTCATGCAAAGGTAGTGTAATGAAGGACTGAATGACTTCATGACAGTTATTTTTTATAATGAAGAATTCTTTGTTTCCATGGCAGAGAAGGGGGAATAATTAACGACAAAAACAAAATAAACAATAACAAAAAAACCATTGGTATTGTTATTTATTGATATTAAATTGTTATTTAATATCAGTATCGACCCAGTATTTCAGAATGACTGCAGTCCTACACAGTATGTCACACTCATGGTTCATAGTATATTCTCATCATCATCATGCTCATCGGCCCAACACAATTTGTATTCGCTGAATTCTTACTGGATGTTGTTTGAGGCTTGGATCTTCTTGGGAAAACTGAGCACACAAAATATGACTTTAATAAAAGTTGTTTAAGGTCTCACAGTATTTAATATCACAAAACCCCACAAAAGTTGCATGAGCCAACAACCCTCAAGATGTTATCTGCAGTATTAAAAGTGGGCTGCCAAAAACTTGTTTGATTGGAATATCAGATGACTCTACTGCCTGTGTGCACATGCTTGTGTTTGTGCAGGGCGTCATGGTTGCTGTACGGCTTTCTCCAAAGTCCATGCTGTGAACCACATCATAAAAAGAGGAGGGGCGGTGCAGTGCCGGCGGCAGGGCATCACCGAAGGGTGCACCATCAATGCTGTGTAATATTACATTTCCTGCTGTGTCTTTTCTCTCTTTGTATCTGTGATATTAAATGAGAGTCCTTGAACCTGTGGCTATGTTTTTCCCCCATGTCCTCCCTCCATGTGCTTCCTTTTCAGGATGGCCAACTTCCTAGTTTAAATGTTTTAAATTTCCCATCATCACCTCCTCCCAATTTTACCAGACTTTCTCACAGTGATCTTTCCCAGATTCCAAAGTGATATGTCTAAGGCTGGCTCACTTCCAACTTTTTGTTGTCTCTGTGTCTCTACCAAGTGTACTGCAGTGGAAACGTCGCCACGTGTGTGTGGACTCAACACCTCACAAGATGCGGAAACTTCTTGCAACTTTGTGATAACATACACATGGGCACAAACACACAAACACATACACAGCTGATTAACAATCAAAAAATGTATAGCAACAAATACTTTCTGCAGCTCTTAAACTGTCTCAGCTTTCCATTTCAGAAGTACCAACCCACAACCTTCCCACTGTTAAAAATACTCACAGTCAATGTGACACAGTGGCCAGACAGCTTCATGGCGTCAAAAGGCCTCTATTTGGAGTGGCTGGGTACCCATCCCGCCGGGGGTTACTGCTCACTGTTATGAATGTTAGCTTTGTGATTACGTTAGCTGCTGAGCAAAAGGCTATCGCCATGCAAACGATCTCTTACCCGGTGTGTGTGTGCTGTTCTACTGGCTTAGCTGCTAAGAGGCTGTTGCTGCGCAGTGGCTTGTTCTTCTTGGGGGTCATGTATGTTACTGTGTCTCTGGCTTAGCTCCTATCAAGAGACAATGGCTTAGCAATGGCCTGATCTTCAAATCAGCTCCCTCTGCGGACATACATCCAGCATCTCAGAGCAGATAACACTGCTCATTTTTTCCCCCAGATTTTGTCACCTTGTTTTATATACCTATAATTACGTATATAGCCATATATACCCATAGCAATTTTTTAGATCATTTAAATTTGGCTGGGTGGTTAATAACACATTTTTCTACAGAAGGTTTCCTAACTACAGAAAGCTTGTTAAGTAAAAACTCAAAACAGTTTATGAATTTATGAAACATAGCCACAGTCTTGAGGTGTGGTTACCTGTGCAGATGTAATACCGCACAAGCAAATGCCAAGATATTCCAAATGGAAACAAGCTCACCAAAACAAAGCATATCTTAACTGTCTATTGTTTCTACTTTTAAACTGACACACACCTTTATCCCTTAAGCAACACAAAAAATTACGAAACCATGAACTTCACAATATGCTGCCAAAACGTGCCAAGTAATGCAGGCCTACTGGTTTTGTGTTCCTATCCAGCAGCAACAGAAAAACCCACAAGGGAAAGAGCAACAGACACCTATGCAGGAGGAAGACCAAAATCTGAACATCCCGACCACAACTGCAGACAACCAGTCTGTCGTGTTTGTCTTCTGTTACTACAAACTGAAGAGTCATTCCCTTTCTGAAACTGTGTCTCGGTGTCTGTCAAGAAACATGCTACAAAAGATATCTGCTACTAATGCAAGAAAGACAGAGTTGCTCGTAAGCCGACCACCACAGACACAAAGATTATAGAAGCAGATTGAGAGAGAGCCAACCCTTTGTCTCTCGCAAACTCAGATCAAACTCCGATCAAATGGGCTGTATTACCTATTTCTTACATAAATGTCTTTATAAACATATTTTAGTGCAGTGTTTGGCTGTAAAACAAGACTTTGTGAACAGGAAGTGAACACCATTGTATTGTATTGTAAAAATGGAGGATGAAAATACTGAGATCAAACGGTAAAACTTAGCAGTGCTGATCAACTACGAACCAAGACTCTGTTACTGCATGTTAGCTAAAATAGGTTTTGGAAACTGTTTCCTATGTCAAAACAAACAAACTCGCATTACATCATCCACCAGCAAGAGTGCTTATTGACAGAGCATTCTGGTTGTTTTAGGTTTCCATTTTTAGGTTTTAGTTACCTCTGAGCAAAAGTGAATGTCACGGCCCTTTTTTTTTTTCCTTCTTCTTCTTCTTTTTTTTTTTTTTTTTTTACTGGTCATGTAGCAACAATTTCAAAATTATTTGCATCTACTATGCCACCAAGGCCCTATGTTCCCATTGTACTAAGTTCCCAAGGTTCTTTGTTCCCAAGGCCCTATGTTCCCAGGCTCCATGTTCCAAGGGTCCTAAGTTCCCAAGGTTCTTTGTCCCCACAGTCTTTGTTACCAAGTTACAAACATTAACCCTCTGACTGCGTTTGGGTCAATTATGATGCGTTTTTAGTTGAAATATTTTGTAAATAAAATAACCTGACCCTTAATCTCTTTCCTAATCTTAACCTGTTTGGAAATAGCAAAAGTCAGCTTCTATAGATTTCCTAACCCAAAAATATAATCATTATTTTTCTTCTTCTTATTTTTTTTTTTATCTTTTACTTTTCTTCTTTTCTCTTTTAATTAGTTAATTAGTTGGTTGACTCATTGTCATAATTTGAAATTTAGGGCTTAAGTATATTTGGGAGTTGTTTTCAAATAGGACCTTGGGAACATGGGACCCTGAAAAGATAGGACCAAGGGAAAATCAGACCTTGAGAACACTGGGACTTAGGACCCTGGGAGCATGGGACCCTGGGAACATAGCATCCTGGGAACAACGTAGGCCCCTGGGAACATAAAACCTTGGGAACATAGGACATTGGGACCCTGGCAACATAGCACCTTGAGAGCATAGGACCCTGGCAACATAGCACCTTGAGAGCATAGAACCTTGGGAACATAGGCCCCTGGGAACATAAAACCTTGGAAACATAGGACATTGGGAATATAGGACTCGAGGAACATAGGACCCTTGGAGCAAAGGACCCTGGGAACATAGCACCCTGGCAGCATAGGTCCCTACCAACATAGGACCCTGAGAGCATTGGTCCCTAGCAACATAAGGCCCTGGAAACATAGGACCTTAGGAACATAAGACCTAGGGAACATAGGACCCTGGCAACATCGCACCCTGAGAGCATAGGACATTGGGAACATAGGACCCTGGGAGCATAGGACCTTGGGAACATAGGACCCTGGGATTATTGGACCTGAGGAACATATGACCCTGGGAGCGTAGGACCCTGGGAACATGAGACCCTGGGAGCATAGGACCCTGAGAACATAAGATCCTGGGAACACAGAACCTTTGAACCACAGGACTGTGGGAGGAATGTGCCAACACAGCTGACTCCCTCAATTATAATCACATGTCTAACTCTGTCCTCATTGTTTATTTTAACTCCTCTGTTTATGAGCTGAAAGAATGCAGTAATTTATTCTGCTGTCGTCATCGAGGTGAACATTGGCACTGTAACAATCAAAGTCACTTCAATCATTAACTGCAATCAATCCGTTGTGTCTGGATGTAAGTATATACTGCAAGGACTCCTGACGTACAAACCTAATTACATGCAGATGTGGTAACAAAGAAAACTCAACAGCATTGTCATAAGACATTAATTTAAACACAATAATTAAAATTGATTTTAATAATTACATGTATTGGGAACTTTTGTAGAAGGCGACTAATGCCTTTGACGTGAGGATGACAATCAAAGGCATCCTGTTTTTGACCAGTAATTACAGTCTAGAGTAAGAATTGAATGGGATAGTTTCCATATTGTTTATATGTTCTGCAATCATGCATGCCCATGACAAAGGCCTGGTGATGTTGAAATACACTCTGCTAACTGCAGAGAGCAGCAAGTTAAAGGTGGTAATGTGCAGCAAAATGCAGCAAAATGTGTGAACAAAATAAGAAAATTGCAAGTAGATGTAGATGAAATAGACTGTGCAAATGCTTTAAAGACAGGAAACATTTGATTTGTTTGTTTAGCCTTATGAATAGCTCAACATTAGTTCAAACAAAGTTATAGGTTATCAAATAGTAAAAAGACAGACTATTTGTAGACTGTTTCTTGCTACTGGCTAAGATTAGGCTTATCTACAACATAAGTCCTGTAAAATGAAAACATGTCATTTTTACACATCAGTTTGAGAACATATTAAACAAATGTGTGTTTATTTGTGAGTTTTAGAGGTTCAGTTACCCTTGGACAGAGCCAATCAAGCTGTTTACCTCTGCTTATGTTAAGCTAAGCTAGCAGGCTGCTAGCTAGATAAGATATACCTTTGAGTTATGTGTTTCAAATCTGTGTTTTATTCCTGTTTAATTGCAACATATAAATGTAAGAACAGTTTACATTTCTGTAAAGTATTTGTAGGCCTTTTTCTTAAAAGTAAAATGTTATCATTTCAGTATTGTCTCCTTGAATGTTGTTTTATGTATTGTTTATCTCGTTTCCTCAGTGTTGCTAGTTTAGGGGATTTCAACTTGGTTTTACTGACTACGCACTTCCAGTAGAGCAACCATGCATACAAAAACACGGAAAAACAATTCTTGGAAAGTTCAGCCAAGTGAACATAAAAAATGCAAACAGAAAATGGAGGTTCTTTCCAGGCTCATAATATTGACGCTTATGAAGTTATGAATGAGTATTTAAAGCTTAACGAAAGAAAAGCATGGTGTTCACTATAGCAGATGCATTCACTTAATTTCCTCAAATAAAATTTCAAAGCTTGGAAATGTATTTTCCATACAAGAAGACATTTAAAAACAGTCAAATGGAAACTGTCCTCTACTGAACAGAAAAAAACAAAAGCTCTGGCATATTTTATTTCCGCTTTCCTTGTTCCTTTGGTATGAATAAGTAGCCTAAACCTGTTGGGTTGGAAAAGAGAGCTACACCATGATTTCACTTAACTGCTCTGTATTAATCTCTGCTGTGCTTTGTCAGCTATGCTAGCGCCCAAGTTTCCGGGTGGAGCATTAAAGCCACAGGATTACAGTTTGCACAAAATGTTAAGTTTGTAGAAACCTTTAAGAACAACAGCTTTGCAGTTTCACCTGATAATGATGATGATGATGATGATGATGATGATGGTTTAATGATGAAATCCAATGACCTGTAATAAGGGTTCATTGAGGGTCACAAACTGGTGAAGCATGAAACTCTAAGACTGGAATTAAAGTGCCAAAACATATTCTGTGTTTTATACAGAGAAGAACATAACACACAAGTCTCTACTGATTGATGATGTAGTAATGATTTTATTGATTTTATAGCCATGTTAGAAGCATGAATATATGGAAGACATGTATGTTGGTTGGTCCATACACCACTTTGACCCAGACTGAATTTGCTTAACAATTTTCAAATGGATCCCCATGACATTTGGTAGAGACATTTGTGGTGTCCAGAGGATGAATCCTAATGACTTTGATTATCCAGGGACTTTTCCTCTTGCACCACCATGGGCGTGACAATTTCAGCTTTTGGTGAAATGTCTAGGCAATTACTGGATGCAAGGCATAGGTTTCATTTCTCCATGGGGGACACATATATGAAAAAAGGGTTTGGGGGTTCATCTGCCAGAGAAATAAAAGTTCTCTGTTTCTTTCATGTTTTATTTGGGCAGACATGTTTTAAATATTGAGGGGGGCATGTGCCTTACGTCTAACCTGGAAATCCAGGTGACCCGCACCTAGCAAATTTGAATTTGCTCTGCATGGGGATCTGGCCTCGACAAGCAGAGCCTGCTGAATCGCCAGTTGGGCCAATCAGATCAGTCTATCTGACAGAGGTGGGCTCTGGGCGGGCGTAACATGATGAAGACAGCACTGCGCCGTAGGAGTCGAAAAGTTAACAGCCAAGATGGCAGCTGCTGAAGGACCGTTTCCATTCAGTTTAGCTTTGGAAGAAACGCTAACTACACTTAACTTTTTCTTTGAGAGAGGAATAGAAGACTGCCCTAGAAGCCTTTGCTTTCAGGAAGAACGTTTTTGCCGGTTTGCCGACAGGATACGGCAAAAGCATAATATATCAGTTAGCCTCACTGGTCGGCAAACCAATGGGGCTTACTGCAGTGAATACGTCACCTTGTTTTTTGCTCTGGTTGGCCATCGTGCTATCCAATTGCGTGCGGCGGCATTTGAAATGCCTCAGTTATTGCTGCCCCTTGGAAGGGTGTATCGGTGAGGGCCAGACTCAAAATCTTTCTAGATTTGAGTCTGGATTTCCAGGCTACCTTATGTCCCCTCCCCCAAGTTCTAGACAAATGATTGGATTGTCTGCTAATTAATTTGGTGATCCCCTTACTTTTTATAGAATAAAATATCTTTGATGTTAGATTCAGCCTGCAATTTTCATGATGATAATATGATAAATAAACCAAAAAATATATATAATTGAGCTAAAACAGCAATAAATATGGTTAAATAGCAATAAAGTTGAAAAGCACAAAAAGGTTTGAGTGAAATGTCTCCAAAACTACTGAATCAATTGTCTTTGAAATTTGGTACACCCATTCATGTCCACCAGCCCTCAGGATAAATTATAATAATTTTGGTGACCTCCTAACTTTTCATCTAGCGTTATCATCGGGTCAAAGTTTGTCCAATGCTTTGGTTTAGGACCTAATATCTGCAAAACTAATGACATTCCCATCTGCCTCAGCTGTACTTTGTGTTTAGCCAATGTTAGCATTCTGAAACTCTAAACTACGATGGTTATTATGGTAAAGTATAGCTCTCCATTAGCATGTTAGCATTGTTTATCTGAACATGTTAGAATGACATCAGATTATAAGTAATGATGTGCCTAAATAGAGCCTCACAGAGCTGCTAGCTTGGCTGTAGATTCTTGTATTTTCGGTGCACTGACCTATTAAAAAAACAAAACAGTAGCTAGCAAAAAGTACCTTCAAAAGGTACTGTCCCTTGGCAGATAAATAAAATACCACAGTTTTATTGGAAAGGGCTCTTTAAAGGCCAATGGTTACAGACTAAGTTAACAGGTATCACTGGAATCATTTGGCTAAACAAGTAGATCAAACACAAGATTACAGTATTCAAATTCAATGAGTCAGGAGAGGAAATGAAAGGTACGTAGAAGGCAAACAGGTTTCGGGCAGGACTAACGAATAAATACATTCAGGCACATTTTGCAATATAGACTTCCAGCAATATACAAATGTCTCACAGTGTCTGCAGTGGCGTGCTCTATCAAAATCAGTCTGATGTTGCTACAGCTAATTTCTAGATAAAAATCACCATCTTGATTTCTCATTTTGGGGTTTTGTTAGATTTCAAATGAAAAACCAGTCTTGGCTTTCAGATTATGAAACTCTCATAGCCAAATTTAGATGATAACTACAATTTTGAAGCTTATATAGGACGATGACAAGCTAGCAGCAAACACTTGTAAACTGCACTGTGGTCCTACTCAACACCACTCCTTCTGTGTCTCCCTGAAATTATGAATGCAAGGCTTACAGTAACAAGTCAGTGGGACAGTAGGTTTTCATCTGATGTCAAATAAACAAAGTTTTGGCTTCTTATATAGTAATATTAATATACAGCATGCGCCCAAAGTCCCAAGGTCAATGGGCTCTGTCACGTATCTTAGATGCCACAGTGCTGCAAACTTTGAAGGCCCTTTCCTCAAAATTATGGCTTGATGACAGTCATGTAATGTGACGATATTTTGCTTAATCTTTAGAGTCCAAAAACAACGATATCATTAGAAAGCAAAGAATCCCCTCTTTCCAGTAATGTCTTAATTAAAACCACATAAAAATGTTGAGCGATAAAGCAGGTAGGTGTCTCCTCAATATCACTGGGAGACTATTTGAAGGCCTCTGCATCATCCTGAATACTATTTTAGAAGGCCAAAAAGTGAAAAAGATAAATGGCAGTAACTATGTTGGCACATATTGGGAATATGCTGCAGGTTTATGTCACAGCATGAAAAATTATCTCAGAAGGTGACAAAGTTGTCAATTGATTTGATATGCTTTTATCTGACTAGAGTGGAAAACAAATCAAAATGGGCATGAACTTAATTATTTCCAGATTTATTGCAGTTGTAAAGCAATCAATGAAACAGACAGGCACATACATAACAGATGGAATAATAAACATTCAAGTACAGGTATGCAGAGAGGAGGAAACACTTCATTAAGAATATAAGGGAAATTTTGATATTATGCAGACAAATGTGAAGGCAGTGATGTGGTGGCAGTCATGCGTTTGCAAGTTTAAATAAATTATCTAAATGTGGCTGCATTATTTTTTTCAACTTTGCCTATAACAGAGATCTGCTGCCATAAATGGAAAAATAGATAGCGTGCGCATTAGCTTGTGTATTCTACCTTTGCAAAGTTTCGGAATAATTTTCCAGGGAATTATGAAAGCAAAGAACCTAAAGCAGGAACAGTCTGAGGCATCTTTGTTGTTTTATAATGAGTTGGCTGAAAAACAAGGGGACTGACAAATAGTCTAAAGCAGGGGTCTTCAACGTTTTTCAGGCTAAGGACCCCTTGGCCCAAAGACAGACATATATTTTCAAAAAAAGAGTTGCACTTGAGATAGCTCTGAATATCTTTCGGGTCTTCTCTTGTTTGCCTAGCTGCTAACTAAGCAGTTTTAGCATTGCTAGGTGCGTTAATCTCACCATCCGCACTTTCAGTGGTGGTTTCCACAGTGTGTCAGAGTCTGTTAAAAAGTTATGAAACAATCCATTGTGGCACACAAGAATGTCTGTACACTTGACGTAGTAATAAAGCTAACTAGCTAATATGCAAAAATAATTACAGGTGTCGCACAGTGATGTAGCGTTAGCTAACTCACATGATCACATAACAATTGATGGGTAACAAACGTAATCAAAAATGTTGTGTACTGTTAAAGGGCCAGTGTGTAAAATGGGTTGAAAACAGTGACATCAGTGGTCAAATTCTAGATTGCAGGGCTCACTCGCTCACCCCTCCCGTCGGGTAAATGACGGTGGCCCCGTAGGGACAAAAAGCCTTGCGCAGACATGAGTTTTTCAGGAGTAGGTCTATCTAGCGACGAGGTGAATATTTATTTAGAAATCTAAACCATGTTACGATATTGTAATGAATCCCTCACGAGCAGGAGACCAGAGGAGCGTTTGGGAAAAAGGCCAGTTTGTTTGAGCACTCCAGAAACTCCGGTAACACTCCGTCCCAAACTCTGACTCTTCTGGCGTAACAGACACACTTCATACACACATACTCGTTTACAATACCAAGCGGGCACCCCCTCCCCTCTCTGCTCCACCAATCTCCAGCCCGCACACTGACTGACAGCGTAGCCTGTAAACAGAGCTCAGCTGTTTATTTAGCCTAGCAATATCTCCGGACTATAGTAGCTACAATGGACGACTTTGAACGCGATTTTGAAGAGTTTCTTGTAGCGGACACAGACCCAGAGCCATACCTGTTTGAGCCGGAGCATACAGATGAGGAACTCCATGTGTTTGATGCTGAGCGGGCGAGAAGAGAGGCTGAATGCACAGAATGGGATTTGGTTCTACTGCTACCATCGCTGGGGAGATATATCAGGAGGAAAAGCGCCGCAGAGAGTGCATCACAAGGAGTGAAGTTGCGTCTTCTTTTCCTCGCAGATGACGGATCAGGTTCATTCTCTCCTGTTGCATGATAAGTGTGGTCCATTCACAAACTTTATAACTAAAAAAAACTTTCACTACTCTCTATCGACGAACTACTAACACTCTCTGCTGTTTCCTCCTCCTTCTTCCTTCCTTCCGCTGTCTTCGTTGGTTCATTTATACACACAAAACGCGTTCTCTGGCTGGCTGGATTGTCCGCTCGGTCTGCCGTACATACATGGCGGCGCAAGATGGCGACCTCTCTAAAGCAAGGCCCTTGCTATATATATATAAAAGCATAATTATAAGGCTACGAAAACCAAACGAATTTTATTTTATAGCGATTATACACTTGTATAAACATATTAATGGGTAGAATATTCAGATTCAGATTCAGATTGACAATAAACCATGCCAAATATTACACACTGGCCCTTTAACTAATTTTATGAATTTATGGTTTTATGAATAGGCTGATTTATCTTGGCTAATAATATGTTAGATTCACGTTAATGTGAATTTTCTGACACATTTTACTTACTAAAACTTTAATTAATTAATTCATTAATTCATTAATTAATTAGATTATTTAGAGGCCATTTGGTGGCCCCCCTATAGTAACTCTGAGGACGCCCTAGGGGCCACGGACCCCCTGTTGAAGACCCAGGGGCTAAAGGTTTTGGCTGAATAACATTTGTACTCCTTTACAGAGAACAGGGACGGTGCTTGGATTCATTTGCAAAGCGTTTACGTAAACTTGTCAGTCCACTGCAGCATAATTCGGCTGTTTGTTTGTCTACACAGTATGAAGAATGATAGAGTGCTTCTGACTGACGCAGGAACAAGAGGAGGAAAAGCAATGTACGTACGTGATCATGAGTTCAGCAATCATGTGACGGGTATGACAGGAGCAATATAACCACATTTTGTCAAAGTTATGTTGTTGTATTGAGAATTTGAATGAAAACCACTGGACAGATGATGCTACAGGGGCAGTCTGAAAACTCTTTATGGACATTTTGATTCTCTGTGGAGAATCAGACTCCCAACGCCAAGTCTACAGACAGGTGACGGTCTCATACTAAAATGATTTGGAGTGGAATATCACTTTAAACTGCCGGATTTTTCTTTCAAAATTCTTGAGCACTTAAACACATCTTGGCACAGATATACATTCAAATGTGCGTATATACAGTTGTGCCTGCGCTAAAGCGCTTTGGTCTGGTCCAGTCTGACACTGCGTGGAGACAAACAGTCAATCAAAGATTCAATACACACGACGCAGAGACTACAACATGAAAAGGCACTGTGGAGAAGAGAGAAAGAGAGAAAGGCGACATCGCCATGCAGGGCTAGTAGTGTGCAGATGTGTGCGTGTTTTCTGCCAAACAGAGTCCTCCAGAGTTGTAGTCAGCGTATCTCATCACGCGTCTTTCGTGCGTTCAGCGCCCCTCAGCCTCTCTCGCTCTCGGTGCCGCTGGATGGCCCGCCAGATGCGGCAGAGGACTCCACCACTGAGGAGAAGAAGGATTAATCATAATAGATTTGTGTATGATAGTGTCAAAATTCATCATTCAGAGAGGAAGATCTACTTCAGCTACTCTTGGAAGCTGATTTAAATTCATATTATCTGTCTTACTTTATTCTTATGGTGTTTTACTCTTTGTTTTTTGATTTAAGGCCCAGACACTCCAAACCTATATCAAAGGATTAGTGGCAACAAAGGCCAACTGCTGCATCACCTCACATTGCGTGTGTCTCTGCCAAAAAAGTTGCAGCTAAACATAGATTACAGCCAACAGCCAACTATCATGTACACTCTGTGCCTGTGTGGGAGGAAATAATAAAGGAAATAATAGCGGCATTAGTCTGTATACACTACTCAAGAAGGTAAACCAGAAGACTGACAGGACAGGTTCCACACACTAGACTAGACAGTTAGCACAATGACAATTACAAGAGTTCAATGGCAAAATAAATTATCATACCTAATATAACAAGTTTGTTTTGAACTCACTCCCTTTTGACTTTAGTCGTTTGTTTGCTTCCCACACTTCTGTTTTTCCTCTCATGCACTGTTGAAGTGCCAATCAGAGTGATTTCATTCACCGACAAGCTCTGCCATCTCTGACGCCAATTCAACACACTGAATCAGCTGAAAAAAGCCAGCAAGAGCTGACTGGTGCCAACAGTGTGAGACACACCACCAAAACCAGGGTGACAGATGCCCATCGATGACCCAGCATTGGCCCGGCCTGGCCCTAAAAGACGCCATTAGGTTCATTACAAAAGCAACGAGGCTGATCCTTAATTTGGTTGCATCACTTATGTTCTCAGAGGCTGAAATTGAGTACAAGAAGAGATGAAGGCTTTTTGATGTCACAGACAATACAGATCAACCCGAAAGTCTCATGAGGACACAAACAGATTGTACGCAAAACACGTAGGGTGGCACAACAAATTTAATTTAAATCAACCCACATGCTTGTTGAGTTAGCATTTTGAGGTTTATTCCCTTGATGCTGTTAAAGTTTCTTTTGCAGAAATTCTGACAGACCTGCAGCCTTGCTAAAAATCTGCAAGGTGTGCTACTATAATGTCAGATCCCTTGAGCACCTGCTGATTTTGCGGCAAGACAGCTCAAGTAAAACAGGGTCAATGTCAAAGAGGCAAAATGGAGATTCTGTACACATGTGCACATCATTTTTGTTTTAAAGAACTGTGAGGATTAGTATTTCTTCTAATGATGTTTGTCACCCTCCAAGAGAAGCTTGATTTGATGTTCCTTTCTGTTAAATGTGTGGCAGGGTTAATGACAGAGTAGATACCGTAGGCGTAGACAGTGGAGGTCGTCTTTGGTAACGTCATCGAGAATGTCGGTCAGTGTGTATTCCTCCAGCACAAACTACAACACAACACAACAGGCATTAGTTTGAAACTGCACTGATGTGCTGCTCATAGACAGATGTTTAAAAGCCAACAGACACTTAACCTTATCTATGGTGTCAGCATCTGCCCCCTGCTCTCTCAGCCAATCAGTGAGCTGCTTGTCTGGCTCGTGGTCAGCTGGGATTTGGAAGATGGAGGGAGGTGCAATATCTGTAAAAGAAAAAAGCGTTAGAGAGGAAGAGAAGCAGAAACAAGAGGATAATCTATCAACATGTTTACCTGGTGGTTTGTGTCTGACTCTGACCAGCTCCAGGTCGTGTGTTCTCTGCTGCAGTGTGGCCTTCAGAACCTGCTGGTACTCCTTCTCCTTTTGCAGCAACTCCTCCAGCAGCCTGCATTAACATTGGCATCTGTTATAGTAAGCACTAAATCTCACAGGCATTCAGCAGGGAGGGCTGCAATAGATAATGCAGATGAGAGCTGTCAAATAGAAATGTATGCAGTAATAAAGCAGTTATGGGTAATTGTAGGAAGAAGAAACTTGCAGAAGGAGCCTGAAGACTTTGTGTGGCCCTGCATGTAAAATTAGGTTATTAGTTAATCCAACTTCCTGTCAAGAGTGGGTTTAAAGTGAAACACTGGAACAGAATTTATCGTATCCACACAAGTGTAAAAAAAACACACACACAAATACCCCCTTACAGCTCCTGTGCAGAGGGAGAATATTGCAGCTTTTTAACGGTGTCGTGTTGAATGTCATTGCTCACAGTGGCAAAAGTAGCTCAGCGTCCCTGCTAACAGGAAAATTAGAGCTACAAGCAGCATAATTTCAGTTTGAAAGAGCAGCTCAAAACTGGTGCGACCGGGTAATGAAAAGTGAACATTTCACACAGACTGGAAACTAACAGGTGTATATGGAAACCTGTTTCCGCCAATGCAATGGAAAAAAAACAAAAGATCCTGTAAGTCATTGTAATAAGAATTTTTTTCTCAAAATAATGGCTTAACTTAAAATAACGACAGAATTATGATTTATCTCAAAACAGCGAGTCAGTATCTCAAAAATAACGAGTTAACGAGACCATACCCATTGGTAGCTTTGTCACCTTCTACCTATGCCAATCCTCAATGCCAGTTTCACATAGATTGACCACGTCAGTGAGTAGAAAAACATGGGACAGACAGAGTGACTGGCAGATAGAATGACACACCGACAGTTGCTGTGATTATGTGCAGCATACCATACCATGACTTAGTCACACCAAAAATTAAAAAAGAAAACAACAACATTTGGCCACGGGGGGGCCACAGCGATCGGTTGCATTTTAGCCATTTTTAAGCATTTTTCTGTTGTTATAGCGCCACCCAGTTGCCAATTAGAGTTAAATTTCTCCAGTCACCTTGAGGCGTCCTGTTCTACATATCTACTAAGTTTAGTAAAAATTGATATGGCAGTTCGGCCTAGATAAGAAATTAGCTCTGTAGCGCCCCCATTTTGTTTGATGGGGTCAATAATGGAGGAGTCCCCTCAGATTATGTGTGGTCATATGCCTACAAAGTTGCGTGGTGATCGGTGAAACCCTTGAGATGTTATACACCTTTATGTGACGAGCCACGCCCTCCACAATATTCATTGCCTTATAGAAGCTCAGTTTTAGTAAGTTTTCCAACTTTTGCCAAGAGGGAACTTTAGATATTGGTCCCTAGATTATGTTCACCAAGTTTCATGCAGATCGGTCAAACTTCCTAGGAAGAGATCCATTTGAAGTGTTTTTCAAAAAATTCAAAATGGCAGAAAATCTGTAAAACTGGAAGTTATGGGTTCTCGAGGCAAATTTGTTCCTCATGAGGAGAGGCATCTCTGTGCAAAGTTTCATGTCTCTACGACATACGGGGCATGAGATATGCCCATTCAAAGTTTGCAATTTCAATCAGTTGCTATAGCGCCCCCCTTTGGCCAATTGATTAATATTGCTTCATTCACATCCTCCCATGACCCTCTACCACTGTGCCAAATTTCACATGGATTGACCAAGTCAGTGAGGAGAAAAACGTGGAACAGACACACAGACACACAGACACACAGACAGAGTTTTCATCATTATATAGTAAAATGGTTAGGAAAAAATGACATGTTTCATCTTAAAATACCCTGTCTGAGTAGCCACAATCCTGGCAGTAGAAGTAGAGATGTCTTACTAAATCCGCAAATGCTTTTTAGGTCACTATCCCAAGGGGAAAGCAGCGATGTCTCACTTTTTGTTACAACAGACACACACACAGACAGAGTTTTCGTCATCTTATAGTAAGATATCGTGAAATAAGGAGAAGCTTTCTCAAAATAATGACTTAATATACTTAATTATTTTGAGATTCCAGCGCATTAATAACTCTGAGTTGGGAGAGAGTTACTGCCCCAAGCGAGGGAGTTCAAGTATCTCGGTTTCACAAATGAGTTCAGAATGGAACGTGAGATGGATTGGTGGTTTGGTGTGGCTTCTGCAGTGATGTGGGTGCTGCGCTGGACTGTCATTTTGAAGAGAGAGCTGAGACTGAAGGCAAAGCTTTCGATTTACTTGCCCATCTAAGTCCCAACCCTCACCTATGGTCATGAGCTATGGCCAAACAAGAAAAAAAGATCCAAGGTACTTGTGGGCCCTGAGCGTCATCACAAATGTTTTGTAATGCATGGCTGACACCAACTGAATTTCAGTTTAAAGCCCTCATCAGGGTTCTGAGATAAAAAACTATCACAGACACATATGAGCTACAGGTGTGTGGCTGTAAGCCAAGAGCAAGGCGAGACTGCAAATTAATTTTAGTACAAAAGAATATGATGCTCCAACTTAAACGAAGCAAAAAAAGTTGAGGAAAAAACACCTCTAAAGCCCTTTTCAAAAACAGGTATGTTCACCTTAAAGACAGATATCTAAGTCAGTCTCCTTCCCGGTGTCAACTCTCGTGGGGGTATAGTTCAACATTGCATGACCACGCGATACTCCTCATTGCTGGCATATTTATCTTCACTTATTCTCTGCTTTAGTATATATCTAGTCCCGCCAACATAAAAGCTACAGGGAAATTCCAGGAAGTAAATGACAAAAGGAGTGTTGCAGTTAATCATTCTTTTAATCAGTTACATGGTAAATTTCAGCGAAGGCTTTCTCCAAAGGCTGCCTCTCCCACATCATCATGTTTTAGCTGGAATCTGAAACTAAGTGTAACGAAAGTAACTTGTCGGGGCCTGTTTCTAACTCATGATGGGCCACTTTGTGTATTAAACAGATCAGTCAAATGATTTTAAATCAGAATCTTTGTAACGTATTCTCAAATGTCAATACTGGCCTTATGTTCTCATCTGCTTTATAATAATACAATATTCATTCAGTTAGTTCAGTTTTTCATAATTAATAGTAACATATTAAATCTGTGGTAAATATGTTAAAGATCCCATGAGGTCTTGCTGCTGAGGTTTTCCACTTTTACTTCTCCTGCTCTGGCCTGTGCTGTGTGTCATCACCCTGCGGGATCTAGTGACAAACATCTATCAGCCCTGCAGCTTTTGCATTCGTCATCATCATGGGTGTGTGTCTGTGCTTGAAGGCGCACATTCTCTCCATCTCCTCCGCTTCCTGTCACATGATTGATACGAGTGGAATTCCATCATCTTGCCCTCCATTCACACGATGTGCCCGCAGCACTTTTTCCATTTCTATGTGTGGGTGTGTGTGTTTGTGTGTGAGCATGCGGATGTGTGTGTGCGAGTGCCATTAAGTACTGCTCATGTTGAAATCTCTGAATGGCACTCCCTCACCACACGTGAACCACATCAAAGGGAAAAAAGAGGACTATCCCACTTAACTGACTTTGTTTTTGATTGTTTCACACATCTTTAGTTTAATGTGTAGCTAAATGTTTTTCCCACAGTTTTGTTTATTGACATTTTTAGGTTTTCAAGGCCAACTTCCGGACAAGTAAATAAACATACCCCTATACAGAGAGAGATACAAAGATAGTAATAGTTATAATAAAAATAAGTTTAAAAAGATCTAATAAATAGAATAGTAATAATAATAAATTGCAAAATAATATAAATACATAAGAATAGAAAAGAAAACAATTTAAAAAAAACAAAAAAAAAAACAATAAAAAATAATTTAAAGCAACACAATGGAGTATTTGAGCCCTCAAAATATATATCCAAGATCCTTGTGATGGTACATCAACTCACAATAGTTTGGATGACACCTCCGTCATTGCTTGAGAGCATCTGTTTCACTTGCACTGGCACTATGCAGTTTCGGGGTTCGGGTAGGAACCCAGACACAAAAAAAGACTACAAAATTTGGCTGCTTTATGGCATACATCATATCCCCCTCTCGTCATATCCCCCTCCTCTCTTTAGTGTAGTGTAGCTGAACCGAGGTGAACTAAGTTAGACATGGTTGTCATAGCTGAAGCCACAAAGAAAAGGAAGAAGGTGAAGGTGTTGTCTGAGGAGACGAAGAAAAGAAAACGGGAGAGCGATAAAACAAGCTCGAGCAAGGATTAATATTGGATCAGCTTTCACATGCTGGCGAGAGCTGTAAGAGGAGGAGGGATGCCTGACCGATGGTGACCTGGCACTGTTACTGCTGTCCCCCCTCTACTAAGGAGACTCACTGTCGGTAGTGTTAGCCTACATACAGACAGCTTTCATTTTAGCTAGCTCGATGTGCTTGTGGCGACCGCGACTGGAAATCATAATAGCGGTGAATGAGAGACTGCAGACAGAGCAGATTGAAATATGGCTTTCAAGATTCAAGATTCAAGACAACTTTATTAATCCCTTACAGGGCAATTTCATTTGACAGCTCACACAACAACACACACACAACACATAGAACATAGAAAGAAAATTGACAGCTGTGTGCAAATTCTGTTAGTCGCCATGATGAATAACATTAAAATGTGGGGGGAAAAAAAAACACACCAATAAATATGTTCATTAAAAATAGTCAATACCGGCACTGGATGATAAAATACATAGAGGTACACAGTACCCAATGCACAATACACACAATACAATTCATAAGGATGTGTTTAACAATCGGACAGCAGAGGGGATGAAAGACTTGGAAAAACGATTACCCTTACAAGCAGGTTGGGCATAACAATGCTTTCCTCCTTTCTACATGCTGATCACATGTATTGATAAAGTATTGGCTTGGCTGGCAGAGGTTGTATTGCAGTTACTTAGAGTAACAAGCGTACTTGTCATCAACTAGAGAAATCTTGAAGTTATATTCCCTTCATCTGCACCGCGGCCTCTCTGCTGTTGTCTGACTTCACTCTGTTGAGTTTGTGTGTGTGTGTGAGTGTGTGTGTGTTTGTGTGCGTGTGTGCGTGTGTGCGTGTGCACGCCCTGTGAGGAGGAGGTCAGCCCTGACATGCAGAGAGCAACTCATTTCTAAGTTTTGAAAGTGAATAAATATATATAAATAAATAAAGCAGTTGGCCTAATCATGTATGTACAAAATGCTATAAGGCTACTTTACCTGTTCTTAAGACATGATGATCGTGCGTTACACGGCCAGCTTCAGGAAGTTCACTGGTATCATTGGCTTGTCAACAAATGCACGTGCAGAAAGATTTTTATGACAGTTGTAACAGACAATACCGTTTTTCATCTGTAGGGGGACCCCGTGAGGTAAAAAGCACAATCCTCCATTGTGTTGCTTTAAAGTAATCATGAACAATAAAAGATAAGCGGATAGCGTTTACGTGTGTGTGTTTGCATGTACCTGTTGGTCTCCTGTTTAAGTCGCCCCAGCTGGGCACCCAGTTGATGATGCGAGCGTTGGTGCTCCTGTGAGTGGCCAGAGTTTAGCGTGCTGCCGGCAAGGTGGGCGGGATCAGCAGTTGTCCCGGGGTCGTCGGTGTGAGGCGCTAAGACGGGACCAAACTCCTCTTCGTCCACTTCGTCTTCCTTCTCTGCTCCCTCACACTCTGACGCTGGGCCAAAGTGGGTCTGCAGCTCTGTCAGAGACACATGTGGAGCTGTAAACTAAATAGGGTATGGTGAATGTGCTAGGAAAGGTAGTATCAGCACTGCCACTACCTGGAGCTTGCATAAACAGAGCCTGGGTTTGTTGAAGGTGGCAGTGCTGTTTGGGCTGAGAATCTTCTCTGTCTCCTTTAACTTTAGCTTATATTGGAGTTATGATATGTAGCATGGGGCGGCAAGGTGGTGTGGTGGTTAGCACTCTCGCCTCACAGCAAGAGGGTTGCCGGTTCGATCCCGGGCGCGGGAGCCCTTCTGTGTGGAGTTTGCATGTTCTCCCCGTGTCAGCGTGGGTTCTCTCCGGGCACTCCCACAGTCCAAAGACATGCAGACTGGGGACTAGGTTAATTGATAACTCTAAATTGTCCGTAGGTGTGAATGTGAGCGTGAATGGTTGTTTGTCTCTATGTGTCAGCCCTGCGATACTCTGGCGACCTGTCCAGGGTGTACCCTGCCTCTCACCCGATGTCAGCTGGGATAGGCTCCAGCCACCCGCGACCCTCAAGAGGATGAAGAGGTTAGAAGATGAAAGATATGTAGCATGTGAAATAGAGTATGGTGAATGTGCTAGGAAAGGTAGTATCGGCACAGTCACTACCTGAAGCTCGCATAAATGGAGCCTGGGTTTGTTGAAGGTGGCAGTGCTGTTTGGGCTGAGAAAGCCATGTGTAAGTACGGTAAAGGAGGTTATTTGGTCGGTGTGGGGAGCAGTGAGACCTGGCATTAGGGGAGTGTCTCTGGGATGCCAGAGATCACTGTCTGGCCTCCTGGAGGTGTCGTGGGACCAGCTAGATGGAACACTGGTGAAAGGAGGTTCCCACCTGATGACTCCAAAGACATGTTAGTTATCATTGCTCACTGGTCTGTATAGTTAAGCCTTGCCATAATAGCTTATTATAGGACTGATAGGCTGATCCTTTCTCTAGAGCACAAACTTCTTCTGTTTATTTTAACTTGTAACATTTAGTTGCAAACGCATAGATGAAGGAAGGAAAGTCACACGTGTCCACTAGATGGCAGTAAAAACAGGCTTCTGACCTGGTATGAGGATGGTGATGGCAGCCTGCACAGCTCGGCGGATGATGTTATCCATCGCAAACATCCAGTGGGGTTTGATGTGATGGTTCCTCAGGACTTTGTTCACCTGAGAACATCACACACACACACACACACACACACACACAGACAAAGACAGATATTTAGACCGAAGATGATCTGTAATAACACACTCGCTAAACTGACATGTCTGGATGAGTCCATTTAGCTTCACTGTATAAAACGGATGTACCTCAGGATTTAGACACATTTTTTGGCTGACATCAAAAATTAAAAATGTAAGACATTTTTCCTACAATTTCCTCTGCATCATTTTGGATGAAGCTGGACTATTTTGCCAGGTGTGGTTCATACTGCGGCCTATATTTGAATATTTTCAAATTGCTGATGAGTTAAAAGAATTGTGGATTGGATGAACAAATCAGGAACTTCACACTGACACTTAATAATGACAGATTACTTGATGTTTTAAAACAGCAACTGCACATTCATTTCTGCTATAAAACCAGAACAAAATTCAACCTGGTTTCTGTCCACAAATATTACTGATATATTGCCTTATTACAGTGAAAATGTAAGATGTTTACCAATGTTGTTTTTAATTACATAAGCTCATATCAGCTATTTGTATCAGCCTACAATTGCTGGCATGTGTCATATAGCAGAACATTTTTATAGGGTCTTTTAACATTATGTCATGTCTGCCATTGCTGCGTCAAGCTGCTGCTTTGTTAAGTGCCAACATCATTTTAAAAGGGACAAATCCCTTGTATAACAGGTCGCATATACAGTACTAAATTAACTGCTGTGTGTGTGTGTGTGTGTGTGTGTGTGTGTGTGTGTGTGTGTGTGTGCGCGCGTGTGCATGCGCTGACCGAGTCCTGGAAGCCAAAGAGCACCAGCTGTATCTGGTTGATGGAGGTGGAGTCAAAGTCCAGGTCCAGCTTGAGCTTGGAGATGGTGGCGGCCATGACGCGCCTCTCTGGGGAATGGATGAAGTCTCGTAGGATGCAGATGATCTGCTTGATGTGTTCGACAGACAGCTGAAGCTGTTCACTGCCCTATATAGAAAACAAAAATCAGACCAAATGTAAAGTCTATCAGTGGGAAAGATTTATGGGACTGAATGGGTTTAATATGTGGTTAAAAACCAAAATGAAAGACACTGCACATCAAGCATAGAGTTCCACAAAAACTATAAATTTAAAGCATCTTGAATGAAAATGTGTCATCAGAGCTGTTACTTGTAGTATTTTAAAATATATGACATGGCGCCCCCGAGTGGTAGAAAAGAAGCTATGGCAGCTATGACACTTAATTAAACTGAGCAGTTGTTAATGTTATCAGTTTCACCTGTGCTTTTCCAACCATGACAATTTGAACGCTGAGTTTCATCAGTAGCTTAATTTACTTGCCCACAGAAATTGGTATGAAGTAACAGCATATGTCGTATGGAGGCCACTTGGAGAGTGGGGGGAAATCGGGCAGGGGAGGAGCGGGGGATTTAAATGGAAGGCAGCTTCCTTTGTTCACTTTCAGCCCAACTATCACAGATCTTTTTGCAAATCATCAGATATACCTGCAGACTCCTTTCAGTGGGGTGAAGGTGGGTTGTGGGGATAATTGCAATACATCGACAGGAAGCTGATACGCTGCATCAGTTTTAAATTTAGACATCTCTGTTTGTGATCTACAGTGGCATGCAAAAGTTTGGGCACCCCTGGTCAACATTTCCTTTACTGTGAATGGTTAAGTAGAAGATGAACTGATCTCCAAAAGGCATGAAGTTAAAGATGAAACATGCTTTTCAAAAACTGTAAAACTGTACAATTTTACAGTGAGAAAAGGAAAGGAGCACCATGCAAAAGTTTGTATCATGATTATCTGTAAATATAATTGCTACAGGTTTATGATATCTGTGTGATTACAGATGATATTTGAAATAAAGAAGTCAAAACAGAACAGTACAACTATCTAACTAAATATTCACTGCAATTAGTTTTACAACATTTTTTTTAGTAAAATATCAAGCTACCTGAGATTTCCTTAAGAAACGAATAGATGAGCAAATCTATACACATACTGCCACCTCACCATGGATGTATTTTCTTGCATTAAATGCATAACTGCAATGCACTGTGGTTGATATACACCTCCGAGATCATCGTTGTTGACTTGCCCCTTTAGCCCTCCAAGCGTTAATCTCCACAAGTTAACTTCAGGTTTTCAGACAAATGGAAGGACACTTTAGATGGCGGCAGGGATTCCAGTGAGGACAAGTCAAAAAGGGCATGTTGAACCACTAATGAAACACAGCCTGCTGTGAACAAGGCCTATGCAGACTCTTCTTACCTAAGATGTACATTAAAATGTCCTGCGATTGAAAGTTTTACACTTCATAATGCAAGTGGAGTGTACTGAATTCATGTCTTAATAGATGTGACCTTATGTACTTGAACAAAGCCCTATGTTACTTTGTTTCTGCAAATTTTCTAATGTTTGATGCAATGGAGAAAAAATAGCTGCAGATTATAGCATCTCTCAAATAATTCCAGTCGACCTATGGCTGAGTCCTGCCCTCAAATGCGATGAGCCAATCACAGTGCGTATAACCATTCCCATACTCTCAGACATTCTCTGCATGGACGTTCATTGAAATGCATTACAGAAAGTCAGTTTTGTTCAGTTTCAAGATTTGAAGTTTAAAAATGGTCAAGGAGAGGCTGGGCGACGAGGTGTATTTTTTACACTTTAAACCACATCTCAACTGAGAAAAGTGTCTCCTTTGGATAAAGTTGTGTGGTAGCTAACGTTAGACCACAACATCAATTCAACGTAAATACGATTAACAATGACGTCTGTTTTAAGGTAAGTCAACATTGTGTTTGAGGCAACATATTGTCACTTTGCTGGAAAGAAATATAAAGTTATCTTTAACATCTCTAGTTAACGTTAACTAAAGTTAGCCTAACGTTAGCTCCTAGCTGCGTTGTTTATCATGTCACCTTGTTTGCTGGGAGTTCATTAGCCTATTTTGTTCTAGTTTTGTACTTTGGTGATCGTACATCATTGTTAGCTGTTGTCCGTAGGGCTCTAGTTACGCTAATGTTAACTTCTGGAGCTTAGCTTCATTAAATTATCTGTAATCGCAGAGATAACAAAGGTTGGCCAACATTATGCTGAATGATTCAATGTAAATACTGTAGCACCAAACTAACAGAGAGACACTCTTGGTAAAGATGGTAAAAAGGCCGTTATCCTTTTCTCATATTCTGAGCCAAAAACCTTAACCTCAGTGTGGTACTTAAACTTGTTGTCTTTGATGGCGACAGCAACGAGATGCAGTTCACAAGCGTACACTGTGACCTGTAAATTTTGGCTTGTAATTTAAGCTCTGCATTGACCTTCTCAACAATAAAATGATGAATATGATAAGATTTTTTTTTTTTTTGGTATTACCACTTGGAGTTAGCAATGTCAGAAATGCTCTACTCTTACGCCAGGGCCACACTGCCCGCGGAAGCGCAGCGCACCGAAATTCTCGCGCGCGCCGGAGCACCTCCGTTCACATCAGACGCGCATTTCTCCACGCCGTCGAAAAGCGATTCTGCTCCCAGCTCTTGTTTTTCACTGCCTGGCTTGTCAGATTCGCTCACGGCTCGCGCAGAAAATAGACCAGACGCCGAACTCATCGCTGCAAATCGTGAGCCTTCCGCGGAGCTTCCTGGCGCGGCACGGCCAGTGTGGACGACACAGTCGGTTAACATGGGCGCCGAAAGGAAACTACCTTCTCTTCTCGGCGCTTCGAGGCTATTCGCGGCGCTTCCGCGGGCGGTGTGGCCCTAGCGTTATGCATAGAAAAAAAGACTATACTGATTTATCTACTGACTTGATTACATTTTTTAAAGGATTTGTTTTGTAATACCTGCTCCTGGTGTGGATAAATCCTTGTAAGCAGTAAACCTTTGTCACAAACACACAAACACACCTGGATGTAGTTCTCCCTCACGTTAGAGATGACCTTTGCCTGGTCCTCATTGAGGACCTTGAACAGAATGGCCCGTCTCTCGCTGTCCTTTTTCAGCAGGAATAGACCGCTATCCCTGTCGTCAGGGGAGGGGGGGACACTGCGGTCCTCCGACACCGAACCCTCATCTGGAACACTGCAACGCACACACACACACACACAGAGTAATCTCACTGCAATATAAAATAACACATAAAGCACACAGCTGATTTACAACAGCGTGACACACTGTCCAGTTTATTTACAGATACAAGCCTCTCCTGGCTACTATGTGTGCCCAGGAAAGTGCAGAAGCAGCATGAGTCAGCGCTGCAGGTCGTGCACGTATGTACGCACACACGTGTGTCTGAGCCCGCGCAGGTGTGCGTGTGTGTGCTCAGCCACCAGCTGCAGCTCATAAAATGATCAGACCTCATTATATCAGTGTTGTAAAAGGCAGCGGAGCACACTGTGGGCTCAATCAGGCCACCTGCCACTAAAACACACACATATACGCACACGCACATTCATTTACATCTCGTCACATGATCTGCACCGTCCCAGCAGGATTTTGTCTGCAGTAACACATAGCTTTAACACGTTATTTTTGCATTCAGAAAAAGTATGACTCCTCAAAAGAGGCTTTTCAGATGCCATCCAAGTTGCATGTGCCAGGATGACGTCACGGTTGGTGTAAGTAAAAAAGGTTTTATATGCAACTTCAGAAAAGCAGTAGCAGCTGAGACAAAGCAAGTCCAAGATGTTTAAGAAATCTGAAACCCATCTTTGAATTTGGATCTCAAAGTCCTGTAAAATCTATAAAATTGAAGAAACACACGTACGCACCTCAGGTAGTTGGAGTTGGGAGGTTTGAGCAGGTTCTCAGAGCCAGAGCTTTTCTTCTTCTGGAAGAAAACGTCGTGTTTGGAATCGCAGTCTGGGCTCACAGAACCGTGTTCACTGCTGCTGCTCCCGGTAGCCTCGCACTGCAACTGCACCGGCAGCGAAACATTGTGGATGTAGTCTGGAAAGTAAGGAGGGAACATATGTAAGTCTTGAGACATGAATTACCTTTTCTCATGCATAAGGACTTTGCACACCAAGTCTGTATTTTTCGTCCAAAATCGTTGCACTTTTAAAACTACATACTGCCTCAGGATATGTCAATCATGTTGACAAACCGACTAAAAACTTCTGTCCATCATTAAAGTTTTCCAAACAGGTTTGAGTTCTGGCGCTTTTTCACATCTGTCAAAAGCCTTTGACGAGTTGTGTGACCAAGAAGCAGTGACGAAAATGTGGTGTAACCTACAGGACACATACATCCAGGACAAGAGAGAGGAACGGGGCAGAGGTGGACAGCGGGCCAGGAAGTAAATGTCGAACCAATGGAATCAAAGTCATTCTTTAATCTTTCACGACAAAGAGAAGGTAACGTTAGACTTTTCAGAAATGCCTAACAGCAATGATGATGGTTAGAGCAGCGTGCAATTTCATAGTCACACAATATTATTTATATAAGACTCGGGTTGAGTGTGTACAGACAGGGAGGGAAGGGAGTAAAATTGTCTTTACATTTTGTCTCATATTGCTAATTTTTGCAACCAACAGAACAACAAAATGCATCAGACTCAGTGAACAAGGTTTCTGGAACAGTTTTTCAGATAACGGATTAAACAATCAAAAAATACTGACTTAAACCCTATTTGGATGGGATTAGTTTTACATAGGTCGGTGGGGTAAAGTAATAATTACCAGAGATTTTAGTCCCGTCCGAATGTGTCATGTCAGTAATCATTACCACACAATGTCAGTAAAGATTACCGCCACTTTTACCTTCTGTAAAAGGGTTCCGGACAATTACCTCAGGTGATACTAATTTCGTGCGAATAGACCAGCAGTAAATATGTGTGTAGATACTTCGTCATTCAAGTGTGTTTGAGTGTGGTACGCACAAGAAGCAACGTCATACGCACATGATGACAGGAGGGGACGGCAGTGCGTGAATGGATTTACCCCTCCCACTTGTGGTAGTTGTACTGATATTTCTAATCCTGCGCGAATTGGCCATAAATATTACCGACGTCCTGTGGTAAAGTGACATTACCCCACATGCCCATGTAAAACTAATCCAATCCGAATAGTGCATTAGTGTGCAAAGGCCTTTGCTCTACACATTCAGATTTTTCTTTTTCCCACATCCATGTCAATCACACTTTACACTTGAACCACTTAGATTTTGCCACGATCCCCCCTAAACCAATCATATCGTCGCTGTCACGCTTTAAAATCTGTAAACTTCTCTGAGGCTATCAGCTGTTGTTTCAGTGCCTGGTTAATGCAACCATCTTCCACCCCTCCACACCATTCACCTCCAGTTTCTAATTGCTTCATTCAATGAATTCATCAGGAATCCCACTCCAGATCTCATCCAGCAGGTCTTTATGTTGTTGTTCTTTACTTCTGTGCAAATAATGTTTTTGCCTAAGAACATTTTAAGCCCTTACTTCAATTAACAACTTCTTACTGAGCTACATTTAGGGGAAAAGGAAGCAAATCCCTTGCTCCTGAGCTGCTTACCGTTGTTGTGGCAGTGTCTTTCATGTGCGGCCTGTTGTGAGCTGTCTAACTTGTATCTTTTGTTATTTGTCACTGCTTGTGTGTGTGCGTTAACCTGATGGTTTGAAGGCAATCTTGCTCTTCTTGCCCTTGGTGTTGTGTCTGACGAAAGTGTCTCTGAGGAGATCTGAGGTGATGGCTCTCTTGTGAGGGTCTGGCTCAAAGCAGCGCAAGATGAACGACTTGGCCTCCAATGACAAGGACTCAGGGATCTCTGGGTGGATCTTAAACATGCCGACCTGTAACAGAAAACCACACCTACATGAAAGTATCAAGGCCTAGAAATTTGTTTAAGGAATGAAAGAAATCAAAACCTTGATCCACTTTTCTCCAGTGTCTCCAGCTTCTATTGTAAATATGTCTTCAGTTAACATGTGCAAAGCCTCATTTAAAGGCAAATACAGAGATGGAATACAAACCTTAAACATGGCCGCCTGCGGTTCTCCCAGCTCATGAAAGGGCGGTTTCCCAGTGGCCATTTCTATAATGGTGCATCCCAGGGACCAGATGTCAGCCGGGGCCCCGTACCCTCGAGGGCCCTTATCAATGATTTCTGGAGCCATGTATTGCAGGGTACCTGCAGACAGAGAGGCAGATGGTAACCTGGAACAACAGTGTCTAAAAGATAAGGAGAGAAAATCAAGTCATTTAGCATTACTGTCAATAAAGTGACTCACAAACTGATGCTGAGAATTTGAAATGAACGTTTCTGGACACATGGCTGGAGCTTTAATGAAAGTTTGTTACAAACCCAGATTTTACTTCAAAGGAGGTCTTGTTACAAAAGAAAAGAATCCAAAATTAGTGTGTTCATGGATCGCATTTGAACACAGACGTACTTATGATTTGCTTTTGAGATGCAGACATTTGGGCAAAGTGGCATTGCATGCAGCTGAAAAGAAAAATTCAACATTATAGCTAATTTTAAGGACTGAAGGTATGATATTAAAGTTATTTTAGTCCCTAAACACTGAGTTCAGATGAATTTGTTAATTATGTTTTGTTCTGTCTCTGAGTATTTTGTCTGTCGTCAGTCATTCTGAGCAGATCTGGCATTTGCGGTCTGCTCTAAATGCTGATGTAAACACAGAGAGACTGAGAGAGCTATAAAAAGATGGAGTCAGAGGGAGAGACAGATAAGGACATATGTACACACACACACACACACACACACACACACACACATATATACCTGCTAATGAAAGGTAAACACCCTTCTGCCTCTGCTTGATTAGCTAATCTAATTACTCACCTCGCTGGCTGCTGGAGGAGACCAGATGGTCAATGAGTGTGTATGTTCATACACACGCACGCACACGTGTGTCAGAGTGTTTCCATAGAGGCTGATAGTGGCTCTTGACATTTTGAGGGTCATTTGATATTTACACTCATAGACTGCAACATTTCTATGACACCATTTATGCAGTACAGACTGAATGCTGTCCTGTCATGTGTGCAGTGTCTTGCTCTCGAAGTCATTACTGAAGCAGTTTATTATTTTGTATTCGCTTTATGTGGTATGCAGTGTTATTTTTGCAATCATATATAGGAAAATAGATTTCATAATTTGTCTGAAAACCACAGATTTATCAGATGTACACACCTGGAAGTTCCTCAGGAGAAAACATTTCCACTGTAAAACTGTTGGAGCCCCATGATTCATGAGCACTTTACAAAAAAGAGCCCATGAAATCCAGATTAAAGGAACATCTTGCTGAAAGTCATTTACTTTTATCTAAAGTTTCCATGAAACAGCTAGCAGAGTGCTATATAATTCTGCATATTAGAGATGCAGACTCATTCCCCACGATGAAGCTGTGGCAACATAGGTTAGGCTGGACGCAAAATTTGTATACGCCCCAAGTGCAGGATAAGTCAGCATTTCCTTTTATTGGTTTTCAGGAGGTCACAAACTCCATTGAAATATATACCATTAAAAACACCTACAAATCATTGGTTGGCCAGACACGGGCCTAGGCTTACAGGTGATGATCAGTGTAAGACATACCTGATAAATAACATCAGTATTTATTTTATGGGAACTTAAAAGTATCTGGTTGCATCTTTGTATATATGGCAGTATACATTACTTATATATTTAATTTACTACCTGTTGACAAGCTAAAAAATCTGAACAGTGTGTATATTTATGTCTACATCCTGTTCTTGCGTGTTCATAACTGGTTCTCATTACGCATATATAATTACTACATGACTGCACTACTGTACACCAGTCTACTACCCCAGGACTATATTATGTTCTGTTTTATTCCTATATGTCAGCTTCTGAGTTGTCTTATTTTTGTGTCATTTTTACTCTTAATTTTTTTATACATATGTATGAGTATTGTTGGAAATTGCTTGCCTGATATCAGGCAGAACTTGTTTTTTTAACCTGTTGCAGTCTTCTACCAGTCAACTTGAACTTAATGGAATGGGCAGATTCAAAGGTCTGGACTCAGGCAAGGAAAGAACCTGAGAATAAACCTCGTTACCATTATTCTGCATATGTAAAATTAAGAACTTGAACTTTTTAACTTTATCTTTAATTACCTTTGGGAACAGATCTGATTCCCAGGGTGGATACCCGAACTGTTTATCACTTTCTTAACATTGTGAGGTGGGGCATTTGGCCTTTGCAGAGTTGTGCGCTCTCTAGTGTCCCTCTAGTTTAAGAATGTATTATGGGGCTTTGGGGTCATGCCAATTACAAAAACAAAACAAATTTATATTTATGTGTACCAAATATTAGCAGGACAGCAATATAATTTATTGTAGAAGAAGACAAAGTTACCGGTGAATGTCTCTGTGCAGGGGTTGACACCTGCCAACCGCTTAGAGGTACCAAAGTCTGAGATCTTCAAGACTCCACTGTAGGTGTTCACCAATACATTATCACCCTGAGGACAAACAGCAGCTGTTTACTATTAATCCACAGTGAAGTTACAGTTCCCGGATGATTGTACGATGTTCGGAGTTCTTCCTTGTACCTTGATATCTCGGTGAACAATCTGGTTTTCGTGCAGGTATCGGAGCCCCTCCAGGATCTGTCTGGTGTAGAAGATGATTGTTGCCTCCTTCAGCGGACCCCATTTAGACCGCAGCAACGCAGACAGGCTTCCTGGAGAAAGGAAGAGAAGGAGTGTCCAAAACCTATCATGAAATGGGAAGATGACCAAGCAGTTAGAGAGACCGCTCAGTAACCGAGGTCACAAGCATCGATCTCTGAAACATACTATTTATCCTACCTGCACAGGGCTAAATTATCAGTAAAGCACAAAGTAGACACAGTATTTCTCTCTTGTTCTGGTGCTTTTGTCCCTTTATTTCTAAGAACTGAAGGTTCTCAAACAAAAACAAGTCCTAGTTCACACAACTGTGTAATTGTTCAACCATTGTTCTTTCTCATACAAACACACCTCCAGGCACTTGTTCCATGAAGATCTTGATGTATCCATTCTCAGAAACAGAGCCCAGATACTGAACAATGTTCCTGTGTTTCAGGTACTTGTGGAGGGCAATTTCCTCATGAAGAGGCTGGGAGTACCTAATTTACACAGAGAGAGAAACAACCACAGACAAATACTTTGTTTCCATTCATCCAGATAAAGTTTACTTATAATCCATATTCAGTTACAGCATCAACTTGCCTCACAATCTTATATTTTTAAGCAACTAACCAATCTAGTGTTGTCAGAACAAGACATTCATTAACACACATATAATATTTACCATCACTTGTGCCATAATCCAGACATTGTGTTTAAGTCAATGTATGTGACATTCAGAGCATTAACATAGCAGCAAACCACTACTTGCTATGTAGACAAAATGGAGTAATGGCGTCCTGAGCAGACAATGAAGTCACGGTACCTCTGTGTGTGTTGTAATCCGAGTTCCTGTTCTTTGATTTGGTAGGTGGTCCAGCTGTGTATGCATGTTAGTGTATATGAGTCCCTGTAAGTGTGTCCCACTGGCTAGCTAATTGCCAATGCTCTGCTTGTAATCATTCAACTCTTACCACTGATAACACCATCCCAATCCATGACAGTGTTGTGCCCACCCTCAGGCTCCCCACTGGGTTAACAATGTTAGCTCTGTCAGCACTGGGGCCATTGTTAGCACCATTAGTTGCAACCTGTCAGCTCAGCCACCTCCATGTTGAGAACTGCTTGCAGACAATCCTGCCACAGACACTGAATCATAGATATGCTCTGAATGTCGCAGAAACTGCGGTTTAGCTATAGAGAACTGGATACAGCATTGGAGGTGGGGCCCAATTCATTCCTGTGAAAGTTGCTCAGTTGTGCATGAAGCCAAAGAAAGTTCCCGGGTATAAAAGTACCCGGATCATCCGCATTGTGGGGCCCAAAGAGAGGCGAAGTTCCTCTTCTTCTGAGGACCCCACTGGGACCTTCTTTCAGGAAAAAATATGTACAGTAGTCAACAGCAAGAGGTAAATCTTTTTTTTTTTCTAGCCCGTTTGAATTGTGGCATTAATAACACATATGATGTTTGTCAATTTAAAAGAAAATTTACCAAAAAAGTCACAGTTTGTGATAGGTTTGTCATAGCACTATTTTGTGTGAAACCACTGAGTGTACTACATCCTGCACAATATATATCACCAATACAAGTAATGTTAGCTAGCTAGCTAACTTGCTAGCAAGCTAGGTTACTTAGCTATGTTGCATGTGCAAATGTTATCTTACCTGATGTGTGGTCATATGTGTGTAGTCTTCCTAATTACGCATTTTCGCAGTCTTACACTTTAACAGTTTTACGACAAACTGACTTTCTTGATCTAAATTCATCTTTAAAAGTGACAAACAACATAACAAGTAGAGCCGCTGCTCCTGAACTGAAAGGGGTCAGCTGAGGTGGTTTGGGCATTTGATTAGGATGACTCTTGGGTGCTTCCAGTTAGAGGTGTTCTGGGCACGTCCCACTGTAGGAGACCCAGAGGTAGACTCAGAACATGCTAGAGGGATTACATATCTCATCTGGGCTAGGAACGCCTTGGGTTCCCCCAGGAGGAGCTGGAAAGTCTTGCCAGGGAGAGGGACGTCTGGGGTGCTTTGCTTGGCCTGCTGCCCCCACGACCCAGCCCCGGATAAGCGGATGAAAATGGATGGATGGATCATATATGTCATTCATGGCACAATTCAAATGGATCAAAAAGTATGTACATATTTTTGCCGAAATATGGTCTCATGGTGGTCCACCAGAGGGGGAGGGACTTCGCCTCTCTATAGAGCAAGCGCACAAGCATTTCCTTTAACTGTGCCTTCAAACTGTTGGTCTCGGGCCTACTCACATGAATCACAGAAGAAAATAACTCTGGAACAGCTATTAGTGAGCTTTAGGACTTCTGGGGTGTAAGGATTTTAATAAGGGCTATTGAAGTATGAAGTTGACGTACTATGGGAACAAGTCTTTTTGGGCCCAATGGCATTACATGACAGACTGAGAAGTTGTAATTACATTTTATAGCCACTACATCGAGTTGTCAAGCCCAACTCTGTTCCTATGGGCTGGGGCTTTGCGATCAATACATTTTTTGACAATAAAATAAAATGGAAAACAACAACTTTTTGAATGTCGAATGTGGTAAACTTTGGTCAGGGTTACTACAAGTCATCATACCTGCTGTCTCTCTCAGGGATCTCTTTGATGGCGATTCGGACCTGGTTGCTGAGGTCTCTCCCGGCGTACACTACTCCATAGGTGCCGCGCCCCAACACCACCCTGTCTCCTGTCTCATTGGTGTCATACTCATACTGTAACACATGCACATTCTTAATTATCAACTGGAACTATAAACACAGATATTTACTGTAAAAAGCATGGCTATATTTATGACCTCCAGTGTATCTCCGTCTCCTTCCCCCTCCAGCTCGACAGCATTGCCTGTACCATCAGATATCATTTCTTTCACCATGGAGCAGAATCTGAAACACACATATACACACACGTGATAACATTATTATTTCCAATTCATGGCCATCAGCTTATGTTGCAATACAGTCGCACATACGTACTGTACCAACACAAACGCAGACAAACACACACACCTACACAGACACATCTAGAGGTGTGTGTCCTCACCGACCGCACTGTTCCTCAGTTGAGAAGTAGATCTGAAAGTCGTCTGAGTTATCATGGACGTAGAGGAAGCAGCAGCGCTCATCAAACTTACTGATGCTGCAGACAGAGGAGTTGGAGTACATGAAAGCTTTGGTTCATTTTTTCTCATCTTTCACTGTGTTGTTACATCTTACGTCAGGATGTTCAAACTCAATGTAATCTTCTTTGTGGAATAATAAGTTTTCATATTTACATGTACGACTTTTCAACCGTTAAATTATGTGCAACAAATGATCATTCAATCTCTCATAGTTATGAACTCAAATAAACGATGACAAATGACGTGTTTTAGCTGCATAACGTCAAACAGTTTGGGACTTTCTGCATTTTATTCAGTTCCAACTTCACATTCATACCTAATGCCTTTGATGGACATGGCAGTGAAGTTCCACTCATGGATCCCTTTCTGTAATGAAAGTGAATGAGGTTTTAAATTTTCACATTGCTCACTTTTGCACAGAATGGTCACATATTTAACCAGAACTCACTCAGAAGCCCTATTGGCATGCAGCCCTTTGCTGCACGTCATCCCTACTCCCTCTCTTATGTTTCCAATCTATCTGAGCTGTCCTATCAACAAAGGCAAAAATTGGCAAAAAAATTATCTTCAAAAAAAGATGACAGACAAAGCAGATCTGTACGGAATTATGATCACAGATGACCTCAGCAATTATTACAAAAATATTAGACATCCCCAGGTCATACTAGTCCTGTGCGAATAGGGCTTAAATCTAACTTTAAAAACGGCTACAAAGTTACATAACTTTGTAATGGGTTCCAAGTTTCCATTCAAATGTGGCAAAAAATTTAACTGAACTTGCAAAAAAAAAGACAGTAATGGGAATTTCCATCCACTGCCACCATACAAATATAAGGTTGTTGATTTATCAAAATATACAACGAGCAGCGCTAATTCACAAATTAGGTGCCATTTAAAGATTGATGAAAATACAGCATTTGCTTTGGTTTCGTGTGTTAATTAAGGAACATTACAGCCCTATTGCATATCGTCACATTTTGCTTTTATTGATACACCAGCACCAGTGAGGCATAAAATTTCTTTTCGAGATACTTTGAGGTTCTTTTCAAATTTCTGTGTCATTTTCCACTCTGACCTTTTAAGTACAAAACAGGTGGAGAGAAACACATTTACTAAGTTTATTTTTGATGTTGCAGTGCAATGAAATGCTGCAGTCAAGAGTACAAGGGTCCTGTGGTTAAAAGTGATATTCTTACTGTTTCCGCAGGAGAGACATGCCAGATAGAGACATTCTTCTCTTCAGCCTCATTGTTAATGGACACATAGGAAGGCTGGTAAATCTTCGTTGGCTCCAGAATCAACACCTGTAACACAAAGAAAAAAGCAAGTGTTAGTGTGAGTCTCTGAATATCTGATTGAGCATGTCTGAATGTTTGTGTGTATTTGTGTTTACTGGAAAGCGCAGTCGATTGGTGGTGCCCTGCGTGGCCTCGACGATGATGTCCATCCAGAAGTTGAGTCTGTCCCGCTGAGGAGAATGTTCTATCGTCTGTTTCTTAAACCTCTGGATCAGCTGCAGGTTCTGCACCACGGAGCGCAAATACCTGGAAAAAAATATCAGACAAGTCATAATCACAACAAGAGGAACTGGAAAGCAATATGGGACTGAATTATAAATGGACAAAGTCAAGGAGGATGTCGATTACCCTGTAATGACACTCCATTTCCTCATATTGTTGATTATTATTTCAATTTTTATGTCATATGTATGGTCAGTGAGAGGAAATTGCCACTGTTTTTATATTCAAAACAACATCAAACACATAAGAGTCAAACTAATGGATGTTTTGAACGGGGTCTACTTTTAGTCCTCTTCTGTCACTGTGGGGGGTTTTTTTAATGCAGAGTATAAAACAGGCTAAAACACAATTACTTTGATTAATAACATGTATTTCATTGATTAACCAAGTGTACTTCCTCAGTACACAAACAATATAAATCATACGGTAAAACAGAGTAGCTTAAAACATGAAAAGTACTTTTTACTGATAACAAACACGCACAGATACTGCACTACAACAACACAGAATAGAACCTTTTTTTGTGAATGTCTTTACCAGAGTGGCGGCTTGAGTTTGAAGAGCTTCTCGGCAGCCTGAGTAGCTTTGGGGATGTCGTTAGCTAGCATGCTAACGGTGAAGAACTGGCCCACGTCCCAGTAATTATTCATTTTCTCCAGGGAACCTTTGCGCCCCAGCAGACTGTTCAACCTCACACCTAAAGACATCACGTTATCAGTGTGAAACAACTGTAAAATAAAACTTCTTTAAAACCACTGAACTTAATTTTGACAGCAAAAGACAAATGAACAAAATGTTATTAGTGATTCTGTATTATCAGTTCTTCATTTTGAACATTCTATGTTTAAACATACTAACATTCAATTCAAATGCAGCAGGCTTTGTGGCCTACCTTGTTTTGTTCACATTTAGGCTGTTTTGAATTCGTTTAACTGTTTCCTTGCAGGTGGCTACAGTATTAGTTAATTATTTACCCCTTAAATTAGGCAAGACACAATTTCACTGTTTCTTTGTACTCTAAAACTGAACTGACTTTGGCACAGTGGATACAGTAAATTGGTCCCAGACGTGGGATTGTAAAACTCTAAAAAAAAAAAAAAAAGTAGAATAGGCCTTTATCTCAGCATTTCCTTCATTTCCGTTGCTAAAACTAACTAAAATTGTTATTTTTAAAGTTAAGATTATTATTCAAAATATATATACTTTCAAAAAATCTTACAGGATAAGGTCAAGAACACAAGCTTTATATTTACAGAGCCTTCACTCTCTGCTTAACAGCTTCACCCGCATAAGAAAAGTACACAATTAGAACAACTAAAGAACTAATAGAACAATGGCCAAGCATCAGGGAGAGGAAAACACTGAATCTGTCAAAAAGTCTATTAAGTATGAATGTTACAAAATAAAATAAATACAAAGTACAGACACAGAATCATAGGAAAAACTTCCTTAAAGTATCAGGAAATTAATTAATTAATCTGCTCAATATTCATCATAATCACTCATTTTACACAAATGTCCTGAATTTGTTTGCAGTGCATTGACTATAATATGAAATATACAAATGTTTAAATATAACTTAGTCAGGGGGTCGTCAGTTTACTCAATGATAGAAAAGGTGTCCCCAAGGAGAAAAGATTGGGAACCAGTGCCGTAAACAATATGTCATTCAAAGCAACTGAAACATTTGATAATGTTTGTATCAGATGGCTCCAGCTTGACTTAAGCATTGTGTGCTGGCGTGATAAAACAATCAAAGTGGGGTTCAGGTTCTTACCTATTTTCCTCAGTTCAATGGAGCTCTCAAACTGTTGGCCAGCAACTATGAGGAGGACAGCCAGGTTGATCCCAGAGTAGAGAGTTGGCTGCAGCTCAAAACCCTTTCTGTACCTGCACCGAAGCAAATAATAGGGAGTGTAGAAAATTATGGTTTCTCAGCATTTACATATTAGAGTTAATAAAAGAGCGTGTATGTGTTCTCACCACTGTATAGCATTGTCCCTGTTTTTGGTGTCTTTGCAGTCTGAGTCCAGGAAGATGTCCTTGTATATCCGTCCACAGAGGCAGAACATGTCCGGTGCTGGATGTTCACATGACTGTAACACCTGCAGCATCACTCTGAGAGCCTGCTCCCTGTCACCAGGACTGTTCCTCCTGCACATGGACAATTTATGAATCAATGTTAGGCTGAGAAGTTGCACTGAACTACATGGTGAATTTATATGTTCTTGGTACAGTTTTACATATTGTTTAATAGAAATTATACATTTCTTTGGTATAATAATTTCCCTTTTAATAAAGAAAATGCCACAAAGTCAGTTTCTGGACTCAATTGAATACATAACTACTGACTGTGTTTTGACTTTCTAGGGCAAAATACATCTAGGGATTATGACATTTGGCTTAAATGTAAGAGGAAAATCCACTTCCTCCAGTTGTAGGGTCAATAAAATCTAAATCCCATTTTAAATTACTTTCTGCACCCATCCAAAGCCTAGGCAAAAATATGAAAAGTAGTAACGACTGGTTCTCTGTACCTGTTGAGGGCAAAGGCGTAGTGGAACTGGATCATTGGCTGGGTGGCCAGATCACAAGTCGGTAGCATCTCCAAAGTCTGCACCAGCTTCACCATGGCATCGTAGTCCTGGCGGTCAGGTTATGTGTATTTATATATACTTAGTTGGTGTTACTGTCACTCCAAATTAAGTCCATGTTGAGTGTTTGTACCTGTATGTCTCTGTAGGAAAACAGCAGGTTCATGACGATGTCCTGGGTGAGGACCTCCGTGTTGTCAATTCGGAGTTTGATGCGCGAAAGCTCCTTGGCCAGCTCCTCTCCTTGGTACTTCTCTCTGGCCTTCCTGATGTCATTTAGCAGGGTGTCCTTAAAGGAAGCACTGCAGAAGAAGCACAGTAAAAGACGAGACAATGAAATGAGAGAAAATTGGGAGAGATCCTCAAATTTTGGGGGAAAAGGTAAGAACAATGTGCTCTTTGGAGCACAGTTGGACTGAAAATCCAAATGCTTTTTACAAGAGGAAGAGTCAAGAGTTGTTGGGGCCATGTAAGCTACCCACCTGCAGACAAGATAATTTATGTGTAATGACATTAATGCTTTAAATGTGTCTCACCAGGATGTGACATGGATGTCCTTCAGCAGGCTGGTGAAGCGGTCGAACAGGGGGACACAGAGCGGCCCCAGCAGGTTGTCCCAGCTGGGCTGCATGTACTCACTGGCCCTGCGCTGGGCGTCACTCTCACAGCACATGTACTCATGGTTAGGAGTCACTATGTAGGGGATGAAGTAGTAGTTACCACTGGATGCCTGGAGGGAGAGAAATAGGAAAACATTCTTTGTCAAAGGAAAAAGAGGACTGAAATTTGAGTGCTTAAATATAATACAGCTCTATATGGGATAAATACACACGTGCTGGATGCCAGGTGTAAAAGGAGTCCAGGAAGGAAGGAAGAGAAGAGATGGAGAGATTGGGGATTATGGAGTGATTAATGAGGCGGATCAGTATGAGCAGAGGATCAGCACACTACTGAGATTTTGGATAGCATCATGACAACATCAGCAAAGGTTAACGGAAGTAATCAAGCTCACATGGCTGTTAAAGATCCGAAACACCAAGAACTAATGCACATAAATACACAACGCAACACCACGTCTCTTTATCTCTCTATGTATTTATGTAGAGGCCGATAAACATTGACTATAGGGCACTACTTGCTCATATTTATTTCCACCCATTCACGCAACACTGCTGTAAACTACCAGTAATTCTCAAACCAAGTGCTGGAGTTACCAGGTCTCAATAGTTAGTCTTGGCGTTGTGCTAACTACAAGTAGCGGTGACGAAGACCTGCTGTTTATTTTTGTAAGCTGAAACCATTTCCCTCAGTGGAAACAAAGCTTGTATTTACTTCTAATTCACAAATAAGAAACAATAAATTGTGAAGACAATGAAGTCCCCTAGCTACGAGACTAATTTATACAATGTAAAATGTCATTGGCTTATGCTAATATTGTTAGCATGCAGTATTTGTGGAGAAAACATGTAGTTTTGGGTAATGATGTTGCTGTTAACACACATTTTATGTGTGTTTTAGGTGTTAGTTGAACACAACCAAACTTTACAGCACTTCACAAAAACTCAACACAGCAGAATAGACACCCTCAGACTCAGAAACTACTCAAACAAAGACACACCACTGCTGAAGTATAAATGCTCACAACAGCGTAGGTTATTTACATAGGCTATGATGTGGCTCACAACTATAAATCAGATTTTATTTCTAAAGTTTATGTCATCATATTAATATTAAAAAGCCCTGACTGTCTACATAACTGCTGGATCTCATGTAATATAACCTGCCGTCCTGAGCTTATCATCTCTTCTTAGAACAGACAGTGGCTTTTTATCCGTCTTTGGTTTTGTGAGTGACACACTTTTGTTAGGGCATTTAATTTGTTATTCACACAACATCCCATGGGGAGGTCAGTGTTTTTGGCTCCTCCTCCATGTTTGTTATTATTATTAGCCTTTGAGGAAATCTCCCAGCATGCCCTGGTGCAGCATGGTACCTACTTTATTGCGCAATCCAGAGCCTCTGTACTCTGGAGGCAACTGAACCCAGGGAAAACCTAACGCTGGAGGACGAGAGGCCTTCTCCACACACACAGATAGACAAACAATACACACAATACATTAAACAATATAATGTGTGTGTGTGCGTGTGTGAGAAAGAGCAAGACAGAGAGAGAGAGAGAGAGAGAGAGAGAGACAGAGAGACAGAGTGAAAGCATGTAGATATGCATTCCTGCATGCAGTTGTGCATGAGAGGATGAATGGCACTTGTCACGAATATAACTCCACAAATAGCACAGGACAGTGTACGCACATAAATAACACACAGACACACACACACACACACAGAAACTTACTGTGTTTTTCTGTGCTACCATGTCCTGTAAAGAGATATAAAAGAGAAGTGAGAATGGATTTAAAGTGTGTACTCTTGTGCTCTCTTTAGTGGTGCTGCCACATTACTACTTCAAACAGCTGTTTCCCCCTGGCTGCACAGTGCATGCTTGACTGTAGTGGATCACTTTGTTCTGAGGAACTGCCAAGGAATGGCATCCATGAACTCTAAATACACCCACAGAAGAATCAAAGAGGTGTGTGTATTTGTGTGTGTCGGTGTGTGTGGGGCAGTACCTTCAGTGACTGGGCAGTGTCAGGATCAGTGTCGTGGTACAGGATGACGTTGTTGGCCATGTCGAAGCTCTCCCTCACACCCAGGTGGTAAAACAAGGAGGGCTGCCGAAACACATCGCTCATGTCCACAACTGCGATGTCTGGAAGGAGGAACGAGAGTCGGCAACCATGTTGACAACCACGAGGAGGCACATAAAGGCGGCAAAAACATTCTCGAAGCTCATGTTAAAATCCATCAGCCCTTGCGTTAAACACTCTGAGATCTACAACCTTTAGGAGAACATCTGACCTCTGACGTTATACGAGGTGGGAATGTTTTTAACAGTAAGCATCAGTGGTGGAAGTAGTACTCTGACCTTTTACTTCAGTAGATATAGCAATATTATAGTGTAGATATACTATTATAAGTGAAAGTGCTGCATTCTTAACTTTGCTTAAATGAAAATATAAAAGTATTTGCATTAAAATATACTTAGAGTACCAAAAGTTAAAGTACTCATTACGCAGAATGGCCCTTTCAGTATAATTGATAATACATTATTGCATTATAATTATTAATGTGTTGCAGCTGGTAAAGTTGGAGTTAATATCAGCTACTATATAAACTGCTAGATTGATTTATATTTTGTACAAATCCGCTAGGTAACTAGTAATTGACACTGAGCGTGCCTATGTTTACAAAATCCAACCAATGTTAACCAATGTTATCATGAGCCAGGAGGCTGTGATCACATGACCTATGTGCTGCAGGGTGATGGGAGCAAAGGAAGAATTCAGGTGACCTAGTATAAAGCGGGACACTGTGCATAGGCACATGGTTGAGGTGATGGTTGGATCAAAAAACACAGGACTTTGACCCAGGAGACCAGGATTTGGGTTCCGTGTCAAACCAGAAATCAATGTTGAGTTATTTGAAGTTACATACAATGTAACAACACAGTATCAGTTTATCAGGCTACATAAATTATGTACGTATAACGTTAGCGTAATGACGCCCAACCACAATGCTTTTCCCAAACCTAACCTAACCTGCTGCACTAACTTATGAGATATCATACAAACAGTTGTATGAGGAGATACACTGGATAAATGTAGTGAAGTAAAAAGTACAATATTTGCCTCCAAAATGTCACAGAGTTGAAATATAAAGTAGCATAAAATGTAAACACTCAAATAAAGTGTAAGAACTTGCATTTAAGTACAAGCCTTTTTTGAGACAGGTTAAAACAACAAGACAGTTAGAAGCTCCTTTTCAAGCTTGCAAACTGTGTTATTAACGATTTCTGATACAAGAACAAAAACACATAGTAAAAGTGGCGTACAAAATATCAAGACATCAAGAATAGCAGGGAGTCTTTGTTTTTTGTCCCCCCGAAGTAGTGTGGAAGCCCTTTTCACCCCCGCTGCATTGTACATGGATTAAAAACAGAGGTGAATGTAATTCTTCTCTGGAGCTGGTAGTTTTCATGAGCTGCACTCCAGAAGAGAAACGTCACTCAGCATACTGTAGATGCCTCAAGCACACTAAATGATAGTGTGTGTGTGTGTGTGTGTGTGTGTATAAAGAAAACAAAATTGGACTAGTGTGCAGACACGAAGAACCACATTTATTTAATGGGGCAGCTTTCATCTTGATGCAGTAATTATATATACCTACAGCACAAGTACTGTGCTTATAGTGTGCATGAACGAAATTTCAGTTGGTCAAAAGGCAGTGCAAACAAAGATTTGATTTTTAGAAATAAATGGATTACCTTAATGAGATACACGTCTACAGACATAAAATGCAAGGCCTACTTATGCACAGGGATGTTAGCTAAATGTTAAAGTCACCTTGCTAACATACTCACAATATGCTGATGATTAGCAGGTATGAGTTTACCATGTTCTGCATCTTAGTTTAGCATGTCAGCAAGCTAACATTTGTATTTAGCACTAAACATAAAGTGCAGCTGAGACTGATGGGAATGTCAGTAGTTTTGAACTTGGTCATAAATTTTGACCTGGAAATGGTGGTAGATGAAAGGTCAGAGATCAGAGTCATTACAGTTCATCCTCTGAGGCAATCTGACTATTAACTGTGAAGTCACATTTCCCAAAACTATGATGTCAACCTCATGGTGGCACTGTCAAGGGATCACTAAAGTTACTGAGATTCATCCTCTGGGGACCGTGAATATCTGCAAAAGAATTTGTGGCAATCCATCCAATCGTTGTTTAGACATTTCTCTCAGAACCATGACTGTCAACTTCATGGTGGCTCTGGATTAAAAGTCAGGGGATCAACAAAGTTATTCAGATTTATCATTTCCAGATCAAATCGTTCAATAATTGTTGAGATATTTTTGCTATAAACCAAAGTGTTAGACTAACCAACTGACATACTGAGATTGCAATCTCTAAAACCACACAGATTAGCAACCAGCACTTGTCAGATGTTAGATTAACATCAGGGCACATGTTGTACTGCACCATTTTTTACATAGTTTACTTTCACATGAGAATCTCATACATGGCTGGAACACAAAAGGTTAACCAGACCTGCATCGTGTATGCTGGCTTTGTGGTTTCACTCTTTCCTCCAAATCAGCTTTTTCTTTTCCTTAAACTGATCACATGCTTCTCATGTGCCCATTATGACACACAGCAACCACAACATTCATTCATTCATTCATCTTCTAACCGCTTCATCCTCTTGAGGGTCACGGGGGGGCTGGAGCCTATCCCAGCTACATCGGGCGAGAAGCAGGGTACACCCTGGACAGGTTGCCAGACTATCGCAGGGCTGACACATAGAGACAAACAACCATTCACGCTCACATTCACACCTATGGACAATTTAGAGTTACCAATTAACCTAGTCCCCAATCTGCATGTCTTTGGACTGTGGGAGGAAGCCGGAGTGCCTGGAGAGAGCAACCACAACATGTCCTATCTTAAACACAAATGAAAGAGATTTTGGCTCCATCCATTGAGCGTTAAATTTAACCAATGAGATGCTTTCGACTGAGTTCTTGTTGTAATAGCAAACAAATATATTATTAATATATAATAATATAATAATAATAATTATTATTATTATAATAATAATATATAATAATAAACAATGTCTGAAAAGTCAGACATCTTCAGAGGTCATTTTAAAGAATTAAAGGGATACTCTGCCTACTTTCATGTATTATAACATTGTGGGTTGTGTGTGCAAATGACCTTTGGTAAACTTTCCTTCATCTTAACCAGGGCTCAGATCTACTCGCTGGGGCTGTTGCTTGAACTACAGATTGTACCAAAAATGTGTATGTGTGTGTGTGTGTGTGTGTGTGTGTGTGTGTGTGTGTGTATATATAATTTCATAAACCAAGAACCTGTCACTTAATTGCCTATTTCTCGCCAACAATGTCTTTAGAAACATATTTTATTGCACTGTTTGCCTGTTACATGAGAATTTGTGAGCAAGAATACTGTTCCCTGTATAAAGTGCTGCAAGGATGATACGGTACCATTTGCTGCTAAGCAGTATTTTGTATATATTTATTTATTTTTTTGGGTGTACTCAGTAAGTATTTATTACTCTTACGCACTTTATATTATAGATGTGCTTTCTTGATATTGGTCTATTTAATACCTACTGATATATTTTTGTACTTTTTTCTCTTCTATGAGATGTTTTTCTATGATTACCAGGATTCTGCTTGGTGCTCTGGTGATTGTCTAATGCCATGCAGCTGTGTGACTGGGAATGGAGATTATTTCTGCATGTCTCACCCTGCTTTTCTGTCTTTTCACACACTGAGGAAGACACTTGTCAAAACCCGTCTGCGTGTTTGATCGTCTGTACCAGTGAGGTATTAAAAGTTGGTAACGAAGGACACTGAGTGTTGCTGGCTTTTTCTTGTTTATACTGTTGTTCTGTGGCCGAGCACCTCCAGACTTTTTTCTTCTTTTTTGAGAGTGCATGTTGTCTTTCTTCTTTGATTTTCTACCTTTTGAGCAAAAGCAAATGCCACAGTCCTTTTCCCCTGTTTTTCTCTGGTCATGTAGCACCAATTTCAGAAGTAATCGCCTCTTTCTACTGCACAGACAGCCCTGCTTTATTAAAAGACCATCTTTCCAGCAGTGAAATACTTCTTCAACATTAAGCAGAGAGCACCAGAGGTCATTAAGTCCTTTAATTGTATTGTGTGATAGTGTATCCCAATCAATACTCAGTATCATAATCTATACACTTGAAAAGCTACACATTTCCCTGCCTTCTGATACATGGTGTATATATTTTGCTTGCTCTAACACCTCCAACGAACGTGCATTGTTCATAAACGTGCCACGACCTGATTTTAAGAGTCTTGCAGCCAAACATCTAATTAAACATTGGCAGCAGACACAAGGCAAATAAACGCTTCATGCTTTTCAGGTTTTCAACAGAAGCTGTGAGTCAATGAGGAACTGAGATTTTAAAACCGCCCTCTTCCTTCTCAATCATAAGGCATATCTTCCTTTTAAATAAAACACACCCTCCCACAATTTACCAATGAATGTAACGGTTGTAATTTCTCGCTTTGAAATAGCTCTGAAATGGTCGCTCAAACACTCCAGAATGTATCTGTATTTAATAACAATATTCTATATGCAGAAATGGTGAAAGGTGGTGCGTGAGTCATTATCTGAGAGAGTAATCAGAAAATTGCAGACTTGCAACACATATTAGAATACTAATTGTACTTTCTCTTTGCGTTTCACGCATTAAGCCACGCAAATAACTTTTGTGCAACTTCTGCGCATGAAACATTATTTTTTAAAGTACATAACCTCAGTTTTAACCTGCACGACTCTTACAACCTGCAAACACCGTGCTGTTACACTGACACACACCTGCATCGTAGAAACTGTCCAGCACTGATGTCTCTCCAAAGTCCAGCCGTCCGAAGGTGACGGTGGTTAGCAGCGCGCTCTCCGAGTCGCAGGCTCTCTGCAGACACTGCAACGCTCCGGACTCCGGGCTGCTGGCCATCACCGACTTCAGCCCGTCGTTCAGGACGTACACCACCCGCAGGGAGCGCTGCTTGGCCGGCGGGCAGGGGCTGGACACCTCGCCCCTCTCCCGGTCCCGGTCCCGCTCCAGTACGCACGTTCCGGCGGAGTGCTCTCCTCCCATGTCTGCGACCTGGGCGCTCTGTCCCGTATCCATGGCGAGAACCAGGGAAGTGTTTCTGCTTTATCTCCTTCCTTCTCCCTCCCGTGACTTCCTATGTTTTGTCTGTCTCCTCCGACTCGTCCTCCTCTCGCTCACTTGTTGCGCACCTGTCCTGGCCGCAGAGGAGCGCGTCTGAGTTTGTCCCTCCGCATCTCCGCCTCATTAACTCACATCATCTGCCGATTATCTCGCACCAAGAAGTCCGCTTCACCCAGACTGGATCCGACTAGATCCGAGAGGCAGAGAGAGGAGGAGATGTGGAGAGACAAAAATGCATCCAGAAGTGAAATTACACCACTTTGGCTCTTCAGTGTGATTTCAAGTCTGACGTAGGGGAGACTGTTTAACTGCAGGATACAATCAGGACCGTGTTGTCCACAGTGTGAAATGTTATCACCATCTCCCTGGTTGTCTAAATATAAAACGGTATGTCCTTCTGGACCCCTCCTCTACCCCCTGCAAAGTTATTCTCACTCATGTTCACCATATAAAATCAGCACAGAGCTCATATGATTGAAGTATTTCCTCATCAGTGAGCCTATTTGTTGATGTGAATCAAATGTGATATTGATTTCCACAGTCTTTCCTAGCAGAAAGTCTGGATCCTTTATGCCCTGGTGGCACGTGTTAATGCCGGACAGTACCGACAGCCAGGAGCCGTCTATCACACTCTGTTGGCAGAGGGGACACGAGGCTCATGTGTATTTCCAAAATGGGGTCAGTGCCACTGCTCCTTCCTCAATACCTGGAAATGTTTGAATGCTTTCTAGAAGAACCACAATGCGGTTGTTTTCATTTTAGGTTGGTGTTCCAGTTTTCTAGGAGAAATGAGTAGCATAACAATAGTAGTAGGTCTAGTGATCTCATTTTTATTCAGTGTTACTAAGATACTTAATTACTTTTCATGTTAATATGGTATTTCTAATATTTTGCATGTAAATGGACTGGACTATGAACAACAACAGCAGCTCCTATAGCTTTTATGATGTGCAAATGCAGCCAATGAGACAAGGTATTCCTGAGGAACGAGAGACTAACGCTGTGTCTCAAATCACATACTCCCGTACACTTCCATGTGGTATACTATGTGCACTGTGTAGGCCTACTTATTGGCGTAGTGAGCGAATTTGTGCACTTACTGGAAATGGCGACAGCAAATTAGCTAGTTAGCAAACTAGCATTAGCGTTTGCGTTATCGTTCGTGGTACAAATCATTACAGACTGCTAAATTAACCCAATAAACATACTGCCGGCTTATACCCAACAACAGTATAGTGCTGCTTAGTGCAAAAAACACATGTATTTGTACAATGCAGCGACGTTCGCGGTCGCACAGTCCTTGGCCGCCATTTCCTGTTTGAAAAGTGGTTCCTCCCCTTCCGCTACATAGCCAAGATGGCTACCATTGAGGGCGAGAAGTGTCCATAGTTCCACACTCAACTTCTTGACCATTTTGAGTGCACCACCCGGGTACTCATAGTGCACTGCATTTTTCTATACTTCTCAGTGTGAACGCACTTATGCACCCAAAATAGTAAGTGTAAGTACAGAAGTGCGTGATTTGAGACACAGCACAAGTCCAGCTGCCTCAACATAAATCAGGATTTATCATGAAACCCCAACCAGCTAATGTAATGCTGACATTTTTGAAGATCTCATTTTACCATCTCTTTAAACACAACCGATTTTTTTGGCCACTTGGGGGCAGCAGAAACAAGTTGTGAACACAGTGCCAACATATCACATTAAAAGTTGACATGGCAAACTTGTTGATAAACAGTTGCTAGTTTACAGTTATGGAGTAACACATATACATATATGGTTTATTAAGAGTCATGTTTGTGTCCACCTGGTGAATGTCCAACATTTCACTTTCAGCTCCTCAAGGAAACATCTGTCTCCTTGGCTGCTAAATGCTCCATTGTGTTCACAAGCTAGTCGCTAGCTGTGTCTGCTGTCTGGTGCTGAGCAGGTAATGTACTCAGGGCTTTAAAGAGGACCTAATATGCTAATTTTCAGGTTTATACTTGTATTTTGGGTTTCTACGAGAACATGTTTACACTTTAATGTTCAAAAAACATGTTATTTCCCTACTGTCTGTGCTGGAACGCCTGCATTCACCCTCTGTCTGACACTCTTTGTTGTAGCTCCTATTGCTTTATGCTTTCAAGAGGGTTCCTGGTTTGAACCCAGGGTGGGGGGCCTGAACCCAGGGTGGGGGAGCTCTTATGTGTGGAGTGTCAGTGTGGGTTTTCTACCTACAGTGTTCAGGCTGATGATTTAAACACCCTTTTCTCAGTCCTGGTTTGACTTTTGTTCATTACTACAGCACATTCAAAACGGTATGCTTTAATGTTAACTTTAAAGTCGTGTTTTGTGGCATTTCTTTCTACATTTAAACACCCCAAAAACTACTACTACCTACTATATTCTGCAATACTGAAGTTCACTGACATGATGTCTTTTTCACAGTTTCAGTGATTTTATATATGTATTTATCTTCCCTTTTTCTAAGTTACATCTAAATAATGCTGTTGCAGAAATTCTTTGGTGGTTTCAGTGCCCATTAAGGCTGAATCAGGACTTTTACTTCTGTTTTTGGTCACACAGATGTCCAGTTTTCATCTGTCGCAAACACACATACCATGCTCTCTAACAGTTATCTATAAAGGAGCAGCAATTGTTTAAATAAACAATGTAAAGAGCAACAGATATTACTCTTCATTCATACAGCACTGTATATCACACATTTTACCAACAGACAATTCAAACATGTTTGGTAATTTTAAGAAACACAATATGCACACGTACAGTACATAATAGCATCTTTATTACACTGAAATATAAAAGTATATATTTATCACTATCCTGGAGAGGAAGGACCAAGTCAAGAAAACAACCTGTAGACTCAGTTGTAGCAGTTTTCTTGTTGTCATACGAAAGACAGAAAGAAAGAAAGAAAGAAAAAAAGAAAGAAAGAAAGAGAGAGAGAGAAAAAGAAAGATTTGGAGTCAAAAACAGGAAGGCCACAGTGACGGGTTGCCATAGATTCTGTGCACATGTAAGGAAGGGAGGCAAACAGCCGTACATGCTACCACACATACACACAGACATGCACACACACATTGTTATCTGTGAGGTCCTTTCACTGACTACATTCTTACAACCCTGTCCTTAACGTTACCCTTCACCTGCTGCCTAAAGAGCACCAGAAACATCAGATGCACATGGATCTCAGTTTTTATTGGGTTTTTTTTTTGGGGTGGGGGGGTGATGCGACCAGCACAGCTGTTTCTTGAGGTTTCTGGAGTCGTGGTGCAAAAGTGCAAAAGCAAAAAAAAAAAACAAAAACAAAAGGTAAAAGAAAATGTTTTGGTCCAGAAGGCTTGATAAACATCATAGGCGTGTTCATGCAGTGACAAGTGCTTTTCTTTGCATATACCTTTCATTTGCAGACAAATATCACAGGACAGTTTCAGAATTTACCAAAGAAATTGTTGACTTTTTGGGAAACATGTTTCTGTGCTTGCCTGCCATGACTTGGATGAGAAGAATGATACCACTCTTGCGACTGAATGTTAAGTATGAAGGAGACACTTAGCTTAGCTTAACTTAGCTTAGCATAAATACAGGAAACAGGAGGAACAGATAGCTTGGCTCTGTCCAAGGGTAACAAAATCAACCTATCAGCACCTCGAAAGCTCACTTATTACCCTCCCTGAATGGTCAGTCACAGGTATTTATCAGCTCCAGCTCTGATCGGCAGTGACCGCTTGGACATGCTAATTTTCGCCCCTTGTCCGGCAGTGAGCAGTCCACATCTTCCTCCTCGCATCATCGCCTATCTGAATATTACTATCTGACCTGCTGAAGTTATGAAATGATACTGTGCAACTCATTCCTTGTCTTGTCACAGATGTGCCCTGCCCCCACATTTCTTCACTGATTCTTGGTCAAACAACTTTTTAATGGCTTTTATTGCATGCAGAAAATTGAACGTGTTCCAAAAACTTTAATGACGGACAAAAGTTTCGGACTGCGTGTGCAAACAAGATTGACACAACATGAGGTTGTGTTTATCTTTAGAGTATGTTTTTTAGAATATTTCCCAAAGTGTCCACTATTCCTTTAAATAGCACCTATTGTATCAGTACTTGACATGTTGGTTAGATTTAGGGGGAAGAATCATGATGTGCTTATTAGCCTCCAAACAGTTGGAATATTTGACTGCAAATTAAAAAATCGTGGTATCAAGAGGAAAAATGGGTCAGGGAAATATGTCCAAATGCCAGTGCTGTTAATGGCTGATGCTTCAAAACCACCCGCCTGCAGTGTACCATAGAAACATCAAGCTCAGTGTGTCAAACAAAGTAAACCTAATCCTAACAATGTGCTTCACTGTAAAGGCTTTGATCAACCAAAATCCTAACATTAATCTTGCCAGTTGGAGAAGTCATGATTCGGCCCAAAACAACCTCACTTTACAAAAATGTCCCTATTTCAAAGGCCTAAAACTGCAGTCCTCACAAGGATGGAAAACAAAACACTCATACACACACACACACACACACACACTCACAGGCAAAGGCCGCAGAGTGGACACAGACCAGCACAGAGGTTGTCTGTACCAACCGGGCTACAAAGGTCGAGTTCCAAGTTTCCTTCACACTTAGAAAACAAAAAGTACCAGCGTGATTGCCACGGCACTCAGCCTCTGTGTCGTCGTTGCGTAACCGTGGCAACACACTGCAACAGGCCGCGGTCAGTCAGTACCGGTGGCACAGCAAGCATTCGACAAGATAGCAGTAAACTTAACAAGAGAAGCTTCTTTGAAAGAAAAATAAAGAAGTAAACGCAGGATAAGGCGGCGTCAGAGAGGGAAGGTGGCTGATTCCATGGTACTGTATTGTTGCTGATTTTGATGGTGATGATCATTTGGCACAAACTTTGTTTTGGCGGAAGTGTTTCAGGCCAACAGTGACAATGTTTTCAAATGTTGGCCTCCGATGTGATGATAAGAGGATGCTTTAGTCTTCATTTTGACATGCTCTTCTTTATGTGCTCTACTTCCATCTGTAAAACAAAGATGGACGTGTGATTTAATTTCTTGTACACTGAAAGACATTTAGCTGCTGCTCTTTAAATCCTTTCTTGATATTAGAGTCACATGACAAGAGAATGAATGTATTATTTTCATATTCAATTAATCTGATTATTTTTCAATTAATAAATCAAATACAGATTTTCCAATGCTCAAGGTAACATCTTTGAATGACTTGGGTTTTTTTTTCTGACCAAAACCACAAAGTATCCGGTTTACAATGATAAATTACAGGAAGAGAATGTTTCAAATATATTTCTTTTAAAAAAACAAGCAGCGAGTAAGATTTAGTGGCATCTATATATCTATATGTGTGAACTGCAGATTGCAACCAGCTGAAACTTCTCCCATGTAAACTCCCAGTTAGGATTCCTTTAGTGTTATTCGTTTAGGAGATTTTCACCAGGAGCAGAATTATCTGCAGAGATCTCTTCCTCTCCAAAACAAATGGACCAGGTGATTGATCCTGATAAAAACAGCAAATCAGTGTGTCTCTGATGCTATTTGGCTCGTCACAAATGGCCGCTAGCCCAGCACCTGCTAATGAATGCTCACCTTTCTCCTCCAATAACTTAAGACCCAGATGTTCTGGAGGCTTTTACCAGAAGCCGAATTATCCACAGAGATCTCTTCCTCTCCAAAATAAACAGATGCCATTTTCTAATTTGGTAAAAACACTGAATAAAGCAGTTTCATGTTAAAATTCTGTGTTTTTCCAATGCTGTTCAGTGGCTACTAACAACAGTAGCCAACATGAAAATGCGAACAGCATCTAGTCCATATGGTTCATTTATTCACCTGTTACCATTATTAATGTTGAACCTGCTTTGTTTCCATTGATAAACATCTAAACTCTCTTCATGAGTCTCACCTGTAAACTAATGCGAATCTTCCTCTCGTCATCTAGCGCATTGGTCAGCTGCTTCATCTCCTGCCTGAAATGCACACAAACACACCATGACTCTGATACACCCACTTGTGTATGCTCTCACACACACATTTAGGCTTATACTGTGCATGTGATGTACCTGTGCTGGCTCTTCAAAAGTTCTACTGAGGCCCTCAGGTCTCTCAGCTGGTTCCTGAGTTCCTCCAGTGTTGGGGGCATCAGAGGTGAGTGCCGGAGCTCGGGGGAGGGGCTCAGACCCGAGGAGGAAGACGGGGATGCAGGGCGATGGCTGGCATTTGGCGGGGCTAGGACAGAGGGTTTGGCAGGCAGTGGTGCTTTACCGTCATGGGCCTGAGGGCAGGTGGAACAAAGATCAGTGATTTTAAAGGAATTCAAGAATTGTTGTGTTTTCCTCAAACATCTAAAAATCTAACCTGGTAGTTCTGCTTTAGTTTCATGCATTTGAAGAGCTTCCAGTAAATTAGGAATACAAATTACAGCAAAAATATTTAACTTTGGGGTTTTCGAAGCACTTCATAAAGTGGAAAATTTAATATTAATTTAATAAAAACTTAACATCATGGAAAATAATTTCGTCATCTGACAACAAACTGTAACATCTAACATTCAACAGCAAGCATATTTTAACAGGGCTCAAAATCAGTGGCATGGCGCCCTCTGCTGGATGAAATAAATAGAGAACCGTGAAAGTGGTCTTACAGAGATGATGGGAAGTCCTTTTCTCAGGGAAACCTCTACAGGTCTGGAGGGAACAGGCTCTGGCTCCTCTTTCCCTCTATCTTTATCCTTCCTGTCCGCCACTGCAGGGGCGTCCAGATCAATACTAGACAGGGAAGACTGCAAGAGAGACAGTGACGGTCTTGTTTATTCAAGTCTGTGGCTCTATGAAGGCCTCTACAGACACAGACTTATGAGAAATATAAAATTGCAGTACAGTCATGATATATCAAAGGCAGCTCCTTCCACCTCCTGGAGTTTTGCACTGAAGCACAACACAAGTGTCATATTACTTAGTACAATACCTTTTACACAAATGGCTTATATGCATTGTCAATATACTCACTGTTAAAACATTAACATAGACACCAGACAGTTACGCTACTGAGATAAAGTTGTGTAACAGTACAGTATACAGTTTGTACTATATATTCATTTTCACAGTATACTGTTTTTACTGAGGAGAAAACAGGAAATTAACGAACTGTAATTTTTTGTACTATAAGGAAAGGATCAATCCAAAATGTGACTTTAAAATGACTTTGTCAGTAAAACATAATCAAATATTTATCTATAATTTTTGTTTTGGTCGATGAGTTTTGCAGAAAATTTAATTTGAAGATGTCATCTTGGGCTCTGGGGCATTTTAAAGTCTGAACGATTATTCAAATAACTGAAAAAATGATAGATGAATCACTAACTAGTTGCAGCCTTCATTTGTTTTTATGTTTTGCAGATGTAAGCAGCTCCTCCATTTACTATGTGCACTACACTGTGACCAGCAGTGGAAAGTATATTTACTTAAGTGCTGTATGTAAGTACAATTTTGAGGTACTTGTGCCTGAGAATTCCACAAAATATAATCAACAAATACATCATGATGTATTTCTATGGATAGAACTAAAAACTTAATTCATCCCTTGGTGAATTCAAAAGCTACCCAGTTGCAACATTTAAGTGATGTGGACATGAATGCATCAATAATTATAATCCAATAACATAATATATATTACTCTGAAATATTCTGCAGAAGGAGTATATTTGCTTTTATACTTTAAGTATATATTGATGCCAATACTTTTCTACTATGACTACTTTTACTAAAGTAAAAGATTTGAGTACTAGTGATTGGTGAAAATGTTTTTGAATGAGTCTTTTTAGTGTCTAGGTACCAGATCAGCTTGTCAACTGTCCGGATGAATCTATGATGTGTCATAATGTAGTGCAGCAACAGCACTGAATGAACCCGATAATTTCAAACAGTTAAAAGTTTAATCCAGTGAGTCAGGACCAGTTAAATCAGACTTGAGTTGAGACCTCCGCCAGCCAAGGCCAATGGTGCGTTCATGTGCTCCTTGTATGGTCGTTCTTTTGACTGTGCTTACACAGCACATTGATAGAGAAGAGAAAAGGCAACTGATCAGGTGAAAATATGATCTAGAACTCTTTTTAAGATTATTCTAGCACCACATGAATGCAGCACAAAGCTGTCAATCTGTTGCCCCTCAAAGAACAACAGATTGCTGGTCTATGACATTTCTGTAACATCACCAACATATAAGTGGGATGCTGAATCATGGTCTTGAAATGAATGTTTTGCCATTATTGATGAAACTTTAAATGCATTGAAGAGAAGTTTTGTGGGGCAAGCAGCACTAGCTGTCGACAGCCATGTACAATAATGGAGTATCAGAACTCAAAAGGTTGGAAAGGTTTGATACATTTACACATACATTTATGTGTATCAACTCCAGGAATTGAAACTGTGATAAGAGTGGGTCCACCCATCACTACTGTGTACTTCCTCCACCACTGGTTGTGACGCAATAGTCAACATCAACAGCATACCTCAAACTCCAGTAATTAAGTATGTTCTTTATGACAGACTAAAAACACACTCACAGGTGTGATGATCTGTGAGCGAGGTCGGCGGTCTGTGACTCTTGGCCGTGACGCCGTCGGATGACTCAGCTTCTCTGTTGTCGCTACCACCGCGTCGAGGTCCACATCTGCACAAGCACACATCAGAAACACACACACACCTGATTATCATCATCAGCAGGTAAAGTTTCACATGGCGTTCTCACAGTCACTGAAGCATCATATCTCGAGTTCACTGGCCGATGCTCCTGTCAGTCAAACTCACCAATGTCATGTGACCTGTCAGGGGCAGAATCTGGTGTCGAAGCCCCGCCCTCAGGTTTAGGGCTTTCACACCTGAGCAGGTAAACCGTACAACAATATTAGGCTGGATATGCTCAGGAGTATATGGGGTTTTAATGTTTCGTAAGAATGTGAGAGTGTGTGTACTGACGCTAGAGTCGGTGGTCTTTCAGGACGCCGTGGGGGTTGGGAGGAAGGGGAGGGGCTTGTCTTTGGGGGGAGGGGTTTCTTGGGGAGGATGGTTGGGAGGGAAGGCTTAGGGATTTCTCCAATCTTCACCTCCTCACCTACACACACACACACACACACACACACACACACACACACACACAAAATCATACAACACACAGGTGTTCAAACAGAAAAATAACAAACAAAAAAATCATTGTAAAACACCAATAAGCACATGGAGAGGTGAACATGTGACTCAAACACTCACAGACATGCCTTATATGGTGAAGGAAAGGTAGGTGAGCAATTGATGAAGTGAATCTGAGCCAAGAGGGCTAAAGAAGGTTGTTACAAAATAAAAGCAGAAGAAGAAAGGTCTGGAGTCGCCCGAGGCTGCAAGAAGGGAAGGGAGGAAAAAACAAAACAAAACAAGAAGCAAAGAACAAAAACGGAAGGCGACAAAGACCAAAGAGGATCAGGGAGGTCAGGTCAAAGTGGTGGCAGCAGTATATGTAAGTATTTTTATGTTGCTTGCCTTTGGTTTTATGAGTATACAAGAGATTAAACCTCATTGAGTAGTGACTTATTTGATAAAAAAAAACACAATCTCATCAATAATTTGATGACAACTTGATGATCACTAAAATTAGGTAAAGAATGAAGTGGATATATCGATATATCTTATCGGTTATCGGTCAAATGAGTTGTCACATATCAGCATATTGGATATCGGCAAAAATCCAATATTGTGCATCCCTATGTGTGACTTATTATCAGGTCAATCAGAGAGAGAGGTCCCCATTTTTTTGTCTTTCCACTCCTACTAATCATTGCATGAGTCCTCAGACCTATCCCATGAACCATTAGAGGAGGCATGACCCTTAGTTTGAGAACCACTGGACTAAACTTCTAACAGTTTGAAATTACCAGGCAGTCCAGACAAGTCTTTGAGCAGGTTGGAAGGCTTAAGACTAAATCTGTAAACCTCAAACATTACCAGGTCATCTGGGCTGAACATCAGTACCGACTAAGGTCCCAGACCTGATTTCTCCTCCAATTGTCATGAGGGGTGAACTGGGGTTAAATCAGCCCTAGACTTCTGTGTCAGAGGCCGGCTTTAAATAGTACGAGTTTTGTGAAAATAAATGTGTTTGAAAAGTACTGATGGGATACATGGGACTTAGATTCCTCTGCACGAGTTATGTAAGACTTTGTAAATAGATGTTTTCTCCATTTTTGGATTCTTCGTTCACTGGAGGAATGTGAGAAAAACAATAACTATGTTTCCATCCAAAAGTGATTCGAATCATTGGGAAATGCGCATTAAAAGAAATACGAATCCTATGTGTTTCCATTAAATGTATGGACTTTGGTGAAAACGATGAACTCGTGCGAGTTTCCCGCAGAACCGCAAACAAAACAAGTCTCGCATTCTTCTTCTTCTACATATTCTGGCGGTTGGCAACCAGCTTGTAAATGCATTACTGCCTTCCCGACCCGGAGTGTGGATATCACCATGGAGAGAGGTGCGCTATGTCAGACTTAATTCGAACATAACTGTTTCCATCCCCCGTTTTGCAAATCAACATTTTTTCAAATCAACCAAAACCTGGCTAAAGCAAGCGTATTTAAGTTTGTGCGAATCAGGGGATTTTAATTCAAATTTTGGTGTTTCCATCATAATTTTCCGATGCGATACTAGATACTAGATGCGCATTTAAACAGGCTGATGGAAACATGGCTATAGTTATCCTCATGAATTTATGTAACACAGGATGAATAACTGATACACAAATGATCATTTGTGGGTGAACTGTTCCTTTAAGGACAGGGTCTGAGTCCTTCTTCCAACACTGCTGGCTAAAACCCTGACAAGCAAGCAACGTCTGACTGACTGGGGTCAAATATTGTGTGTGCACCATTTGTCAAGTCTAGCTTGTGTTTTGCACCAGTGAGTGCCAGCCTTTGTCAAGATCAAAACCGCAGTGCCCAGAACTTCCTGTTGCACAAAGAATGTTGCTGACAGTGTTTCTTCATTCACAATGTTGCTTCTTTGCTTAATAACAAAAGACAAACATGCTGCAGGTGATTTTTTCTACGGCTCTTATTTCAGCAAATGTTCATGTTTACAACTAGAAAACATCCCCTTCGTCCTTTTTCACGCTGAAACTGCATCTCCTTTTTTTCAGCTGTAAAGCCATCCTGTAAATCAATGCTGGATTAGTGATATTAATAAGCATGTTAGTTAGTGATCCGTCCATTGCTGGCTGAACAGATCAGTGGAAAGTTGCAGGCTGAACGTGAGCTTAACAGGGCCAAAGTGGTCTCGACTGTACCTCGATCCTGGTCCCTCTGTGGCAGATGTTCAGGTCGCTCAGGAGGAACCTTCTTGACCTCCGACTTTCTCTCTACAGGTCAGAGTTTACAGGTTTCTGTTTCTCTCTCAGAACATAAACATACAGGGGAGGAAAGAAGTAATGATGGTACTGTACCTGTGGTGTGTTTAGCTGAAGGAGCACTCGGAGGAGGTGGTTTCTTTGGTCTCTGGAAACACACACAGACACAGACACATCACAAAAACACTTCAAGAATCTCTCGCATCTTCGCGACTGTCTGGGTCTCTAATGTCACGGTAAACATATGACTTTTTGCAAGCCAAGATTACCTCTTTCTCCACTTCTATTAGCTTCACAAAGTTATCTGGGAAGACACCTTGCCGTCCTCCGATCTCCCCCATCCACCAGCCTGCATCAGCACACTCCTTGACAACAGAAAGCAAAGTGTTCGGTCTCAACTACACTTTAAATGCTCGCTGTGTATTTAATGCGCACCTGGATGCAAATTTTTCTTACACAAACAAATCAAACAAACCATATGATGCAAAAATCAAAGCAGACACACCCACATAGAGGCAGAGTTATACACACATATATATGCTGCCTTACCTTGGTGATGATGGTGATGATTTCGCCCTCTTTGAGTTGCAGCTCATCTTCATTTTGTGCTTCATATGGAAAAAGGACTTTGCACAGCTCCCGCCCTGCCAATCAAATTCAAGACAAATTTAAGAAAAGGAAAACAGCGGAGAAACAAGACAGTAGAGGAGGTTTTCACCAAGAAATGAAGGTTCGGTGTTTACAATGTGTATAGATGTAGATCTCGGGGGGGATGCCATATCCTCCCATATTTAGAACATGTGCATCTGCAAAGGACTTCTATTGTGACAAAATTAAAGATATTTACACAATAAATTTATGCTGAAAAGGTATGAATTGGTGCATAATAAATCAAAAATGAAATCAAAATGAAAGGAATTAAGTTTTGAAAATGATATGGTTAAGGACCTCCAAACCCCAAGTTTCATATACCCAACCCGCTGTTCAAACGGACAACACAAATTTGCTTAGAGAGAAATGTTTTGTTGAAAATTTTTACTCAAAAAAAAAAACAACAAAAAACAAAAAACAAAAACAGAAAACAGAGATAATTTCGTAAAAGCAGATTATTTTCAACACATTTTGACCACACAGACCACCATAGTTTACAGTAAACAAAAAGTCATCCTGTAGTAAGAAAAGCCTGGAAAATTTTCCATTGACATAAAGTAGAGAAGAAAAGGAACAAATTGTCCCATTGGGTTAGCTCAAAAACAAATAGCAGTTACATTAAAGAATACTTGTGTTGCAAAAGGTTTCTTTTTGCACTGTAGCTCACATATTACACTGATATTGCACTTACTGTACACAGTTTTTATGTGGATATGTGTACATGAGCATACATAATTGTATCGTCTTTGTAAATATTACTTAGGTTTCGTTTTTAGTTCTAAGGAACTAAAAACGAAACCTGTTAGTTAGTTAACATGTTTCGTTTTTAGTTCCTTCCTTTAGCTACTTTTACATACTTTGTTTGATTTCACTGCTTATTTTGTAATTTCATTCTATTCTAAGTTAAATATTTGAATATTTATTTTTTGATATTTTATTTGTTTATATAGAGGGGGCTATGATTGCATTTCAGTGTGCAATCCTGTATTGTATTACTGCAATAAAGCTGAACCTAGGAACCTTTTGAAAAAGATAATCCACATTTCTGCATCAATTCCTTTTAATGGGGTTTTCCCAACTTTTATTTTCAAAATAAAGACCAAGCAGTGTAAAGGTTTCTGTTTGACACCTACAGTCTGGGAATAATGAAACCTAACAGAGTGTTCATTCACTCATTTTCTGTACACAGAGGCAAAAATAGAACAAAGGGAAATAAAACACAGAAGTTATACATCAAAAAGTACCAATCAGGCATTAAAAGGGAAAGTTTACCCATAAAAATCTATTTTAAGCCAAACAGGTGAAGTGTTAGCCAGCCTACTCTCCTCAGGCAGAGAATTCCAGAGCCAGGGTAGGCTTGAGGATCTCAGATCTCGACTGGGAGCACAGGTAGTCAGAAGCTCAGCTGTATAAGTGGGGGCTAAACCATGTTGAGCTTTAAACGTTATTAAAAGAATCTTAAAATCAATTCTGAAGTTAAGTGGCAACCAGTGGAGGGAGGTGAGAATCGGGGTCATATGTGACCTGTGATTTGTCCAAGTGAAAATACGAGCTGCAGCATTCTGCTCTGGTTGAAGCCAAACCACTGAAGATTTACTGAGGCATGTAAACAATGTATTACAGTAGTCGAGGCGTGAGAATACAAAAGCATGAAAAAGCTTTTCAAGGTCAGCTACAGACACAGCTGACTAAATTTTGGTAATATTTTGTAGGTGGAAGCAGCAGAATTTAATGAGATTACTGACATGTACTGTAGCTCAAAGTGAAATTGAGATTTGAATTGATGCCTAAATTTCTCGCTATATATTTTATATATGTTGCTATCAGTTGCTATATTACTATCACAGGGCTGACACATAGAGACAGACAAACATTCACGCACACATTACACCTACAGGCAATTTAGAGTCACCATTAAACCTAACATGCATGTCTTTGGACTGTGGGAGGAAGCTGGAGCACCCTGGTGAAAGAGGAAACCCACACTGGCACGAGGCAAAGTCCATACAGACGGGCTGAGATGGGGACCTGAAATCCTCTTGCTGTGTAGCAACAGTGCTAATCACTGCACCACCTCACACCCTTTGTGTGATACAACACTTGCATCACACTGTGGAATGTCCTTTATGTTAGGACAACTTTTTCACAATTGTTAACAACTTGTGTGTACAATAAATACAAAAATGAACTTGAGAAGGTCACTAAATTATTTCATACACTTATGTTGTATGACAGAGCACATCTTGCTGTAAAAGATGTTAAACTCATTAACTAAAAATACCTTTAAAAAAAAAAGCTTGAAAGTCACAATACGCTTCAAAACCTGGATGTCAGAACTTTCCACAAGCATCTGAACAAGCTGTTTCAGCAAGGAAGTGTTTGAAAGCCTGGTGCAACTACATTACAATACTGTGACAAAAGAAAGGAAAGCTTTTGCATGAAAGGAAGTGATCTCAAAACTTCAGTATGCTTTAAAAAGTGGAAGACTGTTTATAAGTTTCTTTGGATAATCACTGCTGCTGCTGCTTAACTATAAATTTGAGTCATTTATGTTGACGTTTTTAATCACAATTTACCACTGTGTGTTTAACAGAAAAGCTGTAACTTCTCACCTTTAGCTTTGCCGTCAGGTTCAGTCTTCATGGTTTCCGTGGCAACACTCACTGTTTTCCCCTCGATGGCCTGAGTGAAGGACAGATTGAAGAAAACCTTCAGTTTCTCACACAAATCTCATCCTCAGATGTGCTCACATTTACGGCAGATATTATTGTGTAACCAGTGGTACAATGTGTTTGGTGTAACCACTCTGTTTGAGTCTGAGACTTCCTGTGCTCACCATGGTGAGTTTCACCAACGTCTCTAGAGAATAGTGTGACCTGGTTTGGTGCAGCCGTGGTTAGTGAGATTGTGACAGGGAAGTTTACTCAGTAGTGTTGGTAAAAAGACCCTGAACATTTGTCTCTCGCCTCCCTGTAATATCACTAAATGTTTTACACAAAATTGTGAATGAAAATTCTGCAGCACTAAAACATAGCACACTAAAACCTTGTGTCATATAATTAATGAGTTCAGAGTTCTCAGCTATTTGAATGTCATTGTAAAAACTATTTGTTACTTAAAATTACATGTTACAAATAAAACAAACAAAAACAAACAGAACTAGAAAAACAGAATTATGTGTCCTGCGTATCTTTTAAAAAATTATGATGACAATACTAATACCAGTACCCTCAAAATCATACCGATACCAATAGAGTACTTAATTCGATACCCATAGAAGGAAAATGTTTTGGTGGCATCTCTGAACACTGACACTCCATCAAACACAACATGCTTGACTTCATCAGCCCACAGACTGTATGTATGGGTTGTAGCTGCAGCTGCAAAGTGTGAGCTTTGCACCGGGGACAGTTGTGAGAGTCTGCCCGACCACGCACACACACACACACACACACACACACACACACACACACACACACACACACACAGACAAGGATAACGGTTAGCATCACAGGCTGACATTACCCAATGTATTTAATGAATTTAATGACAGAGTTGAGCCATTTCATTGTTGGTGTGAGTTTCTTGTATATAACGGCCACAAAAGTGTTTCTGCAGACTATCATGATGTCACAGTAAAGTTGTCATCACTTTATAATTTTTATTCTGTTAGACATTTGTGTGAACATTTTGTCATAATTAGTGCATGACCTCTTGAGTTGTGGTCAAAAATATGTTTTGTGAGGTAACAGCGACCTTGACCTTTGACCTTTGACCTTTGACCACCAAATTATAATCAGTTCATTCTTGAGTTCAAGTGGATGTTTGTGCCAAATTTGAGGAAACTCCCTCAAGGCCTTTTGAGACTTTCAAGAGAATGAGATGGACACAAAGTCACAGTGACCTTGAAATTGACCTTTGACCTACGACTTTCAAAATCTAATCAGTTTATCATTGTGTCCAAGTAGACATTTATTCCACCATACAGATGGATGGATGGACAGACGGACAGATGAACAGATGGACGGACAACCTGAAAACATAATGAATCCGGCCTTAGCTACCAACGGCACAGAAGCATAACAATAAAACTTGTCCACTGGGAGACAAAACTAAACAACAATTAAACTGAAGTAATCACTTTCCTCCAGTGAACATCTTTGTCCCACTGCTCCAGTCTAACTAGCTAATTAGAGAGGATGAGATCAGATTTAGCACAGAAACCACGAGCTGACTGCATGATGAAGTGTGTGTGTGTGTGTGTGTGTGGTGTAGGTTGTTAAAGGAGCCGTTGTTTTCCGGCTGGAGTGGATCCCTCGACAGTGTTTGTGGAACCAGGGTGGCTCTTCCACAGGAAAACACACGCACACATTCACAAGACCCGGTCTGTCCCAAACACACACAGCTCTGTTCTGTTCGGCCAGAGAGAAAAAAAAAAAAAACCCACACCACCACCACCACCACCACCACCTCCCCCACCAGCTTCTCTCCTCTCTCTCCTCACCCTTCTCCCTCTATAATGAGACCCATGTGGTGCCACAAGCATTGACACATCATTACAACATCACAGAGACGTTTCCATGTTCAAGTATCACATGTTTCCGGCCTCTTATAGGCAGCACTGATGGAGGAAGTTTTCAGATTCTTTACTTAAAGGGACATTGTGTAACATTTTCAGTTGTTTAATGGCAAAACAATGTCTACATTCATAAATATGTCAATATTGGTGTACTGTTACCTCCACCAATAATCTGACTTATTCTCGTAAAAGGAGAATTTCGCATTTGTTTGTACATTGTGCGGGAAAGTCGTCTGGGGGTGCCATAACGTTTTGTCATCTTGAGAATACACCCGCCAGCAAGGGACATACAGCACCGCCTTCTGCGTTTTCGTTGAGAGCCTGGCCAGTACTCCAGCGTAACAAAGTCCCACTCTTTGAGCATAATGCAGGATCATCCATATGTAGCATCACGGGAGACAAAATCCTCGTTGCCAAGACAGCGCAAAAGGGAATAAAAAAGGCAACGTGACCTGTTAGCCGCTGTTAGCACTGCTGTTGAGCCACTTGTCAGTTCGCGTAACGTGTGCCTGTGTAGGAGCCTGAATGAATACTCCATGAAGTATCGGATGACATGGTTTTATCAATGTTATCATAGCTTTTTGATACACAGCGGCTACCGTTGTTGCAATATGTGTTTGAAACAGTGAGGTGCTAGAGTGTGCTATCCATTTGAATGCAATATACAATATCAACTACCCTGGAAATCCAGAGTTCTCACGAGAGCACAGTTTTAATTTGCTCAGCGAGTCACTCTGGCAATCAGTAATGATGCTCATTACCCATGCCGTTGGAGCCGAGCTGCACCAATCACATCGGTGTATCTGATATAGGCGGGCCAGAGGCGAGCTAAACAGATGATGTTAGCGCTGCGACGCTGTCCGGAATCAGTCAGTAAACATTGCAAGATGGCTACCGATGAAGACCAGTTGTTTGAAACGGCTTTGGCCACTACAATGAACGAGTTAGACTTGGCTTTTTCTCTAAAAGAGGAACAGAAGACAGCGCTCGAATCTTTTCTTTGCAAGAAGGACGTTTTTGTTGTTTTGCCGACCGGATACGGCAAGAGTCTAATCTACCAGTTAGCTCCGCTGGTAGCTAAGAGTATATGTCACCCCGTGTATTGTTCTGATTGGTTGTATTCAATTGCTTGCAGTGATATTTACAAATGCATGCTTAGTGCTGCCCCTCGAGTCGGGCCATTTTCATTACTCATGGCCAGACCCTAAATCTTTCTAGATTTGGGTCTGGATTTCCAGGCTAGATCTCAACACTAGATGGGAGAAATTTCTACACACTGTGGTTTTAAGAGAAAGTACTAATACCACACTGTAAAAAATACTCCATTAGAAGTGAGTAAAAGTACAAAAGTACTATCAGAAAAATGTACAGAAAGTATCAAAAAAATAAAAGAGATCAGTATAACACATGCATTCATGTTTAAGAGGCATTTTTTTACTTATATGATTCTGTTATCAAAATCAACTAACTGATTAAGTGACTACTTGTTTAGGCTTTCTATACAGTGTTGGGTAGTTATTTATTTTTAACATTGTATTATGTTTTTCCATATGTTTGTATGTAAACCTTGATTTGTAAAGAAATTATTAAGGCAAAATAAATAAATATATAAATAAATATAATGGGGTAAAAAGCACACTATTGTCCTCTGAACTGTAGTGGAGTAGAAGTATAAAGTGTCATGAATGGAAATACTCAGGTACAAATACTTCAAATCTGCAGTTAAGTACTTGAGTAAATGTACTGAGTTACATTCCACCATGTGCTCTTAAGCAATGGGGATTAACCAATAAGTAGTAGTAGTAGTAATAGTAGTAGTAGCAAGTTGTGGTAATAACACAACTATTTCTGTAGGGACTCAGACAGTTAGACATTTTTAATTTCCCCAATTTTAAAACAAAAAGGGAACTATTTTCCTCTTGAGTGTGGGAGAAGCCTCACATGACCATGCAGCTGCATTCACTATACTGTACATCTGTTTCAGAGCTGCATCATTTTAAAACAAAGTGTGAGCAGAGGCAGGAAATTCAACCATGGTGTCAGTTTTCTGAAGTTGCTCAACTGCAGGTTTCACAAGGAAAGTGTGAGACAAACATGATCTACCTTGATGTAAGTGCTGCACAGCACTGTGTGGTGACTTTGCTAGTGAAAGTTTTCTTCTGACATATACTGATGTTTTTCAAAAGTATCACACCTATGGAGGCGGCTTTCTATCACCTAAATCAAGAGATTTTTTTTGCTCACATGGGGACAGCTTAACAACATCTACATACTGGCATAGTGTACTGGAACATCTACACTGTAGTATGGGCTGGAAGTCCCAAGGTCAAAATGGAAGACATGTCCTAAGGTGGTTGAGAATGACCGAGCTAAGATCCTGTGGGACTTCCAGATCCATTAGAGGCTCATGCTTGTGACAGCGTAGGATGTAAACGTCAATGGGGTACTTCTCGGCTGACCTGTAATGTTAGCAAGCTCAGCGGTGTTGCATGAACTAGCAGTAGGTTCACACTTCCTTCTGCACAGTGATAAGCAAAAGCAACCCCATTCACATTTTACACAGTCAGTTCATCCACTGATAATATAAAACTTTATTATACATACTTGAAGCTTTACATTTCTCCCCCTTTCTTGTCTTCAGTATGACATTAAATCGCATAAAACAATATTTTCTTTCATTCTGTTAGTCACCTCCTCACGGTATAAAGTACAGACAGTATATATACTGTAAGACAGACATGATGTACCATCACCTTGTTCTCAATTATTATCATTATCAAAATATCTACCTAGAGACGCAGATCATTTCTGTACGCACTAAGCTAGTGTCTTCTTCTGACTGACTGATGATTAATTTGGTGCAGCCCTCCATTGTTCTGCTGACTGCGAGGAAATAATCACTTTTTTTTTGGCTGAGTGAAATAAATCCACATCAGATTTCTTGGTCCATTGCATATAAATATTTCGAATTGCCCAGTAACGCAAACCAGAGGGAGCTTTCATGAGGCTTGGAAAGTGATGACACACACACAGGGCTAAGAGGAGATTAAATATAAACTACCCATCAATGAAGACAACAATGTCAAGTATGCCTTTATGGAGAGTCTAAATTTGGTCCTACCACAGCCTGGAGAATGATCCTGCCTTGGAGATCGACTACCCCTCCCAAACTTTACACTGTAGATGTTTGTTTCTCACTGTAGACTCAGCTGATCACAAGGCTGAGTGACTTTGACTCATTGCGGAGGAAAAAAAAAATCTGGAGGAAACACTGACAACTTCCTCTTTTGCCAGATTGAGATCTGAAACATGTTGAATCCAAATTCGCATCATCAACCAGCAAAGAAGCACTTGAAATACACTTCAACATTTAGTCACTGTGTTCAGCACTGGTGTAGCTGCACCCAGTTCACAAGCAGCTAACCTTCCAGTTCAATTATAAAGTTGACGTGGCTTGGCATGACTCAGTGTCCCCCTCATCCCGGATGGAGAGGCTCTACTGTCACCTCCTCCAGAGCCTCATTAGAGAGCAGAGAGACTCGTCTCACCATAAAGCAACATAACAGCCTCCCGCTCAGCAGGACAGGCTGACAAACATCCTTTGGAACAAACACACAGAGTCTCTAATATGTCTGCAGGAGCGACAGGATGGCCAATAAGAGTTGTCTATGTTGTTTCAATCCTGTGTTTCTTACCTTCTTTATCTATTAGCCACAGTGCCATTTGGTTCCTCAAAAGGTAACATGAGAGTTTCAGGTTTGGTGTACTCTGTGAGGTTAGACTTTAGGTTGACTGATCATGCAGAAAGCAGGTTAGTGAGAAGGTTTCTGATTTAGATTACAAATGACGGGGAAAATAAGTTTGGGTTTTCATAAAGAGATTTATGTCTCCTGATAGTCAAAATGTGATTTTAAAACCTTCCAGGACTATTGTTTTTGAGGAGAAACACTAAAGACTTTTGATGTAACCATTTTCAGCTTCACACATGTATTTTGGGTTTCTTCTAGAACATATTTACATGCTTTAATGTTAAAAAGAAATACTTTATTTTCCTCATACTGTCTATCTGAAACACTCCGTTTGAGCACCTGTCTCTTTAAACCTCCCTTCCAAAATAGCCTGGTTTCCTCTATTTGGTTGGCCTCTCTGGGCATACCATTTCTCTGTGTCTCTGCACCATAATTGCAGCTGAGGAACGACAGTAACAGATAATAGTGGCACTTTGTACAGTGAAAAATCACCAATAAAAGCTTCTAAACACAACTGCACATGTTCCAGCAGTAAATCAAGGAGAAATTAAAAACACTGGCAACCAAAATTACATGTTTCCCTGACGTTAGCATGCAGCTACATGTAGCAGTGTACTTGTAGTTGAAGAATGACTGAGCTTTGTCTTGTTAAAACTCATCAATAAAAGCTTCTACACACAACTGGACATGTTCCCAAAGGAATATGATTCAAAATCAGGAGGAAATAAGTAACATCAGCAACCAAGATTACAGGTTTTCCTGATATCGGCATGCAGCTACATGTAGCAGTGTACTTGCACTTGGGGAATGACTGTGTATAGCGTCGCTTTCTCGTGTTAAAACTCATCAATAAAAGCTTCTGAACACAACCGGACATGTTCCAGCAGGAATAAGATTCAAAATCAGAGGGAAATTAACAACACTGACAAACAAGATTACAAGTTTTCCTGATGTTAGCATGTAGCTACATGTAGCAGTGTAGGCTATGTAATGTAAATGCTTGCAGTAGTATGCCTGGAGCAGATGACCATAAAGAAATCCATCACAAGCTGACATCAGCTTGTCTTGAAAGTAGTACAAATGTTGGAAACAGTATTCAACATGGTCTAAAGCCTGAGGTTATTACTAATAGGGATTACTTTTACATACGTTTACCTCATTATTTGAAACGTTGGCCACATTTTAATATGAACATCTGACATTGTAACATAATATATATGACAGAGAATAAGAGAAGTATAATGGTTCCCCTTAAAAATAGCCCAGTTTATGGATATGGCATTAAAAGAACAATACACCACAAATACAAAACCTGAATCTCACATTTTTTTAGATACTTTTGGTTTTATTTGCAGAAGTTTTCACATATCTGAATTTTTAAATTTCTTTAAAAAATTGGGTGCGCTGACCTTTTGAAAAGGTCTGAGAATATAACCAAAAGTATCTGCATCGGCAGAAACGATTGGAAGGAAGAAACTTTGGGGTTTTTTTCCTCTGTAATTTTGGTGAACTGACCCTTTAATTCCCTATACATAAACTTGGATGGTTTCATGAGAAATGTATCAAAACATATTTAGTGTTTACCTCCCCAGGATGTACTTTCAGTAGGGCGAGACAGCCTTTGAAGTGGCATTTTGACCATCAACAGGCACAACTCTTTTTACAAAAACCTCTTATCTCTAACAAACCTTCTGAATAACTAAACAGCATTGACGCTTAAGCACAATTTTTGAAACATTGCTTAATTTCACATGAAAGGTTGCACATTTGACAGAAAATCTAAGGATAAGAGGAGAATATGAGAGAAAAAGAACAAAAATAAACCCCATGTTTGAAGAAAATAGAAATCTAGAGAAGAGAGGAAAAGAGAGGAACAGAAACAGAAAACTTGACCCTACCGTCCTCTCCTCTGGTTCCAGTTAAACACAGACAGACAGACAGACGGAGCTTTGCTACATCAGCGCCGGCAGCAGCAGGAGACAGTGTGTGTGAATATGTAAACGTCAGTGAAAACCAACTGTATTACCTCCCCTCCTCTCTCTCTCTCTCTCTCTCTCTCTCTCTCTCTTTCTCTCTCTGTCTCTGTGCCCTGTGGAGCTCTCACTTCTGCTTGGCTTGTCAAATCCCTGCAGGATGTGTGTGCGTGTGTATCTGTGAACATGTGTGTGTCAACATAAAACCACTTCCTGTGCTGTTAAACTGAGACAGAGGATGGGGAGGAGCCAAGACTGGGACTTCCTTCCCTTGCATCTCACAATGCAATGATCACAGTATCAAAAAATGTATGAAGTAAGTGTGTGTGTGTGTGTGTGTGTGTGTGTGTGTGTGTGTCTCACCTTGTCCACCTCTGAGTCCACTTCCATAGAGCGTGGTCTGAGCTTGATGGGCTGATCTTTGAAGATGTCACCAAAGCCAAATCCTCGGACCTACAGGTGACACAGAGAGGTGAGATGACACACAATGAAACGCTGATATTTAAAGGAACACTTCACCAAAGAATCTGTAGTTGGAGTTTCAAACACTGACCCCTGGTGGTCCTGAGAGTATGTAGCATGCTCCATGGGTTGCAGCAGTAGTCAGCTTCAATTCACAACAATTTCAATAGATTTCAAGTCACCACTACTGCAGCATAATCCACCCCTCCACTGTCTTTCTGTATGATCAGACTGTTCCTAAAATAAGGCTTCCATTTGTTCCTCACACTGTCAGCAGTTAGCTGCACTTTTGAACAACACAAGCTGTGAGTTTAGCCACATTTTTAGTCAGACAATTACAACGAATTACCATTTTGTTACACTTCTGTTATCTACCAAAACACTGACGTTGTGTTTGTGTTTGCTGATTTGTTGATGAGTGAGCTGTTGTTTTGTTTGTTTGTCTTGTCCCAACCAATCAGGAGCAAGAGACATAGTGATCAAAATAAATATGCTTGTTATTATTTCTGTCAGTCGACTTGCAACAACTTGTGCTGCTGGGAAAAAAAGAGAAAAGCCAACATAAAGTGTGCTAGTCAGATGTTGGGCCACCACATGCCTGCAAAACATCTTAAGCATGCCTTGATATTGATTCTACAAGTCTCTGAACTCTACTGGAGGCACTTCCTGTGTTTTGATGATGGTGGTGGAGAGCGCTGTTTAAAGGCCCAGACACATCAAACCAGGAAACTAGCAGTGATCAGGGCCTTCTGCTGTGTTGTCTGACCATGTCACAGCCAAAAAAGTTTCACATGAACACACTGAAAGACTAGAGCTGACAGCCAACCTGCATGTATGTTCTACGCCTGCTTGAGAGGAAATAATTCTCCACACCAGCAGACGGTAGTAGCCTGTACACGTTATTCAAAAAGGGAAACCAGAAGACCATTGTGATGCTAGTTAGCCAGTTAGTACATTAACAACGCAATCCAATGTTGTCAGAACAGAGCATATTTACTGTGCGCCAGTGAACAACAACACAAACCATTAGGAAACGTTTCTGCTAAAGAGTTTAATGGCTAAAGAAAAATAATGTTACCTTGTGTAATAAGTTTTGGTCTCACTCCCTCTTGACTTTAGCTCTTTGTTTATTTTCCTCAGTTCTGTTTCTCTTCTCAGGGGCTGCACTGAACTGCCAGTCAAAGGGATTTTATTCACCAAATTGGCCAAAACAAGCCAACAGGGGCCGATGAGGGGCAATGGTGCGGGACACACCGCACTGACTACTAGGGTGACAGATGCTCACCAACTGTGAGACATTAAATAACAGCTGACCGTCGGGTTAGTGAGTCAGGGCCTTCATACATTGGTCCAAAATCTTGAATAGGTGTTCAGTTGAGTTGAGACCATAGACCATAGTTGAGTTGGGCCATAGCATATGATCCACAAAATTTTTATACCCCTCAAACCATTCAGTGACCCTTCATGCCCTATGGATTGGGGCATTGGTCATCCTGTATCCAGCTCACTTTTTTCAGGTTTTTCATGTAATTTGTTGCCTGTCTGTAGGTAATATAGCTATGTAGGAGGATGACATATCCATTCCTAACCCTGCCTGCTAAGCTCTGATTGGACAACTATTTCTCCAACCAGGAGAAACAGCAGTCAGTGAACAAATCTGAGATATGGGCAGCAATACTAGGTTTGTCCAACCCACTCCGTGTCAACAAACCTCTGTTTACTCAGTATTTTCTTAACACTTATAATTTTGCCAATATAAAGCAGCTTTTATTGTCGCTGCCACAGTTAGCTGTTTACCTACCTCACGGGCAACTATATTTACTTATGTCAAGGTTGCAAATGAAAAATGTAAATTGCCTTAAAAAATAAACAACAAGATGCAAAGTAGTTGTGTACATTTTGCACATTCTAGCAAACATGTGTGTAACTTGTAAAATTCTGAGCATATGGATGGAAAGTGGAGAAAACTGCATTCAGTCTGAACCCATCAGCTATCAGTCTGACTAAGATAACACTGCCAGGTGACTGATAATGGGTGGCTACGCGACAATTAACAAATCAAAGCACTTCAGCCCCTGGGGGCAACAGCCAATATTTTGGGGGTTCCAGTGCTGGTAGCAGATATCCAGGTAAAAACTTCCTCTTTCATGTGCTGGCCATTATAGCTAATCTCTATAAACACATTTCTGTGTATGAATGCAGATAAGTAAAAAACTGGAATTACTGCCTCATGGTTGTATGCCTCCACCAACCTGTGAAGTTGCAGTTTACATCCATGTCTGTCCAGGCTCATAATATAATACATATAGTACAGACTTTAATGGACTTTAATAAAAAGCATTAAGTGTATTTTCTGGAGAAACATGAAAGCATTACACACATCCTCAACCCGGCAGCACAGAAGATCTCACAGTTTCAAGATGGACACCCAAGGTAAGTGTCACCATTCAGTATCTGACCAAATGTCGCTTTTGTTTCTGAGTTGTGGCGTTGAATAATGACCTGAAGACATTATGATTTCACAGTAAAGTTGACCTTTGACCTTTTTATAAATGTCATCACAGACATTTGTGTGAAACTTTGTCATAAGTTGTCTATGAATTCTTGAGTTATGGTCAATAATACTTTATGTGAGGTCACAGTGACCT